>NW_022436951.1:15851337-15972871 GCF_009761245.1 Sapajus apella
TATATATGTGGAATAACATGTTTATATTACTTCATTTTTATAAGCTATTCTCTCTTCTAATTGAAAATATTTTTTTCTTATTTTCAAATTTAAATATTAATACCAGATTTTCAAAATTGTGGGGTCACATCTCATTTATGTTGTCTTGCTTTTTATGACGGTTTTTGATTTGGAAACACAAATTCATTTGCTTTTTAAAATTTGCTTCCAAATCAGGAATGCTCTTCTTTTTTATTAAATTTGTTTTGATTCTTGTAGTATTTTATTTCTTTCAAAACTCCTGTAATACAGACTTTTGATTGGCTGTATCTTGATTCTTTCTTATCTTTCTTATTTCATTCCATTAATAAATCTCTCTTCTTTCAGAAAACATATCTTCATAATATTTGTAACTTCACTCCTTTGTTTTGTTGCATAATTGATGTGATTATTCACTATCTCTAATATATGTTTATGTGCCAGTCATGTTTCCTTACTGTATGCAATACTTTTTGATTTAAAATATTTTTTCTTTCATTATTATTTTTTAATTTTTTGATAATGAAGATTGCAAAACTTCTCTAAACATTCTTATTTTTTGCAATAATTCAATGATTGATCTGCTTCCTCAAGTTTTTTTATTTTAAAATAATATTTTTTTCACATGCCTAATTTTTTATTCTATTTATTTTTCTTTTGGGGAAAATTCTCTGCTTGATCAGTATTTAGCATTGTGATGAATTTTGTTAGTTATTTGTTTTCAGTATACATCATTCAGGACTAGGCAAGATTCATAGAAACTCTTAAAATGTAGGGTAATTTTATGTTGCCAATTTATAGAGCCAGATCAAGTGAGTAAGGATGGAATTCTTTCTAGGGATGATTGTTACAGAACCACCGCTTTCATAATGTATACTCTTTTAAGTTTTGTGTCATTGTGAACAGAAACTATTTTATTTTGCTAATCTCCTTAAAGGTAAGATGTGGAATGCTTTCTTGGTGTGGCATCCAACATCAGTGCACTGCCACATGCTCCTAATGACTGCAGGACAGTCCAGTCACTTCCACATCTCACCCGCTTTAGAAAAGGATTACCATAGTGTGTATTCTCTTCTATTTACTTCTCAGGAATTATTTGAAGAAAGTCATACATCAATTTGGCTCTTCTTTCAGATAGTTTTTCTTAGCAGATAGTATGTGCACATTTGTGTGTGTGTGTGTGTATATATATATATATATATATATACACACACAAACACATACAAACACACTATAATAATATGTATCTCTTTAATGATATATATATTTGACCTATGATATATGAAACATATACATCATATGATATATATAATTATGATTCATATATAATCATATATAAGAATCATATATATCCTATATATGAGATATAGAATCATATACTACTGTCATATTTTTATATAATATATATATATTTGATAAAGAATTATATATCAAATATCTGATATTTGATATATATTATATATCTAATATTTGATATATATCATATTTTGATATGTATCACTTTATAAAAAATATGTATAGCACTAGCTTTCATATAAAATCAGTTTTCAATGTTAAACTAAGAAAGGGGCCAGAATTAGATACCAACCTTCAGTTCATTAAGTTTTCTAGAAGTAGGTTTAGTTGCTTAAAATATATTAATATTTCTATATCTAAATTCACATATAAAAATGTTGTCATCATCATTAACTATAGCATAAATACTTCAGAGGAATCATTCATTTTGTATGTGACTCCATGTGTGCCATCTCATTTAATTTTCACAAGAACCTAATGAGATGGTAAGGAGGATAACTGATGGTTGTTCTCTTAGCAAGTTTACTTCTTTGTCTTCTTGGTGTAACTCCCTACCTACTTAAGGAATGAAACACCTTTTTCCAGGGAAGCTGCTTCACTCCTTGGTGAAATCCTTTATCTAGGCTCTCTTAATCGGAATCGTGAACTACCTGACAACAACGCATTAGACGGGGGTAGGCATTTGGCCATAACTAGTCTAATAGAAAATTTAGATCATTTTCTGTAAAAATACAAATTGTTCTATGGACGGAATTATATTCTATTTTAAGGGTTAACATTCAGATAAGACATTCTTGGACCAAAAAGAATACCAGGCTCAAATTGAAGACAAAACTCAGAGGAACAAAGAATTGAAATACATGTAGAGCTATGACTGCCTTGTGAAATTTTGGATCAAAATGTGTCTGAATTTATTCCCACCCTTGGATATTGAAAGTTACATTATCATTTCAAAGAATCAATTTGCGTATTTTTATGTGCAATGAGAATAAATGCATCCTCATTGTTATAAACATACACTATGATTTTTAATATTTCATAAATAAGCTGTTAGAGAAAAAAAAGAACTTTTTCTTTTGAGGTGGAGTCTGACTCTGTCGCCAGGTTGGAGTGCAGTGGTGCGAGCTCAGCTCTCTGCAACATCCATCTCCCAGGTTCAAGTGATTCTCTTGCCTCAGACCCCGGAGTAGCTGGGACTATAGGTGTGCACCAACACGCCCAGCTAATTTTTATATTTTTAGTAGAGATGGGGTTTCACCATGTTGGCCAAAATGATCTCTTGACCTTGTGATCCACCTACCTTAGCCTCCCAGGGTGCTTGGATTACAGGTGTGACCCACCGTAGCTGGCCGAAAAAGAATAATTTGCTTCTAGTGTGTACACTAATAGGTGGTGAAACTGAATGGTGAAATCAGTTTAATTTCCATGCCCACGTGTTTTAAGATTTTCAAATATTACATGAGGTAGAAAATACAGTGTTTGACAATGATGCAAAATAATGGAATACATGACATTTATATCTTAAGTTATATTTTCATGGACTTATATTTGTGCAGGGTAAGCTTATTACAGTGTCCCTTTCATTGATTAAGCCTTCATCAGTTACTTGTAGAGTTCCAACAGTTTCCTTTCACATCTACTCAGCTACCTGACTTTCCGACCTTGGTTTCCTTGTGCTTAGACTGCTTAACCACTTGTGCCCCATTTTCTGCCATTGTGTAACAATGCATTTGGTAATGATTATTAGAGTTTATGAATAACTTTCATGATTTTCTTCGTTTCTCTGCCAGTCCACTTGGTGCTTTCTGGCACAAGTGTGGAAGAAGTCTCTTTTGCCTGTGAGAATGCTGCTTGAAATCTTGTGTTATCAGTTTTCTCAGGTAAATGGAACATCCCTTAAAACTATAAGATGCACTCAGTTCTCATGTGTACAATTTCTGACAGAGGACATGCTTCCTACTCAATTCCATTTTAATCTCATGTACTAGCCATTTTCCTTCTTCTTCCTCCAACAAAAGTGTTTATACTGTCTCCTCATGAACCCATCATAAAATGTGTCACACATGTAGACACAATAGTGATTCATATGGGGATGCTTGCTTCAGTTGCACAATAAAATAACAAAATATCCTTGTGATGTATTTTCAAGAAAATTAGAACCTTAATTTGACTTAAGAACTTAACTCTATAAAACTACCATTGTACAAAAGACAACATATCAATAAATGCGGACAACTTTTGTTGCAGATATCTGATTTGAAAATGCCTCAGCAAAAATAAAACGTTTTGAATTGTGCATTTAAATAAATAAATCTATCCAACTGGCAAAATGATGCTTCCAAATTATGTAGATAAGACATTTTTAAATGAATTTTTGACCTTAGCAATATCCCAAGATTTTATGAATCGGTTTAACAGTAAAGAATCGTAATATGCAGTAACAGGCTATGGAAGAACAGTCCAACTGTGGACTCTTTCAGAAATTACAATTTATAGGTGAAAGGGAAGTGAACTGTGAGAGTGTCCCAGAACAGCCATGTGTTTTCAAAGGCAGCAGACCATAAGGTGAACGCTGCAGAAAATAAAGGAGGCATATGGAAGGAGAGAGTGTTCTCACCTACCCACCTGTAAATGAAGATGGTGTTGAATAAATATGCGCTGTCATTGGCACACATAAAATTGAAATAGGGATTTTGAGCATGTTTATAGTGTTATGTAAGATAAGCCATGTTTTTTGCTGTTGATCATTTATATACTTCCACAGTTATAACAATTTGTTATCATTGCATAGTAATAGGAATTATTCTGAAACCAATAGAGGAATTATAATACCCTTTAAAAAATATTGATTTAAAGGATACTGATGTAGATTAGATAATTAATAATTAGGAGGCTTAGGTTTTCAAGTATTGCTATTTTATTTAAATGGTACTTAAATTTCTACAGTGCTTATTTCATCTCTAATTTTGAAAAATAAAATACAGTAAGTCATATGAAATTTTTTTAAATAAAAGAATGCTATACTAATAGATATTAATATTTATGTTACCAGGCACATACCAAGATACTAAAAAATGCACTATAATTCACACTGGAGCCCTCTATTATAATGATCTATTGGGGAATGTCAGTTCTGTTGCAAATAATTATTATTAGTGCTAATTTCAGATTTAGACAAGATTGGCCCTAACTTCACATTATGATGTTAACAGGATCTTCATGAATGCTGGAGACTAAGGACATGGAATGTTCTCTGGAAATATTTTTATAGATATTGGTTAAACCCATTGTTCTACCCAATAGTAATGTAGAAAATATTTGATTTGTCAAAATATATTCCTTCACACATTTAAGCCTATTTTTATACAATTATTTTTTAATATTTATTATTATATTTCAAAAATGTAAGTGTTAGCTAGCGTTCACGAGTTCATTAAATTCAATATTAATCACAACAAGAGCAACACAGCTAATAGTAGAGATTGGAACTGTTCACACACCAGAAATAGTGCTTTGTACTGGAAGGCAATGATAAGAATGATGTACAATAGGTATAAAGCTTCTCTCCTCACATACTTTTTATTCTCTATGCACACGAAAAAACGTCCATGATGTCCTAATGATATATGATTTTTAGTGGTACCTAGAACCTCATCACAAACACCAATATTACTTCTAATGGCAAGAGATGAGCTATCGTAAGTATCGAATCAATGCATCTCTGAGACACAGATGGACTCAAAAGCGAATCCTGATGCATTTCAAAGTTTCAAGGTTGTGTAATGGGAATGTGGTAGAGATTAGTCTTCAGCTGATTTTAGTAAGAGTAAGTCTTGGCAGGAGCAATACCCTGGTTTCTGGAATTCTTGTTGGCTACTTTGATTCCATCAATTTTCAGAATGAATAGAATGAAATATAGTCTAAGCTTATTTGGAATATATAGAAAACCTAATGATTTATTCTATTATTTTTATTTTATTGTCCTGGTTTGTGAATATCAGAGGCATTATGTTATTTGCTAATCACTGTAGAACATTAACAGATTAAGTAGGGTTTTGGGAGCCAAGTTCCTTCTTAAATAGGACAAACGTTGTTTTCTACTGAGTCTGTATATTTTCCCAAAATAACAAATAGTGTCAAGAAGATGAATAAAACAGCAGTTTCCCTGTAGTCTCTGTGTGAGAATAGTGGTATGGGAAAGGGAGAGTATTTTAGGCATGGAGCCTTTTTATGGCTCCGAGGTAGCTTTTGAGAATCCATAGAATAGTGGGAATCTCTGCACTTTGTTGAAGCAGAACTTAATTCTCTTAGAATTTGAGCCCAATCCCTCTTTTATGTGCAATTTTCTAGGATGGACATATCAATAAATTGGGTCTCTTTGGACTCCCGCATTGTGACTCAGACCCTTTCCTGTATTCCAGCAGGCCTCAGTATTAAGGACAAAAACAAGATTGATTAGTTATTCACAGTGAAATGACTTGCAAGAAGCTGCCAAGTTACTAAAAGCAAGCAGCATTCCCTGGAAGATGGGCGAGGTAGTATGTCAAACATGACTTATTTGAGTAAGTAGATAATATGTATATAAAGTATTTAACTTGGGTTAATAATTAATTATACTTAAATTTCACTTTAGAAAATTTTAACAGCTCTGTGTGGTCTTCAAGATTTAAATACTGCAATTATAAATCTGATGAGTTTTCTTTTTACTATCACATTACGTAGCTTATTCATGAGTTTTGACGACTAGGGACACATAATACAATTCCTTTTTGCAGAATTGCTGCACCTTGTGTGTATTATTCTGCCTTCACTCTGCAGTACAAACTTGGCCCCTGTAGCTGAAACAGGTGCAGAGTGATGAGCTCTTTTAGCAGTTCTCCACACATTCTGGGACTGGTTGAGAGCCATTGGATGGGTATGGTTCTTTCTTGCCAAGAGGAAAATCTCCCCAAATAGGAACAGATGTTAATATGGGCAAAATGCTCTGTAACAATAAATTTTTTATCTTTCATTTATAGGAATTCTTTCATTCCCCCAAATACTTCAGCATTTCACTTTATACAAGAATCATTTCACTGCAAAATTTTCATCATCAAGAGATAACCAATAAACTATCATGTAATAGAAAAGGATAATAATTTAGAAAATAGGTAACACATTTGGAATTAGTTTCTATAGTAGCTCACAAGCCAATGCAGGTTGGTTGTTTCACTAAAGTTATCCTATAATAAGAAATTCTGTACAAGTTAGTTGAATAGATGCATACATATTTGATGAATTGTGCAATAGCCTTTAGACATAAATTGATCTTTAAGGATGCTCATACTGTCAGGTGAACTTCTACAATTTTTTCTTCACATCTTTAAGAATTTCCACTACTACACCATTAATTTAAATGTACTCTTGAAGGTAAATAACACATTTTAAAGCTGATTTTATAGCCAAATATGCATAGAATTAGTAATTTTTAAGACATGGTGTTAATATTGAGTTGTCACTAGTTTTAGAATACTTCTTAGTTGTTTTAGATGACCATTTTCCTTCAATAAATTAATAATGATTGGCAATATAAAAATGGTGATTTGGGGCTATTTTTCTTCGTGGAAAACTGGTTTAGCACAGACTATTTTGAAGGTAATTATTACTTTATCTAGGTGTTCCAGAAACTGCCTAGAACATGATTTTAGATGCAGCATATTGAAATTTACATTTAGAAACTGATTTGTATTTGCTCATATATGCATATTTCACTCCTTTTATTCAGATAAAAGAAAATACGGTAAATGTATCATAAAGATTATAACTAAAATTTAATTTAAAATTTGCCATAAAATACAGTAAATTTACCATATTTTCTTTCATCTGAAAAACATTCAAATTATTGAAGGAAAAGAGAAAATTTTAGAATTACAAAGATAAAAAGTGTTGGTTTTAAATGTAAACTCATTGATTTTCCTGAAAATAGTAACTACACACATTTCTCTAAAAAATGTTAACTATTGTTTCTGAGTTTAAATATAGATTCACAACAACTAGTTAACTTCAATCAAAAAAATTGAAGAACATATCATCTTAAAAGATTTTTTCATCTAGTATGCAGTATCCTTTTGATTAATTGAAGGCTTAGATCATTACCTTAGTGTCTTTGCCATATAAACTTAAACATATTTCTTTAGACAAAAAAGTATAGAAATGACAGTATGTCAAATGTTAGATATTTGCCAAATTATGGTAGGTACATAAAATCAGAATGTGGGTAAATAATCTAAACAAGCTATCTCAAGTTGTTTAAGCCAGAGAGAGTATTAAATACTGCTTTACTGCAATCACGTTAGGGCCAAAAGATAGTCTGCACTGGGGCTCCTTTGAAAGAACAGATCATAGCTATGCTCCATGAGGTCCACTTACCTTCAAAATGCTAACAAAAAGAAAACCCTTCTCTGATCCAGCAAAGCTCAGAGAGACATAAAAAGACAGAGATTCAGCCCAGTGTGAGTTAGTCACTGTGGGCTTGTTTGCACAATTATGTGCGGGCAATGCTGACACACAACTTTCCCGTAACCAGCAGCTGCGATTAGCAGTTTTCAGATTTATTTGAAATAAACAGATCTCCTTTTATTCTGCATTCAATGCACAGACTTGCATATTGACTAAAGAGAGAAGGATAACTTTGTTGCTGAAATTTAGGAATTGGGCACATTGTATTTAAAGCAGGAACTCTGAATAAATGAGGACAGATAAGTATCCTATGCAATCGTTATTGAAAGTATGAATACAAATAATTAACTAATATGGATCAATATGATACTTGAAATCATATTTGAAACAACAAAAGGAAATGATCACAATTAAATGAGGATAATATTTATATGTATCCTTGCCTAAGAGTTTTGGCAATTCCTTAGTGATTAAAGATTGCGTATTATTAGTTTAATCACATAAGACATTTTAATTTGACATTTATTAATTTGAGTCTTATTAGTCATTAATACATCATACATTATTTATCTCCTAATCATAATTGCCATTTTAAACAAATTCTTGAATTGGGTTTATAAATCCTGAGTTATTGAGCCTTCACAGATACTATCTGGCAATTATTTTAACTGGTTGATTAAGATGAATGAGCCAAGAGAAACAAATAGAATATTAAAGAAATACCTTGATAATAGCTATTATTCCCTGAACACACAATATATTATGAGAGTCATATTTTCCTGCTACTTTATGTGTTTCTAGCTTCATTTTGAGGGCTCACCATTAGATACAGGAAGTAGATATTGTAATCTCCTGCAATAATAAAAGAAGAATAATTTTCTAGATCCTAATAATCTTGAGACGAGGTATTTTCAAATGAAAAATTTTAAGTTTATTTGGAGAATATTGAAGAAAATAGTGAACTTTAATTAGTGTTTAAAAAAATAACAAGTAGGATCCTGGCTGGGCACAGCAGCTCACACCTGTAATCCTGGCACTTTGGGAGGCCGAGGTGGGCAGATTACTTGAGGTCAGCAGTTTGAAACCAGCCTGGCTACCATGGTGGAAACTTGTCTCTACTAAAATTAGAAAAAAAAAAAAAATAGCAGGGCATGGTGGTGCATGCCTGTAATCCCAGCTACTAGGGAGGCTGAGGCAGTAGAAAGGAGAATTGCTTGAGCCTGGGAGGTGTAAATTGCAGTGATTCAATATTGTGCCACTGCACTCCAGCCTGGGTGATAGAGTGAGACTCGATCTAAATATTAATAATAACAAAAATAAATGAATAAATAAAGATAACTGGGAATAGTTGAAGCTTAGTTTTCCTTTGCAGCCCCATCACCATTATGCCTGGGTCAGTTGATTTCTGACTGGTACAAAGAAGATGTAGGGTGGGAAAAACAAAGAAGATAATGAAGACAATGTTTTCATTAGGTTAAGCAAAACAGGATGCTATAGAAGGGTGAAGGGACTTCGGATGTAAAACAAATAAAAGAAACTTAGGCAAAAAAAAAAAATATATATATATATATAGGAACATTTAAGCTGGGACTCTGTGTCCCCATAACATCCAGCAGAGGGTTTGTAAAATAGAAAAGCCAAAAGGTATTGATAAGTACAAAATAGTACCTACTTTTTCACAGCCTCCGCTTGATATGCAAGAGACAATTGTGTCACATGATGGGTCCATGTTCTAAGACTATTACTGTGTGGTCAATGGCATGAGGTCACCCAGGAAAGTAACACAAACTACAGATGTATTACATTTGACGGATAAAGGCAAGACTTGGATTTCCACAGTGAGTGCTAACAGGGCATCCAAAAGGACTTTGTAATAGTAGCCAGACACTGAGACGCATCAGTGTAGAATCACAGGTACACAGCTGTGGCCATCCAATGTGCAGCAAAATCCAACAAAGACATAGAGAAAATCCATCAGACCAAGCTCTTTCCCCCTGCCAACACAAGGGCACTGTTACAGGAAATGAAGATTACAAAGGTTGAAAAACCACTGATAGCAAGTTGGAATATGAATTGATATGGTTCGGCTCTGTGTCCCCATTCAAGTCTCAACTTGAATTGTAATTCCCATAATCCACATGTGTCATGGGAGGGACCTGATGGGAGGTAATTGAATCATGGGGGTAGTTTCCTCAATGCTGTTCTTGTGATAGTGAGTGAGTTCTCATGAGATTGGATGGTTTAATAAATCTTTGACATTTCCGTTGCTGACATTCATTGTCTCTTCTGCTGCCCTGTGAAGATGTGCCTTCTGCCATGATGGTAAGTTTCCTGAGGCCTCCCCAGCCAAGCAGAAACATGAGTCAATTAAACCTCTTTTTGAAATAAATTGTCTAGTCTCGGTTATTTCTTCATAGCGGTGTGAAAACAGACTAATGTATGAGTTGACTGTATTTTACAAATAGGAACTGAGATAATTTGAAAGAAAGTTTTGAGCTCTTTACAGTAAAATTTTCAACTTCTGAGATACTGGCTGATGAACTAGATAATCATTACATAGATCAATTGGAGATTTGATGAGATTAGCTGGAAAAGTCCATCAAAGTGAACCACTTCATAATGTGCAGTCTCAATTCCACGTAGAGGCAAAATTAAGTTGAAAATATATTCAATATTTTGTCATGAAAAATTATATAAAGAAAAGAAAGAGTTAACCTGTTTCTACTGAGAATCTCTGGCACTGATTTTGTTTTAAACAGGGAAACAAAATTTAACAGTTGTACCCAAGTAATAACTTAAAAAGCATTCATTTATTTTCTAAAAAGTGACCAATTACAGATAATGAGTAGCTTACATTTATCTTAATCCCTCAATATTGTGGGTTTTAGAGGGCAATATTTTACTACTACATCCTGCTAAATATGTTCCAGATCTTAACCCCTTGCTATGTAATTATTTTGCATTCCCCCTAGAAAAGCAATTTAATTCAGCCTCTGTTTAGTCTTTCAATAGGCCAGTAATTTTCTCTTTCCTTTTGTAATCAGGGAACTTTTCAGATATTTTTAGAAGATAAAGTGTTTCAGAAAGTGTAAACATGGGTGTTAAATTGGTAAAGAAACACGTGAGAACTTTTAACATTGTCACAATTTTCTATAGAATCTCCTAAAGAACAAAATTTTGTGATTTGCAGTCACATAACTTGCAAATTCATTTACTGGTAAACACTATGGTTGAAAATATCTCTTCTGGTTTCTTGCAAGAAGCATTTTGGAAAGAAAATTCTTCAAAGTTTGAAAGCAGTATATCAGGGAAGAAATGAATTTACTCTATATTTTTTCCTCACCAAATAATTATTCATACAGTTCCGTCTTAATTGAAGGTATGCTCTGTTTCTCCTGCTCCTATTTGAATGAGTTGAATTTTTCTTAATTATTACAATTGGTTCCTCTGGAAAGAATGGAGATAGGAAAGATAGATTTCCAACATTGCTACGCAATGCTCTCTTCTGCTGCTGTACAATAGAGAATGCTTATATATAGCATGAATCTTTTGTATAACCACAGGTCCTGTGACACTTGGAAACTAACTTGGAGCAGGAGTGCTTATGCAGCCTTGGCTTCCCTGAATTCTTCTCAGAATGCTTCACGGACCAGTGTACCAGAAGACCAAGAATTTTGGGGGGAATTTTATTTTGCGAGAACCTCCTGAAATTTGAGATGTTTGGGTCACTGGGAAAATGTCTTGCCTTCTCTATTGAATTTCACTAGCAATTGAGCCTGTTTAGTCTCCATCCTAGGTACAACTTTTCCTTTCTGGTTGAGATCTTCTTTTTCAAGAGTGACTATGGACTCCACCAAGACTAGACTAGTGGTGTTTTATCCACAATTATTACCTACCACAGTTTATGTACTGCTAACTTTGTGTGGCACTCCAACACTATGGTATAATTTATTTGGAGTATCTCAAGTTATTCTTGTCTCCTAGTTAATCTAAAAATTAAGACTGTTAGGCCTTTTGTCTTGGAAAAGTGGCAAATTTCAGGACTGAATTGTCTCCATTTTTTTAATTAAATTAAATTTATTTATTTATTTGAGATAGAGTCTCTTTCTGTTGCCCAGGTTTATGTGCAGTGGCATGATCTCAGCTCACTGCAACCTCCACCTCCCAGGTTTAAGTGATTCTCCTGCCTCAGCCTCCTGAGTAGCTGGGATTACAGGCCTGTGCCACCACACCTGGCTAATTTTTGTGGAGGCGGTATTTCACCATATTGGTCAGGCTGATCTCTACCTCCCAACTTCAAGCAATCCACCCACCTCGGCCTCCCAAAGTGATGTGATTACAGGCATGAGCCACCATGCCTGGCCTGTCTTCATGTTTTAAACACACCAAAAGTCTTTATAGGCATGACTTTACACAAAACTCTATGGGAAAAAGTGATTTTCCAAGTATTTGTGGACATCAGAGGGATCTCATAACTTTTTTTAGGTTTGAGCTCTCATTCAAAATTTTATAAGATTTTCCCACAGGACCACATGGGATCTTCAAATAGTAGAATCTTGGAAGTACAAAACAGTGCTCAGAAATTAATTATTTAAAATGCCTAGCAAAACATTTGAAAGTTGTTAATCAAATATAGGTTACACACATTCTAGGAAATTTCACAATCTATTTCTGGCATTCCTATACGTTTTGCCTAAAACTCTATGCTTCTTTGTATGCTACAAATCATCACAGTATTTATTAGAATATAATCTGTTTACCTTATATGTCAATTTTTCCAACTCGTAAGCTCTTTGAGAGTAAGCAGAATAACCGTTGTTACTCGAGTATATAGGATATTGCCTGCAACAAAGAATATTGACATTAAACAGTTTTCCTTCATCCATCTTCTATCTCCAAATTTGCATTCTCTCCATAATTTTGTCACAGTTTTATTCTTCACATTTTATCAACATTTACCAATGATGATATACAGTGGTTGATATACAATATGTAAATTTTAATTATGTTTTATGTATCCAGCTTCTAGGAAGTAACCTCAGGTGGGCTGGAATATCTTTGTATTATTGCTGAGTATGTCTTAAATAGTGTCAGTCCCATAGAGTGTGCTCAATGAACATGTCCTTTGTAAATGAATGAATGAATGAAAGAATAACAATTTAGAAAAATAAATAAATGAGGAAGAAAATGGAAACGCTTACATGTGAAGCTGAAAATAAAAATACCAAAAGGAAAAACAAAAGCTAACATATTTATTCTTAAAATTTACAGCACAGAGCAGAAAAGAGTGTCATACACATTGTTTGGCCAACACAATTTTTTTGTACGTTAGGGTAGGTTGTGTGTTGTTGCTAACTGATTTCATGTTAAAAACAACTACTAGATGTTTACTTACTTTAAACAAATACAGTTATTTAGTCATATTCAAATCATCACAAACTGCTGGATTTGAGTAAAACTAACCATTAATTTGCTACACATCCTACAATTCCCTATTGCCTTCTATATTCTGCTGTCTTTTTAATGCTACTTTGTTTAGCACTACAGACATTTATAATTTGACTTGCATACTCTAAAGATAAAATGTTGCAATTATCAAATTTCTGAGAAAATCAGTTGTTACTTTTTGAGACATTGTTGTATTTGTTTTGTACTGCTTTTAAACTATCACAAATTTAGTCACTGCAAAGTATTCTGTATTCATTATCCCATGGTTTCTATGGATCAGGAGTCCACAAATTAGTTGGCTGGATCCTTTCTTCAGGTTTACACCAGGCTAAAATAAATGCATTAGCTGGAGCTACAGTCTCATCTGAGGCTCGAATCCTCTTCCAAGCTCTTTAGGTTGTTGTCAGAGTTATTTCCTTACAGCTGAGGTCCTATGCATATGTTCCACGTGTAGTTTATAGCATGGCCATTAGTTCCTTCCAATTTACCAAGAGAATCTCTGAGCTACTTCACATTCTTATAAGATATTGTCTGATTAGGTCAGGCACACCCAGGAGGTTCTCCTAATTGAATAACAAAAAGTAAACTGATTAGTAACCTAATCACAGGATGATTAGCCATCATATTCACAAGTTCTTTTTACCCTTAAAGGAAGAAGATTATATGAAGGTGGGGTCATGGGAGTGGGATCATCTTAGAAATTTGCCTGTCTCAACTATTAACTCCAAGTAATAAGACAAGGCCTGAGACTTATTGTTATAACAAACATCCAGAGCTATAAAATTTATAAGCAAAAGAAGTGTTATCTAAGCATAGTATTTCTTTGAATAAACTTTTTAAATTAAAACATTTTCAAGAGATAACCATTTGAAGTTGCAATAGTGTTAGGGAATCTTTGGGGTATCATTTTTCTGACCAGAAACCTGTGTGGCTGGTGTCACCTTTACCTGAGTTTTGCTCACTCCCACTGGACTTGTTTTGCTCACTCAGGGTGGCAGGTTGTGTGTAACTCATGCTACAAGCCTGGGTCCCTTGACTTCCAAGGGTGAGTCAGGTATGGAATGGTGAGGGGTGTGTGAGCGAGTGTGGGGTTTGACCACTGTGAACAGTTAGACATGCCAGCTACTGCAGCGGGGCAGGCAGCTCCAGGTGCTGACTCAGGCACCAGCTTTTGTGAGGCTGAAGCTGACCAGGTACACTGCAAGCAGCTTCTGTGGCTGGCACTAGAGAACATGGTGGTGTCCACAAGCTTAGAGATGTCAGGAACCACAAGGCCCCAAAGAGGGACTCACAGCCCTGGCTCAGGAATCTCCCACGACTGAGCTCCCCAAAGGGCCACAGCTCTTTTTGCTTCTCATCGCCCACAACACGGCAAGCCAGGGGCATGTTTCAGCCCTGTTTCTGTTACAGCTATTTTAACATCACCATTAGGTGGGTCTCAAGTTCTTGTTCTGTGACCAGGAAGACTGACGTATGCAGACAAGTGGAGGATGAGCAAGATAAAGATGAACTTTATTGAGTGATAGAATAGCTCAGAGAAAACCTGTAGCAGGTAGCTCCTTTCCATAGCCAAGGTGTCCTGATGAGTGTTCAGCTCCTAGCGGAGTGGCTAAATATGTGGTAGTTAGTTAAAAAGCGATGCAAAGCTAATAAAACAATGTCTCAAAAAATTGCAAGTCATCCTGGCATGTGTTCAGCTATCATCAGCAGAAAAGGTAGCTCCTATCTGCAGCTGGCCATCCAGCTCTCAGCAGAAGGGAGGCCCTAAAGTGGGTGTCCTCTTTCTGCAGCTGGTTGTCCCAATGTCTGCTTAGCTGTGGCTGGGTCTGGGGCTTTTATGGGCCACAGAAGGAAAGAAGGAAGTGTGTGCCTATTGGTCAATGGGTGGACATGGGTGGGCCCAGAAAAGGCATCAGAAGTATTCACTTTTGTACATAGGACTGGCAGCCTGGCCACCAGCCTCCAGGCCCTCTCTGACCTGAAGGTGAGAGCTCACTGAGACCCACCCCCTTCCACCCAAAATCCTGTCTGCCTCCTGCTGCCCTTCATGATGCCTAGGCTGTAGGTGGCAAGGGACAGCTGTAGGCCAGTGCTGAGCTGTGCTCAGCACTCCTCCAGGATTCCTTCCTATGCTCATTGTACCCAAAGTCTGGAGAGGGCTGAGGTAGCAAGGAGCTAGCATGTCAGTACTGCTCCAAGCATGTACATACCTACCTAGGCTATGACAGCACCTGGGCTTGGTCACAACTTCACTCCAAGATTGACAGTAGGGAGAAGCCAGGCAGCAGAAGTGTGTACTTCCAAGCCTGCAAGGGTAAGGGGGCCTTTCTGTGCCCCCAAGAGAGCAGGGATGCCTGAATCTGCAGTTTGGGCAACTGCAGCTGTGCCCAGGAAGGCAAGGGTTTTGCCTGCTCTATGGAGCAGGTGACCCAGGTCCATAGCCTTGGTTTGGGTGGCTGCAGGTGTGCCCTGTAGGGTGGGGCTCCTGCCTGCTCCTGTGCCTCAAGAGCACAGGTTCATAGCTGTGGCTTGGGCAGCTGCTGCAGCTCCCAGGGAACTCCTGCCCCCAACTCAGAAGGCACAGGTCTTCTGCTTGTCCCCAGCTCTGGCCAGCTCCTGGAAGCTTGGAGCCCTGGCCGTGCCTTCCTGCTGCAGCCAGTGTGATTGCAGTGGCTGTCCCAGATGGCCTGCCACTGCCATCAATATGATTTCCCCCTGCCATGTTGAATGTGAGTAAGATCCCAAACCTACATTATTGGACTTCATGTGGGTACATAGTTAGTGTAGGATGGTTATGACCAAAGGATGTTTTGTATGACACATTTGAAAATCACATAATACAATTGTACAAAATTGGTGATTTTGTACTTATTACACGCCCCATCAGAGATTATTTGTTGTTTTTGAGATGTCACCTCATTTCTTGGATTAACTAGGTTGTTTTTACTGAGATTTTGCATTGCAAATGGTTATACATACCATATATTGTTTTATCTAATTTAATGCAAATTTGTTTATATTTTTCACCAAGTGCAAATACAGTTATCACTTACTTATTTAGATGACACAGATGTCTCCTTGAAATACTTTGTTTCTTTTCTTTTCTTTTTTTTTTTTTTTCTGAGATGACGTTTTACACTTGTTGCCCAGGCTGGAATACAATGGCATGATTTCAGCTTACCCCAACCCCCTCTTCCCAGGTACAAGCGGTTCTCCTGCCGCAGACTCCCGAGTATCTGGGATTACAGGCATGCATCACCATGGTTAGCTCATTTTGTATTTTTAGTAGAGATGGGGTTTCTCCATGTTGGTCAGGCTGGTCTTGAACTACCAACCTCAGATGATCCACCCACCTCAGCCTCCCAAAGTGCTTGGATTACAGGCATGAGCCACTGCTCCAGCCATTTTTTTTTTTTTAAAGATTCTGTCCTGTCTCTTTACAAATCAAACAACTGTGCTGCAAGTTCAAAGAATATCAAGTTTAGGACTCATTTGACTCAATTTTGAAAAAAGGCTTTATTGTTGAACCACAGAGAAATTATCACTGGTCAAGAGTAATGAATGAAAGATTTTAGTGCTTGTTAGTTAATACCCTACTGAAAATTTAATGAATTTCTTATGACATTTTATTTTAAAATATTTTTTATTAGATGTTTTCATTAGTATTAGTAGTAGTATGTAATTTGGAGACATGAGTAAACTGCTTGTTTCAATACACAACATGTAGTAAGTATTAGCTTTCTCAAGTGAATTTACAGGCAAAGTATATGCTTAGGAATTACAGTTCTCAAAATCATGCACTTATTTATGCTATAATAAAAAAAATGTGGACAAAATATAACTCAGTTCTTGTCCCATAAAGATTTTCTAAGAACCTTGCAATATAGGGAGAAAGATAATTTAAAACAAGTATTTTACAGGTTTGAAACAGATTTATTTTTCTCATACAGAGATCCAAAACATTTAGCCTCATATGTCAACATGTAAACTGCTGGTTTAAATCCCATAAAATTATGACATAATTTAATATTATAATTAGTAGCTACTATAATCTATCTTAAACTTTATCTGTAATTTAGTACCACTTAAAAAATTTCATGATGTATATCATCTAGGTTTTACCAGTTGGAAAGTGTTTTCACACAAATATTGTCTTATACATTATTATTAATTCTATTTAGATTATATTCTGAAATGTATTATTACAAAGATAGTGAATACAGGTATACAAGTAAATATGAGCTGTTTAAGGAAATTCAGCACAATTTCATAAAAATCATTTTACTGAAAAAGTATTTATGGCACTTAACATAAACTCCTTGTCTAAGAATATATAGCATTGTTAGAATTTGAGTGCTTCTATTTTTCCGTGGTGTTGTTCTTGTTTTTAAAGTCCTACAGATACTTGGACTATTTTTCACATGAGGACTTTGCTTACCTAAGATGTGCCCCAGAACTGATTCTTATATCTTCCATATTACTTGTGGTCTCAGGCATTGACAATCGAATATTCCATTCAAATGTGAAAACTATATTTTAGGGTGTTTAGATGTGAGGATCCACTATAAAGAAAATTTTGGACAGTAATCCTGAAAGTAATTGCTATGCTCTGAAGAAGACACAGTGTTGATGAAGATGGGCAACAAAATCAGTACAATTGTTTATAATGCCCGCAATGCACCGATCTTGCTGTATATTTTAACAGATTGGCTTGCTAGTTGTACTGAAGAATCTGAGCACTTCCTACTAACTTTTAAAATATTTCTGTTATGTTTTGCCTAGCCAAAGTGAATTCTGCTATAGTCAATTGAGAACTTTAACTACAGAAGAGGGTTTATTTAAAAAGATATGTGCCTATAAATATTTTTAAAATATACGCCAGGTACAGTGGCTCACAACTGTGATTTCCGCAGTTTGGGAAGCCGAGGTGGCCGGATCTTGAGGCCAGGAGTTCAAGACCAGCCTGACCAATATGGTGAAACCCCATCTCTACTAAAAATACAAAAATTGGCAGGGCATGGTGGTATGTGCCTGTAATCATAGCAACTTAGGAGGCTAAGGCAAGAGAATCACTTGAACCCTGGAGGTGGAGGTTGCAGTGAGCTGAGATTGTGCCTCTGCACTCCAGCCTGGCTTACAGAGCCAGACTCCACCTCTAAAAAATAAAATAAAATAAAATAAAATAAAATAAAATAAAATAAAATAGCAGCCAGCCAGCCCTGAATATCACCTTGTCAAAATTTTAAATGGAAATACACACTAAGTCTTCTTTCTCTCTCTCTCACATCTATCTATCTATCTATCTATCTATCTATCTATCTATCTGTCTGTCTGTCTATCTATGTGTATATACCCATTGATTTCTTTTAAAAAATTACCATGAACCTGGTATTTTTAAACAACAAAAATTTACTATCTCACAGCTTAAAGGGTCAGAAGACCCTGGAAGGCATGTTCCATCTGGGTTCTCAGGTTCTCTGCTTAGAGTCTTATAACGGTGTAATCAAGGTATTGTCAGAACTTTGATTCTTTTTTACAGGCTTTGGGGAATAATCTGTTTCAGCTTATTAAGGCTGTGGCTAAATTCAGGTCTTTCCATTGTAAGCCAATTTCCTTATTGGCTCTAAGCCTAAACAGAGTCTTTGCTCGTCAATACTGTCTGTGCCCTTCCCCTGCTTTCTATGCAGCCCATTTCCAAAAAACAGACAATAGAGTTCCCCAAGTGCCTCTTAAACTTTGAGTCACCCCAAAGTTTCTCCTTCTGTCTCATCTCCATGACTTCAATCAAAGAAAGCTCTGTTTTTGATGCATCATGTAACTGGATTGTACCCACTTGGATAGTCTAGAATAATCTCTTCATTTTGAGGCTTTTAACTTTAGTTACAGCATCAAAGTAACTTTGCTGTGTAATATAACAGTCACATGTTCCAGTGATTAGGGGTGTGTATGTGTGTGTGTGTGTGTGTGTGTAATAATAGGAAAGCAGTCTCAGTGTCCAGGATGCAGTTGTCTCCTGTGTGGAGGTGAAACCATCTTTAATAATGAGGCCTTGGTTTGGAACGCTGTTGTCTAGGATATGAGAGTGGGGTATTATTTTTAAATAAATACTCACCAGGGTCTTGTTGTGACTCTGTAGTGTAATAATGAGACTGAGCCGTTGTAGAATTTGAAGG
Organism: Sapajus apella; assembly: GCF_009761245.1. Lineage (NCBI taxonomy): Eukaryota > Metazoa > Chordata > Mammalia > Primates > Cebidae > Sapajus > Sapajus apella. The sequence continues at coordinate 15,870,711 of NW_022436951.1, forward strand.
AAATCTTGGGCCTGGTTGCTAACTTGACTTGCAAATATCTTTTCAGGCCAGAGACTTTATAGAAGCACAACTAGCAACGGCAGTGTTGACATGCATATTAGTTCTTCTTCTCCTGCTCAGAATGCTGTCCTTACCACTTCTTAGTCTTCATTCTCAACTCATACCTCTTCCTTGTGATGTCTTTCCTGACCACTGCCACCTACTCAGGATTCCCTCCAATGCTCTCAGCAGATTTGGCTCACATCTGCTCTGTACAAGTCACGTTGCTGTAGTCGATGTTTGTCTTCCCACTAGATGGAAGTTTATTGAGAGTGAGAGCTTCTTTTGTGTCTTTTAATATTTTTATTTTCAATTTTTGTGGGTATGTAATGAATGTATATATTTACGGGTTACATGAGATATTTTGAATCAGTCATACAATGTGTAAGAATCACATCAGGCTAAATGAGGTATCCATCACCTCACACATTTAACCTCTGTGTTACAAACAATCCAATTACAATCTTTCAGTTATTTTAAAATGTATAATTAAATTATTATTGACTATCATCACCCTGTTGTGCTGTGAATGATAAATCATATTCAGTCGTTCTATTTTTTTTAACCTGTTCACCATCCCCACTTTTTTCCCCACTCCCTTTACTACCATTCCAAGCTTCTGATAATCATCTCTCTATTCTCTATCTCCATAAGTCCATTTGTTTTAATTTTTCAGCTCGCAAAAATAAGTGAGAACATGTGAAGGTTATCTTTCTGTGCCTCACTTATTTCTCTTAACATGTTACTGCAAATGATAGAATCTCATTCGTTTTTAAATTGCCAAATAGTATTCTATTTTGCATATGTGCAACATTTTGTTTATCCATTCATCTGTTCTTAAACACTTAGGTTGTTACCGAATCTTAGCTATTATGAATAGTGCTGCAATAAACTTGGAAGTGCAGACATCTCTTTGATGTACTAATTTACAAGCCCATCAACCATGTACAAAGATTTCCTTTTTGCCGCATCCTGGCCAGGATTTGTTAGTGGCTGTCTTTTGGATAAAATCCATTTTACCAGGGGTAAGATGATATCTCATTGTAGTTTTGACTTACAATTCTCTAATAATCAAATATATTGAGCACCTTTTCATATACCCGTTTGCCATTTATGTCTTCTTTTGAAAAATGTATATCTAATTTTTTTTCATATTTTTAAGTCAGTTATTAGATGTTTTTCCTATAGAGATACTTGAGTTCCTTATATATTATGGTTATTAATCCCTTGTCAGATAGATAGTTTGCAAAGTTTTATTTTAGTAATTTGGTAGCTTTAGTCTTAGGTTTAAGAATTTAATCCATTTTGATTTGACTTTTGAATATGGTGAGAAAGAGGGGTCTAGTTTCATTCTTCTGCATATGGATATTCTGTTTCTTCAAGCACCATTTATTGAAGATACTGTATTTTCCTCAGTGTCTGTCCTTGGCACTTTTGGTAAAAATAAGTTTACTGTAGATGTATGGATTGTTTTCTATGTTTTCTATTCTGTCCCATTGGTCGACACGTATGTTTGTATGCCAGTACAATTCTGTTTGGATTACGATAAGCTCAGCTTATTTGAAGTCAGGTAACGTGGTTCTTACAATTTTATTCTTTCTGCTCAGGATAGTTTTGTCTGTTCTGGATCTTTTATATTTCCATGTAAATTTTAAGATTGTTTTTCTCTATTTCTGTGAAGAATGACATTGGTGTTTTGATAGGGATTGCACTAAATCTGTAAATTGCTTTGAGTAGTATACTTTTTAACAATATTGATTCTTCCAATACTGAGCATGAGCTTCCTAGTCTTTGTGTCCTCTTCAAATTCTTTCATCATTGGTTGTAGATATTATTGTAGAGATCTTTCACTTCTTTTAAGTTTGTGTATAGGTATTTAATTTTATGTGTGACTATTGTAAGCGGAATGACTTTTATTTTTATTTTTAGATTGCTTGCTGTTGGCAAATAGAAATGCTACTAATTTGTGTACGTTGAGGTTGTATCCTGAAAATTTCCTGAATTTGATAACATTTCTAAGTATTTTTTTGGTGAAGTGTTCAGATTTTTCCAAATATAAAATCATATCATCTGCAAACAAAGACAATTTGATTATTCTTTTTAGTTTGGATGCCCTTTATTTCTTTTTTTGTCTAACTGCTCTAGCTAGAACTTTCAGTACTATATTGAATAACAGTGGTGTAAGTGGGTATCTGTGTTATGTTTCTGATCTTAGGGAAAAAGCTTTCAGTCTTTCTTCCTTTAGTATAATACTATCTATGGGTCTATTATATGTGGCTTTTATTATGTTGAGGTACATCCCTTCTATACTCAGTATTTTGCAGGCTCTTATTATGAAGGGATGATAAGTTTTATCAGATACCTTTTCTAGCATCAATTGAAATGATCAGACGATTTTCGTTCTCCATTCTATTGATATGATGAATCACATTGATTTGCATATGATGAACCATTCTTGCATTCCTGGGATAAATTTCAATTGGTCATGATGACTGACTTTTTTTTGTTGTTTTTTTTTATATGGACTCTTGCTTTTACTGCCTAGGCTGGAGGGCAATGGTACAATCTCGGCTCACTGCAACTTTTGCCTCCCGGGTTCAAGGATTCTCCTGCCCCAGCCTCCCGAGTACCTAGGATTAAAGGCATGCTCCACCTTGCCAGGCTAATTTTGTATTTTGGAAACGGGGGTTTCTCCATGTTGGTAAGGCTGGTCTCGAACTCCCAACCTCAGGTGACCTACCTGCCTCAGCCTCCCAAAGTGCTGGGATTACAGGTGTGAGCTACTGCGCCCAACCAACAAGTGACTTTTTAAATGTATTGTTGAATTAAGTTGGACAGTATTTTGTTGAGGGTTTTTGCTTCACTGCTTACCAGGGATATCAGCCTGTAATTTTCTTTTTGATGTGTCTTTGTTTCAGTATCAGAGTGATACTGGTCTCATAGAACGAGTTTGGAAACATTCCTTTCTTTATTTTTCAGAATACTTGGAGTAGAATTTGTATTACTTCTTTAAATGTTTTGTAAAATTCAGCCACAATGCCATTGGGTCTTGGGTTTTCTTTCCTTGGAGATTTTATATTACGTCTTTGATCTCATTATTTGTTATGAGCCATTCAGGTTTTAGATTTATGTATGATTCAGTCTTGCTAGGCTGTATGTGTTTAGAAATTTATACATTTCTTCTAAGTATTCTCATTGTCGTATACTTGCTTACAGTAATCTCTAATTATGCTTTGATTTCTGCAGTATTGGTTGTAGTGTCTCCTTTTTTATTTCAGATTTTATTTACTTGAGCAATCTCGCTTTTATTCTTAGTCTGACTAAAGGTTTGTGAATTTTGCTTAAGCTCTCAAAAACCAACTTTTATTTCATTTATCTTTTGTATTGTTTCCATTGTTCAATTTTATTTATGCTTTGATCATTATTATTATTATTATTATTATTTACTATCTTGGAGTTTTCTTTGCTCTTAATTTCCTAGTTCTTTGAGATGTATTGTTAGGTTATTTATTTTATGTTTTTCTCCTTTTTGATGTAGGTACTTACAGCTATAAATTTCCCTTTTAGTACTGCTTTGGCTGTATCCCACAGGCTTTTTGTATGTTATTTTCGTTATTTTTTTTCAAGACATTTTAAAATTTACCTCTTAATTGACCCACTGGTGACTCAGGAGCATATCATTTAATTATTATTTCCCCCAAAACAGAGTCTTGCTTTGTCACCCAGGCTGGAGTGCAATGGTGCAATTTGGGCTCGTGGCAACCTCCGCCTCCTGGGTTCAAGCAATTCTCCTGCCTCAGACTCCCGATAGTTGGTATTACAGGCACATGCCACCACATCCAGCTAACTTTTTGTATTTTTAGTAGAGGCAGGGCTTCACCTTGTTGGCCAGGCTGGTCTCGAACTCCTGACCTCAAGTAACCCTCTTGCGTAAGCCTCCCAAAGTGAAGGCATTACAGGTGTGAGCCACCACACCTGGCCCATATTGTTTAATTTTTATGTGTTTATATAGTTTCCCAAATTCTTCTTGTTGTTGATTTCTAATTTTATTCCATTGTGGTCAAAGAAGATACTTGATGTTATTTCAATTTTTCAGAATGTTTTAAGTCTTGTTTATGGACTAATATATGGCTTATCCTTGAGAATTATTTCTGTTCTTAATAGAAGAATACATATTCTGCAATCATTAAATGAATGTTCTGCAAATATCTATTAGGACCATTTGGTCTATGGTGCACATGAAGTTCAATATTTTCTTGCTGATTTTCTGTCTGGATGAACTGTCCAATTCTGAAAAATGGGATGTTGAAGTCTCCAGATATTATTGTATTTGGGTCTATCTCTCTCTTTAGCTCCAATAATATTTACTTTACATATCTGGGTGCTTCTGTGTTGGGTGCCCATATTTACAATTGTGATATCCTCTTGCTGAGTTTAGCCCTTTATTAATACATAATGACATTCTTTGGTGCCTTTTGTTTTGAGATATATTTTGTGTGATGTAAGTATAGCTACTCCTGTCCTTTTTAGGTTTCCGTTGACATGGAATATCTTTTTCCATCTGTTTATTTTCAGTCTATGTGTGTCTTTAGAGGTGAAATGTGCTCTCTGTAGGCAACAGATTATTAGATTTTTTTAAAAAAAATTTATTCTGCCACTCTGTGTCTTTGGATTGGATAATTTAATCAATTTACATTCAATATTATTATTGATAAGTAAGAACTTACTCCTGATATTTTGTTTTATGTTATCTGATTGTTTTGTGGCCTTCTTTTTCTTCTTTTTTTCCTCCCTTTCTTCTTGTTAATAAAATGTAATTTTTTTTTCTGGTGGTATGCTTTAATTTCTTGATTTTAATTTTTTTGTGTATCTGATACATGTTTGTAGATTTGAAGTTATAATAAGGCTTATAAATAATATCTTATAACCCATTACATTAAACTAATGGCAATGTAACCCTTATTCTATAATCAAGCAAACAAATGTGCAGAAAGAAAACTAATAAAAACTCTAACCTTTATCTTTTTCTCTTAGTCTTTTAACTTTTCATTTTTTGACATTTATATCTTATCATGCTATGTGTTGAAAAGCAATTGCAGTTATCATTTTTATTGTTACATTCCTTTGCCATTCTAAATAAGATATACTAGTTTACATACCACCATTACAGTATAATATTCAGTGTTTTTAAAATTCACTGGTACCAATGAATTTTGTACTTTCATTTGATTTCTTATTGTTCATTAACATCTTTTTCTTTCAGATTGAAGAACTCCCTTTAGAATTTCTTGGAGGACTGGTCTGGTGTTGAAATCCCTCAGCTTTGTTTCTCTAGGAAATTCTTTATTTCTCCTTCGTGTTTAAGGGTATACTATTATATAGGGTAAAAGTTTCTATGTAATATACTATTACATAGGGTAAAAGTTTCTTCTTCAGCACTTTGAATATGTCATGCCACTTCTCCTGAACCATAAAGATTCCACTAATAAGTCTCCTACAAAACATAGTGAAATTGCATTGTATGTTATTTGTTTCTTTTCTCTTGCTGCTTTTAGAATCCTCTCCTTACCCTTGACTTTTGGGAGTTTGATTATTAAATGTATTGAGGTCATCTTCTTTGTATTAAAATCTACTGTGTGTTATAAAACCTCTTGCACATGAGTATTGATATCTTTCTCTAGGTTTGGGAAGTTCTCTGGTATTACCCATTTGAATAAACCTTCTCTTCCAATCTGACTCTCTACTTCCTCTTTAAAGCCAATAATGCTTAGATTTGCACTTTTGAGGCTATTTTCCATACCTTCTAGGTATGCTTCATTCTTTTTCCTTTTGTCTCCTCTGTGTAGTTTCAAACAGCTCGTCTTCAAGCTTACTAATTTTTTCTTCTGTTTGATCAATTCTGCTCTTAAGAGACTCTGATGCTTTATTCAGTAAATCAATTGCATTGTTTAACCACAGAACGTCTGCTTGATCCTTTCTAATTATTTCACTATCTTTGTTAAATTTATCCAGTAGGATTCTGAACTCTTTTTATTATCTTGAATTTCTTTCAGTTTCCTGAAAACAGCTATTTCTAGTTCTCTGTTTACAAAGTCACATATGTCTTGTCTTTCAGCGATTGGTCCCTGGTGCCTTGTATAGTTTGTTTGATGAGGTCATGTTTTCTTATATGGTCTTGAGGCTTACAGATGTTTGTTTGGTGTCTGGATATTGAAGAGTTAGGTATTTATTGTTCTTCACAGTTTGGGTTTATTTGTACCTCTCCTTCTTGGGAAAGCTTTCCAGGTATTCAGAGTGACTTGGGGTCCATGATATACATTTTTGGTCACTGCAGCTGTATCTGCTTAGAGGCTATTGCAAGTCCAGTTATGCTGTGGTTCTGGCACTTCATGATTAAAACACCAAAAGCATTGGCAACAAAAACCAAAATAGATAAATGGGATAATATTAAACTTAAAAGCTTCTACACAGCAAACAAAACTATCATTAGAGTAAACCAGCAACCAACAGAATGGGAAAAAATTTTCACAATCTACCCATCAGACAAAGGGCTAATAACCAGAATCTACAAATAACTAAAGCAGATTTACAAGGAAAAAAAAAAAAAAAAACTAAACAAACCCATTCAAAAGTGGGTGAAGGATATGAACAGGCAATTCTCAAAAGAAGATATTTATGAGGTCAACAAACCTATGAAAAATTCTCATCATCATTGGTCATTAGAGAAATGTGAATCAAAACCACATTGAGATACCATCTCACGACAGTTAGAATGGTGATCATTAAAAAATCTGGAGGCAACAGATGCTGGAGAGGATGTGGAGAAATATGAACACTTTTACACCGTTATTGGGAGTGTAAATTAGTTCAAACACTGTGGAAGACAGTGTGGTGATTTCTCAAGGATGTAGAAATAGAAATTCCATTTGACCCAGCAATCCCATTAATAGGTATATACTCAAAGGATTATAGATCATTCTATCTTAAAGACACATGCACACATATGTTCACTGTGGCACTGTTTACAATAGCAAAGACCTAGAAGCAATGCAAATGCCCATCGATGATAGACTGGAGAAAAAAAATTTGTGGCACATATACACCATGGAATAGTATACAGCCATAAAGAATGATGAGTTTGTGTCCTTTGTAGCAGCATGGATGAACCTAGAAACCATCATTCACAGCAAACTGACACAAGAACAGAAGACCAAACACCATGTATTTTCACTCCTAGGCGGGTGATGAAAGATGAGAACACTTGGGCACAGGGAAGGGAACAACACTCACAGGGCTAGGTGGGGGTGTAGAGGGGAGGGGAGAGGGGACATGAGGAGGATGTTGAGGGATAACTGCAAATCACCATGGCATGTATGCACCTATACAAAAATCCTGCAGGTTGCAGGATGTGCACATGTACTCCAGAGCCGAAATACAATATAAATAAATGAATACATATATAGATACATACATACATACTCCCTCTGTGAGTACCAACTGAGTTCTTCTCAGTGTAGCTTTCTCTTGACACATGGTGGCACTGAGTTCCAATGTATACCATGAGGCCACTGCTGGGAGCTGTGGGAGGGGTGGTGTTGGTCATTCAAGAATGCTTTCCCTACCTCCTTCAGTACCTGTTTCAGTGATACAAAGTTAAAACCAGGTACTGTGATTGCTCACTTGATTTTTTTTTTTTAATGAAGGTGCTTTTTTATGGAGACAGTAGTTAAGTTAGGCGTTCCTGAAGGGAGGGTAATCAATGAAGTCTTCTCTTCAGCCATATTATCCTGTTATTCTCATTCGTGTGTTGGCACGATCTGGGACTTGATGCACATCAATCACTTAATGAAGCTCTTTCTCTGCACACTAGATAGTCTTAGCTTTTGCCAGTGGAAAATTTTGCCTCTTGTTATTTTAAATTGTATTTCCTTTATCGATAGGGAAGTTCATAATTTTTCCTGTGTTTATTAGTTATGTGTGTTTCTGTAGATTATTTATATCTTCTGCTCACTGCTTACATGAGACTATTTATCTTACTATTGGAAACTGAGTGTATTAGACCTTTGCCTGTTAAATATGTGATAATTTTCTCCAAGGGAATTTATTAATTTTGTTTTAGTTATTGTTTACTAAACAAGATTTTATTTTAAAGGTATTTGATCTGCCACTCTTCTTTATGACTTGCAGGCTGGGAGTCTAACTTAGGTGGACCACTTCAAGATCCACATTATTCCCTCTTACTTTCTTGTGGTACCTGTGCGTATTTGTGAATGTAACACTTAGGTCTTTAATCCATGTACAGGCTTTAACATTTATAATATGAGATAGGGGTTAAATTTTGTTCATAACAGATAACCAATATTCACAATAGTTATTCAATGGTTCATTTCATTAACCAGGTGTCTCAGAGGGATTTCACAGGACAGGGAAGCGTTGAATGTGAGGATGATGGATCCAGGTGGGTGATTGGGATCGAGTGCACAGTGACAGCAATGGGAAAGTGATGAATGCCGGTCAGCACAGCTATCCTGAAGCCAGGAAACACACACCTTATCATTATTACATCTGTGAAGTAGCCAACGGTTGAATTTTTTATTTAACAGTGGAAGAAATGGGACTTTGGAAAGGTGAAGACTTATGCCTGGTCTTACAGCTACTGCAAAATCTTTCATTCAAACTCAATTTTTCTGGTACCAGGTGACTAATAAGTGGTCTTTGCTTAATGTCAGCCTGGTTCTTTAACTTGGAACAGTCTCGTGCAGCCATGTTGCCATCTGGGATCACCACTGTCATTGCTGGTTTATTATTTTTAAATTATTATTACTTTTCCTGTTTTGGGCCTTTAGCTTCCTAAAGCTATGGGTGTTAGGTTGTATCTGTCTAATAACTTGACATCTGCCTTCTAAGTATTTATGGGAAAAGAGAGGGGGAGAAAGAGTCTTGTGGTCTATCTCATTGAAGGTTTCCCAGTCTATCTTCCTTTGAGATTTGTACTTTGACAACTATAGCAGACTTTCCTTGGTACATTGTTGTTAGACTTATCCAGATAGGTTTTTTTTGCATGCAGTTATGTGGAATGCTTACTAGGGCCCAAGTACTTTAGCTAGGACTTTTATTGTTGAGCAATCGTATAATTTGACAGGCGTTTGGGTGGGGTCGAGAGCATGAAGGGATGAGATGTTGGTTAGCATGAAGGGATGAGATGTTGGTTCCCATGCCTCAGATCCCTCTTTTCCAGTAGATTAAACATTGGACTACTGGTATCCAGAGATATAACCCATAACAACCCGGAGGATCTAAAGATAATGTATTTTGCCTGCAGTAAACAGCAGCAAGGTATGCAGCAATGAAGAGGACAGGTAAGCCACTATCTTTACCTGAGGAACAGGTGCCATTCCTATCATGAAGGAGCCCAGCCAACATCTTCCTCCATGTGAGTCACCAGTAACACACAGACAAACCAGAGTTCTGCCCAAAACTATGGTGAGGAAATTCCAGTGTCAAATACATGGCACATCCCTGGAATAGGCCTCTGGCAGACACAGGCAGTGAGTAGAAACCAACCGGAAATCCTCATTTGGAAAGTGCTACTCACATGACTTATCAATCACTTTTACTGCTTATGGTAAGCCTCCATCTGGGATAGTATGTAGCTACTGGATTTTAAAAATTAATAATCACTTTTGAATATTCAGATGCTGAGGAAATTTGTGTGAGGAGAAATGTGGGACCGTCTCCTCACACTCTTCTGTCGTGTATGGGGAACACATCAAATATCCAGCTCTCTGCCATAAAATATTCTGGCTCTACTGTGGAACCACCAGTAGAGGCAACAGCAAGTGACCAGGATAAAGTGGGAACAGGCCCATAGGCTCTGGAAGCAGTTCAGAGCCAACTGCGTGTACAAGATCAGTCCTGCTAAGAAGCAAAGGGTCTGTGGTCACAACCACACCAAACAGCTCACAGTGCCAGCCAATGTTGTAGCATCTTTAAAGAGACTTTTGGTGGCAGGACACAACACATTGGCACTGAGGTAGATGAAAGGCAGAACTCTTGTTATTTACAGCTCCGCGTGAGAAAAGTCTTCCAGGCAGGGTTGCACAGAGTTTTGCACCTGTTAACAAGGGAACTGGAAGTTGGAGGTTTACAGCGTTAGGAGAGCACGCTCTATGTATGGAAACTGGAGAAGAGTTTGCTACAGTTCCCTGGCTACCTGTGGGTTAGCTAATTTGAATAATTGTGTAGACTTTTGGGCATAAGATTTGTCTTTGGCTGCCTATTCCCTGGCCCTGGGTTGATTAGGGTGAGCATATGGTGGCTGTGAGTATGACAGCCTAATAAAGGAGTAGCTTAGGGTGTGGATTTAATCAGCTGGTCAAGAAAGGGAACTGACTTTTTTTTTTTTTCAGTTTTTAGGCAGCGACTCAAAACTGGCTTAAGAGAATATTTTAAAAATTATTTTATTGAGAAATAATTAACATATAAAAAGCTGTAGAAATTTAATGGGACACATATCAATGAGTGTGGAGATAAGTATACACCTGTAAAACTATCACTACCATGAAGGCCATAAGCATATCCATCATCTCCAAAATTTCCTTCTACCTCATTAAGATAACATTTACATATAAGTGTTATATTTATATTTCACTTGTCCTTCCAAGCCATGTTTGAATCTCTAAAATAGTATATAATATATATATTTTATAATATATAAATTATGTGGCCCATGGGGTCACATCCAACTGAATAATTCAATTCACCAGAAATTTTCTTCTCAGGGGCTCCAAAAGGAACTAACTGTGGGACTATTTTTTCCATTATATATATACTATTTTAGAGATTCAAATGTGGCTTGGAAGGACAAGTGAAAAGCAATTTTAAGACCTATTCTAGTAGATTACAGCATATACACACAAAGAATTACAAGACTACAATAAATGTTATTATTCCATTGGGGGAAGAAGAATATCTGGCAGATAATTCTATCTAAGTATTTCAGGTAGAAAGAAAAATTGATTGGTAAAAATTAGTAGATAGATTTGTTACTTGGAATTCAAGATTTAATGCAATGGCTCAAGTACCTGAAACTCACTTTAACAATCTGCCAGATTGGCTCAGTAAATCTTGATTTCAGGGGTGGCCTCTGGTTAATGAGATTGAAATTCCAACATCTCCCTCTTTAATGTAATGCAATTGACCCAAGGTTTAATGAGATAGGAACATTGGAATTAATCTATTATCCACAGCTGGCCCAGTCATTCTTTAGTCACATGCCCTGAGAGATAGAGGCTGAAAAACCCCACCTTTTACCAAAGCATTGAAGAAACACTTTGATGACAGGGCCACTGGTATTCTGCAAATGTTCTGTAGTGTCTGACCTCTGTAAAATGCAGATGACATGGGAGATAGAACATTGGAATTAAGTTTTTGATCTCAATGGGAACAATGAGAATGTTTATAGGTAGAGGCCAGGTGGTAGCTTTTTAAAAACTCAGACACATAAGGAAAACAATTAGAGCCACAAACCATATAGAGAGGGTTTTTGTTGTTGTTGTTGTTTTTATCTTGTGATACAGCAAGCCAAGTCATTTGTTTGTTGGAGTTTTAGAAACGAATGAGGTCACAAAAGTAATATGGTGCCTACTAATATTTATAAGAAAAATTTTAGATCTAGAAGGCAGAAACCTGACTTGAGTCATCATTGTGGAGATTCTTGACCCCTTAACCCATTCCAAAAATAAAGCCAGTTTATAAACTGGAGCGTCTTGATTGAAGGGAAGTCAGAATCCAGCCAGAAAGAACTTTGCAATGTGGTGACAGATATATATTTTCAATTTTCTTTCACACCTTCTCAGGAGGAAAGAAAGTACCAAATCTGCAGAGAATTTATCTTCTGGCTTTGAACTGTTCCTGGGAAGTAACAATGAAGTGGAGGAACTTAGGATGATCAGGTGATAAATGGAGTCTTGGCCCCGTTCAACTTTTGTGAAACCTCAGACTCATTCTACAGTTATTTTTCACATTCCCAAATTTATAGAGGGTTAGATATAAGTTGTGACTATCAATATTCCCAAATTGTTTCTCTGATCCAGGAAGAAAGGACATGATGGCAGGAAAGGCCAAAATACAAGCCACGAGAATTGCACCTGCCTAACCCTGCCTGATAGAAAACAAAACAAAACAAAATATCACATCCCTAGAGAAATTACAAAGATTAGTGCCACCACCAATGACTTGAAATATGCAAGAGTGCTAATTCCCACCACATCCCCATTTAACATGCCTTTTTGCACAGTGTAAAGCCAGATGTGTCAAGGAGAATGACAGTCGATTATCACCCACATAATTAGGTAGTGATTCCAATCACAGCTGCATTTCCAGATATGGTATCTCCCTTGGAGAAAATTAACACAGGCTCTGACACCTGGTATAAAGCTATTGAAATAGTAATGCTTTCCCCCCATCTGTATGACTAAAGGAAAGCATAAGCAGTTAGCTGTCATATCATAAATATAAGAGTATACCTTTTCTGTCGTGTTTCGGGGACATATCAAATATCCAGCTCTCTGTCATAAAACATTCGGGACTAGGTACATTTATTGCTTTGATATTACACAGAATGCAACACTGGCACATCGTACTCCAGATTATATGATTATTTCAAAAGGAATAAGGAGGAAGCAGACAGCATCCTAGAGCTTCCGTAAAAACACAGGGGTAGCAAAGGGTGGTAAATAAACCCCTTAGCATTCAGGACTGTGTAAAACTGATGAAATATATTGGGGTTCATTGGTCTGTGTCTTGTTTGCTAATGAAGTAGAAGGAAAAAAAATATTATGCCTTGCAGCAATCACTACTGATAAACAGGTACAACACTTAGTGGGTCTCGCTTGAAGTTTTAAGGCAATGTATATCCTGTTTGGCTACTTTTCTAATTAATTCCCTGGGTAATTAGGAAGACTCCTAATTTGGAATTGGGCCCACATCAAGAAAGGATCTATAATAGATCTAGATTGCTGTGTTAACAGCCTTGCCACTTGGACCTTGTGATTCAGAAACCGCTATTGTCTGTAGTGACTGGATAAGCGAAATAACGTTCATGGAGCCTTGACAAACTCATGAGAGATTCAGAGCCACAAATTACAGAATTTGGGTGTAAGCTTATGCCCTTCTTGCTGAAAAAGCACTTCCCATTTGAAATATGATTTCTGATTTTCACGGCACCTTAGTGACGTGGTTGAGACAGAAACCCATTAAGTGGGTGTGATAGAATATTTCCTCCTCCCCAAAAGATGATCACATCCTAATGACTAGAATCTGTGCATATATTACTTCACATGGCAAAAGAACCATGTAGATGAGGCCAAGTTGAGAATCTGGAGATGGTGGGGAAATTATCCTGAATTACCTCAGTGTGGACCCAGTGTAATCACAAGGGTACTAATAATAAGAAAGCAAGAGGGTCAAATTAGAAAAAAGAGATGAAAGAAGAGGATTAAGAGAGAGAGAGAGAGTGGCCAGGCACCGTGGATCACACCTGTGATCTCAGCACACTGGGAGGCTGAGGCAGGTGGATCACCTGACATCAGGAGCTCGAGACCAGCCTAGCCAACTGGTGAAACCCTGTCTCTACTAAAAATACACAAAAATAAGCTGAATGTGGCCCGTAATCTCAACCACTTGGGAGGCTGAGGCAGGGGAATTGTTTGAACCTAAGAGGCGGAGGTTGCAGTGAGAAAGGATCGCGCCATTGCCCTCCATCCTAGACAAAAAGAGAGAAAATCCACCTCAGAAAGGGAGAAGGAGAAAAATTAAGATTGAAGATTCCCACATTGCTGATTCTGAATGGAGAATCGCAGCATGAACAAAAGAACACAAATGCTTCCTAGAAGCTAGAAAGAGCAAGAAAACAGATTCCTTAAAGCCTCTAGAAAGAATGCAGCCCTGCTAACACCTGAGCTCACATCTATCGTCTCTATTAAAATTAATAAAACAGGAAACAACATGAACCTGGTTTGTAAATTATCTGTATATTGTGCTGGTATCAGTCAGAAGTGAATGACTTCTTCCCTATAGCCCTACTCAGAATTAGCTCTAAAAGACAATGGAGAAGGGCAGTCAACCTCGTGGACAGATCCTTGCATGGCGCCACTTCTTGTTCAATGAGAACACATGAGCACAGGGAGGGGAGCATCACACACTGGGGTCTGTTGGTGGGGGGACTAAAGGAGGAACAGCAGCGGGTAAGGAGGTTGGGGAAAGATAACATGGGGAGAAAAGCCATATATAGGTGATGGGGGGATAGAGGCAGCAAACTACCTTGCCATGTATGTACCCATGCAACAATCCTGCATGCTCTGCACATGTACCCCATAACCTAAAGTACAATTAAAAAAAAAAAAGAAAAGAAAAAGTCCAAAAAAAAGAAAATTAAATTTTTACCAGCATAGATGTGAGAGTGAATACTGGGGAAGAAATGGAGTAGACTGTTTTAGAAATCTTTTATCTCCTGACTCATTTTCCACTTACTTTTTCTGTTCTATGTTCTGCAAGGCTGATCCGTATAGACTTCATGAGATCCCTTGCTTCTGATGGTTTAAAACTGCGAACACTAGGAGATCAGAGAAAGAGTGAAGAGAGGGGTTTTAGCATTTATTCTTTTGGCTTACTCCTTTGGTGGCTGCTGCAGACTTCTTGTAACTCTGCGAAACTGTTATAGCCTGAAGCTACTTACCCTGATTTCCAGTGACCTTGCTCTCTTCCTCCTCTTTAAGGGCTCTAGGTAACTATAGAACCCTGTGGTCCTACATTTTACCTTTTGGCTTCCACGTATTATTTTTTTACATCATAGTCTCCTTTTAAAACACTTCTCAGAGTTTGCCAGGTTGAAATAGAACTTTTTCCTTCCTGAATGCTGACTGATACATTTCCCTGCAACATGCCAGACATCATACATATATTAATGCATTTGGAAACTTTAACATTACACCCTGTTTTTCACTTGAAATGCCAGCCTTTCCAAGGTACAAACATTTCATGTCTGCATGTTCAAAAGACACTAAGGAGCATAAATTCTTGTACAAAGGTCAAGCAAATGATGGTGTTGTGTCACATAAATAGAGGAAACATCAGTTTGTTCTTAGAAAAGCCCAGATGTTGTGAAGGAGGTAAAATGCAAAAACTTTGAAAGTAAATGTTTATTATCATCTTAACATAGAAAAGTAGTGCAAATAATTTATAACTTTCATCAAGACTAAATAAACATTTACTTCTCAAACTATAACTTTAACTCTCAGATATAAGAAGGCTCCAAGATTCAATCACAGTGAATGTCAGCCTGTAAACATGCTATGAACTAGGAGGCACCAGATATGGACAAACAGCTTACGTTTCATGAAATTATTTCACATCTTCGTGTGATTATTTTATTTGCTTTCTGTAAATTTGAACTGAAAGTGTAACTTTCACTGGGAGGTCGAGTAATAATCTAATTTGAAATGGATTTAATTGCAAAGCATAACAACATATTAATATGATTCCCCAAAAAGTGACTTGGAGAAACGTGGATGAGTGATTAGAAGATTGGGGGCATAGTTAGCAGTTTCTACTAATGAACAAGAAGGAGACACTTTAAAATAATATCCTAAGACTACACTATGATGAAGGATGTATAGTCAGGGCAAGTGACACAAATATCAACCAATTATAACCATTAAAAAAATGATCTTAAGGTGTGCTCTGGAATTGAAAATGTGTATTTAAAAACTACAAAGCAAGTTTCCAGAAAGGCCTGCAGAAATCCACACTGATGCTTAGTTTTAGAGAAAGAGTAAGATTGTTTTTTTCTAAGAAGAGAATATAAGAGAAGGCAGTTTATTTGAATCAATACTATATATTTAGTAGTAGAGATGTTAAATAGTCCCATATTCAGAGGAAACAAGTAATTTTATATGACTCAACATGGGTCAGGATGTGGAGAAAAGATAGCCTTAAAAAGGTAAGTTTAAGCAAAGCTAAAGTTGTTGATGGACTGTGTATTTAACATAGTGGTATGAAAATCATATTCAAATTATGGGGAAGTATATAAGAATTTTCATAATAGGACTAGTATAATTAATGTAGTAGTTTTTCTAGTTTGCTAATAGCATTATCAGATGGATGTGAAGGGGCTAGGCTGGAAAGTGGGGGATAGATTAGAAAACTGTTACATTAATGGAGAGCAGAATGCAGAGACTAGCCTGGGTGGAAGAATAGAATATACAATTAACTGAATTTAGCAGCAAATTGGTATGGGGGATAAGTGAGAGCAGGATTCCGGGAACGACGTTCAGGTTTCCAGCTTGTGGAGTGGGTCGATGCTGTTATCAGTCAGTAGGACAGGAAATATTGTGAAGAAATAGATTTGAGAGAAAAGCCTCATTTAAGTGTTTCTGTGCTTAAATATGTCAGATTCCAAATGTAAAAGTTTAATTTTATGTGCTGATTGTGTAGAGTCTTTAAGAGAAAATGTTAAAGACAATGAAAATGATAAATATAGAAGAAATTTGGGAAAAGGAAGGTGCTGGCATGGGATTGGCTGCTCGATGAGTACATCAAGGACTTGGAACCTTAACTTTTTCCCTCCATGAGGATTGATGTAGCTGCAGGCTCTTGGCTTTTAATAGGATTAGGAGCAAAGCAGAATAGTGATACTGGCCTCTTTTCTCTCTACTCAATGCCTCAGCTTCTCATGTGCATCCATTAGCTAAAATGAGAAGAAAATGACAGTATGCCTAACTCTCTTTTTGTTTGAATGGGAAAAGAGAGTTAGGCATGTTTTTTGAGTTACTGAGTCAACAGTGTCTGCCATCGGGAAATCAGAATTTTAACAATGCTGTAAGAAACTCACATCTGAGCATATCAATAATTAGTATTAACACAAATGGGACATGCACATTCACTAAATGGCAACTAGCTTCAGATAGAATTATTTTTTTAAAAAAGTCTAGCAATGTGTTAGGATATGCATCTAAATCATGGTGACACTGAAAGGCTGAAAATAAAGCAATGAAGACTGTTTCCAACCCAATACATCTCATATGGAAACATCAAATATTAGACAAGTATATTTTAATATAAGACCATTAGTAGAGATTAAGAAATACAGTAATGAATTAATATAAATTTAATAATTATCTTAATAAATGATTGTTTATTTTTGGATTAATTGGATCTATATAATGAAATGATTGTCAATTAGGTATTAACAATATTAATAGAGATTTAATGAATTAAAAGCAATAATTCACTAAGAAAATGCAGCAATTGAATTCTTGTATAAACATTGTGAACTAGCCTATAAAATACAAGAAGCAAAGAGAAAAAGAGATATATTCACAAAAGAATTATAAATGTCATTAAATTGGGAAATATTCATCAGGGTGATAATTGCATAAATGTTTATCATAAATACACATATCAGGCAAATATATATTAGTAAGTCTTCGCAACAACTAAATAATTAAGAAATTAAAGCCAGGCCTGGTGAAGTGGCTCACATCTGTAATCCCAGCACTTTGGGAAGCTAATGCCGGCGGATCACCTGAGGTCTGGAGTTCAAGACCAGCCTGGCCAACATGGTGAAACCGGGTCTTTACTAAAAAATACAAAATTTAGCCAGAAATGGTGGTGTGCAACCATAGTTCCAGCTACTGAGGAGGCTGAGGCAGGAGAATCGCTTGAACCCTGGAAGTGGAAGCTGCAGTGAGCTGTGATCACCCAGCCTGGGCAATAGAGTGAGAATCTGTCTCAAAAAAGAAAAAAAGATTAAAGCCAGTGTTTTCTTTTGAGCTCACATATAACATTTATGAATATATATATAAATAACTTGATCGTAAAAAATTATTTACAAACCTCTCTCTATAAATAACACATAGAGAATACTATTTGATTATAGTAAAATGTAATTGAAAATCAATAATAATAAAAAGCAAAATGTATATGATATGTTAGAAGACTAAACATAATTTTTAGGTCAAAGAAATATACTATCTGTCAATATTTCTGATTGAAAAATACAGATATATGGATAAAAATTCATGTATTAAAATGTTAAATAAATAATACAAATAATTTTAAATACATTTGTTAAGCTCAAAATAAATAAACTGAAATTCTGAGTTTTAGACTCAAGAATTGACCATAAAATTAATGAAAAAATCCATGAGATAAAGCTACAGATACTAAGGGATTGGTTGTTCCAAATGTTGCTATCATATCTATAGTTTAAATATCTATGCAAAACATTTCAATTAGAGAAGTGGGTCACATAAATAAGAGGTCAGCTAAGGAAGGAAATAGAAACTTGTCCGGGGCTGTCTGAGAAGGAGAAGTATCCTGTCAAAAATTAAAGTTACAGGCATGAAATTTGGAGGTATTTCCAAATTGAGGAATACATGCAAAGCTTCATTCCATATAATTGAAAATTGGAATTTCCAGCAAAAAGAGCGTGCCTAAAAAAAGTTTGTTTAATAAAGAAACACAGCCATGGGTACATGACGTGCCTGCAGAAAAATGTGAAATTATATTGAAGATAAAACAATAAGCAAGCAATCCACATCATGGCTTAATAAAACCAAGGCTTAGGACCATAAATATAGATCAATAAGAAGCTGAAAGAATACCAATAATTGGCCGGGGGTGGTGGCTCATGCCTGTAATCCCAGCACTTTGGAAGGTTGAGGCGGTGGATCACCTAAAATCAGAAGTTCAAGACCAGCCTGACCAACATGGTGAAACCCTTTCTACTAAAAATACAAAAATTAGCCAGGCATGGTGGCAGTTACCTGTAATCCCAGCTACTCGGGAGGCTGAGGCAGGCGAATCACTTGAACCCAGGAGGTGGAGGTTGCATTGAGCCAAGATTATGCCATTGCACTCCAGCCTGGGCAACAAGTGCAAAACTCCATATAAAAAAAAAAAAAAAAAAGAAGAGAGAGAGAGAAATATCAATAATTTTAAAAAAGAAGAAAAGAAAAGAGAGAGTATTGTATAATCAAAAATATGTAGGGTGCTTAAAATACATGGTTTCATAGAGAGTTGGAAAGACATATATTTAAAATGTCAATTTCCCACAAACATACCTACAATTTAAAAATTATAACACGCACAAAATACATAGTCAAAACTTGAAAACATAAGGGTATTTCACTATAAATTATACATATATATGTGCATTTTGTTTTTTCTTTCTTTCTTTTTTTTTTTTTTAACAACAGTCTTACTCTGCCATGCAGGCTAGAATGAGGAGGAGGGGAGGATGGGGAGTCACAGCTCACTGAAGCTTCGACCTCGCAGGTGCAAGTGATCCTGTAGCAAGGACCACAGGTGCTCACCACCATGCCACCATGCCACCATGCCTGGCTAATTTTTTTTTAACTTTTTTGTAGAACGAGTTTCACCCTATGTTGCCCAGGTGACTCACAAATTCCTTGCTTCATGTAATTCTTCTGTCTCAGCTTCCCAAAGTTCTGAGATTATAGTTGTGAGCCACCACACCAGGCCTAAATAAAAATTTTAAAACATATTAAAACAAATGACAAAAATTAAAGACAGGATTACTGAATTACAAATCATATAACATGTTCATTTGTATTTTCTGGCTTCCTATTGTATTTATTCATTTTTTTTTTCAAATTTATTGTTGGAAAAGTAGGATCACTTTACTGTAACATTTTGTTTATAGTATTTTGTTTATAGTAGTATACAATACTCTCCCTTTTCTTTTCTACTTTTAGAAAATTATTCATATTTCTCTCTCTCTCTCTCTCTCTCTCTCTCTCTCTCGCTCTCCTTTTTTTTTTTTTAGATGGAGTTTTGCTCTTGTTGCCCAGACTGGAGTGCAATGGCATAATTTCCCATACTTGAGAAAAAGTTAATATTTATAAGGCATAAATAAAACACAAGTCTAAGACAAAGTGAAAAACAACTGAGAGAATAATGATCAAATGCTATAAACAAAAAGTTACAGTAAAGAGATCTTACCTTTCCAACAAGAAATTTGGAAAAAAAATATGAATAAATACATTAGGAAGCCAGAAAATGCAAATGAATATATTATGTGATATTATTTCACATTTACCAGAGAAATACATTGTAAGCCTGACAATATTAAGGTTTCAAGACATGTGAACAAAAAACAGGAACTCATAAAGTCCTATTGGAAGTATAAACTGGATAAAAATTTCAGATATAAATTTAGTAATTTGTAGTAAATGCAAAGCTAAGCATATGAGAAGAGTAGCACCTTCACTTCTGGCCAAATACTCTAGAAACCACCACATATTCAAAAGAAATCATATATTAGAATATAAATTGCAGAAATATATTTTGCTAATTGTACTAATTGTGAAAAATGCATGAAGCCTAAAACCCTACAGTAAAAGAAGAAACAATGGGTGTAGTTTATTTATACAATCATGTCTCATTAAACTACAAAGGCATTTTCTAAGAAATGGGTTGTTAGGTAATATCATCATTGTGCAAATCATGGCAGTGGCAGCCTGTCTGGAGTAGCTGCTGTGAAGATGCCGAATGCAGCGGGGAAGGCGCAGCTGGGGTTGCACACTCCAGGGGACTGCTGGGAGCTGAGAACAAGAGGGAGTCCTGCCCACTACTGAGTTGGCAGGATAGAGGCGTCTCACTCCTGGAGGCAGCTTTAGCTGCTTAGCCATGGCTCCAGATCCAGGCATGCTGCACTCCCAGGAGCCCAGGAAGCTCCATGCCCCTGCATTCTTGAAAAAGCCTGCTCGCATTCCTGGTGCCTGCTCCAGCACAGAGCGAAGTTGTTGAGATTGACTCAGGGTAGTTAGTAAAACATTAAGGGAAATATTAGGGAAAGTTGTAAGATTATAGTCTCAAACCTTTTGGAAGGCAAAAATGCTTTTATTAACTTATGGAACAGGCTGAAGGCATCCAGTTCTTACCTTAGAGCATTAGGTCATAAGGTGAAGATTAAGGGTAATAGAAGCTTCCCCAGTTAAGTTTGTTAACCCCACGTTCCTTTGTCTCCACTCTAACTACTTGTTACTCATCTAAACTTTGTCCTCTGATGGTCTTTTTAGAGGGAGATTGAAGGGGGATTACCTGTTAATGGTGTTTGATCTGGGCCCCAAAACCAAAAGCTTTTATCATTCATAAAACCACTCTTTTAACTATGTTAATTGTCCACAAGCATGTTGACTTACAACCTCTGTTATTAAATCTATACTGAATAAATGTGAGGGGGAACAGTGAGTAGGGATTGGTTAGCTGCAATCACTCTCTGAGAGCAGATGATGACCTCTCCAGCGTACTCAATTCATTGTACTTTGCATGTGATTGCATTTATTCGTCCACTGCTGAGTAGGGTCTGCAGGACAGACCTCCACAGGTGGTGATCAACGTCTCAGGTGGTGACCATGACGTGACCAATGCCACAGCATGTGCCCCGTGTGAGGAGACCCAACTGAGACATTGCCACAGCAGGCGCCCGAATATGTAGTGAAACGATGCGATCAATGTCACAGTGGGTGCCCTGGGATGAGGGGACCTGACGTGACCAATGACACACAAAGTTGTGACTGAGCCTGGACACTGTTGCAACCTGGCCTTTTCTGCACACTCAGGGCTATGCTGACCCACCATCCCTCTACCACCTCCATCTCTTCCAGACTTTGGGTGCTGACAAGCACAGAAGGGAGGCCAAGGACCATGAGAGTGACTCAGGGCAGTCCTGAAGGCAGACCTTGGCACAAAGTCTGGGTGTCACGGCAGACAGGCTACTGTGCAGAAAAGGACAGGTCCCTGGTGAAACCCCAACCTCAAGCCAGTGATGGCCTGAAGCCTGGGGGCTGGGCTGCTAGTTCCAGATCAAATCCATGGCCCAAAGTGATAACTTAGGGTGCTTTTACCAGGCCCTCCCATGGATGCCCATGGACCAATTGGCACACACTTCTTTCCTTCTGAGCCTATAAAGAAACTCAGATTCATCCAGACTCAAACAAATGTCAGGACTACCAGCTGGGGGAAGGATCCACCCATTTTGAGTCTCCTTGACTCATTGGACAATCTGCTTTGGAAGGGAGCTACTCACTGCGGGTCTCCTCCTGGCTAAGAACTGGACACTTGTTGTGACAACATGCCTGTAGGAAGAAACGAACTTCAGGTTTCCTGAGAGCTGTCCTGTCACTCAATGAAGCTCCTGTTTGCCTTGCACACCTTCCATTGTCAGCATACCTCATTCTTCCTAGACAGAGGACAAAAACTTGGGACCCACTGAGTGGCAGGATTGAAAGAGCTGTGATACAAACAGTGCTGAAACACACACCCCCACTTGCCATGTTGCCAGGGAGGAGAAGGAGAGAAGAGCTGTAGGCCTTAGGGAACCCAGACTTAAAGGCTCCTCTCCAAGCCAGGGCCATGACATCCTCCTTAGGCCTCTACATTTCTTGGCATATCCAAGTTTCTAGACACCACTGCATTCCCCTTGTCCAGACATAGTTACCACAGCAGAAGCCCTGTGCAGTATGTCTGATACCTGTTGCAGCCTCGCATGGAGCTGATGCCTGCGCTGGAGCCTGGTGCTGCCTGCCTGCTGCAGCAGTCTCTGTATCTGGCTATGTGCAGTGGCTGGACCCTGTGCTCGCTCACCCACACACCACTCACCCCTCCCTGCCTGGCTCACCGTTGGCGGGTGTTGGATCAAAATGGTTAGAGCAAGACAAGGGCAGCCTGCTAGGCTGAGTGGGCAAAACAAAACTAGCAGGTGCAAGTGCCTTCAGGCAGAAGGTACCATCGCCCACAGAGGTTTCTAGCTGGCAAAGTGACACACCAAGGATCCCATGACACAGACATCATAGAGTGTGTGTAAAAAAACTTAGATGGTATAGTCTACTATACACCTAAGCTATATGGTGAAGCCTACTGCTCTTAGGCTACAAATCTATATAACTTGTTACTGTGCTGAATACTATAGGCAATAGTAAATATTTTTATATCTAAACATATAAAATCTACAGTAAAATATGCTTTAAAAAGTAAGACGATAGACTTCTATAGAAATTTGTGATGACATAAGCATGTAGGACTGGAAATTGCTTCAAGTGAATCAGCAATTGAGTGGTGAGTGAATGTGAAGATCTAGAATATTGTAACTTACTGTAAACTTCGTAAACACTGTACACTTAGGCAACACTGAATTATAAGGCATAGTTTTCTTTCTTCAATAACACATTAATTTTACCTGGCTGTAGCTATTTTACTGTATAATCTTTTAATTTTTAAAACACTTTTGAGTCCTTTGTTACACTTAGCTTAAAACAAAAACATATTGCACAGCTATTTTCTTTGTTAATATTCAGTTTCTATAAGCTTTTATGTGCCATAGTTTTACTTTTTTTTTTTTTTTTTGAGACGGAGTTTCACTCATGCTTCCCAGGCTGGAGTGCAATGGCGCGATCTCGGCTCACCGCAACCTCCGCCTCCTGGCTTCAGGCAATTCTCCTGTCTCAGCCTCCTGAGTAGCTGGGATTACAGGCACGCACCACCATGCCCAGCTAATTTTTTGTATTTTTAGTATAGACAGGGTTTCACCATGTTGACCAGGATGGTCTCGATCTCTTGACTTCGTGATCCACCCGCTTCGGCCTCCCAAAGTGCTGGGATTACAGGCTTGAGCCACCGCACCCTGCCCTTAGTTTTACTTTTTAAACTTGTTTTTGTTAACCACTTTTTTTTTCTTAGTACTAGCACACACACGTCAGCCTGTCCCTACGCAAGATGGGGATCATCAGGTCTCTATCTTCTACCTCCACAACTTGTCCTACTGGAAGGTCTTCAGGGACATGCATGACACTGTCATCGCCTATGATAACACCTTCTGGAATACCTCTTTAAGGATCTGCATTAAGCTTTTTTAAAGTTAACTTTCATTTTTAAAAAAGTAGAGGTTTATTTCTAAATAACAATAAAAAGTACATCATAGTAAATACATAAATCTGCAACATAGTCATTTATTATCTTTACCAAATGTTATGTACTATATATAATTGTAGCTGCTACACTTTTACAGAACTGGCAGTGGAGTAGATTTGTTTACACCAGCATCACCAGAAACACGTGAGCAATGTGGGACACTGAGATATCACAACAGCTATTGTGTTCCTAGGCAACATAAAATTTTTAGCTTCCTATTATGATATGGTTCATTGTTGACTGGTATGTTGTGTGGCACATGAATGTATAATTTACAATTTATAGCAGTTAAAAAATGAATAAACAAATACTAAGTAAAGCATAATGTATTAGAGCATTAAAATATGACACTATATTCATGAAATAAGACAAGTTATAAAAACAGGAAGTCAGTCTAATATTTTATACATAGAAAAGAAATATATAAAAATTCATTTTTACTTCATATAAGAAAGTGGAAAAGATCACTTACATTTAAAATGAGTTAATTTTTATAAGGATATGTGTGTATGCACAATAAAATGCAGAGAAAACTCTACGATTAAGAACCCTACAAGGAGTATATACCATGATTTTTTTCCTTACCAAGTCTCACTCTGTCATCCAGCTGCAACGCAATGGTGTGATCTTGGCTCACTACAAGCTCCACCTCATGGGTTCAAGTGTTTCTCATGCCTCAGTCTTCTGAGTAGCTGGGATTACAGGTGTGTGTCATCACAGCTCTCTAAGTTTAATATTTTTAGTACAGATGGATTTTGCCATGCTGGCCAGGCTGGTCTCGAACTCCTGATCTCACATGATCCATCTGCCCTGGCCCCCTAAAGTGCTGGGATTACAGGCATGAGCTACCACTCCTGGCTTACACCATGATTCTTTAACCAACTAAGAAAATAACACACACACAAAAATAAAGCTTAAAAACTACAAAAAAAGAAAATGTGGAGTCAGAAAAAAATGCAAAAGAAGAAAGATGAAGAAAGGGGGTAAAAAATTCATGAAACAAATAGTAAATAGTTATTAAGATTGTGTTTTTAAATCAAATTATATCAATAATTCCCTTAAATGCAAATAGCTTTAACATATCCAACTAAAAGCAGAGATGTCTCATATTTAAAAGGGATCAAACTATATGCAGCCTAAAGTTGTCAATTTCAATTCTAAAATTTCAAATAGAAAGTAAAAAAGTAGGGAAATATTACTATGATAATCAAATTAACACAAATCTACAATGGTTATATTAAGTCATAAAAAACTGTATTTCAGTTAATATGTATTAACAACAGTAAAAGAGTAATTTTATAAGGACAAAGTATCCAAATTATCAAAACTTAATAATTCTAGAACATAAACATGTAATTACAAGACACAGGAAGTTAAAATAAAAAGAGATAGTTGTAAGAAGAAATAAACAAATCTGGAGTTATAGTTGGAGTTTTCAATACCCCTTTACAATAGCTGATAGAACAAGCGAACAGAATATCAATTAGAGTAAAAAAGATTTTATCAATACTATCAACCAGCTCAACCTGATGTAATTATTAGAATATTTAATCAAAACCAGACAGAATTCAGACTATTTTTGAGTTCATTCAGGAAAATTACCAAGATACACCATATTTGAGATCATGAAACAAATCTTATTATATATAATATAATGCAATTATTGAAATGAATATTGTCTGAACACTACACAATTAAATTTGAAATCAATAACAGAAAATTACATTAATAATATCAAGTTTGGGATAATAAATAATACTCTGATCAAAGAATACACCTAAAAAGGAAATTAGAGTTTAACTAAATTAAAATAATAACACAACATAATCAACATTTGTGGGGTGCCTCTAAGTCAATACATAGGGGGAAATTTACATCATTAAACCCATATATTAAGAAAGAAAGAAAAGTTCTCAAACCAATGATTATTGTAACAAACTTAAGAAAATATAAAATAGAGCAAATTTAACCCTAAGTAGGAGAAGAAAACAATAAACATCAAAGCACAGATGTATTCAACTAAAACATTTTGATAATTTGAATTTCATCAAAATTAACACCTGCTTATTGAAAGACAGTTTTGTTTTTTTTTTAAGAGGATTAAATTGCAGGAGATATACTTGGAAAAGTATTTTCAAATTAAGTATCTAATAAAATATCCAGAATACAAAAACATCTAAAACTAAAATTAAAAGGAAATGAAATTAAACATGTGCACAATATTTGAACTGACAGTTTAGCAAACATGATAATTAAATGGCAAATAAGCACATGCAAAGATGCCTTACTGCATTAATCTTAAGGAAAATTCAAATTTAATACACAATGTGATATCACTGCATACTAGTTAGTTATTGTATGTAGGTTGGTTATACTAGTGTTGATAAGGGTGAAGAAAAACTGAAAGTCTCATATCCTACTGATGAGATGCAAATGGAAAAACAGGTCAGCAGTAAATCTACACCTATGATATTATCTAATTATCCTACTCTAGGCATTCATTCAAAAGTAATGAAAGCATATGTGTACACAAAGACCCACACATGAATATTCACACCACTTTAATTTTAGGAGAATAGAAACCAAAAATTAGGCCTCAGCAACAAATGTTCATCAATAAGCATATTGTTGTATATCCATGTGTTTTACTTCTACCCAGGAATGACCTATGAAAAACACTGTAAATTCTAAGAATTCTTAGTGAAAAAATTGCATAAATCGATTTGTATAAATTTGAGACAATGCAATCTAATCTATAGTGAGAGAAAGAACATTAGTTGCAGAAATTCGTTTACTAGGAAGGAGAAAGTGGGAGGGATTATTATAAAGGGCCATCAAGAAACTTGTGATGGTGATGGAAATATTCAGTATCATTATTGTAACAGTTCTGCAGATATATAAATATGCCAAATTTTACAAAGAGTAAGCTTCAAACAAATATAATCTATCATATTGTAATTATACTTAAATATATATATATGCATATATTCAAATGTTATCTCAGAAAGGCACTATGCTTTCAAGGTAAATTTGTACTAATTTTCCATACAGACAATTGCAGTAATGTAAAATATCTTACAGAAAATGAAAAGGAAAGAAATACATTTTTCTTTTAATTAGTTTAGTTATCATCCTGTTTTCACTCTGCTCTTGAGAAGTATCTGAGACTGAAAAATTTATACAGGAAAGAGGTTTAATTGGCTCATGGTTCCACATGGATGGGGAGGCCTCAGGAAATTTACAATTATGGCAAAAGGGGAAACAAATACATCTTTCTTCATATGGCAGCAGGAGAGAGACATGCCAAGCAAAATGGGAAAGCCCCATATAAAACCATCAGATCTCATGAGCACTCACTCACTATCGTGAGAATGGCATAGGAGTAACTACCCCTATGATTCAATTACCACCCTTCAGGTCCCTCAATGACATCTGGGGTTTATGAGAATTGCAATTCAAGATGAGATTTGGATGGGAAAAAAGAGCCAAAGCATATCATTTTGCCACTGGTCCCTCCAAAACTCTTCTTTCTCACATTTCGAAGGACAATCATGCCTTTCAACAGTCCCCCAAAGTCTTAGCTCATTCCAGCATTAACCGAAAAGTCCAAGTCCAAAGTCTCATCTGAGACAAGGCACATCCCTTCCATCTATGAGCCTGTAAAATCAAAAGCAAGTTAGTTACTTCCTAGATACAATGAGGTACAGGAATTAGGTAAATACACCTGTTCCAAATGGGAGAAATTTGCCAAAACAAAGGAACTACAGGCCTCACGCAAGTCCAAAATCCAAGAGGTCATTAAACCTTAAAGTTCCAAAGTGATCTTTTTTGACTCAATCTTACATCTAGGGCATGCTGATGCAAAAGGTAGGCTCCCATGGTTTTGGACAGCTCCACCCCTGTGGCTTTGCAGTGTGCAGCCCCTCTCCTAGCTGCTTTAACAAGCTGACATTTAGTGACTGTGGCTTTTCCAGGTGCATTGTGCAAGCTGTCAGTGGATTTAGCATTCTGGGGTCTGGAGGATGGTGGCCCTCTTCTCGCAGCTACACTAGGCAGTGCCCTAGTAGGGACTCTGTGTGATGGTGCCAACTCCACATTTTCCTTCTGCAATACCTAGCAAATGTTCTTCATAAGGGCTCCACCCCTGCATCAAACTTCCACCTGGACATCTAGGCATTTCCATACATCCTCTGAAATCTAGGCAGAGGTTTACAAACTTCAATTCTTGACTTATGTGCACTCACAGGCTCAACAACCCATGGGAGAAGCCATGGCTTGGGGCTTGCACCCTCTAAAGGACCAAGTGTACCAAGCTGTATCTTGTCCCTTTTTAGACATGGCTGGGGCTGTAGTAGCTGGAACACAAGGTACAATGTCCCAGGGACACACAGAGCAGGGGGCCCTGAGCCTAGCCCAGGAAACCATTTTTTCCTCGTAGGCCTTTAGGCCTTTGGTTGGAGGAGTTGCCATGACCATGACCATCTCTGACATGCCCTGAAGACATTTTCCCCACTGGCTTGGAGATTCAAATTCAGCTTATTATTACTTATGTAAATTTCTGTACCCAGCTAGAACTTCTTCCCATAAAATGGGTTTTCCTTTTCTCTCATATCATCAGGTTGCAAATTTTCCAAATGTTTATGCTCTGCTTCCTCTTGCACACTTTGCTGCTTAGAAGTTTCTTCCACCAGATACCCTAAATCATCTCTCTCGATTTCAAAGTTCCACAGATCTCTAGGGCAGAGGCAAAATGTCAGTAGCCTATTTTTAACACATAACAAGAATCATCTTAATTCCAGTTCCCAAAAAGTTCCTCATCTCCATCTGAGACCACCTCAGCCTGGTCTTCTTTGTCCATATCACTATCAGCATTTTGGTCAAAGTCATTCAACAAGTCTCTAGGAAGCTCCAAACTTTCCCACATTTTCCTGTCTTCTTCTGAGTCCTCCAGACTGTTCCATTGTCTGCCTGTTAACCAATTCCAAAGTCACTTTCACATTTTTGGGTATCCTTAAAAAGCACTCTCAGTACCAATATCTTGTATTAATTATTTCTTACACTGCTACAAAGAAATACTTAAGACTGGGTAGTTTATACATAAAAGAAAAGAGGTTTAACAACTTACAGTTCTGTATGACTGTGAATGCCTTGGGAAACTTACAATTATGGCATAAGGGGGATCAAATGATTCAATTACCCCCAGTGTGACCCTCCCACAATGTGTCCTCCCATGGGGATTATGATAACTAGAACTCAAGATGAGATTTGGGTGGGAACGCAGAGCCAAGTCATATCAATAACATGTCAAAAACGTAACCTCAGAATTTTGGGAGGCTGAGGTGAGTGGATCACCTGAGATCAAGAGTTGGAGACCAGCCTGACCAACATGGAGAAACCCCATCTCTACCAAAAATACAAAAAATTATCCAGGTGTTGTGGCACATGCCTGTAGTTCCAGCTACTTCGGAGACTCAAGTAGGAAAAGCACTTGAGCCTGAGAGGCGGAGGTTACAGTGAACTGAGATTGCACTATTGCACTCCAGCCTGGGCCACAAGAGTGAAACTCCACCTCAAAAAAAAATATTGACACTTAATTAACATAATATACAATAATAATATTTCAACCACCTAATCCCTCATAGTTTAATAACTGTAAGGATATTTATTAACTATGTGTAGGCTGTTTCAATGGAGAGCATACCAAACAGTAGTCATACTGTAGAAAGCAGAATCAAACATATGCTTGAATATTGTCTTTGATAAAGTGATAATCATCCATATAATAATTGCAGTAAGAGATGTGCATATATAACTAAAATGAACATAGGTAGACTGTGCTAGAGAGATTTTTATGTACAATATTTTCATAAGTGTTTCTTCTCTCAACCAAGGAAAAGGAAGATAGTATAGCAGGATTAGCTCCATGTAACAATTCATAGTTAAGCATCCATTAATTGTTATACTTTCCCTCACTTCTATATTTGCAAATAAGGCACATAACTTCTTTGCTATAAAACCCCATATTTCATTTGGGAAAACCACAAGTACAAGCAGACAATTGGACATGGTATATATTTATTCAAATTTAGCTGAGTTAAAAGGCTACAGCAAAGTGAAATAGACTGAGAAATGCGTCATCTTGCCAGAAGGAAGAAAAATCTCATAGAAGATTAACTTGTTGAAGATTATTGATTAAATAAATAATTTAGCCATATAAATAAAGCAACGTTTCAACTTTACCCACACTTCAACTCAGTTCATATAATTCAAAAATAAAAAACAACCAAAATGACTACTAACATACCACTGGATAAATAAATTTTGATAAGCTACACAAATAAATATTAAATAAGAATACCTTATACATATATGCGTATGTATATGTGTTCACACAACACAATGAATGAGATTCAAATATGTTATTTTGAGTGAAAGATGTCACATATACAGTAGTACATGTTTGATGATACTATTTAATTATTTTCACAAAGGGACACAGCGAACTGATATTTATGGAAGTCAGAAGAGTGGTTATACTGGGGCAGGAGCTATAGACTAACAATGTGCACAAGGAAACCTAATAGGATGCTGGAAATATTTTTTGGTGAGGATTAGTAGGTAGCAAATTATTAAGCTATATACATAAGATTATTTCATGATATGCACTTTACTAAACATTGGCTGTCTTCCAAAAATTGATATAAACTAATTAAAAATGTAGAAATATACTATCATCATGGCTTGAAAGTATCAATATTGTGAAAACATCAGTGCTACAAAAGCATTATTTTAAATAAGTGGAAACACTTTAAATTTATTATTATTTAAAAAAATTCATTATTAGTTGATCATTAATGTGTTTGTAGGCTTTATTTACACTTACTTAATTTTTGGCATTTTTGCCCCAAAGAGAGCACCCAATCAGATATGGCCACCAGTCAGTGATTGCTCTTGAATATGATGCTATATAAGGCTAGGTTTAGATGTGAAGAGATGATTTTCATCGATAAATGAGCTGCACGCATATTTCATTCCCATGAAATGATGTATGCATTCAATTAAATTTCTAGAAATATTTCAACTTGCTATTTGCTGGGACTAAGTAAGCTGATTTAAAGATGCGTGAAAAAGATCATATTGACCTAAAGTAAATGTAGAGTTACCAAGATCATAGTAAAAACATTCTTGGGAGAAGAAAAGTAACATTGGATGATGTATTGGACCACATATTGAAAATTATCATTAAGTATCAATAATTAAAACAAGGTGATGAAGAGGTAAATATAGAAAACAATTGACCAAAGAACCTGAGAAGTTAGTTCAGATATAGATAAATATAAGTATAGTCATCAAAGTTATAAAAATATTCTTCTAAATTACAATGGGGGACAAGTGTGCTTTTCAAAAATAAATGGTGATGGACAAATTGAAAAGCTTTATTATAATTAAAAATGTATTTTACATTGCTATATGAAAAACACTACTAATTAATCAATTCAGTATGGATCATATGCTTAGAATATCTTTTTTAAACTTGGTATGGTTAAAATTATATGCAAAAGGAATAACTTCAAATGCTAATATTAATAAATTGAATTTCACTGACGTTAAGAATAAGCATCAAAATTTTACCATTAGGAGAATCAAAGGGCAAGTTATAATAATGAAAGAGATGTACGATTGTGTTTAAAAAAGGTTAGTAATGACAACATATAAACCAGCTTCCATAAGTAATTAAGAAACAACCAACTGAATTAGAAATAGCAGAAAGATTAAATATATGCTTTACAAAATTTAAGTTAGAAAACCATTTGTTTTAATTTAAAAGAAATCATTTTCCTTGACAAATGTTTTTAGGGTTGAATCATTTTGTCACTAATGTCTTGAAGAGTAAGCCCTGGGTGTAATCATTTTGGTAGGACATATTACCTCTTACCTACAACTATTGTCATGCAGCTTTGAAGTCAGTAGGAGCCCAAGAAGTATTTATTGACTTGAGGTGAAATACTAAGTCTGTTGTTAGTACTAAATTGATAAAACCATCCCATTTACATTTGACTTTCTTCCTTTTCACTTGAGGTTATCAGTAATTTCCTAAACAAAGGGCTATTTAGTATAATTTTAAAATTCAATGCAACAGCTGACAGCCTTCATGAATTCTTTTGAACATATCTTGGTACATTTCAAGATACTTTAGTTTAAACATTAATAGATAAAACCTATGTATTTAACTCAGTGACATATGAATAACAAAGTCTTGACTCTAAAAATGTATTTTCCATTAGGAAAAAAAAATCCAAGAACATACACCTTATTGAAAATAACTATGAAGTAAGTTTGAAAGCAAAAGTTGGTGAATGGAGCAGCTAATTATGATACTAAGCAAATCATTCTGTGAGGCTTAAAATTAGTGATTCTTCATATCAAATAAATTTGGTAATATCTTGCTCCTCAAGATATTGGTAACAAAAGGATTCAAACATGCAAAACATAAATATATTTTTCCATGTTCATATCATACGACACTAGAATTTTAGGTCTTTTGTTTGTTTTAGGATGCAAGTTTTCTTTGTCTGTCTTTTACTTAGTGTTATTAATAGCTTTCTTAAAAGCTACGTCACGTTAACCTGCAGGCACAGCGTGTGGAGAGAGATGAAATATTTGACAGTCTGCCATTCCATATATGTATATATAATTTTCGGATTATGACATCATCAAACAGGAGATTGCCAGCGTAATTTTCAGTTCTGACAAGGAGCTCCAAGAAAAGGTAGATTGCCTCCTGCAGCCTATGAAATATGTATTAAGAGAGGAGTCTCTTACTGAAGATGAAATTTATAAAGAATCTTTTCATTCCCTGCCATAAGAAAACCTCATATATCACTCATGAAAAAGTAGAAGGAAGAGCTCACTGGAATAGCATAATAAAATGTCAGTACTAGATGGTGATTAAAAACACCATCTAAATTCTATTTGGGCAGGGTACTTGAGAAGCCAGATTAAATAGGCCATGAATCAAGAGAGCTGACTAAATGTCACAATGGTCCATAGTGACAAGTTAGATAAGTGTCAGAGAAATATATAGACCGCGTACAAGAATTACTAAGCAGACATCTAAAAAAAAAGCTTCATAAGCATTAGTACCAATAAGTTGGAATATTTTAAGTGGTGATATTTATCATTAATATATTTGTAGGATCTTTATTTATTTATTTATTTATTTGCATAGCATCAAAGAAAGCAGTCCATCCGATGTGTCAACACTCAATTATTTCTCGTGAATGTGAAGTTATAGAAGGCTAGGATTAGATGTGAAAAGATGGTGGGGTTCACCTGTAATTCTATTGGATGTTGTTTTTCATCCTGGGATATTTTTTCATCATCATCTTTTTTTTTTTTTCCATTTTGTTGACTTTAATGCTATTTTCCAGAAATCTAGTTTTAAATAAAATTTTATGAAAAAGGAATTTAGCATACCTTCAGATAGGAATTTAGAATTTGGAAGCTGTTACTGGCTGATCCATTAAGAATCGATTTTCCCAGAGCCAGTAACCTCCGAAGATGAACTAGAAGAAATGTGTAGTAAGAGAAACAGAGGTGACCATCATTCTGCTGCAGCCATAACCATAAAGGTTCTACAGCTGTTCTACTCAAAACACTGTACCCTCATCTTGTTTGAATAATTTGTTAAGAGAAGTTTGATGTAATTCTCATCTTGCTACTCTGTAGGTAAGTTTTTGATAATTGTTTTCTCTCTTTGACTTCTTTCAAATTGTCTCTTTGCATGTGGTTCTCTGTAATTTGAATAAAATATGTGTTTGTATAGATGTATTGACTTGTTCTGGTTGGTGTTTTCTGGGATTCCTGGATCTCTCATTAGGTATCAGTAATTAATTTTGGAGAATATATATAATTTTTGTAATATATGTATATATTTAAGGCTATGAAGTTTGTCTTAAGAATGCCTTAGTTATAATAAGTACTGACATCTTGTATTTCAATACAATGTTACTGAATTTTAATCTTAATTTAATCAAATTGTTTCTTAATACCCAATGCATTTTTCTTCCTGTGAAACATAGGTTTTGCAGTAGTATGCTGTTTCACTAGTAAGCAGCTGGATGTTGCGATGTTTAGTATTGAGTATCAACTTGGTTGGATTGAAGGATGCAGAGTATTGAACCTGGGTGTGTCTGTGAGGGTGCTGCCAAAGGACATTAACATTTGAGTCAGTGGACTGGGAAAGACAGACCCACCCTTAATCTGGGTGGACATCATCTAATCAGCTGCCAGTGTGACCAGGAAAATGTGAAAAGGCTAGGCTGGCTTAGCCTCCCAGCCTATGTCTTTCTCCCAGGCTTGATGCTTCCTGCCCTTGAACATTGGACTCCAAGTTCTTTGGCTTTGGGTCTCAGACTGACTTCCTCGCTTCTCAGCTTGTGGACAGCCTACTGTGGGACTTGGTGATGATCATGTGAGGTAATACTACTTACTTAATAAATACTCCTTTATATGTATATTTATCCTATTAGCTCTGTCTCTCTAGAGAACACTGGCTAATACAGGTTACGGTACCAGGAGTGGTTCTAGAGGAACACAATATTAATGATAGAGATTTTAAATTGGTTTTGGGATTTCTGGAGTTGGCTGCTTAATATGATTAGACTCCAAAATGCTGAGGACACTGTGTCTAATACTATGGAGAACATTGATAGTCCTTGGTGTTAACTGTTTAGAGAGTTATGCAAAATATATGCACTTAACACTCCTGATTCACTGCTCATGAGAGGCAAGGAGTTGAGTGCCTCTATACATTATACATTGACTATATTAAGGACCATAATAAAGTCAATTGGTTGCTCCTAAGTTCACTGGATAAAGTGATGAAAGAAAATGATCAACTCAGGAATTCTAACTCCCAGCTTCAAAAGCAGATACTGAGCCTCAAATCTGCTAAGATTGCCCTGAGTGGGAGTCCGTGTTACATCTGGGCTCAGTGACATGGACTTTTGCTTACCAATACTGACCTGCTACACCATTGCTGAGTGCCCAATTTGCCAGCAGCAGAGACCAACACTGAGCCCTCAGTATGGCACCATTCCTCAGGGTGAATAGCCAGCTAGCTCCCTGGTGACAGGTTGATTATATTGGACTCTTCTATTATGGAAATGGCAGGTTTTCCTCATTGTAATACATGCTTACTCTGGAGATAGGTTTGCCTATTCTGCACTCGGTTCTTCTGCCAAGACTACCATCCGTGGACTCATGGAATGCCTTATCCAACATCATGATATTCCACACAGCATTGCCTTTGATCTAGGCACTCACTTTACAGCTACAGAATTGTGGGAGTGGGCTCATGCTCATGGAATTCATTGGTCTTACCATGTTCCCCATCATCATGAAGCTGCTGGATTGATAGAATGGTGGAATGGTCTTCTGAAGTGATGATTACAATGCCTACTACGTGACAGTACTTTTCAGGTCTGAGGCAAAGTCCTCCAGAAGTCTGTGCATGCTCTCATTTAGCTTCCAGTATATGGTACTGTTTCTCCCAGAAATCAAAGGGTAGAAGTGGAAGTGGCACCACTCACCATCACCCCTTAAAGTGAAGGCATTATGATCCACTAGCAAAATGTTTGTTTCTTGTTCCCATGACATTACATTCTGCTGGCCTAGAGGTCTTAGTTCCAGATGGAGGAAAGCTACCACCAGGAGACCCAACAATGATTCCATTAAACTGGAAGTTAAGATTGTCACCTAGACACTTGGGGCTCCTCCTACCTTTAAGTCAACAGGCTAAGAAGGGAGTTAAAGTGTTGGCTGGGGTGATGGACCCAGATTATCAAGATGAATTCAGTCTACTACTCCACAGCTGAGGTAAGGAAGAGTATGCATGGACTATAGGAGATTCATTAGGATGTCTCTTGATATTACCATGCCCTGTGTTTAAAGTCAACGGGAGATTACAACATCGTAATTCAGACAGGACAACAAATGGTTCAGACCTTTCTGGAATGAAGCTTTGGGTTACTTCACCAGGAAATAACAAAAATAAAAACAAAAATATGACCGGTTTAGGTGCTTGCTGAAGGCAATGGGAATACAGAGTGGGTCGTAGAAGAAGGTAATAATCAATACCAGCTACCACCACGTGACCAGTTGCAGAAGTGGGGACTCTAACTGTCATGAGTATTTTCACCTTCTTTTGATAGAAACATGTTTGTGCCTGTATACAACTGCATTAATAAAATCTTCATTTTATTTCCTTTTTCTTTATCATTTAATATAAGATTTATTGACTTGATACCAGCATTGAAGTATTGTTAACTTTATTTAATAGCATTTTGGTTGGGGACTGGTGCATTTCTGGCTGTAGGAAGGGCAGTTGTATTATATTAGGCATAACTTATGATGTTATTATTGTCTTTATTTGAAGATTATGTATGATTTCAGGGGATGTGTATGCATTTAAGTTAACAAGGAGTGAACTTCTGATGGTTAATACCTAGTGTCAACTTGATTGGATTAAATAATGCAAAGAGTTAATCCTGCATATGTCTGTGAGGGTGTTGCCAAAGGAGATTAACATTTGAGTCAGTGGGCTGAGAAAAGCAGACCCATCCTTAACCTGAGTGGGCACCATCTAAACAGCTACCAGCATGACCAGGATATAAAGCAGGCAGAAAAATAGAAATGTGAAAAGACTTGACTGGTTTAGCCTCCCAGCCTACATCTTTCTCCTGTGCTTGATGCTCTCTGCCCTTGAACATTGGACTCCAAGTCTTTTAGCTTTGGGACTTGGACTGGCTTTCTTGCTCCTCAGCTTGCAGATGGACTACTGTGGGACCTTGTGATTGTGTGAGACTCTTATTTCTTTGTTAATACTTTGTTAATACTCTTTTAATAAACTCCCATATATAATATATATGTATGTATGTGTGTGTGTGTGTGTGTGTGTGTATACACACACACACACACACACATACATACATATATGTATATTTTGCTAGTGGATATATATATATATATACACACACACATATATATATATATGTAGGATATATTATAGATGTAAGATATATTTATGTGTGTATATACAGAGAGAGGCATATATATATCCTATTAGCTCTGTCCCTCTAGAGAACCCTAATACAGATGTTTTCTAGCTATCTATTTCATTAATGACTTTTAGCTTAATTTTTGAGGTAATAAAATGTACATGGTGGATGTGGTTTTGATCTTTAAAAATGTATTGAACTTATTTTAGAGTCCAGGATACAGTTTTTGCTGGACAGTGATTCTGGTGCACATAAAAAATTATATGTACTTCACAATTTATTGGATCACTGGTCTACAGGTCAATTAGACCAATTAAGTTATTGTGTTTCTTAAAGAATCTATATGTTTTGCCGGTCCTTCTTCTATTTTGTCAATGACATAACTGTTAGCATTTTCTATTATAATTACTGATGCCTGTTTCTATAACTAGTACCGTTATTTTTGCTTTATGTATTTTGATGCTTGCTGATAGGGAATATTACATTATGTTTGCCCTTGAAAATTGCCCTTTTATCACTTATCATTTTGAAATATCTCACTTAATTTCAAGTGATGCTTCTTGCATCAGGAATTACTTTGAATGTTTTGGCTTAAATAAAAAATAAAATGTTTTACAGTGTATCTTTGATGCTTTATTCTATACTTTATATGAAAAAATACTTTTCGATAAAATGCAGAGAGTAACCTCCACTAGTTTACTTTTTACCATGTATTTTATTTGGAATTTGTATCGGTGAACTATTATAACCCATTCTGTTGATCACAATAATTTACATACTCCCACTTGCAAATTATACTTCTCCCCTTCCACAAACCACAAAATTCTCATTTAATGATGAGACCTGATTGAATGCTAAGGGTTTTATTATTTCAGATCTGATTTTGATTATTTTTGTTTCAGAAAAATATGCCCTAAGAAGAAAATTTATCTGTCCTTCACATACAACATACAATGTTGAAGTGGGAAAAGGCGAACTGCAAGCAGCACTTTTATCTAAAACAGGAGACTGTAAAACACATAGTAATCAATATATGTAGTGGGCTAAGCAGGCACTTATGTTTCTTGGTCAAGTGTGGCTAGGTGTTTCCAAACTAGGGGTAAGAAAAGATTATTGATCAGGTATCAGTGCTGCTTCTGGGAAGTATCTCTATAATTCATATTTCTACATCACACTTGGATCCAGTTTTTGAGGTACCTGTTTATTTTAATCATTCTGTTTGTTAATTTTTAGAAGGGCTTTAAAACATATAAATTACTTGGCATATGAGATGTTTTCTCGGACTATTTCCTGCTGGGAAATAGAAAAGTGGAAGGCTAAATGTCTCTGAATTTATTTCATAGAGACCTATTTTCTTTTAACTAAGACCAGTGGCATGTCCTTTTATTCCTTAAATTTATTCAGTCTATTTTTTCCTTTCAGAGATATGTTCATTGTCTCTCCTTTCATAATGATTTAGAATGAATTGAGAAGGTTTATTACATTTTCTCTTCTATTATCTTGTTAATGATACATTTCTTTATTATCCTTTGGGCCGTTATCAAAGATTACAACAGAAATCCTTGATTTATTGTACTATGTCTTAAATTAGTTATTTTAGAACTTCTCATACAATACTTGAATCTTCCATCCCAGATATGCAAGAATCATAAGCCCCTGAACCTATTTATCAACATCCCATAAGAAATGCTATTGTTGTGTATTTTAATATATTTTTAAAACCACCAACATACTATTTTTATTTTATAGTTGTTATTTAAATACATGCAAATATTTTATATCCTCCTTGCTCTCCATTTCCTCCTATCATTCAGTACATTCATGTACTTCATTTTTTTTCTTTTCCCTAAAGAAATGTTCTATAATTTTTAATTTAATTAGTTATTTCTATGATTAATTATCTCAGTTTTTAGTTGTCTAAACATATCTCTATTTGCTGTTCATTGAGATAATATTTTTATTATAAAATTCTGTTTTGTTATTTATTTTGTAACTATACTAAAAACTTCATTGTATTATCATGCACCATTGGGCAGTGAGAAGTTGGGAATTAGCCTAATTACTGCTCCTTTGATGGTAATGCATCTTGAAATGTTGAAAAGTTGGACATTGGTCTAATTACTGCTCCTTTGATGGTAATGGATCTTGCTTTTGCTGGTTAATATTAAGATGTTCTCTTTGATTAAATCTTGCAGTAGTAGTATTACTGTGTGTGCGGTAGGCTAAAAATACCTCCATCTCTGAAAATGTATATTCACTTGATGGTCTTCAGAACTTGTAAACACGTTACATGACAAATGAGCGATAATTTAAGGGTCTTGAGAGAAAGCATTTGTCCTGCATGATCCACGTGAGCCCTAAATGCAACCATGTGTATTCTTATGAGAGGCCAGAGTTGTTTTGACACAGACACATAGAGGAGAAGGCAACTTGAAGACCCAGACAGAGACCAGAATGATGCAGACACAAGCCGAGGACTGCAGTAGAACACTGGGCAGCCGCCAGAAGCTCCGTGAGGCAGGGAAGGGATTCTTCCCCACAGCCTCTGGAGGGAGGCCCTGCTAGTGTTTTGATTTCAGACTTTTGGTATTCAGAAATGTGAGGCAATAAATTTCTGTTATTTTCAAGTCACTGAATTTGTGGTAATTTTTTTATAGCAGCCCTAGGAAACTTAAATAAATCAAGGTGTGGTTTCTTTATATTTATTCTCTTTGGGTTTTGCAGAAAATCTGGAAAATGTAGAGTGATATATATCAAAGGTGTTTTTATTGTCTTTTCAAAAAGTGTTTCTGCTCCTTCTCACTCCTCTCCTTCCGGAAATCCAGTTATCAACATATTATAGCAGTTTACTATGTAGGCTGTATTTCTTCATCTTTGTTCTGCATATCTCTTCTTCCTCTACTCTATTTGCTTTCATCTTTCTATTTTATACTAGCATAGTTTCTCATGTATGGATCCTTTTTTTCCCTAAGGTCTTAGTTACAGTTAAATGCATACTTTAAATTCTATATGGCATTAATTATAAATGAGATTCTGCCATCTGTTGTCTCTTGAGATATATGGTCACTGATACTGTTTCATATGATGCATAGTAAATTTTGATTGAATGCACAAATTTTGAATGAATAAGTGCAGGGCCTCTAGATGATGTTATCTTCTACTCATAATAATTTGTTTTTCATTTGACTCATGAACAGTTTAGAGCAAGCTAATGAAAATATGTGGATAGTGATGTAGTCAAAGCCTTAAAAGTTTTCATAGGCAATGCCTAGATTATTTCTTTCAGACCTCTTCTTAGACATAAATGAACTCACGTTTTTATTCTTCAAGGCACATAAAATTTTAAAATATCCTACTTATAATTGTATCTTTTAGGCACTATTTATCATCTTGTTTTTTTTTCATTTCTCCATATGCCTGTACAGTTTAGGTGTAAACTATTTTATCAAGGGAAATTTGCAAGCAGAATATTAGCCTTACCACAATGTAGTTTTCTCATTACCTTCATGTTCTAGCTCTTTGATATCCCTATTCTTTCAATGTTGCCTCGTCCAAGGAGGTTGCAATAAGTTCCAAACTGTTTTAGTTTAGCCTCATATTGTAAATCAGCAAATTCTCTGGAGATAATATATTGTTTAAAATCTTCAAGCAAGCCTGATTTTTTGTTTTGTTTTGTTTGTTTTCTAAATTTTTGTCTCTCTTGTTCTGGGTACCTAACTGTTCTCTGATGTCTGCAAATAACTATTACTTTATTTTATTCACCTTTTATAAGTACTGATATGGTTTGAATGTTCATACCCTCCAAATCTCATGTTGAAAAGTAATCTCCTGGCTCTATGAGTTTGCAGGAGAGCTGGTTGTTTAGAAGATCCTCTCACCTCCTCCCTTGCTTTCTTGCTTCCTCTCTCTTGTTCACTTTGTCACCATGTGGCACGCCTTGTCCCAGTTTGCCTTCTGACATGATTAGAAGTCTGCTGAGGCCCTCGCTTGAAGCAGATGCTGGCTTTACGCTTCTCACACAGCTTACAAACTGTAAGCCAAAATAAATCTCTTTTTTAAAGTAAATTACCTGGCCTCAGGTATCTCTTTATAGCAATGCAAACAGACTAACGGAAGTGCTCTCTGCAAAGATCAGTTTCGTTGTCAGTTACTTCAGAGTCTGCAGCAATATCCCAGAACCAATTATTTTAAAGGGAGCAGCTATGGCAATATCTTGAATATTGAATGTTGTTGCCCATGCATTAAATAATTTGATGGAATATTTTTGGTTACAGTTGTTTTTCATGACCTGTTATCATTTCTCTAAGTTAAATTTTCATGAACTTAGAATTCTTACTTTGTTTGATAAACCTTGTTGAAATAGCTGGTAGCTGACATCAGGAAAAAATCTGATATACCTGGGAGTTGTTGGGAAGTGAGATTAGAATTAATTTGTTTTGGTAATTTTGGCATCTGTAAGTGTTTTAAAGTAAGAAAATAATATTTTAGTAACTGTTTAAATCTATGGAAATGAGACCAGATTTATGTAATATATTCAGTATTTGTAGAATCTAAGACCTTTTAAATTACAAAAGTCAAGTAAATTTGTAAGATAGATTTTGTTCATTTGTTTTTTATATTTTTCAGATAGAATCTTGCTCCAATTCCCAGGCTAAAGTGCAATGGACTGATCTGGGCTCACTACAATCTCCGCCTTTTGGGCCCAAGTGATTCTCCTTCCTCAGCGTACTTAATAGCTGGGATTATAGGTGTGTGCCACCACGCCTGGCTAACTTGTATTTTTAGTAGAGACGGGGTTTCACCATGTTTGTCAGGCTGGTCCCAAACTCTTGACCTCGTGATGTACCCACCTTGGCCTTCCAAAGTGCTGAGATTACAGGTGTGGGCCACCACACCTGACCGATAGTTTTATAAATTATTTAAACACAATTATGCAAGTATTTTATATATTTGGATAAATGACTTTAGTATTCTTTCAATAACACTAAAAGAAAATTAGGTATTTTCACATTTCCAATCTTTTCTACCTCCTCTACTATATCCAATAGCAAGTCTCTGTTTTCCTTTAGCAGAAGGAATTTAACTTCAACTAACAAATAAATTATTGCAAGCCTGTTCCAGCTATGTCCCTTAAAGAAATTTACTGATAAAGGAAATCTTATTTGATTCAAAAGGAAATTCTGATTCATTCAGTCTCTGGTGAAATCATCCAGGAGTGCTACAAACGCAGAAGCAGGCAAGTTGTCAAATCATGAACTGGCCAAAGAGATTAATGGAAGTCTTTGAAGCACAGAAATCTATGAACTCAGACTCAGTTAGAAAACAGTGAGCATATTGGGTGAATCTTTGACTGCAACCATATGGAGGGGCAGTAGTAAAATTGCAGCTTCTAGTGAGTGAGTTAAAATCAGGGATGTGATGATGGCCTTGTCATATTCCACCCCTACTTCTTTATGAGTCCTTTGTCTTGTTCACACATGATCTTAAAAATCCACAGTTAAATGGCTTTGCGTTACAAGCCCAAATCCCTGTACATCTCTGGGACCTTTTCTATAAAAGCTCTCGTA
This sequence comes from Sapajus apella, assembly GCF_009761245.1. NCBI lineage: Eukaryota > Metazoa > Chordata > Mammalia > Primates > Cebidae > Sapajus > Sapajus apella. The sequence continues at coordinate 15,913,372 of NW_022436951.1, forward strand.
TCATTTAGAATTTCATTTCATTTGCATATAACAGATACTACTACAGTGGTTAAGCAAATACAATTTTTTTTTCTCACTGTGTTCATTGGTTGAAGACATACAGCAGTTTAAAGAACAAAATTTATCTTTCTCTTCTGTTCTTAATATATGATTTTCATCTTCCTAATGTTAAGGGAGTTGCTCCTCCTCTGTGTACCATTTCCAAGTGTTACCCAGAAAAAGAGAGGAGAGAAAAAGATGAAAGATATGCAAAAGCTGAGTCTCCCCTTTTATAAGGAGAAATGAAAGGCTTTGTAAAGTGCTATATTTTTTGTTTACCGCAAATCATTAAGCACAGTACATACATATTAGATAAAGCAGTAAGAAAGTAGGGGTGTATAGATGTAATGTTACTCATTTTCTTGTCAGCCAGATCATTTTTAACTTAATCAAATTGACAGAAGAATAAATTTGAGTAAATAACCAATAGTATTTCTACACCCCTCTCAGTATGAAGTTCATCCCTTCCAAGCATTTGTCCATGGGAAGTTCAGGGACTCCAGTGATTCAGAGATGATTATCATCATGGCAACCATGCTCACAAAAGTGAATTCTTTCTGATATGATTGGGCTCTTAGTTATTAATACTTAAAACACAGTGACTTAAACATGCTGTTTACATATTTCTATTATGGTTGCTATATCCTGGATTAATATAGCAGCATGGCTACACAAGAATTTTAATTATCTGGCATCTTTTATGTTTTTATTTCATCATTGCTTGCTGTGACCTTTATCTTAGTAATACAAAATGGAACTCACTTCCTCAACTTAATAGCAAAAACTAAGTGTCAATGTTTGTGTGTGTGTGTGTATTTTTTTTTTTTTTTTTTTTTTAGAAATTTTCTTGCAAGCCACTAAATAGGACTTAGGTACACTTTCAATTTGCTGAGACTTAGTCCCTTGGTATTTTTACCGTTAAAGGAGAATGACAAATGGAGTGTTGTTAAGTGAAATCAGTTAATAAATGGATATTGATTTGAGAAAAAAATTGGCTATAACAATCTTTTAATACAAAGAGTGATAAATTCTACATAGCCCTGGAATAGTAGCAAATGTTAACTTCCAAGAAGGCCTAGAGTTATGCCTGTGGTTTACAAAAGAACTGTGGGTGATGGAGGAAATGTACTTTCATATAGTCCAAGAGGGCAGCCATTATGTATCTAGCTTTTGGGCACTTAGCATGTGGTTAAAGTGATTAAGTGCTTAATTTTCATTTTTATTTCATTTCCATTTAATTGAATTTAATTAAACAGCTACATACTGAATTGTGCAGGTCTAGACTTAGTAAACAACCTAAGTTCCTCAAACGTGATTCAGCCCCTGGAAATAAAGGAAAGTTATCTTCAAACCACTTTCACCAGAACAAAAAAAAAAAACAATTTTCATCTCCAGATATTTTATGTATATAATTTTTGTATACGTTTTTATTTGTCATTGCATCATAGTTGCATGTGATGTAAAAATGAACAATCAGTGACTCTGTAGGCTATATGCCAGCAAATTTTAAACAAGAACGAAGGAGAAATGCCTTTTAAAAAGTTTTTTTTTAAGTTTCAGCTTTTTATGTTTTTCTTTTAAGGCAGAGCTTTAATCCAGGTTTTCAGAGAGTAAGAGCATATCCCCAAACATGTTTCCACTTTCTCCTCTCCACTGTAAGACTCTATATAAATCTGCTGCCAAGGTGACCTACAAAGCTATAACTTACTGAAATGAGCCCTCAGAGTCTTGCTCAGGATCTGGAGCTCACAATGAAAGATTATTGATGTTTTCAGCAGAAAAGCTGTCAATTAGATGTACAGTTTGCCATAACAGCTCCAGGGTATAAACCTGAATTCTTCTGTAAATTTACTGGATCTATTTTGCAGCCACAGGGCCAAGCACACAACTCGCCATTTGCTTCAGGAGATCCAGATGTTCACCTTATTTGGATGTGCACCAGGAATGGAGATTATGAGCTTGATGCATTTTGGCCTTATAGCATTTTGGGGTTTTAGTTCAAACACTTATTTTTTAAAGTATGTTTATTTTTTTTTCTGACTCTAAAGTGATACAGATTCAATGTGGATAATTTAGAATGTATGAAAAATATGAACAAATTATAGTTACTTGTAATTCTACAACATAGGGATAATGACTGTTATCATATTTCTTCTAAGTTGGGAAAACTGCTATTTTCATTAACTCTGCTTTACCATGTAGCTTTTTTTAAAGTGTTTTCTTCCCCAGCCACTGCTCCTTCATTTCTCATTCACACTTTTCAATGCACTGCCATCTGGCTCCCTTCCTGTCAATCCTTTGTAGCTTCTGTTGTCATGGTCACAAATAATTCTTGTCACTAATTTGAATGGACACTATTCAGTCTACCTTCCTTAAATTATCTGCAGTACTTCAGAATCCTGCCCTACCACCTAGGGAAGTTAATAAAAGCTGCTGAGTCAGACTGCATCCAACTCATTGCTTAAGCCTTTGGGACTAAGCCCAGTCCACTCTGTGTGCCAAGAAAGAATTAGGATTCAGTCTATTTCGCCTTACTAGTTTACCTCAAAAGTTTCCCAAAGGGCAAGTATATATGCTCAATTCTTATGAAGTAGCCATCTGTGACATTATTTTTTGCTCATTATCTTTTTCATGGTGATATGGTTTGGGTTTGTGTGCCCACTCAAACCTCATGTCAAATTGTAATCCTGAGTGTTTGAGGAGGGGCCTGATGGAATGTGATTAGATCATGGGGTTGGATGTGCTCCTTGCTGTTCTCATAATATTGAGTTCTCAGGAGACCTGGTTGTTTGAAAGTGTGTAGCACCTCCCCATTCACTGTCTTCCTCCTGTTCTGGCCATATAAGACATTCCTGTTTCCTGCAATGATTGCAAGTTTCCTGAGGTCTCACTAGCCATGCTTCCTGTATAGTCTGGAAGCCTAAGCCAATTAAGCTTCTTTATTTATGTGTTACCCTGTTTCAGGTATGTCTTTATAGCAGTACAAGAATAGACTAATACACATGGCTATTCTTTCTGCCAGAACATGTCATTCTGGAAGGATAGTCAGTCACATAGTCACCCATACCCAATACAGAGATCTGAGCTCTACAACTCAGATCCATCTTCTCAAATTCTAGTTCTCCAGAGCAGGGCATACTACTACAGAGTGAAGGACACGTCATGAGTGGCACAAATCAGAAACATTTGGAGAACTGATGGAGTTATGATAAATTTTAAGGACTTAAATAAAGCACAGAGAAAAGGTGACTGATTTTCTCACATGGAAAGAAGGCTACTAACAATTGAAACCAAGACAAAAAAGAAAAGAGAAACAAAAGAGAGAAAGCACCATTGTTTGAGCCCAGGAATCTAGCTGGCTAGCTCATGAGTCTTCTACTCCGAGTCAGTGAACTACTTTTTTTTGTATCCCTCTTACTCTCTCTCTTTCATTTAAAATCTCTCAAGATACTACCTCAGAAGATCTCCAATCATTCCTGAACACTTCTCCTAAACACTTTGAATAAATTCATAGGAACACACCCAACTTTTCTCCTTTGGCCATATTCCTGTATTCCTTCTGAAAAACCTTAGCTATCATCACAGGAATTACAAGGAATGTATTCATTTTAGATTCCTCTATTCACTTGTCTACCATTCATTTGAGAGTCTGCAGCAATCCCAATCTTCTCACTTTGACCAGCATTGGAATCACCAATATGGCTTCAAACAAAATTGCTGAATGTCACCGCAAACTTTCTGATCCATTTGTCCTGCGGTGCAGCCCAGGAACTGCATTTCTAAAACAGTGCTGGTGCCACGGATCAGGTGACTGCAGTTTAGGAACCATCATTCTAGACTCTTATTCTTGCTTTCCAACATTTAGAAACTCCCTGAACTTTTGAAAACCATTAATCTATGCCTCTTTATAAAGATTTTAAGAGCTCTTAAGCACCCACTTTTGTTATTTATATTACTAAAGAAATTTGAAATTATGTTTTTGCTTACAACAGCACATCAAAAAGCTTATCCATCACGATCAAGTAGGCTTCATTCCAGGGATGGAAGGCATCATGCTACCTGATTTCAAACTATACTACAAAGCTACAGTAATCAAAACAACATGGTATGGGTACCAAAACAGAGATATAGACCAAAGGAACAGAATAGAGGCCTTGGAGGCAATGCCACACATCTGCAACCATCTGATCTTTGACAAACCTCACAAAAACAAGCAATGGGGACAGGATTCCCTGTTTAATAAATGGTGTTGGGAAAACTGGCTAGCAGTGTGCAGAAAACAGAAACTGGACCCCTCGTGACACCTTAAACACAAATTAACTCTAGATGGATTAAAGACTTAAACATAAGACCTAACACTATAAAAACCCTATAAGGAAACCTAGGAAAAAGCATTCAGGACATAGGCATAGGCAAGGACTTCATGACTAAAACACCAAAAGCATTGGCAACAAAAGCCAAAATAGACAAATGGGACCTAATTAAACTCCAGAGCCTCTGTACAGCAAAAGAAACAATCATTAGAGTAAACTGGCAACCAACAGAATGGAAAAAAAATTTGCAATCTACCCATCTGACAAAGGGCTAATATCCAGAATCTACAAAGAACTAAAATAAATTTACAAGAAAAAAAAATAAACACATCCATTCAAAAGTGGGAGAAGGATATGAACAGACACTTTTTAAAAGAAGGCATATATGAGGCCAACAAACATATGAAAATATGCTCATCATCACTGATTATTAGAGAAATGCAAATCAAAACCGCATTGAGATACCACCTCATGCCAGTTAGACTGGCAATCATTAAAAAATCAGGAGACAACAGATGCTGGAAAAGATGTGGAGAAATAAAAACACTTTTACACTGTTGGTGGGAGTGTAAACTAATTTAACCATTGTAGAAGACAGTGTGTTGCTTCCTCAAGGACCTAGAAATAGAAACTCTTTTGACCCAGCAATCCCATTACTGGGTATATACCCAAAGGATTATAAATCATTCTATTATCAAGACACATGCACATATATGTTCATAGCGGCACTGTTTACAATAGCAGAGACCTGGAACCAATGCAAATGCCCATTGGTGATAGACTGGACAAGGAAAATGTGGCACATATACACCATGGAATACAATGAAGCCATAAAAAAGGATGAGTTTGTGTCCTTTGAAGGGACGTCAGTAAATCTGGAAACCATCATTCTCAGCAAACTGACACAAAAACAGAAAATCAAACACCGAATGTTCTCACTCATAGGCAGGTGTTAGACAATGAGAACACATGGACCCAGGGAGAGGAGCATCACACACTGGGGTCTGATGCAGGGGGCCAAGGGAAGGACAGCAGCAGGGGGGTGGAGTGGTAGGGCACGGATAACATGGGGAGGAATGCCAGATGTAGGTGATGAGGAGGATGGAGGCAGCAAACCACATTGCCATGTGTATACCTATGCAACAAACCTGCATGATCTGCACATGTACCCCGGAACCTAAAGTACAATAAAATAAATAAATAATTAAATAATGTTTTTGCATATACGCTTTTTGAAAATCATATCTGTTATATTGTGGTGTACATGAAGCAGTTTCTATAGGTGTTTTAATTTGCCTATATCCCTTACATGTACAGTTCACAATAAAGTTCATGGTCCTAAAGGAATCTAACACCACCATTGATCAGACAGGAGGCAGAACTCAGGTGATAATACTGGCTCTCCCACTGCTCACCTTCTGTTGTGTGGCCAGGTTTCTAACAGGCCATGGGCCAGAAGTGGTTCATGGCCCACGGCCCATGGCCCACAGCTTGGAGGCCCCTATTGTATAGTTTGTTTTTTCCATTACAGATTCTCAATTGATGATCATGAATACGTGATGTCTTCATAATATTTTTCAGGATATAGGACTATTCTGTATGTTCTCACAATTCACATTCATTTTCTATTAAAGCCACATTCCCACTTCATTTAATTATTGGCTACTTTTCTATCATATTCACTAGTACATAGGATGAGAAAATGAACTTTATCATCTTTGTCTCTAAAGTCCACTACTTTTATACATTTCATTTTCCTGATAATGATTGATAAATCAGTGGTAGGTACACCAAGTTAAAACATCTTAAATTTGATCTTAAACATTGCACAGCAATTTTATATTTTATAGAAATACTGTAATTCATTCATGCAGGATATCCTTGTTAGTTGATATTAGACTATTTTCACTTCTCATGGTTTTAAAGCATTAAATAAACATAATGTGCACATCTGTCTACATATTACATTATTTTCGTGAGATAAATTGCAAAGAGAGAAATAACTTGATCGAGTAACATGAGCATCCTTAAAGCTATTGTATTATTGTGCAGTATGTTAAACAAAAACATGGAAATTTATACTTTCACCTCCAGACTTTGAAATCCCTTCTTTAATAATTTCTAGAATTGAACTTGCAAATTGTAAAAGTGCTTTGATAGCTCAGTAGATGAAAGTATTCGTAAATATGTTTAAAATTTTATTACCGTTTTTTACTTGATCATTATTTATATTTTGAAAATCGTTTGTCTTTTTCTTTACGTAAAGTTTTTTTTCTCAATACATGTATAATGGTCTTATTTCTACCATTATTAAGATCATTAATATTTACTCTATAATCACAATAATTTTACCCCTTTCTCTCTCTATTAATATATATATATATATATATATACATTTTACATATATGTATATGTATAAGATAGCTAGATAGTAAGATTGGGAAAAATTATACGTTTTTCCTGAAATTTCCTATCTCCCTGTGAAGAGATCTGCAGGTGAGCCACACCTCTTGCCTTTTGTCCTACCTCTTCACTTACTTGTTGGGTAAGTAGCAAAAACCTTACCAGATTGGTAAATTTACAGGAGAGAAATGAGCATCTGTGGATTACCCTCTCCTGGATTCTTCTTTCAGACCTAGCTATATAAATAAAGATGTATCCTTGATTACAATATTTTGGCCATTATGTAGAGTCAAGGTGCTGCTTCCAACAGGATTTTTTAAATTTTATCAGTTTTTGTGACAACGTAAATCTGCTTAATTCAGTGAAGAATGTTTATAGCTACAATTTGCCCATAAATTATCCACAGAGAATTTATTACAAATTCAGATAATCAAGAGGGAAGAGGAAATAATATAACAGTAAGAAAATACTTCAAACTCATCCTTTACTTGGGTCTCTGTTTTATCTATCCTGAACTTGTAAAGCACCAACAATATTAATTACCATAACAAAATTAATTATAATAGATATTATTGTAATTACTGCATTATAGAAAATGATTGAAAAGGTTTATATCCAATATTAATACCTTTAAAAATGTCACTTTATCAACACAAAAGTAAGTCAACCATTTTGGTATGTGGTTTTTAAATGTATATAAAGAAGTGGGACAATTTTCACCAAGTCCCTAAGTCCCTTATTAAAAATGAGTTCAAAAGCATCCTGAGAATAATGACTCAGAACTTCTCATGACAAGCCCCTAAATTATATCTTCTCATAAGAAGACGAAGTGACCCTTAGTTTTGAAAAACATTTGATTCAATGTTAAGTTTAATTATGTTTCTAAGATCCTATGATATGGAGGAAATTATGTCACTCATAGACAAGAGGAAAAAACATGACATTTTCTCTAACCCAAATTAACAATTACTAAATACAAAAACAAATTCAAAATGCATAAGCAATCTGCTCTTCTTCTGATGTACAATCACAAATCTTTGCAACCAAAAGCTAGTCCTTCACTCTCTATGATTTATTAGGTCATGTAATGGAAGAAAATTATTAAAACTCAAATTTCTTTTCAGTTTTTAGATATGTAGAATTTAGTGAGATAAGGTGAGAAATAAAAGAGGAATAAAAATTTTGGTTGATAATCACAATTCATATTAATCTAAACGGATTTATTATGAATGGATATATTGAAGCATTGTATATTTCCCAAAGAATAATAGTTGACCCAAGAAAACACAAAATAAATGTATTACCAAAAATAAATGGCATTTAACTGAGAAAGTAAAGAGGGAAGAGAAAGTAATGTAATAGAGCATAAAGCCAGTGAAAAAACAGACTCCTGAAACATATATAATATAGCTCTGCTATTTTGACTACTGTTTGGCTGAATTCATTGTTTCTAATTCTTAGGCATAGAGACAGATCAATAATAAAGTTTGAAAATATACAAAGTCATCTCATCAATGAGAGTTTGATATATGTATTCAACTTAAATGACAGTATTTGAATATTGATAATTTGTTATGAAATTATAATTTACATTATGTTTTTGGTCCAATTTATCTGGAAAAAGGATGATTAAGATCAAGAATTCTCTGCTATACTAAGAGTACTCTTATGTATAGAGATATATCTACTATATATAGTAGCTATATAGTATATAGTAGATATATTGTATTATATATGTTTTGTAGATATATAGTATCATATAATTATATCACAAAATTATATAAAACTATGTAGATATATAGCATTATATTTATACAATTGTATTATACATAATTTTTATAAATTATTACAGTATTATATAATTATATATAATACTAAATATCTACATAGTATTATATTATATACACTACTCTGTATATCATATAATACTATAGATATATACATGTATATCTACATAGTATTATATATAATGTATATATGAAATACTATGTATAATATTAAAATATGTTCATTGTATTAAGATTGATATATACAATATGTATTTGTAATGAGAGATCTTAAGACTATCTGACAAGTGTAAATTAATGTTGCTACTAACACCATAGTGTTAACTAAAATGAAGAAGTGTGAATTAACATGCGTTTGTTTTTAGCAGAAGATCACATTAGATTTAGAAGATGCCAGAGATTGAAAAGTGAAGATAAAAGAATGAGGACGATTATGAAGAGTAGTCATGAAGAAATTAGGGAATAAAGATAACTCCTTTGTGGCTAAACCGCACAGTAAAACACAAAATGTTATTATACAGTGCAGAACTTAACTCACATCCACGATGGTACAATTTTGTTAAGGTAAACTTTTAATTTTGAAAGACATTTTTCTTTATTCATGATTCTCTATAGTGCCTATATCTTGATTCTTGTTCATGTAAGAAAATGTCGCCAAACAGCTATTCTGTAATTTGAAGTCATGGCTCTAGGGCTCAATATATTCATTGTAAGATCTTACTATTAAACACACCTGCACCTGCAAAAGCTAGAAAATTCCACTCAAACTTTTCTTGTTTACATGTGAAAAAGCCAGAAGCTATACAAAGTCCAAAATATTCCTGGAATATGCTGTATAGCTAATACATCAGGGCAAAATATTTAAAATAATCTCATCCTTTGAATGCGAGAAATATTTGTTAAAAAATTTCTTTATGCATTTTTCTTAAAAACGAAGTAAATTTTCACGAACACTATCTATGTATAAAATTTTAATATGCTTAATATTTCTAAGAAAATAGGTGTTAAAATTAAGTTCCTTGATCAAATAAATAAGAGCTAAGTGTTTTCAATCTTAAGAGAGTAACAGAGTTCTTCAAAGTGATGAATTTGTTTAAATCACACTTTATTCCCATTGCCCATTGTCTTAGTTACTACAAAAGAAAAAAAAAAAAACAAAACCCTGAGACTAGGTAATTTATAAAGTACATAATTTTATTTCTTATATTTATGAAGATGAGAAATCCAAGATTAGGATCTTGCTGGTGAAAGCCCAGTTTCTCTGCTTCCAAGATGGTGACTTGTTTCTGGAAACTCCAGAGGGCAGGAATGCTGTGTCCTCTTCTGGAATAAGAAAAGAAGGGGTAAAAAGGGGCAAACGTCCTCCATCAAATCCTCTTATAATCTAATACTTATAATAACAGCATAAATGTTACTTCTCAAGGACCTTCTAAATACCAAGCAATTTGATACTATTGCCTTGGTTGTTAAGCTTCAATGGGAATTTTGCCGGAAACAGCATCATTCAAACCAAAGCATTCTGCCCACCCTGCACCTCAAAAATGACATTTTTCTTGCATATAAAACACATTCATTCCAGTCCAATAGCCTCCAGAAGTCTCAATTTATTCTTCGGTCAACTTGAAAGTCTAAGTCAATATCTTATTTGACTAGATAATATTTTCAATATTATCTAAATCAGGCCTGGGTGAAATTCAAGGCACAATTCATCCTGAGGCAAATTTCCTTCCAGGTGTTAGCCTGTGAATTCAAACAATTTATGTGCTTCCAGAATACAATGGTAGGAAAGGCATGGGATAGAGATTTTTATTGTGAAAGAAATAGGCAAGAAGAAAGAAGTAACAGGTTTCAAGTAAGTCCAAAATCAAACAGGGCAAATAATATTATACCTTAAACCTTGAGAAAAATCTTTAATTCTATGTCTCACCTTCCAGACACACTAGAGTACGGGCTGAACACTCAAGGCTCCAGGGTACCATGGCCTTATGATTTTGCTTGGCACATCCCAAGTTGCAGCTCTTGGAAGTTGGAGTCAGATGCTTGTGGCTCTCTACAGGTTTGTGTTTTTTGCAGGTGACTTTGCACCCATAGCACTACTAAACATTGCCTGAGCAAAGGCCTGGGCCCTGATGATCTACAGGGAATCCCTTGAAATCTAGGTGGAGGTGGTCATGCCTCCACAGCTCTCTTGCAATCTGCATGCCTATAGAATTAACAACATGTGGATGAAAGCAAAGCTCAATGCTTGCTCTGGAGCCATGGCCCCATCCACACTTCAACCCACTTTAGCCATAACTGGAGCAACCCGGGAGCATTGGACCAGAATGCGGGAAGCAGAGACTTGAGACGCCCTGGACAGCAAGCCCCAAGATCCCATAGTCACCCTCTGCCCTCCCTTGGTCGTATTCTGCCCTCAAGGCTCTAGCACTCTGGATCTTTGATGGACATGACAGCCTTGAAGATCTCCAAATTCCTTCAGGGTTGTGATTCCATTGTGTCAATGACTAGCACCTGGCTTCCTTTATTACTTTTTGATATATAATAATTTATACATTCATGGTGTGTGTGTGTGTGAGTGTGTGACATGAGTAAAATATGTAATGAACAAGTCACGGTAATTTGGGGTATTCATCACCTCGAGTGTTTATCATATTTATGTGTCAGAATCACTTCAAAAAAATTTAGGTTTCCTCAGGTTAATCTAAATAATAAACAGAAAGGAAGACTATAAAATGACATTTATTTAGTAATGAATATTGTAATGAGAATTTGCATACTGTAGTAAACTATGTGCCTATTGTGGGAGATAAAGGGAGACAAATGTTTTTAAAGGAAAAGCATGATACTGTAATCATTTTTAGAAGATTGCCTAATAGGTTTTAGATCCTTATTCTTGACCAAAAGTATCAATAACAAGGGTTGCACCAGTTCAAGACTGAACTGGCAGTTGCTTGGCAGAGGTCCTCATAGAAGCGTGTGTGTGTGTATGTGTGTGTGTGTGTGTGTAAGGTGCAATGACACTTGGGCAAGTTGTTTCTTCAGTCTTTTGTGCTAGTTTTTGTTATCAGATGTCCTGCCTGAGCAGCCTCCCTTCAGGACTTTTCTCAGCTACATTTTCCAGTGTTTCAACAAAAGTGACTCCATTTTAATCCTGAAAATTTTCACACTCACTAATATTTCTACATTAATAAGTATTGCAATATACTTGAATAACATGTGAAGAGCAGGATTTAAACAGGTAGTATTTAAGTATCGAAACAAGGCCCAGCACAGAGGCTCAAGCCTATAATCCCAGCACTTTGGGAGGCTGAAGCGGGTGGATCACTTGAGGTCAGGAGTTCAAGACCAGCTTGGCCATCATAGTGAAACCCCGTCTCTACTGAAAATACAAAAGTTAGTTGAGTTTGGTGGTGCGTGCTTGTAATCCTGGCTACTAAGGAGGATGAGGCAGGAGAATAGCTTGAACCCAGGAGGCGGAGGTGGCAGTGAGCCAAGATCACACAACTGCATTCCTGCCTGGGCAACAGAGCGAGACTCCATCTCAAAAAAATAAATAAATCAGTAAAAGTAAATAAATAAATAATTATTGAAACAACAAGTTTTTAGCCTGTTTTATTCTTCTGAGCTTATTAAGATAGATGTATAAAAGCATTTCAAGCAAAAGTTAAGGATAATTAATACTGCTAAAAAATTGTTATTATAGGAAGAGAAGAGAGTGAACATTGTAAAGAAACACACATTTTCTTTCCACCCGTTAAAAACATTGCTGCAGTTGAGACTGACTTATCTTTTTTTAAAAAAAATATTCGTTGGCAAAAATAGTTTTGAGAGGCACTGAGGTACATTCTATTTTCTTTTATTTTAAGATAAGAGTCCTTGAGAATGCTTTATATACCTCTTTTTAGACAAAATTGCTTTATTCCTGGAGACTTTTGTTCCTTTTTATTATATCGGCTGTATTTTATTTCCATATAGGCTTTACACATTTCTTTCTTCAATATGTGATATTGACTATCTCTCCTTTCTTTAATTTTTAATATAGAATTACCTGACTGCTGCCTGAAAATGCCAAATTCTCCTGACATTTATTCATCTTCTTCACTTTTTTCCAACCCTCAATTTTTGTCCCTTGAAGATCTACTTTATATTAGGATAATATTTTCACATTGTTAAAGTAATAACATTTTGGGGATGAATTGAATGTGTAGGAATAAGAAAAACCAACAAGAGAAAAAAAGACATAAAATTATATTAATGACATATACACATCTAGATGCAAAGACATAGGTATCTATGAGCGTGTATGGACACACACATATATACATACACACACATAAATAAGTGCAATTAAAAACAACCTGAAGGGAAGTTTTAATAGTGACATATTTCATAGGAAGTATAAGAAATCACAGATTTCTGGAAAAAAAGAAAAATGCAATTAGGATTGTAAAACTGATTTAGGATTTATAAAGCATAATTATAATTACACTTATATTTAAAATTGATATTTGTTGCTTATTAAAGCAGATTAATATTTCTAGTAACAAACATTTATCAAGAATGCAAAATATTAAAGCCCTTACAATTATATGCATGTCTATAAAAAGCCATTTTGGAATTGATATGGTATATAAAAAGCGAAAGCTAAGGAAATGGTATGCGTAATCTACCGTGTTTATTTGACTTTGAAATTCCAGCTTCACCTAACACTAAAAATTCTACGAAAACTTTTAATTTGTTTATACATACAATATTTGAAGTGGAAATTACAATTTTACTAACTAAACATGTGAGTTTTATGGTGAGAAAAGGCAACCAAGGAATGAAATAATCCAAACACATATATGACCCTATATTTTATTAATTTTCTTTGTTTTTCCTTTATTGACTTGGTAGAATAAACAATCCTGTAAAATATTTATTGTGCCAAATTGCACAATTTAACCCAGAATTACTTTGAATAAATATAGCTGTAACAGAAATATTTTTGTAGAATATTACATAAAAATTTAAAAAATATAAATAGAATAGAAACTGGTAGATAAAAGTTATAAGTCATGTGAGTATTTGTCTTGTCATAGTTATTCAGATTAAGATAAAATCTTCTAAGGAAATCTTTTGTGTAGTGTACAACATGGAGTATACCACCATGCTGCATAGTGCAATGAACACTGAAATATTGCAAATTTAAACTCAAATTCTCTTGTTCACTTGTTACAAGCATTTCCAGAGCAATTTCTTTGTCTTAATTTTATCATTTTCAAAACAGCGCTAAGAATGTATAACCTGCAGGACCGTTGTACAAATATTAGGCAATAATATATTTACAACGCTTTGTGCTGAGTGTTGTACTAAATATATGTTGTTTCTCTTAAATACATTCAATACATGTGCAAATAAGAGGTAAGGTTTGGCATTACAAAATTCTTAAGCAATCATTTTTCCTAAGTCTAGCACATTTCCATGCTGCTTACTGTTATTACTGATAAAGGTGTTTGTATTCGGTCAAATAGTAGTGATAATAGAGGGATGCTTGCAAAAGGTGAAGACTGTGTTAATATTGTGAATATTTAAACATTTATATCATATAATTAGTCAAAAAATAAGCTTAATCATATTTACTTTTTTCCTGGAATTGTCATCTATTTTTAGCTTGGGAGAAAAAAACTGAACAGAATTTTGTTGAAGCATGATTTTCTAGACTGAAATTTAAATCTGAATAAGCCAACTCACCAAGATTCCTTTGGCTGTACTCTTGGAAGGACTGTTCATTGTCATTTTATATTCATGAAGCAATCCGATTTAATACTGAAAAAGGAAATCTGAATTCTCAAAGGTACAGGAAACAGATTGTTGATGAAGTTGTTTGTATATGAAACACAAAATATTTTTTTGAGTAAACTAAATGCACATTGCCATCCACTACATAATTAAAGCAACTTTTTATTCTTTGTATTCGTTGCACAAAACACACAGTTGCACAAACTAAAGACAGATCACTAACAACTGTATTAGATGCTAGTTTTTCAAATGATGAACTGAAGGTTACATTAATTTTCAATACTCCTGAAAAACAAAGCTTCACTGAGTACATACACACTTTTGGATATTTAAGTGACCTATAATTTCACAAAACATCAACATGAATTCCCAAATTAATCATTCATTTGTATTCAGTGTCATAGAGGATTTATATTCCCCAAGCTCTATAACTGCTTAAATAGAAATATCTTGGGAAAAAGACAATTATCTTGACAAAATTTTTGTATACTTTGAATTTAGTAATTTGTTCTTGTCACATTCTTCAAAATGGTTAATAAGATTATTAGTCATAAAATTAGCATCAGAAGGTGATGGAAAACTTTTTATGAGAAATGCAAGTAATGTTTGGGTATAAAAAAGATTTTATAGTAAGAATGTACAATGTGAGTAAGAATTCATAAAAGGGAAAGTGAAATACAGTAAAATCTATACCATGGCTACATGCAAATACGGTATATATTATTTTAAAAGAATTAAGCGGTTGGGCGTGGTGACTCACACCTGTAATTTCAGCATTTTAGGAGGCCGAGCCAGGCAAATTGGTTGAGCTCAGGAGTTTGAGACCAGCCTGGCCATCATGGCTAAACCTTGTGTCTAGTAAAAATATAAAAATTAGCCTGGCATGGTGGTGCTCACCTCTGAGGCAGGAGAAACACTTGAACCTGGGAGGCAGAGTTTTCAGGGAGCTGAGATCATGCCACTGCACTCCAGTCTGGGCAACAGAGCAGGATTCTGCCCCCCACCAAAAAATTGTAAAAGGAGTAAAGCATGTAGACAAACATATAAAAGTATATATAAAATATATATAATGTATGTCTCGTATATATTTGTTAGCTATTTTTTTACAATAGTATTTAGATTTTTTATATCCACGTATTTCTGACATCTCAGTTTTCTTGCATATAGAGATGTTTAAATCTAGCTTTAGTATGGCTAGAGTAAATTTTGTTGTATCTCCTGTGTGTTTTATACTAAGAAAAAAGTTAAAAAAATATTTAAGTAACTCTATCGCGACAATTAGATATCCCAGAAGAAATTATAATTTCTAGTCAAAATATCAGTGTTGATAATTGAGAAATAAGAAAGTGAAGGCTATAATTTATGTTGAGTAAATTATTTAAGCTTCAGAAACTGAAACATGTTATTTATTCTTTCTGATAGTATTTTTGTCTAAAAAACTGTTTTATTATATAAAACAGTTTGTAATATTTTAAGTGGTAATACATATATAATATTATCATAATTGTATAATAATGGTTAGCATAATATACGTGAATATTATCATTATTAATAAATTATTACATATATTGTTACATAATAATGATAAGCATATGTTAATATTATCATTTTATTGTATTTATTATCATCATAGAGTTACCCAACAAATGATATCTCGATTTTAAAGCTTCAAATTATTTATTTGTTTATAATTGATACATTTTTGAGTTAAAATTTATGTAAATATGCCTTCTTAAAAAACTTTTGTGAGGCCAGCACAAAGACTCTTCAGATTGAATTCTAGATAATGGGATGTGAGTGGAAGAGTTGTAGAGCACTTTCATGACATGAAAACATTTCACACTTTTTCCCCATTCTGCAATGACTATGGAAGCTGCACACTACAAAAAGAAAGAGGTCTCCATGTTTATCGATTTTGGAAAATATAGGAATTCTGTCTCCGAAGTCTCCAAAGACAGTGTTCCAACTTAACCTGGAAAGGTTTCTAAAAGAGAAATAAAATTTTATTGAGATAATGTTATAGAGAGTGTGTGGTATTTGCTATAAAAAAACCATTATTGCAGCACTATTCACAATAACAAAGACTTGGAACCAACCCACATGCCCATCAATGATAGACTGGATAAAGAAAATGTGGCACATATACACCATGGAATACTATACAGCCATAAAAAAGGATGAGTTCATATCATTTTCAGGGACATGGACGAAGCTGGAAGCCCTCATTCTCAGCAACTAACACAGGAACAGAAAACCAAACATCACATGTTCTCACTCATAAATGGGAGTTGAACAATGAGAGTACATGGGCACAGGAAGGGGAACATCACACACTGGGACCTGTTGAGGGGTGGGAGGCAAGGGGATGGAGAGCATTAGGACAAATACCAATGCATGCAGGGCTTAAAGCCTAGATGACAGGTTGATAGGTGCAGCCAACTATCATTGCATATGTATCCTATGTAACAAACCTGCACATTCTGCACATGTATCCCAGAACTTGTAAAAGTAAAACAAAAGCAAACAAAAGAAATTGCTGATTTTGTTAAACAATACAGAACCGCCCAAACCAATATGAGGACTAATATTGATCAGTATTTCCCAAAGTGTTTAAAATAACTATATAAAAGTGTATGAAATAACTATATTTAAAGTATTTTACATTAAAACATACACACATCTATTTTAAGTTGTAGGTAGAAATTATTTTCTTGGAAAATTAATCGTTTAATTAGAATTTTTTTCTTTCTTGCATAAATTACATCTATGATGCAAAACCAAACCTTAAAATTTGATATATTTAAGCTGAAACAAGAAATCAAGGATATATATGAAACAATTAGAGTACATAGGCATATTTAGATGAGCTGTTTCCTTTTATTTCACATTCTCGAACATCTAGCCTAATACATAGCATTTGCTTAACATCTTGTTTTCATGGAGACTTTCTATAAAAAAGAAATTTTTTCACACACATTTTATTTTATTACTTAATGTTGAGAAATGAAGCATTTTCTATATACAGTTATTTCTTCTGTTGTACTTTTTATTGAACACAGGGATTTGCCTCAACACAATTGATATATTAGTTAACATTCTGAGCATGAAACAAATTTCACTTCTGCTTGTGTGTAATTTCATCTGTAAGAATCACTAGCTGAACAGAGAGAATTGCACCCAGCAGAATTAAGCCTTCTAAAAATACACAAACATGTACACACACACACACACAGGCACACACACACACACCTACCAGCTGTCTCAGTACTGTAAGCCATGTTCTTTCGTACCTGATGTTATGACTTTTCCTCTTATTTCACATAATGCTTACAACACTACTTCATAAAAGCTAACAAGCTGCATCTCTCCTGACATCCACTTACAAATTTCAGAACTTTTTCAAAGTGAAGTGCCATATTTATTGTACTCTTTATGCATTTCTAAACCATTTAATAAATGTCTTAGTCCTTTTTGTGCTGTTCTAACAGGATACCCAAGAACGGATAATTTATAATGAACATAAATGTTTTGGCTCACAGTTCTGAAGGCGAAGAAATCCAAGATCAAGGTGCTTGTATGCAGAAGGCGGTTTCTTTCTCCTTTATCACATGGTGGAGGGCAGAAGTGCAAAAGTTCAATGAAGCAAGTTCACTCCATTGAGCCCTTTTGATAATGGCATTAATCTACTCATGATCTAAACACCTGCCCAACACTGTTGCACTGGAGATTAAGTTTGCAACACATAAATTCTGGGGAAACACAATGAAACCGCATCATGCAAACTTTCAAAATTTATATCCTTCTCACAAAATACACTTACTGTTTCCTCCAAGCCTCATTATTCTCAACTCATTCTGGGACCAATTTTAAAGTCTAAGTCCAAAATCTCATCAAAACATCATATGAATGAGACACAAGGTGCAATTCATTTAAGGCAAAGTTCCCTCTAACTGTGAGCCTGAAATATCAAAACAAGTTATTTGCTTCCAAAATGCAATTGTAGGGCAAGCAAAGGCTAGACATTTCCATTTCGAAAATAAAATAGACAGAAAAGTAATAGTTACCGAGGAAGTCCAAATCACGAGAGGGCAAACCACACTAAATTCTGTTTTGAGAATAATTATCATTGACTCCATGGCCTGCCTTCTAGACACACTGGGGTGGGAATAGGGCAACCCTGACCCTATGACTTTGCTGAGCTCAGCCCATGCATCAGCAGTCAGATTGGAGTCTTGTGATTGCACCTTTCCTAGAGTGGTGTCCAGGCTGTTGGTTCTAGAATTACGGTATATTTGGAGCAGCCCTGACAACATGGCTCCACTGGACATTGACCTAGTAGGAACTTTCTGTGGTGACTCAGCCTCTGTGGTAGGTCTCTGCAGCATCCTTTGAAATCTAAGTGGGTACAGCCATGCCTGCACAGCTCATGTATTCTGCAGATCTGAAAATTAGAACCATGTGGACACAACTGAGTTTTATTTATGTATAAGCTTGTACCTTCTGTGTGCCATGTGCACCTGGGCATGCTTGAACAACAGCCAGAAAGGCCAAGTGGAGCAGCACCAGAATGCAGGGAACAGAGGCCGGAGGCAGCCCTGTACAGAAAGCCCCAAGGTTCTAGAGGTGCCTTGGGCCTCTTCCTCAAAACCTTTATGCCCCCAATGTTCTAACATTCTGGGCCTGTGATGGGAGTGGAAACCTCAAATGGATTTCTGAAATGTCATCCAGGCCATTCTCTCACTGTGTTGATGAATAGCACCTGATTTCCATCTATCCACACTAACCTGATTATCTAAGGGTAACTTGGACACATCTTTGGTGTCCTCTACTAAGTGTGCCTTTTCATTTTTTTTTCCTGGTTTTTGTATGACTAATGTTATATCGAAGTTATGAGAGTAATCCCAGTGCTAAATGCAATACAAAACCAACTTCCAAGTAGTTTATAATCTAAATGATTACGCCAACAAAACAGAATATGGATTACATGCCAGATACAAAGACCAGTGTTATAGTAAAGGTAGAAGAATGATAATTTGACAGCACAGAAAAAGTTAACTATTCTTTTTTTTTTTCTTTCTTTTTTTATTGTACTTTAGGTTCTGGGGTACATGTATAGAACATGCAGGTTTGTTACATAGCTATACACCTGCCATGGTGGTTGGCTGTATCCTTCACCTTGTCACCTACATGAGGTATTTCTCCTAATGCTATCCCTCCTCTAGCTCCCCACCCCTGACAGTCCCTGGTGTGTGATGCTCCCCTCCCTTCCTGTGTCCATGTGTTCTCGTGGTTCAACTCCCACTTATGAGTGAGAACATGCAGTACGTGTTTTTCTGTTCTTGTGTCAGTATGTTGAGAATGATGGTTTCAACCTTCATCCATGTCCCTGCAAAGGACATGAACTCATCCTTTTCTATGGCTGCTCAGTATTCCACAGTGTATATGTGCCACATTTTCTTTATCCATTCTATCATCGATGGGCATTTGGGTTGGTTCCAAGTCTTTGCTTTTGTGAACAGTGCTGCAATAAACATACGTGTTCATGTGTCTTTATAATAGAATGATTTCTAATTCTTTGGGTGTATACCCAGTAATTGGATTGCTGGGTCAAGTGGTATTTCTATTTCTAGATTCTTTAGGAATCGCCACGCTGTCTTCCACAATGGTTGAACTAATTTACACTCCCACCAACAGTGTAAGTGCATTCCTATTTCTCCACAACCTCTTCAACATCTGTTGTCTTCTGACTTTTTAATGATTGTCATTCTAACTGGCATGAGATGGTATCTCAATGTGGTTTTAATTTGAATTCCTCGAATGACCAGTGATGATGAGCTTTCTTTTCATATATTTGTTGGCTGTATAAATGTCTTCTTTTGAAAATTATCTGTTTTTATCCTTTGCCCACTTTTTGATGAGGTTGTTTGTGATCTTCTTGTAAATTTGTTTAAGTTCTTTGTAGATTCTGGATATAAGCCTTTTGTCAGATGAGTAGACTGAAAAAATTTTCTCCCATTCTTTAGGTTACCAGTTCACTCTGATGATAGCTTCTTCTGCTGTGCAGAATTCTTTAGTTTAATTAGATCCCATTTGCCTAATTTGGCTTTTGTTGTCATTGCTTTTGGTGTTTTAGTCTTGAAGTCTTTGCCCATGCCTATGTCCTGAATGGTAGTACCTAGGTTTTTTTACATAGGCTGGGAATGTTCCAAATATCTATATCTACTTCCTTTTGATTATAAATTCTGTCTTTAAATCACTTCTCTCTTTTTGGGTTTTACTATATGAACTTAAGAGAAGCCACACAGGTGGCTCAAGCCTGTAATCCCAGCACTTTGGGAGGCCGAGGTGGGCAAATCATTTGAGGTCAGGAATTTCAGACCAGCCTGACAAACGTGGAGAAACCCCAACTCTACCAAAAATACAAAAATTAGCTGGTCGTGGTGGTGCATGCCTGTAATCCAAGCTACCCCACAGTCTGAGGCAGGAGAATCTCTTGAACCCAGCAGGTGGAGGTTGCAGTGAGCCGAGATCATGCCATTGCGCTCCAGCCTGGGCAACAAGAGCGAAACACCATCTAGAAGAGAGAGAGAGAGAGAGAGAGAGAGAGAGAGAGAGAGAGAGAGAGAGAGAGAGAGAGAGAAAGCCATACAGCCTCTCAATGTTTTGCTGTTTACAAATTTCCTGTGCCACATATCCTAGTTCATCACTCTTAAAGCCATCCATAAAGCCCTGGGGCATGGGCACAATTCAGCCACGATCTTCCTTTCCATCTGAGCCCTCATCAGAATGCCCTTTAATTTTCATATTTCTACCAATGTTTTATTCATGACCAATTGAGCTATTTCTAAGACTTTACAGATTTTCTGTATGGTTCTGCCCTTTGAGCCCTCAACAAAATCACTGGTAATCCTCCATTCTTGGCAATAAAGGCCTTTCCCTCTCTGCTCCTTTAAATTCTTCCAGCCTTATCTGGTTCCAAAGCCACTCAAATTTTCAGCTTTGATATGGCAATGCCCCACTTCTCTGGTATTCATTTCTGTCTTAATCCACTTTATGTTATTGTAACAGATTACCTGAGACTGAACAATATGTATTAAACAGAAATTTATTAACTTACAATTCTGGTGCCTGGGAAGTTCATGATCAGGGTGCCAGCATCTTGTGAGGACCTTCTTCCTGTGTCATTCAATGGGAAAGATGGAAGGGCAAGAGCCCAAGAGAGTAAATTTTCTACCAAAAACCCCTTTTTAATGATATTAATCTAATTCTAAACACCTCTCATTAGGCTCAACCTTCCAAAACTGTTGCATGGGCGATTAAGTTCCCAACACACAGATTCTGGGAAATACATCCAAATCATAGCAACACGTAAATATGTGCTATCATTATTATTAGATTACTGCCTATTTTGTGTGTGTGCCATGAAAAATACCAAAAAGTTTTCCTTGCCTTATTTTCCTTTGCACAATTTTGCAGAGTTTAAATGTGTTCCTTTAGGAACACATATATTATAATATAATACAACTGAATACATTAACTCTGTCTGTCCAAAGGTCATAGAATAGAAAGATGTCCACTAAGATAGATAATTGTGATTTGGTTAAAAGAATTCAAATATAAAACAAAACACACTTTTGATAGTAAGATACTACTCCCTACTCTGAATTATTTATCAACAATATCTATGGATCTAGAGACAATTTTGTCATTCTCACATCTTGAAATTTGTCATCATTTCCAAAAGCCACAGAAAACCTTTTGCAGATGTGTCTATTCAAGAAGTTTGACTGCTGGTAATATACTTCCCTGTACCCTCAAAATTCAATTCACAGTTAGTATATGTGTTAATAAATACATAATATACTTAATTCAGAAAGGTGTGATGTCAGTAAAGCAGATTTTAAGAAGTTCATGAGAAAAATCAGATATAATATTATTTACAAATAAACAATATGGCAGAAATTTGGAAAATATGCAAAAGAGAATGACATAGCACAAGTAGGTACTTTTATTTTACATGAAATGATTTGATTCAGAGGCTAAAAGCATACTGTCAACAACTCCTAAGACTTGGAGCAGGATTTTAGACAAAGACAGACAATTATTTAAATTACTGTGCAGGGTCATGCTTTCCTTTATGGCCAAATATTTCATGAGTATGGTCCATAGTAAAATATGCTTAGAAGCACTACACAATCCAAAGTAAAGTGACTTGTTTTCTATTCTTCACATAAATTTAATTCTTTGAAGTTGACTTGGAAATTGAATTCTTCTGAAATGAGGTAAAAATTAATGAAAAATTGGCATAAAAATATGTCTGTGCCCTTAAAAATATTTCATGACATATTTATATTTACTAAATAATTCCATAGAACTAAATTAGTCTCCTATGTCTGGATAAAGTAATTGTCAAAGAGATATTTAATTATGATATGTCAATATATTATTTGTTGTTTACCTTATTTTACATTACGGAATAGTTTGATCATAACTTTTAGAATTGAAAAAGCATATTTTAAATCTAAGAATGTTTCTGTATTGTTTAAGTGTTTTTTGGATACAAAAACTGAATATCTTACTTACAAAAACTGAACAGCAATGGTTTATGCAATAAAGATACTTTATGATTGAGGTAATGGGAAGTCTGAAGTACACACTGTTGCAGGCTCCAATATGTGCCGTCTGGGACCACTTCCATCTTTACACTTGGCCCTCTGGAGATCATTTGTTTTCTTCCTCATGCTGGTTTCAACCTTGTCTCATGGTACCTGTACATTCCCCATACATTACATTTTTGGCCAACTGAAGGACTTTTGGGGCTGTGCATGAATTCACCTCACATCTCTCTCTATTTATCAAAGAGAAAATTATTCTCCAGAAGTTAATGTCAAGAGTTATCTTTTATGTCTCATTGACTAGAATTTTTCAAGCAAAGCTGGAAAGTGGGTAACTGGTTTTTTCAGGCTTTTTCATGAGAGAGAAATCTTATTCATAGGAATAAAAGGGCTGAGGGGTGCTAGGCAACAAACATGGCATGCTAAATTAATGTCTATTATGAAGCATGTAACCTAGAATTAATAGCCAGGTGGTGGTTTTCCTGTTTAACATTTTTCAGCATTTGCACAATCATTATAACATGTTTAACCTTATTAATATATTATTTTTAAATTTTTACTGTATATTTTCATTTTATTTTATTTTTTTGAGACAAGTTCTCACTCTGTTGTCCTGGCTGGGGTGAGATCATATCTCACTGTATCTTCAACCTCCGAGGCATAAGCGATCCTCCTGCCTCAGCCTCCTGAGTAATGGGGACTGCAAGTGCATGCCACCATACTTGCCTAATTTGGGTAATTGTGGGGTTATTTTTCTGGCAGAGACATGGTTTTGCCATGTTGCTACCAACATTGTCTTGAACTTCTGGGCTCAAGGAGTCCTCCTGCCTTGGCCTCCAAAAGTGTTAGAATTGTAGACGTGGGCCACTGAGCCAGCCAAACATTTTTGTTTTTATAAAGAATATTTGCCACTTATATGAGTAGATTCAGTAATTGTTTGACTGAAAGTATATTTATATTATTAAAAATCAGCAATGTTTCAACATAAAGTGCAGCAAAACTTTATTGAATATTTGTATCTTATTCCTGAATAACAACATAAAATTAAAAAGAAAAACAAATTACTTACCATTCACAAAGAAAACCTACAGTTTTCTGACTGTGTCTGATTGTCTTTCATAATGATTTTTCAAGCAGCATATGTTGGTCATTAAGCATGTACTTTTCGTAAATTATGTTCTAAAATTTAAAACATTATTTTGCATGCAAAAGTAAACTAAAGTGACTCTATTACAAAAATAATATATTTATAGCTTTCTGCAGAAGGCAAAAGAAGAATCAAGTCTTAATAAGATTAATCTTTATGCAATCTATCTGTACTAATATATAAAAATAAATAATATAATAAACTCATAAAATTAATAATTCCATTGGTATATATACATAAATCCATGGAAAAAACAAAAAACATGGGTAATAAGCAAATTGCTATCCTACAGTAACTTCAAGTGAATTCTGTACATTATGTACTATATAAATACATAGAGATGATTTTTTTTCATTGAGGTAGAATGAACTTATATCCTGACTGTGTTTATTAAAATTTTAAGCCAGCTCTCAATGCTCACTTGTGATCTTTTATCCCATCCTCTTTTTCTCTTTTTTTGTACTTATTCACCTCTAATAAACAGTATTTATTGTATTTTGTTTGTTTACTTTTTCTCTCTTCTCTTAAATATAAGTTGCTAAAGAACACAAAATATTTGGTTGTTCTTTCTATGACCTATTCTTAGCACATGGCAACTAAATGGCCACTCAAAGAAATATATGTTGAGTGCATAAATAATTTAATGCATTCTTAGAAAATGGCAGCTTTTGTGTAGTTTGGATGATATAAAATTAACAGTAAAAACACAACAAAGAATTAGGATAAAACTAACAATTCCATGGAAAATATCTACTATCTTCTGGGATAAGATGTCCTCATGAAGCTAAAAATATGGCTAAATGGAAATGAGTCATGGGCAGCCTCAAGAATGTGTGTCAGAGGTTATATAGAAGGAACAATAGCTGGACTAGGAAGCTCTCTCACCTTAAGGAGAACTGTAATAGAAGCAAAACAAGCAGGAAAGGTCAAAAGCGGAAAAAGAAAGAGAAGATCTATCATGGGGAGGTAGTGGTAAAGGGTTAAGAAACCTCAAATTGTTCAAGATCATGTCTTTAAGTGATTTGTGAAAATTGCATAGCAGTGAACATCCTAGCCATGAGCCAACAAAATCTATCCCACTGTATTCCTCCCTTAAAAATTTCAGCACAATTAAATTCTGATAAAACTGACCAAATGAAAGAAACATTAAAAGCCCATGCTTGCTTTTTACAATAAGTTGAATCCTTCCGGGAATTAGGAACCGATGCTACCCTTAGAGTATAAAATGCACAGAAAATACTTATACATAGTAAGAATATCAATTTCACTTTAATACTTCAAAATGTGCTGACAGGAATTAGAAAAATTGTATGATGTATGTGAGAGAAACGTGAATCAGAATTAGTTACACTCACAAATTCAGTTAAAGAATTAGAGGAATAAAAAGCACGAATTTAAAAAATAAGACTAAATCAAAAGGAAAACAATGCTGAATAGTGTCACAGAAATATCTTAAAAATGAAAGCAAAGAAAATATATTAAAAATAAATTTAAAAAACATAGTATTTTTCCAAGAAGATACATATAGCACATAATAAAAATCCAACTAAATGCGCAGAAAGGGCTCCAAATGGCTAATGAGAGGCATCCAGCACTTGTGTTTTTCACAAAGAAGAAGCAAATAGCAAGTAGTACTTTAAATAGAGCATCTGAGAGACAACGCTGAAATTCAGCAGAGAAGTGATAGAAAACACCTAAGACACGGGAGACAGAAGTGAAGTAGCCTACTTTATTAGTCTATTCCCATGCTGCTGATAAAGACATACCTGTGACTGGGTAATTTTTAAAGAAAAAGAGGTTTAATGGACTCAAAGTTCCATGTGGTTTGGAAGGCCTCACAATCAAGGCTGAAGGCAAAAGGCACATCTTACATGGCAGCTGCCAATAGATATTTTCTGCAGGGAAACTCCCCTTTACAAAACCATCACATCTTGTGAGACATAGTCACTATTATGAGAACAGCACAGGAAAGACCCACCCCCATGGTTATCTCCCACCGGATCACTCCCACGACATGTGGGGAAAATTCAAGATGAGATTTGGGTGAGGACACAGCCAAACTATATCACCTGCTCTGCTGAGAGCAACTGGAAACCGGGAAAAGTTTCCCAGTGTGAATAAAGGGTAAGGGATACACTCCCAGTGGTCCACATTCCCAGTGCTGACTCATGCACCCCTACCCACGAGAGAACTCTTTGACCCTCAGAGGACCTGATACTAGCATAGGTGGTCGCCTAGAGACTGTCTGATAGCCCGGCTCCAGAGAGAGAGCTCATGCTAGGTTCCACATGCAAACTGAAGTCCCAAAAGCTACAGGACAGCAGTAGTTTGACAGTCCATGCCCCACCACACTGCAAGCTGTGCTAGGGTCCAAAAGGCCCCGGCATATCATCATCTTTAGAGCTCCACTGACATTTCCCACTATGCACTACGGCCCTGCTTCTAGGGATCCGGGGTTGCTGTCAGTGGCAGCAGCTGCAGATAGGTACTTCAGCTTCAAGGTGTGTGCCCTTTGGCCCTTGGCCATAGTGAAAGAAGGACAACAGTGATCATAACCGGTAAAGCCACTTCCCAGGGCGTGTACAAATGCATGGCCACCCTGCCACTGAAAGGGCTGGGGACACTGCCAGTGGCTCACACTTTGTTCCCTGGTGGAAGCAACAATGGCAGCTGGGGCAGGCTGCAGCAGTGTGACACTGGTTGGATCCAGTGAAGTGGCAAGGTCTCCGGGATGCTAGCACACCGTAGTGTCTAACACTCTGGGGAATAGATAGTACAGTGAACAAGAGAGGCTTTCCCCAAAATAAAAGGAGGAAAAGTTGCACGTATGCACTCCTTAGAACCTGAGAACTGCCTGCCTCGGATGCCAACTACAGGCATCAACCCTGCTCTCTCAGCAGCAGTGCTGTGTCACAAACCTTAAGGATAGACACTGATGCTGCCTACTAGAGCTACTGCTGTTGTTGCCACCAGAAGCCAAAGCATTACCCACTGGAAGTGACCCTACCTCCTTCTGAGGTATGGTAGCCATGTACATTCACATGCCCTAAAGATTGATTTACAGGGTGCAGACACTGCTTCTGCCTTTGTGACCACTGCTGGGGGCCAAATTGCATATTCTGTGGAGCCCGAGAACCCCTCTCTGCAGCTGCTGCCACTAACAGTAACCTTATTCCCCTAGAAGCAGGGCCACAGTACACTTGCACATACCCTGAGGACAGACTATCTCCCTTGGTCACCACCACTGACACTCCAACCTGATCATTTCCCTGGAGAGCCTAGAGATCACGCCTCCATTTCCAACCACAATTTGTGCCTACATATAACACCAGGCACCCTGAGGAAAAGTATTGCAGTCCAACTCTGCTCTCCTGCAGTCCCTGAGCACACTGTCTAAGGGCCTGGGAATTGCCCAGCCCAGTTCACAACTACTGCTCAATGGTCCATACTTATTTCACTGCTGCCAACATGAGGGCCCAAGGACTGTCTCATCTGGTGTCATAGTTCTCAGCATAACTTTACCACAGACTCCACTAATAAACACACCCTAAACCACTGAGGAAATCACAGACACCATGGACTGTGTTTACAGCCAAATAAATCATGTGGTCAAACTTCTATATGCAGGCAGCATTGAGGCCAAAGTGATCTATCCAATCAACATTGTAGATAAAACTTTGGGGAAAATCCCTGCCCTCTGAAGGCAAATTCAACAAACTGAAAGAAGTAACTGTTACACCAGATGGTTAGATATCAATGCAGAGATGCAGAAACATGCAAAAGCTAGAGAAACATAATAAATCTAAAGGAATATATTCCAGTAAAAAGAAATTTATGAAATCCTAGGAAAAGTATTCTTAGAATTATTAAAATAGACATTAAAGAAGCTCATTGAGATATATAATATACCAAAAAGAGGCAAATAAATTAAAAAAAAAACAGGATATGAATAAAATATTAAAGAGAGAGATATGCAATGAACAGATCTTAAGCTCTGGAACTGAGGAATTGACTGTGTTAAATACAAAATCCATGCAAGACATTAACCAGTAGACTAAACAGAAGTAAACATTTGAGAACTTAAAGACAGGTATTTAAAAATAAGCAAGTAACACACAAATTAAAATAAGAAATAAGAAAGAATAAAGTACATTTGACATATAGGACACCAGAAAGCGACCAACTCTTTGAATGTTTGATGTCCCAAATGTTGAAAATAATAAAAAAGGAATTTTAATTTTAAAAACAATGTAATGAAATAATAGGAAAAATTTACAAATCTACCATGAGACTTAGATATCCAGATAAAGGTAGCTCAGATATACTCAAATAGATGAAGTTCAAAAACGGCTTCTCCATAGCACATTATAGTTACACTGTCAAAAAGTCAAAAACAAAGATAGAGTTTTAAGAACAGCAAGAGAAAACTGTCTAGTTATATGTAAGGATAGTCTAATCAGACTAACAGAAGATTTCTCAGCAGAAACCTTACAGGCCAGGAGAGAAAGGAACGATACATGAAAGTGTTGAAGAAAAAAAAAAAAAAAAAAAAAAAACCTGCCAACCAAGGATACTATACATAGTAGCTACCTGTTACAAATAAATAAAAAAATAAAATCTTTCCCAATAAGCAAAATATGAGGGAATTAATTACCATTAGATCAGACCTACAAAAAGGTATTTAAAGAAGTCCTACCTCTGGTAGTAAAAGGTTGATATGTACTATCATAAAAACATATGAAATTATAAAACCCACTGGTAAAGCAAACAAATAAGGAAGATAAAGAACTCAAATGTTACCATTACAGGAAACTACCAAATCACAATTATAACACAATTGAAAAGAAAGAAAAGAACAAAGGGCATACAAAATAACCAAAAAAATAATTAAAGAAATTTAATTGACTCAGTTCTGCATAATTGGGAAGCCTCAGGAAACTTGCAATCATAGCTGAAGGTGAAGAGGAAGCAAGATTTTCTTCAAAAGATGGGAGGAAATTAAGTGTGTGTAGGGGACATTGCTCATTTTTAAAACCATTAAGTGTCATGGAAACTCCCTCACTATCATACTGGGGAACAGCCACCATGATCCAATTACCTCCCACCAGCGGGAAACTTCAACACATGGGGATTACAATTGTTGATGAGATTTGGGTGGGAACATAGGATCAAACCACATTATTTCACCCCAGTCAAATCTCATGTCACTGTCACATTTCAAAACACTATTATGCCTCCCCAAGAGTCCCCCAATGTCTTAACTCATTCAAGTATTAACATGAAAGTCCAAGTCCACAGTCTCATCTGAGACAAGGTAAGTCCCTTCAACCTATAAGCCTATAAAATCCACAAGTTAGCTACTTCCAGGACACATTGAGGGTACAGGCACTGGGTAAACATTTCAATTTCAGTGGAAGAAATTGGCCAAAACAAAGGGACTACAGGCCCAATGCAAGTAAAAACACAGCGGGTAGCCATTAAATCTTCAAGCTCAAAAATGATCTCCTCTGAAACCATGTTTCACATCCAGGTCATACTGATGCAAAGAGTGGCCGAGTTTCCCCCTCTGCATTGCCCTAGTAAAGATTCTTTGTGAGAGCTTTGCCCCTGAAGCAGACTTCTGCCTGAATGTCCAGGCATTTCTACACATTCTTTGAAATCTAGGTGGAGGTTCCCAAACTTCAACTCCTGTCTTTTGTGCACCAGCAGGCCGAACACCATGTGGAAGACACCCAGGCTTGAGGCTTGCATGAGCTGAAGCAACAGTTGAAAGTGTACCTTGGCCCTTTTTAACCATGGCTGCAGCTAGAGCAGTTGGGACACATGATGACTTTTCCCAAAGCTGCACAGAATAGTGGATTCCTGGGCTCAACCCATGAAAGCATTTTTCTCTTCTAGGCATGGAGGCCTGTGATGTCAGGGTCTGCCCTAAAGATCTTCGACATGCCGTGGAGACAATTTCCCCATTGTCTGGGCTACTAACATTTGCCTACTTGTTACTTTTGCAAATTTCTGCAGCCAGCTTGGATTTCTTCCTAGAAAATGAGTTTTTCTTTTCTACCGTATGGTCAGATGCAAATTTTCCAAACATTTATGCTTCATTCCCCTTTTAAATATAAGTTCCAGTTTAAGACCAACTTCTGTGAACACATGTAACTGTATTCTTTCAGATAAAACCAGGTCATTTCTTGAATGTTTTGCTGCTTCTCTTTCTGCCAGATACCCCCAAATCATCTCTCTGAAGTTCAAAGTTTCATAGATCTCTAGAGCAGAGGCAAAACGCGACCAGTCTCTTTGTTAAAGCATAGAGTGACTTTTGCTCCATTTCTCAATGTTCCTCATCTCTATCTAAGACCACCTCAGCCTGAACTTCATTGCCCTTATCACCATCAGCATTTTGGTCACAACTATTAACCAGGTTTCTAGGAAGTTCCAAACTATTTCACATCTTTTTGTCTTCTTCTGAGCACTCCAAACTGTTCCAAACTGTACCTGTTACCCAGTTCCAAAGTTGCCCCCCCAAGTTATCACTGTAGCAGTGCCCCACTCCCTGTGGTACCAATTTTCTGTATAAGTCTGTTATCACAGTGCTATCAATACTACCTAAGACTTAATTTATGAAGAAAAGAGGTTAAATTGACTCAGTTCCACATGGCTGGGCAAGCAACATCCCTTCATGTTAAAAACTCTCAATAAACTAGTTATTGATGAAACATGTCTCAATAAGAGCCATTTATGACAAACCCACAGTCAATATCATAGTGAATGAGAAAAGGCTGGGAACATTTTACTTGAAACTGGCACAAGACAATTCTATTTCAACCCCAATGCCCATCGATGATAGACTGGATAGGGAAAATGTGGCACATATACACCATCGAATATTATGCAGCCATCAAAAACAATGAGTTTGTGTCCTTTGTAGGGACATGGATGAACCTGGAAACCATCATTCTCAGCAAACTGACAGAAGAGCAGAAGATCAAACACCGCATGTTCTCACTCATAGGTGGGTGTTGAACAATGAGAACACATGGACACAGGGAGGGGAGCACTACACACTGGGGTCAGTTGGGGGGAAATAGGGGAAGGACGGTGGGGGGTGGGGAGTTGGGGAGAGAGAGTGAAGGTAGAGATTCCAGATGTAGGTGATGGGGAGGAAGGCAGCAAATCACACTGCCACGTGTGTACTTATGCAACAATCTTGCATGTTCTTCACATGTACCCCAAAACCTAAAATGCAATAAAATAAATAAATGGAATTAAAAAAAAATAAAAAAATAAACATAACATTGGAAGTTCTGTCCAGGGCAATCAGGCAAGAGAAAGAAACAAAGCGTATTTAAATAGGGAGGAATTCAAACTGTGTCTGTTTGCAGAAAATATGATCCTATATCCAGAAAACCCCAATTGTCTCATCCCACAAGTCTCTAAAGCTGATAAGCTTCTTTAGCTAAGCATCGGTATACAAAATCTATATGCAAACACCCCATGCACTCCTATACACCAACAATAGACAAGCATAGAGCCAAATTATGAATAAACTCTCATTCACAATTACTACAAAGAGAATAAAGTACCTAGGAAAACAGCTAACAAGTGATGTAGAAGACCTCTTCAAGGAGAACTGCAAATTCAGTGCTCAAGGAAATAAGAGGGGACACAGACAGATTAAAAAAATGAAAGATTACAAATCATTCTATTATAAAGACATATGCACATGTATGTTCATTGTGGCACTGTTTACAATAAAAAAGACCTGGAATCAACCCACATGCCCATCGATGATAGACTGGACAAGGAAAATATGGCACATATACACCATATAATACCATGTAGCCATAAAAATTAATGGGTTTGTATCCTTTGTGGGGATGTGGATGAATCTGGGAACCATCATTCTCAGCAAACTGACAGAAGAACAGAAAATCAAACACTGCATGTTCTCATTGTTAAGCAGGTGTTGAACAATGAGAGCACATGGGCACAGGGAGGAGAGCATCACACACTGGGGTCTGTTGTGGGGGCTAAGGGAGGGACAGCAGTGGGTGGAGAGTTTGGGGAGAGATAACATGGGGAGAAATGCCAGATATAGGTGATGGGGAGATGGAGGCAGCAAACCACATTGCTATGTATGTACCTATGCAACAATCTTGCATGATCTGCACATGTACCCCAGAACCTAAAATACAATTAAACAAACAAACAAACAAACAAAAAGCATTCCATGCTTGTGTATAGAAAGAATTAATATTGTGAAAATGGCCATACTGCCCAAAGTAATGTATAGACTCAGGCTACTTAAACTACAAGTAGCATTCTTCACAGAATTAGAAAAAAAACTAATTTAAAACTCATATGGAACCAAAAAAGAGCCAGCATAGCCAAGACATTCCTGAGCAAAAAGAGCAAAGCTAGAGGCATCACACTACCTGACTTCAAACAAACTATATTACAAGGCTACAGTAACCAAAACAGCACAGTACTGGTACAAAAACAGATACATAGACTAAGGGAACAGAATAGAGATCTCAAAAATAAAGACTACACATCTACAACCATCTGATCTTCAACAATCCTGACAAAGACAAGTAATAGGGAAAGGATTCCCTAATTTATAAATGGTGCTGAGAAAACCGGTTAGTCATACACAGAAAAGTGAAACTGGACCCAGATACCTTATACAAAAATTAACTCAAGATAGATTAAAGACTTAAATGTCAAACCCAAAACTATAAAAACTATAAAAGAAAATTTAGGCAACACTATTCAGAACATAGGTACAGAAAAAGGTTTCATTAAAAAAAAACAAAACAAAAAACATCAAAAGCAATTGCAACACAAGCAAAAATTGACAAATAGGACCTCATTAAATTAAAGATCTTCTGCAGAGCAAAAGAAACTATCATCAGAGCAAACAGCCTATGGAATGGAAGAAAATTTTTTCAATCTAGCCATCTGATAAACGCCTAATATCCAGAATCTACAAGGAAATAAAATATACAAGAAAAAACAAAAAATCTAATCAAAAAGTGGGCAAAAGACATGAATGGGCACCTATCAAAAGAAGACAGTTATGCAGCCAAGAAACATGAAAAAAATCTTAACATCACTGATCATTAGAGAAATGTAAACCAAAATCAAAAAGTCAAGAAGCAACACATACTGGCAGGGCTGTGGAGAAATAGAAATGCTTTTACATTATTGGTGGAAATGTAAATTAGTTCCACCATTGTGTAGGGCAGTATAGTGATTCCTCAAGGATCTAAAACCAGAAATATCATTTGACCCAACAGTTCCATTTCTGGGCATATATCCCCCAAAATATAAATCATTCTATTATATAGATACAGGCTGGGCATGGTGGCTCATACTTATAATCTCAACTCTTTGGGATGTCAAGGCAAGTGAAACAACTGAGATCAGTAGTTTGAGACCAGCCTGGCCAACATAGGGAAACAACCCCATCTCTGCTAAAAATACAAAAATTAGAAAGGTATGGCAGCTCCTTCCTGTAATCTTAGCTTCTCAGGAACTTTAGACAGGAGAATTACTTGAACCTGGGAGGCAGAGATTGCGGTGAGCCAAGATCATGCCACTGAACTCCAGCCTGGGTGACAGAGCAAGACTCCATTTCAAATTTTAAAAAATGCAGATACATGTTTATTGCAACAGTATTAACAATAGCAAAGCCATGAAATCAACGCAAATGCCCATCAATGATAGGCTGGATAAAGAAAATGTGGTACATATACACCATGGAATACTATGCAGCCATAAAAAAAAAAACAAAAAAAAACAAGATCCTGTCCTTGTCCTTTGCAGAGACATGGATGGTGCAAGAAGCTGTTATCCTCAGCAAACTAACACAGGAACAGAAAACCAAACACTACATGTTATCACTTATAAGTGGGAGCTGAATAATGAAAACACATGGACATAGGGAGGGGAAAAACACACATTGGGGCCTGTTAGGGGGGTAGGAGGAGAGAGAGGCTCAAGATAAATAGCTAATACATGTGGAACTTACTACCTGGATGATGAGTTGATAGGTGCAGCACAGCAACATGGCACATGTTTACCTTTGTAACAAGCCTGCACATCCTGCACATGTGCCCTAAAACTTAAAATAAAATTGAATTAAATAAAAAGAAAGAGGCAGGGATGAAAGAAGAAATTTTAACTTAGCCCTTTTGTTCCATGCATCAAAAGAAAGACGAGTTTACTTTAAATTTTCTTAAGAAAGAATATACTGTATAGTAATTTACATTCTTTATAATTTTCAGATGGTTGTAGTTGATACTTTAAATATTAAATAAAAATTGTTTGCTTATATACCTATATGAATATGTGCTGAAAATGTTGAGTGGGAAAGGTTGTTGAATTCCAAATATAATTCCTTAAAGAAAATATTTCAATGACAAGAATAAATGTAAGTAAATATATTTCTTCAAAATCATTTATATTATTTCAGAGAACATGGAAATGGAGCTTATTGCATTTTTATTAGTGTGAAGCAGAGTATTTAAAATTTCCCTATTCAGCAATAAATAAATAAAGTCAACTATGTGCTGCCTACAAGAAACTTATCTCACCTGTAAAGACACATATAGACTTAAAGTAAAGGAAGGGAAAAAGATATTCCATGTGAAAGAAACCAGGATTAGCTCTAATCATATTAAATAAAACAGACCATAATAAAAAATAGTGAAAAGAGTGAAAAACCTCATGACATCATGATAATGGGATTAAATACGCAAGAAGAAACAGTTCTCTAAACATATGTGCATCCAATACCAGAGTATCCAGGCATATGAAGTAAAGATTATTAGATTTAAAGCGAGAGACTGATACTAATACAATCATAGGGACTTCAAAACGCCATTGTCAGCATTAGATAGGTAATCTAGATAGAACATTAAAAAATGTTGAATAAAAACTGCACTTTTGACTAAATAGGTCTAATAGACTTTTACAGAATATTTCATTCAACAGCTCCAGAATAAACATTCTTCTTATCAGCACATGGAACCTTTTCCAGGATAGATAATATTTTAGGACATAGAACGAATTTTTAAAAATTGAAATCATAACAAGTGGTTTCTCAGACCACACTAGAATAAAACTAGAAATCAATAACAAGTAGAGCTTTGAAAAGTATAGAAATACATAGAGATTAAACAAGATACTCTTGAATAAACATGGGATCAAAAAAGTAATTGAGAGGGAATTTTTTTCAATTCTTGAAAAAAGAAAAAAAAAACCCTTAACAAAACAAAACCTTGGTGATACAGCAAGAGCAGTGCCAAGAGGGTATAGTAATAAATGCCCATATCAAAAAAGTAGAAGTATTTCAAATAAACAACCTAACAATAGGCATAAGGGTCATACCAAACCAAAAATTAGTAGAGGAAAAGAAAAAAGATCAGAGCTCAATGAACTAAAGAAAATAAATAAGTAAATAAAAATAAAAAAATAAAAGTGAATCAATGGAATAAAAAGATTTTTTAAAAGATAAACAAAATTAACACCAATTACACTAAAAAAAGACCTAAATAAACAAAATTAGAAAAGAAAAAGGAGAGATTATAAATGATAGTAATGAAAATGACCACCAGAAACTGTTATTCGCAATTACACACTAAGAAACTGTAAAACTGAGAGAAAATAGATTCATATCTGAACCCATATAGCTTAACAAGATTGAATCAAGAAAAAAAATATCTGAGCAAACCAACAATGAGTAATAAGATTTAATCAGTAATAAAATGTCTCCCCTTTCCAGAGATAATACAGGACAAGACGGTTTCACTACCAAATTATACCTAACTTTCAAAGAATAACTAAAACGAACTTTTCTTAATCTGTTTCAAAATATTGAACAAGAGGAAGTTTTCTCTAACTCACTATATGAGACCAGCATTACCCTGATACCATATGCAAAGGCACAACCAAAAATATACTATATACAAATATACGCTAATGAATACAGATATGAATATCCTCAACAAAATACTAGTAAACCAAATCCAACAGAATATCAAAAAATATTATACTATGAACAATTGGGATTCATCCCAGGGAGACAAAGAAAGTTCAACATACACAAATCAATAAATTTAGTACACCGTATTAACAAAATGAAGGCCGAAATCTATATGATCATCTCAACAGATGCAGAAAACAACTTTTGATAAAGTTCAATATCATTTCATGATAAAACTCTTAAACTCTTAACAAACTATGCATAGAAGAAATACTACTCAACAAAATAAAGGTCGTATATGACAAACCCAAAGCTAACATTATGCTGAATAGGAAAAAGTTGAAAACCTTTTCTCTAAGAACTAAAACATGACAGGAATGCTCACTTTCTCTATTCAACATAGTAGAAAGTCCTAATCAGAGCAATCAGGCAAATGAAAGTCATTAAACATCCATATTAGAAAAAAAGAATTTGTCCCTCTTTCCTGACAATTTAACGTAATGTCTAGAAAAACCTAAATCCTAAATAATAATCTACCAAAAATCTTTTAGATCTGATAAATAAGTACATTAAAATTTCAGTTCACCAACCAACATAAAAAAATCAGTAGCATTTCTATAATCTGATAATGAACTAACTCAGAAATAGCTACAGGGAATAAATAAAACACCCACGAATAATTTATACCAAGGTTATGAAAGACCTACCCAGGAACAACTGCAAAACATTTATGAAATAAATTGAAAGAGACAAAACGAATGAAAGGACATCCCATGCTATGGATCAGAATTAGAATTGCTAAAATGACCATATTACTCAAAGCAAATCCAGATTCAATGCAATTCCTATCAGTATGCCAATGTCATTTTTTACATAAATAGAAAACGAAATCTAAACCTCCTATAGAACCAAGAAGAGCCTGAATTGCCAAAACATTTCTAACTAAAGAGAACAAAGTGGAGACATCACAATATCTGACTTGAAACTATATTGCAAAGCAATAATAAACAGAAGAACATGGTATTGGCATTAAAAAAGATACTATACCAATGAAAAAGAATACAGAAACAAAAAATAAATCCATGTGTTTACTGCCAACTGATTTTTAATCAAGGCATCAGGTATGTACATTGAGAAATGAACATCCTCTTTAGTAAGTGGTGCTGGGAAACTGGACATCCATATGCAGAAGAATGAATCTAGATCCCCATCTCTCACCATATGCAAAAATAAACTGAAAATGAATTAAAGGCCTTTAAGACACAGAAGTATAAAACTATTTTTAAAAAATATAGGAGAATTACTATAGAACATTAGTCTAGGCAAGTATTTTATAGCCAAGATCCCCCAAAAGAAGATAAGTAAATGGCCAACAAGTACATGAAAAAATGCTCAATATTGCTAATCATCAGGGAAATGCAAATAAATATCACAGTGAAATAATACCTTACACCAGTTAGAATGGCTGTTATTAAAAAGACCAAAAATAACAGGTCTAAGCAAATACAATATGAAAAAGAAAATTATGTGCTCTTGATGTGAATATAAATTAACACAGCCATAATAGAAAACATAGAAATTTTCCAAAATTTAGAAATAGAACCACCATGCAATTCAGCAATCCCACTCCTGGACATATATCCGGAGGAAAATGTATCAGTATACCAATGGGGTACATGTACTCCCATGTTTATTCAATGACTGTTTACATTAGTCAATATATGATGTCCAACTAAGTGTTCATTAGTGGATGAATGGATAAAGAAAATGTCATATATGTACACAACGGAATACTGCTTGGGCATAAAAAAGAAACAAAATTTTGTCATTCGAAGAAACATGGATGGAACTGGAAGTCATTATTTTAAGAGAAATAAACTAGTCACAGAAAGACAAATATCAGATGTTCTT
Organism: Sapajus apella; assembly: GCF_009761245.1. Lineage (NCBI taxonomy): Eukaryota > Metazoa > Chordata > Mammalia > Primates > Cebidae > Sapajus > Sapajus apella. Next base: position 15,951,354 of record NW_022436951.1, read on the forward strand.
ACTCATATTTGGAAGCTAAAAAGTTGATCTCATGGAGGTAAATGGTAGAATGATAGTTATCAGAGGTTGGGAAGGGTGTCTTTGGGGTGGGCGTGAAGAAAGGTTGGTTAATGGGCACAAATGCACAGTTAAATAAAAAGAAAAAATGCCAATGTTTAATAAGAAAATAGGTTGAGTATATTTGAAATCAATGTAATGTCCATTTCAAAATAGTTAGAAGAGAGAGCTTTACATGTTCCCAACACATAGAAGCAATAAAAACTCACAGTGATGAAGATTCTACATAGATTGACTCGATGATTACACATTCTATGCATATAACAAAATATCATATGTACCCAATAAAATTATACATATATATCAATACAAATATTTAAAATCCAATCAATGAATATGAGTCTCAGGAAAACCAAAGCAAATACTAAAGTAGTGTACACAACCTTGTAGTTAGAAAAAAATACTAAAAGCTAAAATTTATTATTGTTTTGTTGTTGTTAAGTGAAGCTAAGTGTTGAAAGGTAACACCAAATATTTTTTGCAGGAAGGCAAAAAGATAAAATCAGTTACGAAAATAAATTGAAACAAAGAAAAACTTAGTTAGGTCATCCTATATTTCAACATTAGTACTGCATATCAGAAGATAACGAAGTAACTTAAAGAGAGACTATGAGCCAAAGATATATGCACACACAGTTACTTTTATATTTGAAGGCCACAGATATATGACTATCAACAAGAAGCATTCACTCATAGAATATTTTATTTGGGCCTTCCTGAGAATAAACTGATAGCCAAAGTGACTGATAAAAAGGTTAACATGAGACTTTTAGAAAAATTACCAACACTGTTTAAAAGAAGTGGCAAAGGATATTTTATAAAGTTGTTAGTATAAATATAATTAGAATAAAAATACAAAACTTCGCTAGTAATAAAAATATAATTTAAAAAGGACAGTACAAATCAGGATATAGTAGAAGACTATATTGACTTGATTGTAATAAAATGTAAATTATATTAGTGAGATGTAAGAATATTAATTATGTTAATAAAATAACTAGCCTCAACTGATCAATTAAATAAACATTTTTACATTTACTTCAAAATCTAATGTCATTCTGTATGGAAGGACACATTTAATGATTTTTAAAAGGTTAAACATAAAATAATGATAAAATATATACAAGATAAATGCAAATAAACGAAAGTCAGAATGATATTCTTGATATTCCACAAGGCAAAGTTGATATTGTCAATCATCAAGTGAGATTTTTTAAAAGATTTTTTTTAATTGTATAGGCTACAAAAAAACCGGGGTGCCTCATACAGCGAATGTTAATAATTACTCATTTAAAAACCAGCACGGTCCCAATTTTCAGAAATCTGAACCTATAGAAAACTAAAGTGAAAAAAATAAGCATAGAATCAATACATGTCTAAGATGCAAAATTGACCATAAAGCTATATGGATAGAGAAGATTTAAATTACATATTAATATATAAAGTACATCCTGTACACAACTATGGAACTTGTACTTTGCTATGGTTAATTTGATGTGTCAACTTGGCTAGGCCAACTTGTCCACATAGTTGGTCAGACATCACTGTGTGTGTTTCCGTAAGAATATTTCATGAGTAAGATTAACATCCAAATCAATGGACTTTTGAGTAAAGTGAACTGCCATCCAAAATGTAGGTGACCTCATCCATTCAGTTGAAGGCAAGAACAGAACAAAAAAGATCACTATCCCCCAAATAAAAGAACATTCTTCAGCTGAGAGCTCTCAGACTTGGCCTGGAACATTGGTGCTTCTGAGTCTTTAAGACTGACAGCCTTTGAATTGAACTAAAGATTCAGCATCAGCTCTCCTGGGTCTCCAACATGCCAGCCTACCCAACAGATTTTGGACTGCCAGCCTTTATAATTGTACATGCCTCTTCCTTACAATAAATATCTCCCTACATTGAAACACATTTTTTTGATTAATTTTCTCAGGAGAACCCTACTAATATAGACTTGCAATAAAATAGAGCATGCTTTTTTTTCCACAGATCTACATAGTATTAATAAACAAACAAAAAATGGTTATATTTAAGTCCACAATTTAAACAAGCCACAAATATAGAATGGTACTGAGATAAATGAAAGAATTCAAAGACGACTTCTGTGATTATAACATTTAACATGAAAGGTGGGGAGGAGACATTGGCAAAAGTAGTTGGAAGAACAATCTAGAGAGAGGAAGCAGGATTAAAAATTCCTATAAGTTTACCAAAAAGTAATCTCAATATTTTTTAGGAACTAAGGAAACTTGTGTGGTTTGAACAGTATGAGAGAATAGGACACAGTGACATAAAATGATTAAGTTGGAGAGGTAGGCAAGGGCCAGAATACATAGGTCATGTGGGAATAATGTAACTTATTCCAAGACTAATCAGTAACCATAGGATGTATAAATGGCCTGGGAGCAAAGTTACATAATATTTTAAAAAATAATAATATTATAGATAATATTTGTTGAATTAAAGTATAAAATGAAGCAGAGACCAGGAATTATGTCATAAGATATGGTGACTTGAGTAGGTTAGTAGCAGTACTTATGCAGAGGCTGAATGCACTGGAACTGTTTCAAAGGTAAGACCTACCAAGTTTACTGATTAATTAGGTATAGGGTTAAAAGTAATAAAGAATGACATAGACATGTGCTTAGAAACTTGCACTGCATTGTAGTAATTGACGAGGTAATTACAGTGGACTATGAGAGCATTTGGAAAGGAAAGATAAAGAGAATTTAGGACATCAGTTAATACATCATGCAGGAAGAATTTATGAACTAAACCTAAAGGACTGTCAAAGAATAGAAAACAATTACTCCAGTCAGTATATAAATTATTCCAGTATATAAATACACAGAAAAAAAATATTTACTAATTTGCCATTAAAATTAAATCGGGTATAAGATCAGGCAGGCAAAGAAAACAGGTTATGAAAGACTGTATGAGGCATATTAAAGAATTGGTGCATTATTCAGAAAGTATTAGACAGCTCTTAATTAACCTGGGGAACAATATGATCAGATTTGCTTTTTGAAAGACCGTGGCAGCTGCATTTAAGAAAAAGACAAGAGAAAAACAACACTGGAGGAAAAATCTAATTAGACATTTGTTAGAGAAAACTAGATAGAATAACATTGATCCAAATTAGAGTGAGGAATAGAGATAAGAAGGAGAATTATGGGAGAAACCACATGATTTAGCCATTGATATGTGATAAATGCTATGGTTATTTTATGAATCAAACTTCTTATCAGTTAGCCATTCATACTATGGAATCTATAGGAAAAAATGTCATGAAGACTTGGACTTGTTTTAAAAATATGCTGGCTCAATTGCAAACCACAGAAAGTGGAACAAATAAAATGGTAAAAATGTTGATAAATCTTAAGACATGAACAATAAGCACATAGATGTTTACTATACTTTCCCTTCCATTTTGGTTTTTGCTTTTAAGTTTATATTTAAACATTTAAAAATATAGAATAAAAGTAACCACACATTTATAGAAACAAGTAAGGCTATAGATATGTCTTACACTTTGGTAGTTTAGGAGTGGTATGTTGGGAAGATAATATTTTTACCCTGGAGTTGCCGCACAGTTATGGGTTTTTTTTTTTTTTTTTTCACACTTTTTTTTCACACCTTGTAATACTGTCTGCTACCTTTCAAAGTGCACACTGTCTACAGTGTGCCTGGGGGCAAGAAGGAAAGATGCTTGTCCATACCACTCAATGATTCTGCTGCCTGTAATGATTGTGTGGGTGGCTCCTTAGAGGAAGGAACCTGGGAGAATTTGGAAGTGAGGTGAGCTTTTCCAATCACGGTTACAATCACTTTCAGTTTTTAAGAGGCAGATTCATAAAAGTTTTTGATAAGTGTCTTTCCCTGATTAGATAAATGATGTATCATAAAAATTAAGGGCTAGGGAATCTGTGTGCCTATTATCAAATTGTCACTATATATCTTCATAAATACATGCAATTAAGTAAATAAGAACATCTAAGTAAATGAAGTTATTGGCCTCTAGTACTATTTAAAATAATTACTATTACTCCAATGCTTGCTTACTTACGTTGCTAGATATAAGTAAGCATTTCCATGTGGTCTAATTTCCAAAGAACTAAATTTCAGTTTCTTTTCACCATGACAAAGTAGATGTGAGAAGAAGTTTGATGGAATATATCCTGTCCAAAAAAGAAAAAATACCATGAATTTCATTATTTTCAAAAACGTACATGCAAATCTATTGCATTTTAAGGAGTAAAGGAGAAGATTAGAAGATGGATTTTAGAAATATGTAGATTTTTACCAATACATACATTACATTTTACCTATACATTGATATCATATATTACTCCCTTCATATTTTACATAGTGGATATAGTCATATACATAAAATGTAACAGATGGAGTCTGAAAACAAATATTGTCTATAGTTACATTAAAATAATGTTAAAATTATAATATGAAATATTGAGTAAAGATAGAAAAATACAGACATTTTTGTTCTAATCTCTGTATTTTTCAGAAAACATGCATATTAAAAAATTTAAAATCTTCAACTGAATTATAAATGATAAAATATAGAGTTTACATTTTACTAATATCCATCATACATGTAAATTTAAATAAAATTAGGATAAAGGTAAGTGAAATAGCCATAAAAAGGTATAGAATAATATAACTAGAGAATGATGCCTTTCAGGTTTTCAGGTTAGACAGTCATGGAAAACAGAAGGAGCATCCCTATTCTGGCCCATTACTACATCAGAAATATATAGCAGGGGTGATGTGTGCTTTTGCTTCCTAACGAACCAAAAGTCCTGGAGGTGAGATCATGAGGGTGAAGAGCTCAAGTGTCAGTTACTTTGTAAAAGCTATCTAGAGTCAGTTGAAGCATGATAAATGCACATAAATCAGTAAAGAGAGAGGATTCTAACTATAGTTTAAAGGCATATGAACTCCCAGCTAGTAGATATGCTCATCCCAAAAGGATTTCTTGAAAATTCAGGGGAACACATGGCTTCACTGGAAGAAGACTCACATGATGAGAGAGATGTAGCCAAAAACATTTTTTTTTTTTCAATTAAGCCCAAATGGTAACTTTTCTTTCCACAAGATACTTGTTCAAACTAAAATACTTTTGTTAAGCAAAGAGAGAGATAGATAAGTCTTTCTCTACTTAAATATTACTATTAAGCAGGAAAGAACAACCATGCACAGATATTACAAAGAAAACTTAATAAGTAAAAATATTCAAAATAATGGTAGATTAAAAATATGAGACTGAGAAAGACATTGTCAGAATTCTGAAGAAAATTTCAGCAGATAATTTAGCTAGCTTCAAAATATTATGAAGAAAAATATTTTATGAAAATATCTAAGTGAGATTTGAAAGAAAAGATATATAATTATTAAAGACGACAAACGTGATAAAACATACTGGAGGATTCTGTAACTATATGAAAGATTCAGCTATTAACCAAATTAAAGCCATTTAGTCACAGAAAGAAACAGAGCAGACTTGGCTAAAAATAAATTCACGACTGTAAAAAATATGTTGTAGGGTCACGCATGGTGGCTCTCATCTGTAATCCCAGCACTTTGGAAGGTGAAAGGGGGCACATCACTTGAGGTCAGGGGTTTGAGTCCAGCCTGGCCAACATGCTAAAACCCTATCTCTACTAAAATACAAAAAAACGAAAAAAATATCCAGGCATAATGGCTCACACATGTAATCTCAGCTACTTGGGAGGCTGAGGTAAGAGAATTGCTTGGACCCGGGAGGCAAAGGTTGCAGTGAACTGAGATTGGGCCACTGCACACCAGCCTGTGCAGCAGAGCAAGACTCCCTCTATATATATATATATATATATATATATACACACACACACACACACATTTTAGGAAATGACACGAAAATGAAAAGTAAAAAGATAAAAGTCATTGAGGAAAAATGATAGCTATATTCAAACAAATATAAGAATTCCCTAAGTGTAATTGGAATTTCTGAAAATAGACTAATACTAAATAATATATAAAAATAGCTTAAGATCCAAAAAAACAAAACTTACATAGGTAAAGAAATGTAATGTGCAACTATATTTTCAAAAAAAAAATTAAAATCGAATTATAACCAACTAAAGGTTTAAATTCAAAAAATATTTTTTGTATCTCACAATAGAGGCAAAGGCCTAAAAAGATAGAATATATTCTGTTGGCCTTTTAGGTTTTCATAGTGACATTTAAGGTCAAAACCAAGAGATAATTTTGATAACATTTTAAACCAAAAGACACATTTAGGTAATATGCATACAATATATTTTGTGATTCAACAGAAAGAAAATAAATTATTTCAAAATTATTTATGAAGTCAGTGTAACAATATTATAAAAATGAGTCAAAGTGCAACATCTGTTACTATGTGTGGATATGAGTCACACAAAAAATCAATTCCTGGTTAATTTTCTGATATTTTAAATTTTGTAAATGAATGAGAAAAACTCTGCGATCTGTTTAGCCCACCTCCATTGGGAAACTGCATGTTCATTTTATGTTGGTTAATAAAAATAATAATTTTGCGACACATAGTGTTATAAGCTGAATTTTACCTTCATCCTCCAAATTTAGTGTTGAAGTCCTAATACCCAGGTCCTCAGAATGTGACTGTATTTGGCAATATCGTGTTTACTTTAAAGAGATAATTAAGGTTAAATACTGTTATGGAGGTCAGCCTAATCAAGTATAACTAGTATTCAAATATAAAAAAGAGATTAAGACAGACAACTACAGAGGAAAGAAGATGTGAAGACTAGGGGGAAAATGAACATCATCTCATCAAGGACAGAGGCCTCAGAGAAAACTAACCTTGTCAATATGTTAGTCTCAGGTTTCCAGTCTGCGGACCTGTGAGAAAATAAATTTCTGTTGCTTAAGGCTCCCAGTCAGTGTTACTTTGCTATAGTCGCCCTAGAAAATTAATATATGTTAATAATAACATCGATGACTATTATAAACAATTGGAAAACAGAATACAACTGAACTTGAATTATGGAAATTGTTCTCATGGTGAATAAATAGTTTATGTTAACAACTTTGTAATGCAATTAAACATATTAAAATTTCAAAGAAAAGTTAGTATTACACAGCAGTAAATTTCTTCAGAATATATGAAAAATTCTCCAATCATTCTGTAAAATTAACTAAATCGAATAGAACGAACTGATACTTATTTTTGTCAGCATTCATCATCATAAACAAAAATAAAAACACTAGAAATCTTCCTACTGAACCTAAAAAGAAACTTTTGTTTCCATAACTAGTACATATATATATATATATATATGACCTTGCCCATATAATTAAGAAACATAAACTCATTTCCCAAATTGATACAACCCAAAGGGTAATGGAAATTAATGATGCATTAGACAATTTAAAATTTAAAGTAAAAAAGCAACATCACTTAAGTATTACATTGTATTGCAAAAGAGAATCACAAAACCAAAAATACTAGCCTATTTTCTTTAATATTTAAACAGGTCAAGCATATAAATGTTTTGAATAAAAATATAAATAAATGTGAGAAAAATGAAGATGTGAAATATATTAGAACTAGAAAATAAATTAAAATTTTATTATATTTTTGAAAATATGTATAATAAAACCCACATTTATTATAAGAAAATTAAAGAATACTGACATGCCATTTGTAATCTACCTCATTATAAATAATTTAAACTGCTGAAAATAAAAATTATTGGCAAGTGTTTCAGACTAGTGCTATAAGTTTCAGATGTCAATTCTGCAAAATTTATGAAAATTAACAATGCATGAATCTTTTTCCAGAAAATTATTTTTCAGAGTTTAAACCAAATACAAAATGGATCCAGCTGAGAAAAGACTCTATCCACAGACCCATTGATTGTAAAATGGTTAATATATCATGATATAACCATAGAATATAATACTATTCATTCTTCAAATATAATGCTATGTATTTATAAATAAAGATGAAGAAATACAAATATATGTCAGTAAGTAAAAATGAAATATAATATGCATGCTAATGTAGCACACATTAATTTCTACTACAGTCCAGTTTGTGATCCTTCATATAAGAGTAATATAGCAAAGGACAATTTTAGAAAATAAGATCAGAAATTCGTGAGAGGACAGATAATGTATGGCAGTTTACAGTGAGATAAGGGTTTTGGACTTGGGTTTTTTTTTTTCAGGAATAAAAGGAAGTCTCTGAGGATAGCTAGCAAGATGTAATCTAATTCAAGGTGCAAATGCATCACTCTGGCCAGGTACACAGTTACACACACACACACACACACACACACACACACACACTATCTGGCTGATATAGAATGCACTGTTATGTGAAAAACAAAGGAGTTTTGGCTCTTCAGTCTATTCCTGTCTCTTCCTTTTTCCTTTTTACTTGAACATGTATCTCTTTTATTAAAAACTAAGATATTTTAAATAATACTTTAAGTTGATATAGATGTATATAGAGTATTAATACCTCTCTTCACAATTTCCTCCACTGCCAATTTTCCCGTATTACTATTATTAAAAATTAAGATATTTTAATAGTACGTTAAGATGTTATGGAAGTATATAGAATATTAATACCTCTCTTCACACTTTCCTCTACTGCCAATTTTCCTGTATTTTTTGTGTGTATATATGTATACACGTGAAGATTATACAAGCTTACCATAAAAATAGCTTTTTTTAAATTTAGAAACATTCTGGAAATATTTTCACATTAGCGGCTGTGAATTATGCCAACATATGGCATTTAATTTAACAATCTTCTTTTAAATAGACTGCTTAGAAATTAAAGGAAAATGTTTCATTTTGGATAGTTACAGGCTGACTTGTGTTCATCCAAAGTTCTCATGTGGAATTCCCAACCCCCTGCATCTCAGAATGTGACTGCATTTGAAGATAGGGCCTTTGAAGAGGTGAGGGAAAATGAGGTCATTTGGGTGAGTGCTAATCCAATGTGACTGGAGTCTTAAAGAAAAGGCAATTAGAAAACAGGCATATATATACACAGAGGAGAGTTCATGTGGGGACACCGCGAGAAGGTGGCTATCCGCAAGCCAAAGAGACAGGTCTCAGAAAAAAACCTACCCTGCCGACATCTTGATCTTCCAGACTCAGTAGCTGGGAGGAAATATATTTCTGTTGCTTAAGCGCCCTAGTTTATTGTCGTTTGTTATGGGCAGTCCTAGAAAACTAACACAAGTAAATATTTAGATTGCTTCAGTTTGCTCCTTTTTATAGCCCCTTGATTTAAAATACTGTGTACACTCATCTTTGTGCACCTGGCTTTTTTTTTAAAGATAGATTCACATAAGAAGACTGAATGGATCAAAAAGTGTTTGATCATTTTAAGTGCCAATAGGGACCATGAAATAATTTAAAAATTGTCTCTTTAACTGTTTTCTTTTTAGGGATACACAGCATAAACATTCTCATTTACTCAGATAAGGATTGCTTTTAATAAAGGTACAATTGGGATAATGCTGTGAGAATCAGTGGAATGTTTGTCCTATTTTTCTCATCTTCCTCAATTGTATTATAAGCCTTATTAATTTAATCGTATTTATATTATTTTATTTTATTATGATATAAATTTAATTATATATACATGCCAAAGGAGGAAAATGAAATAAGAGCTAAGTGCTTACTATGTGCCAAACCTGAGTATTCTAGAGCTATTATCTTCTTCGAGTTTAATAATTAGATAAGGAGATTGTTATTATTATTATTAAACTAATTTTACTGTAAACAACTGAGGCAAAAAGGTTGAGTGGCTCACTTAAGGCAATATAATTATTAAAGACAGATCCCAGATTTGTGCCCAAGTATTTTGCTCCAGGTTCTGGTGATTTATTCTTATACCATATTGCCTCTGAATATAAAAGAGCTCCACTAAGGTGGACAGTTTGGTTAACACTTAAGCAGGCAGTGGTTTAAAATCATGTAACAGGATATTTAGAAAGTATCATTATGGTATCAAGTTGAAGAGAGAAGTTATCACAGAAAATAGTGCCTCTAAAGTGGTAAAACTTGGGTGGGGTGGTGACTTACATCTGTAATTCCAGCATTTGGGGAGGCTGAAGATGGCGGATCACTTGAGGCCAGGAGCTGAAGATGAGCCTGGCCAACATGATGAAACCCCATCTGTACTAGAAATACAAAAATTAGCTGAGCATGGTTGCGTGTGCCTGTAGTCCCAGATACTCAGGAGGCTGGGGCAGGAAAATCAAATTGCTTGAATCCGGGAGGTGGATATTGCCGTGAGCTAAGACCACACCACTGCACTCCAGCCTGGGAGACAGAGCAAAAGACTCCATTTCAAATAAATAGATAAATAAAGTGGTAAAACTTTTAGCTCCTACTAAACGCATTATAATTTTTAGTTTGGTTATGCATTGTTAACATAAATGCTTTTGTTTTACTGATTATATGAGTATATATCACATAAACAAGATGATTGCAATATTGCATAACAGCTCTTGTAATATATATACGTGTAGAGCTATGTAATGACTCATATATCATAGGTATATACATATATATTAGTTTTCTACTGCTGGTGTAACAAATTAACCGAAAGTGAATGGCTTAAAAGAAAGTAAATTTATTCTCATACAATTCTGGAGGACAGAAGTCTAACATCAAGTCATTGGCAGAGCTGCATTCCTTCTGGAATCTGGAGAACAGAATTTATTTCCTGTTTTCTCTTCAACTTCTCTAGAAGCTGCCTATATTACTTGGCTTGTGGCCCATTCCTTACACCACTTCAAGCTCTTGCTTCCAATGCCACATCTCCTAATACTGACTTTGATGTTCTTGCTTCACTCTTATAAAGACCCTTGTTATTACTTTGGGCCCACCTGCATAACTGTGATGATATTCTCATCTCAAAATCTTTAATATAATTATGTAAGCACAGTCTCATTTGCCATAAAAAACAATAGTTCAGAGGTTCTGTTGATTAGAATATGAACTGTTTCTCCCTTGGCCCCCCGCAAATAAAATAAAGTTTTCTTAATTTTCATTCCAGATGCCACAGGTTTATGAGAGATGTTTTGGTTCTATAGTTTGGTTTTGTGATTATATCATGGCATGTTATTATTTAAAGTGTATTTTTCTCACTTTTTTTTGTATTTTATTGTTTTTATTTAGCAATTGAAGTTGGTTTGTTTTAGTGTGTATTTTCTCATTACAAGGGTTCTTCGTTGTATTGATTGCTGACATTAGATTCTTAGCATTTATTTCATTTCCTCCTCCCTTAATTTGGGAGGTTCACATTTGATATGGTTTGGCTGTGTCCTCACAAAATCTCATCTTGAATTCCCATGTGTTGTGGGAGGGACTTGTGGGAGGTAATTGAATCATAGGGGCAGGCTTTTTTTCGTGCTGTTCTCATGACAGTGAATGAGTCTCACAAGATATGATAGTTTTAAGAAACGGAGTTTCCCTGCACAGGTTCTCTCTCTCTTTGCCTGCTGCCATCCATGTAAGATGTGGCTTGCTCCTCCTTGCCTTCCACCATGATTGTGAGGTTTCCCCAGCCAAGTGGAAAAGTAAGTCCATTAAACCTCTTTCTTTTGAAAATTGCCCAGTCTCAGGCATGTGTTTATTAGCAGTGTGAAAATTGACTAATACAACATTCGATTTCGATTTCTACACCTTCTCTTTATATTTTTATCAGTCTTTTAAAATTTATGCATTTCTATCAACATAAAGTGATTTCTCAGACCTCCAGACAAAACGGTAAGTGGACTTCTCATAAATAGGACAAAGAGATCTGGGGCTATGAATACTTCATGGGAGAAGAAAACGGGCCCTTATTCTACATCATAAAAAGGTAAGGATGGGGAGTTTGGAGATGGGATGCTACTGAAGAACTCTTTTATTTTCTATGACCTATTTCTCCCTTTAGGGATGCCAAAGCAGTGGGGAGGACAAGGGAGCAACCACCAACTCACAACAGATAGAGTCTATGCAAAGGCTTAGTTTGAGGGCCAATTAAGCCATTGAATTTAATAATGCTAAGGTGCACATACTTAGATATTAACAGTGATAGTATTGATAGCTTATTTCAGAGGACAAATGATTAAGATGTGTGAACTAATTCAGCTCATTATTTCTACATTCAACCTTAGTTAAATATTGTGACAACATAAAATACTAGAAAAATATAGAAAAACCTTGTTTTTTTAACAAACCAAACTTAAAAAAAGGATTGCATATTCACATTTAAAAAGTCAAAATAAAAAGTTGATATTTGTTTGCATTTTTATAAACAGTAATCCTAGGTGTTCTACCATTCTTTGACTACTAATTAAAGTGCTGGTTACATGTAGAAAAGGTATCTACATCAAAGGATTAATTTCAACATTGCTTGCAAAAGAGAAAACTGAAGAAAATATTAATACCATCACTAGGCTACATATTATGGCATAGTACGAGGTAGTTAAAATATAAAAATCAGATTCACACCTTCCCCTCAGATGGATCTTAATGTAAAGTAATGTAGTCTCTCAATTTTTAACTTAAAAGGCGTTTCTTACATAAATGTAATTTTTAAGTTTTTCTTCAACAAATAATTATGGTAAAGGTTTCTGCAAGGCTTTTAGTTTTCTAATCTGAGATTTATGCTAACTTTCTTTACTATTTATTAACCATTAGCATTTTTAATTAATATTCAATGATATTTAAAACATTTATTTGTAAATACATCTTAAAATGCGTATATCCAGATTTTTCTTTTTCAAAGGTTGTATAGTATTTCATTGTGTCTATCAATTTTATTCATTAATCTATGACAACATGGATAAATCTGGAGGACATCTGTTATAGTTTGCCTCTGTGTTCCCACTCAAATCTCACGTCAAATCATAACCCTCATGTAATTGTATCATGGGAGCAGATAGTACCCTGAGTGTTTTTGTAATAGTGAGTGACTTCTCATGAGATCTGGTGGTTTAAAAATGTATATCACTTCCTCCTTCACTCTCTCTCTCTCCAGCTCTGCCATGGTAAGACATGCTTGCTTTCCTTTCATCTTCTGCCATGACTGTAAGTTTCCAAAGTCCTCCTCACCATGCTTCCTGTACAGCCCGTGGAACTGTGGATCAACTAAACTTCTTTTCTTTATAATGTACTCAGTCTCAAGTGGTTCTTTATAACAGTATGAGAACATCCTAATATAGACATTGGTACTGAAAATGAGGTATTGCTATACAGATACCTTAAAATGTGGAAACCACTTTGGAACTGGGTAATGGGCACAGGATGGAACAGTTTGGAGGGCTCAGAAGAAGACAGGAAGATCAGGGAATTTCTGGAACTTCCTACAGACTTGTTTAATGGTTGTGATGAAAATGCTGATAGTTACATGGACCATGAAGTCCAGGCTGAGGTGGTCTCTGATGGAGATGAGGAACTTTCTGGGAGCTGGAATAAATGTCACTCTTGCTATGCTTTAGCAGAGAGACTGGCAGCATTTTTGCCCCTGACCCAGAGATCTTTGGAACTTTGAACTTGAGAGACATGATTTAAAGTGTCTGGCCTAAGCAGCAAAGCATTCAAGTGGTAACCAGGCTCTTTCTAAAAGTGTACAGTCTTGTGCCTTCACAAAGAGACAATCTGAAATTGGAACTTACTTATGTTTAAAAGGGAAGCAGAGAATAACAGTTTGAAAGATTTGCAGCCTGACCAAGTGGTGGAAAAGACAAACCCATTTTCTGGGGAGAAATTCAAGCCTGCTGTAAAAATTGGCATATGCAAAGAAGAACCAAACGATAATCACCAAGACAATGGGGAAAATGTCTCTAAGCTGTGTCAGAAACCTCCATGACATCCTCTCCCATCACAGGCCTAGAGGCCAAGAATGGTAAAACGGTTTTGTAGGACAGGCCCAGGGCCCCACTGCTCTGTGTAGCCTCAAGGCCTGGCACCCTCCATCTCAGCTGCTCCAGCTCTAGCCATGGCTAAGATGGGATAAGATACTGCCCAGGCTGTTGCTTCAGAGGGTGCAAGCCCCAAGCCTTGGTGGCTTCCCTGTATTCCTGGGCCTGAAGAAGCACAGAAGGCAAGAGTTGAGGTTTGGAAATCTCCACCTAGATTTCAGAGGATGTATGGAAACATCTGGATGTCCGGGAAAAGTCTGTTGCATTATGGAGCCCTCATAGAGAGCCTCTCCTAGGGCAGTGCAGAGGGGAAATGCAGGGTTAGAGCTGCCACATGGAGTCCCCATGGGGGCACTGCCTAGTGGAGCTGTGAGAAGAGAGTCAGTGTCCTCCATATCCTGAAATGGTAGATCCAATGAGTTTACACTATGTGTCTTGAAAAGCCACAGGCACTCAACGTCAGCTTGTGAAAGCAACCATGGGGCTGGACCCTGCAAAGCCATAGTGATGGAGCTGCCCAAGGTCTTGGGAACCCACCCCTTGTCTCATTGTGGCCTGCATCTGAGACATGAAGTCAAAGAAGATCATTTTGGAGCTTTAAGACTTGATGACTTCGCTGCTGAGTTTTGGACTTGCAGGGGGCCTGTAGTTCCTTTGTTTCGGCAAAATTCTCCCTTTTGGAATGGAGCATTTACCCAATTTCTGTACCTACTTTGTATCTTTGAAGTAACTAAGTAACTAAGTAATTGTTTTTAATTTACAGCCTCATAGGTGGAAGGGAATTGCATTTTCTCAGGTGAGACTCTGGACTTGGACTTTTGAGTTAATGCTGAAATGACTTACTATATTGGGGGACTGTTGGAAAGGCATGACTAGTTTTGAAATGTGTGAAGGAAGTGAGATTTGGAATGGTCCAGGGGTGAAATGATATGCTTTGGCTCTATGTCCCCACTCAAATTTTATGGTGTATTGTAATTCCCAATGTTGGAAGAGGGGCCTGATGTTGGTGATTGGATCATGGAGATGGATTTCCCACTTGCTGTTCTCATGAAACTGAGTGAGTTCTTATGAGATCTGACGGCTTAAAAGTGTGTGGCACCTTCTTTGCTGTCTCCCTCCTGCTCTGCCATGGTAAGACATACTTGATTCCCCTTTGCCTGTTGCCATGACTGTGTTTTCTGATGCCTTTCATGCTTCCTGTACAGCCTGTGTACCTGTGAGTCAATTAAACTTCTTTTCTTCATAAATTACCCAGTCTCAGGTAGTTCATTATAGCAGTGTGAGTACAGACTAATACAACATTATACTAAGTGAAACAAGCCAGGCACAGAAAGACCAATATGTATGATCTCATTTATATGTGGTATCTAACAAAGTCACTCTTGTGGACACAGAGTAGAAAGATCATTTCCACAGGCTGTCTGAGAGTAGGAGGGATAGGGAAAGAGACATTGTTGATCACAGGCTACAAAGTTTCAGTTAGGCTGGAGGAATAAATTATGGTAATCTATTGCACTGCATGGTGAATACAATGGATAGTAATTTGCAAATATTCACAGTAAATTGTATATTTCGAACTTGCTAAAAAATAGTTTTTAATATATCACGGCAAAAATATGACAACTTGGTGTGGTGATGCATATGTTCATTAGTTTAATTGAACTTTTCTATAGTGTCTAGATAGCTCAAAACATCACATTGTACTTCATAAATATACATAGTTATAATTACTTTATTAAGATAATATAAATACATAATATTCAAAGTAATAAAAATACTTATTTAGGACTCATAGTATTGAGCAAGGTATGGAGAGAAATATGTCCCGAGCACTTCCTGTCTTATTAAACTAGAAGACTATTCTCCTTTCCC
Source organism: Sapajus apella (assembly GCF_009761245.1). Classification (NCBI taxonomy): domain Eukaryota; kingdom Metazoa; phylum Chordata; class Mammalia; order Primates; family Cebidae; genus Sapajus; species Sapajus apella. The sequence continues at coordinate 15,967,226 of NW_022436951.1, forward strand.
TGAGATTAGGTTCAATATTTTTATCCAGTACAACTTATGAATAATTTTGGGACAAGTCTCCCTTTGTCACACAGATTGGAGTGCAGTGGCATATCTCAGCTCACTGAAGGCTCAACCACCTTGGCCCAAGCTATGCTCCCAACGTAGCCTCCCAAGTAGTTGGGACTACAGGTGTGTGTCACCATATCTGGCTTTTTTTTTTTTTTTTTTTTTTTTTAAATTTCTACTAGAGACGAGGTCTCACTTATATTGCCCAGCCTGGTCTCAAACTTCTGGGCTCAAGTGATCCTCCTGACTTGGCTTCCCAAAATGCAAAATGCTGGGATTACAGGTATAAGCCACCACACCCAGCTCTTGAATTTTTATGTATTTGTGTCTTCAGTGTTTCTTTCAAAGATTTTGCAATTACTCTCACACAAGCAAAATTGCAGAGCTCTCTTAGAGTTAGGTTTTTCTTACTGAATGTATACGAGTGGTATTTATTTCCCCAGAAAATGCCAAGCCAACTAAAAATTATATACTTATACACATGCATATGAGAGAAAGAAAGAGAGATAGACAGACAGACAGATGGAGAGACAGAGACAGAGAGAGAGGCAGAAAGAGAGAGAGAGATTCTACCTGAAAACCAATAAAATTGTATTGGTTCTCCTGGGCTTACAATGAGTTGTACATTCTTCAATATAAATTTCCTAGTATATAAATAAAGTAGGCAATAAGTAATATCTAAAGTACTGGCAGAGAATTGATTCCAGAAAAAAAAATAGGAATATGCTTTGATTAAGCAATAAAGAGAAAGCTCTGACACTTGAAAAAAAAAAAAAAAAAAAAAAAACAGAAAGAAGGTGAGTAATTTTGTAAGTAAACAAAAGGGGAGACAGAAGAGCAGCATAGCACAGTTTCCTGGAAGCCAAGGGGAAAGAGAAACCCCCAAGGCTACCTGACCAAGAACATTCAATGCTGCAAGGAGTTGTTGCCCCTTTTTCTTCACTTATCTTTCACACAACATCCACAGGTATCCTTTTATAGTTTATGTCAGATAATTACTTTCCTGTGCTTACCATATAAATGACTTCTCATCTCACTTGAAGCATAATTCAAAATTCTTCCTTTGGTCTCTTCTTAGTTTGAGCCTATGCCATATGGTCCCATTGCCTAACCCTCTTTCCCAACATATTACCTTGGATACTCCTTAAGTTTCTTGAAACAACCAAGCTGGCTTGGGCTTTAGATGCTTCTTCTTCCCCTCCCGTGTAAAACACTCCCTGTATCCCCTCAAATTTGGGCTGAAAAGTTGCCATGAGAGAGGGCCTTGCTGATCTCTCTGTCTACAAACAGCACATACATTCCTCTATTTCCTTACCAAACTTTGTTTTTTGATAGTTTATCCTGACTTTGTAGGTGAATTTGTCTTTGTATGTGTTTAATCCCTACACACCTCATTTGAACAGAGACTGTCTAAGTCTTTTTGACCAATCTCTTGTTCTCCTTTGCCAGTACTGGAAACAGTTCTTGACCTATGCTACTCTTAACTAATGTTTACTGAATCAATGAATGGACAATGGTGTCATTGAGGCTTTTCACATACCAGAATAATAGTAGCATTTGAAACAATAATTTAAATATAATTATAGGCAATAAGACACATTGCAAAGAGAGTATGTGTTTGTGCAAGTGGTTAAACTTGAATTAATACTTCTTGCTTCATAACTATGGTTCATTGACAAGAAGAAGAAATGCTAACTAGAAATGTCACCAGAGATAAAATTATGGTAAACACATTTGAGTGAGGAAGAGATGGAACTACTGCAGAGAAAATTTAATGGATCAGAGATAAGATGGCAAAAAAATAATTGGTCAAAAAAGATATTTATGAAACCTGGAAAGAAATGTGAGTGAAAAGAAGAGACACTAAATGGAGGTTAAAAAAAAAAAATACAGGTATTCTGCAGTAGAGAAGAACAGTTGAAGGAAAATCCTCAGGTAACCTCAGAATTCTCTATCTGTAAATAAAATTTCTACCAATATATGGAAGCATAAAACAGCTGTAGAGTTGGCACGATAAGAAACAGAATATTTTATTATTGATAGATGGGACAGGCCCATTCAGAAGCAATAAATGTGCAATAGAGTTAATCACATTTTGCTAAGCATTGCGAAGAATGGAGACCAGCCTGGAAGCAGAGACAGAAAGTAGAAAGCATTGCTTCATTGGTTAGAGGTTAGCCCAGTGGTGGCAATGGAGGGCTGAAGAATAAGAACACTGATTGGAAGTCTTATGGGAACAGAAATCCTGATACACGTACATCATCTACCAGTTTTGAGGAACTAATTTTGAAGCAGTCATTCATCAATGATTCTAATATTTTTACAGAATACAATTAATTAGGGAATTCAGTAAAACACTTTTGAAATTTTCTATGACACTTAACAGATAGATTTCACATCGTCTCAGCAGCAGAGATTGACCCATTAGTCACAAAAACTTTTCTAGTATTGATGCTTTTCTGGTGTGTTTATTTTAGATTTAGAATGTTCTGCAATTTGCTTATCCTGACAAAAACACACTCACAAACACACAGACACAGTGTCACTCCCATAGTTGGCATCTTTTTTCTGTTTGATTCTCAGATATGAAACTTATTTCACCATTTGTATTCCCATGAAGCTGCACACACACTCTCCTCTGTCGCCTTCTCTCTCTCTCTTCTTCTCATACATGTGTGTAAATTTAACTAATCTGCAATATTTTCAATACAGAATTTGACACTGATTGTGTTAGGATACTGTGAGATGATTTTATAAAGAATAGTTTATAAGGTAGAAAATAAAGACAAGATCATTTCCTTTATAGGTCTTCATATCCCACTTTAAAAGCCAGTTGTTTAAAAGTGAAAAGAGGAGAACAGTTTCATATGAAGACTGTTTATATTATTGGAGTCATAAGCTTTTTCTTTTTTTTTTTAATTTATTTTATTGCATTTTAGGTTTTGGGGTACATGTGAAGAACATGCAAGATTGTTGCTTAGGTACATATGTGGCAGTGTGATTTGCTTCCTTCTTCTCCATCACCTATATCTGGCATTTCTCCCCATGCTATCTCTCCCCAACTCCCCACCCCCCACTGACTGTCCCCTATTTCTCCCCAACAGACCCAAGTGTGTAATGCTCCCCTCCCTGTGTCCATGTGTTCTCATTTTTCAACACCCGCCTGTGAGTGAGAACATGTGGTGTTTAATCTTCCTCTCTTGTGTCAGTTTGCTGAGAATGATGCTTTCCAGGTTCATCCATGTCCCTACAAAGGACACAAACTCATCGTTTTTGATGGCTGCATAATATTCCATGGTGTATATGTGCCACATTTTCCCTGTCCAATCTATCATCAATGGGCATTTGGGTTGGTTCCAGGTCTTTGCTATTGTAAACTGTGCTGCAATGAACATTCATGTGCATGTGTCCTTATAATAGAATGATTTATAATCCTTTGGATATATACCCAGTAATGGGATTGCTGGGTCAAATGGAATTGCTATGTCTAGGTCCTACAGGAATCGCCACACTGTCTTCCACAATGGTTGAACTAATTTGCACTTCCACCAACAGTGTAAAAGTGTTCCTATTTCTCCAAATCCTCTCCAGCATCTGTTGTCTCTAGTTTTTTTTAATGATCGCCATTCTAACTGGCATGAGATGGTATCGCAATGTAGTTTTGATTTGCATTTATCTGATGACCAGTGATGATGAGCATTATTTTCATATGTTTTTTGACCTCATGTATGTATCATACTGAATGGGCAAAAACTGGAAGAATTCCCTTTGAAATCTGGCACTAGATAAGGATGCCCTCTCTCACCGCTCCTATTCAATATAGTATTGGAAGTTCTAGCCAGAGCAATCAGGCAAGAAAAAGAAATAAAGGGTATTCAAGTAGGAAAGGAGTACGTCGAATTGTCTCTATTTGCAGATGACATGATGGTATATCTAGAAGACCCCATCGTCTCAGCCCCAAATCTCCTGAAACTGATAAGCAAGTTCAACAAAGTCTCAGGATACAAAATCAATGTGCAAAAATCACATGCATTACTATACACCAATAACAGACTTAAAGAGAGCCAAATCAAGAATGAACTGCCATTCACAATTGCCACAAAGAGAATAAAATACCTAGGAATACAACTAACAAGGAATGTAAAGGACCTCTTCAAGGAGAACTACAAGCCACTGCTCAGTGAAATAAGAGAGGACACAAACAGATGGAGAAACATTCCATGTTCATGGTTAGGAAGAATCCATATAGTGAAAATGGCCATACTGCCCAAAGTAATTTACAAATTCAGCGCTATCCCCATCAAGCTACAAGTGACCTTCTTCACAGAACTGGAAAAAAACACCTTAAACTTCATATGGAACCAAAAGAGAGCCCACATAGGCAAGTCAATTCTAAGCAAAAAGAACAAAGTGGGAGGCATCACGCTACTAGACTTCAAACTATACTACAAGGCTGCAGTAATCAAAACAGCATGGTACTGATACCAAAACAGAGATATAGACCAATGGAACAGAACAGAGGCCTTGGAGGCAACACAACATATCTACAACCATCCGATCTTTGAAAACCTGACAAAAACAAGCAATGGGGAAAGGATTCCCGGTTTAATAAATGGTGTTGGGAAAACTGGCTAGCCATGTGCAGAAAGCAGAAACTGGACCCCTTCCTGACACCTTACACTAAAATGAACTCCAGATGGATTAAAGACTTAAACATAAGATCTAACACCATAAAAACCCTAGAAGGAGATCTAGGCAAAACCATTCAGGACATAGGCGTAGGCAAGGACTTCATGACCAAAACACGAAAAGCATTGGCAACAAAATCCAAAATGAACAAATGGGACCTAATCAAACTTCACAGCTTCTGCACAACAAAAGAAACAGTCGTTGGGGTGAATTGGCAACCAACAGAGTGGGAAAAAATTTTTGCAGTTTACCCATCTGACAAAGGGCTGATATCCAGGATTTACAAAGAACTAAAACAGATTTACAAGAGAAAAACAAACAAGCCCATTCAAAAGTGGGCAAAAGATATGAACAGCTTTTTCTATTATAGATAATATATATGTTTTTGTTGAGCTTGACTATATATACCTTATGCTTTACTGACTTTGGCTCTTAACAGTTGTTTTTATCATTTTAATAATCAGTTAATGAAAAGTGCAAATGACCTTAGAAATATTCAAATTCATGACAGGGCACAACTCTCCTTAAACCAATGATTTTTAAAAATTATTTATAATTAAGTTTATCTGTAAAATTAATCTGAAACTCCTTTTCACATTTTATTATTATTCTTTAAATATATATTAGGATGGATGGGCACAGTGGCTCACGCCTGTAATCACAGCACTATGAAAGGCCGAGGCAGGTGGATCATCTGAGGTCAAGAGTTCGAGACCAGCCTGGCCAACATGGTAAACCCCGTCTCTACTAAAGATACAAAAATTAGCCTGGCGCGGTGGCATGCACCTGTAATTTCAGCTACTAGGAGGCTGAGGCACATAATAGCTTGAACCCAGGAGGTGAATGTAATATATAATATATATATTATCTATATTTGTGTGCATATATGTGTAAAATGTATCCCAATAT
>NW_022436951.1:15977871-16070899 GCF_009761245.1 Sapajus apella
TATATATATATATATATATATAGAGAGAGAGAGAGAGAGAGAGAGAGAGACAGAGAGAGAGAGAGTGAGATGTTAGGATACATTTTCCACATACATAGTTGAGGATCAAATATATGTGAATAAGTTATGTTTTCTAAGGAAAATTCTTCCAGTATTCTATTTTTGATATTTGAACTAAACATAGTATTCATTTCTAAAAAGTTTCATTTTTTTCAGGAAGGGGTGTTGTGCAAAATGGAATGATCAATTATGATATTATCTACCAAGCAATTCTAATTGTGATTTATTAATATACTCTAGAGAGTGGCCCTTATTCTATTAGGCAATTAAAAAGCACTTAGATTTTATAACAAGAAAAACAGAGTTTGTTTATTTGCCCTTTTAAAAATGATGAATAAAGTATTTTCAATGCAGTAGTGAATTGGTAATGGATAATGAATGAATGAAGTAACAATTTCAGGGCTGGGTATGGTGGCTTATGCCTGTTATCCCAGCACTTTGTGAGGCCGAGACAGGTGAATCACTTGAGCTCAAGAGTTCAAGACCAGCCTGGCCAACATAATGAAACCCTTCTCCACTAAAAATGCAAAAATTAGCCGGTCATGGTGGCGCACACCTGTAATTCCAGCTATTGGGGAGCTGGAGGCAGAAGAATTGCTTTAACCCAGGAGGTGGATACTGCAGAGCGGTGATTGCACCACTACACTCCAGTCTGGGTGACAGAGTGGGACTCTATTAAAAAATAATTCAAAGATAACACAATTATATTTTTTAAGTTGAAGGTTTTTAGTGATTTTGTCCATGGCCTGGATGGATCTCAGAGTCGTGATGAGTCATCAGAGCATGCAATTGCATCTAAGCAGCTTAGAGCAGAGCATGAGACATATTGACCAGAGTGATTCCTCTGAAACTGCTATGCTCCTCCTCCGCCTGTATCAGGACTGATCCATAGATTCATATATAAAGGAGTCATTAGGGGAAACACCTTTGAAGCGGTATAGAGGCAAATTCCCTTTACCATTTTATATCTTCAAGAATTTGCTATCATTCCTCTTTAGTTTCACCTGAATGTGTTCCAGCGTTCCATGAACATTGCCTAAAATCGGTGTGCTTTGTGCTTTCTTGCTAGATATCAGACCAGACAAGGCTAAGTCAACACTTTTCTCATTTTAGGAGAGAACTTAGGCCCTTTTACATTGAAATGACATTCAACAAAACTTTTGCATGGTTTCTCATGGGGTTAAGATTATATTATTCACATGTAGGCATGGCTTTCTATGGCAAAGGTAAAATATATGAGTATTTTAATTAATAATTTATTTTTTTCTCATGAAATTAACATCAATGTATCACATACTTGAAAAGCTCATTACATGTTCAAAAGCTTTTTCAACTTTAATATACTATAGTTCTATGCTTTGGGGACAAACAGGATCAACATCCTCAAAGTAGCTCATCTGTGCAATTTGGAAACTATTATTTTTGAAAAATGGTCTATAACTAAAATTACTTTCTAAAAATTATCATACACCTGTAGGTTTCCAGAAGACTAAAAGAATTCCGCTTTTAGTTCAATTTTTAATGTCTATGTTTTTTTAAGGTAAAGGATATTTTTAATGTATATTTATTTTCCAAGGGCTTAATCATTTCCTTTTCCCCTAAGTAACATATGGATTCATAGGCATTTGATCACACTTTGCTAATTTCCTCTATGTTGATGACAATTTGTTATTATTATTTCGTATTGGGCTAGTCAATTTTGATAGTATGTTAGATATCTACAATGTTAGAATTATATGGACTTTTATATTGTATTTCAAAATAGATTTGCTTGTTTAGTCTAAAGGTATAGTCTACTGTTATAATTGGCAATTAAATTTGTTTTTGATAATACTCAACTCTTAACTTTTTTCATTTCTTTTTCTCATACTACCAGTTTTATTATCTTTATTTTTTTAAATATTTCATTAGTTTGTAAAAACGCTTTCTTTTCTAAGTTAAACAAAATTACTGATTATAGAAAATCTCTTAATATAGTATAAACCGCTTGACCCATTATACTTGTTGAAATATGAATCTTTTAATAGAGTTTTCTTGTGATCATTCCATAATGACCTTTAGAACATTTTCAGCTTTTTTTTCACAAAGCAACAAACAATAACTTTAAAAAAGTCAAAATAAACAAAAACAATAGAAAACAACAACCAGTAACTTCAAAAAAGACAGTGAGCCTGCCCAAGGAAAATAATCATGTATTCATATCTCGATGTATTTGAGTTTTATTTATATCTCATTGTCTAGAAAAATATAATAAATTCTTATAGAATTAGTTTTATGAGAGAAACTTGAAAACTATATAAAAGTTACATCAACATACTCACACACACACACGCACACACATAAACACACACACACAATAATGGACTGATCAGAGCAAACAGAAGAGCTATTGATAAACTCCGAAAGTCAATTACTACTACTATTTTCCTTGAATTAAATTTTACCTGAACTGAGTAATTTTTAGTATATTATTTAAGGCTATTCACAATTGCTACTTTATCACAGTGATATGGTGCCTAATGTTATGTGTTGCTTAATATTTGAATCAAAGTGCTGCCTTTAAAAGCTGGAAACCCATGTACTGATTTACCCTCATTTTTGTGAGTTTGAAAATTAGACTTGATAGAAAAATTAAACACCATTAAACAATGTACTCATATTCTAGGAAAAGCTTGAATAAGCTAATTTGAGGGCATATTCCACATACACGCATGTTGTATTTCAGGATTAGCAAGATAAGAAAGCCTTAATGAGGAGGAAGCTACTTTTCTGCCAGTGACTCAACATCAGTGAATAGTATTGTTAGCTAATTACTAGGGAATTTTACAGAAAATATATTAAAATTAGGATTGAATATATAGCTCAAGCACATATAATAGTTGTATAATAATGAAATGTGCATACTATTATCCATTCTTAAAATGTAGGATAATTCCTTCAGGAGGATAGTTCTTTTGCTATTTTTCTTTACTGCTTGGTCTCTATGTTTAATTCCTCTGGGTGATTTTCCCACGATTATCTCTTCCACTAGATGTCAGGCAAGAGGAAGGAGAGGTAGTGAATCTCAAACCAAGACTACAGTAACTTTTTAGAGTGTTGGAAAGTGACGGCTAAACATAGCCAAAGGGAATAGTGATCAGGCATATGGAAGACAAAATGCTCTGATAATTAGTTTGAACTAAATATTAATAACAGCAGCTGCAGAAGGACTGTATTCTCTCACAATAATTTCAGTCTCTGTTTTATCTTCCTGAGGGAGAAATTCCCTGACTGTTTAGCAAGTTTAGTTCCACTTTTGCTTTCCTAAAACAACACACACTTCTCCATTGCAGCATTCAACAAGATTTTAATTGAATAATTAATTTTGTCAAAGTTGGCTGAATGCATATCCACTACCTCCTTTCAAATATAAACTTTGTGAGGTAGGGACTAAGTCTGTTTTGTTAATTGTTTTATTCACAGACTGTAGCATAATACATAGGGAGATAGTAAAATTTAAAAAAAATTATGCACTGAAGACTGAACTAAATAAAAAGTGAAACAAAGATGAAATAATGAGTAGATTAATGATGATATAAAGTTATCCATTTCAAGCAGGAACATATTTCATTTTTAGATTTATTGTTCAGGCTCAATTTATATACTTCTCTTAAAAATTTACAGAACTCATGAGAATGTTGTGACCTCTTCAGTAGACTAGCTATAATATTTGGTTAAAATATCCTTAGAAGGAAGCACTAGTGATACTATTGATACATAATGGGAGATTCCCACAATAAAAAGGGGGCACAATTTAGAAATACATATTGTACTTGAGAACATAAATATATGAGTGATTTGAGCATATTATTCATGTTTTACCATGTGGTAGTTTATTATGTTGCATGCCAGTATTAGTGAGTACTTAAAATGCATAATAGAAGATGACTTATCAGCTGGGTGAAGTGGCTCACGCCTGTAATCCCAGCAATTTGAGAAGCTGAGGTGGAAGGATCACGAGGTGAAGAGATTGAGACCATCCTGGCCTACATGGTGAAACCCCATCCTTACTAAAATACAAAAATTAGCTGGGCGTGGTGGCACGTGCCTGTAGTCGCAGCTACTCAGGAGGCTGAGGCAGAAGAATCCCTTAAACCCAGGAGGCAGAGGTTGCAGTGAGCTGAGATCGAGGCACTGCACCGCAGCCTGGTGACAGAGTGAGACTCCATCCCCCTCCCCTGCCAAAAAAAAGAAGATGATGACTTATCCTTGCTTCCCCTTGCCCAATTTGTGCTCCATGCCATTAAATGAACTACTTCTCCTGAGAAAAATCTCTCTCTCTCCTTCTTAATGGAAATGAGGATTTTCTTGCTTATTTCTTGGGAAACATTTACATGTCATTTTCTCAATAAATCATTCCCCAACTCTCTAGGTATATAATTGCCAATCCTCTTTTTCCCACGCACAGTTATGTAAGCTCTGCAATAACACATAGCAAGTTTTATTGCAGCTTAGAGCATATATGCATGTTTCTCACCAAGTATTAAGTGCCCTCACACAGGGAGTCACATTTATTATCTATAGGCCTTTGCAGAGTGTTTAGTACTTGTTAGTTACCTAGTAAATATGCTGAATAATTTAATAAAATAATAAACTGAGTATAAAGTACAGAGCTTTATCACTTAGATTAGGTACTGAAATAGTATCATCAATCTAAGATTTATTCCCATTAAATTAGGTAATTTGAGTATAAGTCAATAATCAAATTTTAAGCATTGCGTCTTTCTTTTTCTTCCAAGATGAGAGATTTAGCTATTTACTTTCAGGGCTATGGCATTTATTATTTTGCTAGTTTCCAGGCATAATTTGTCTTTGCTTCATGACCTCATATTTCATTTTCCTCTTATACCTTCACTATTCCACATCAGAAATTTAGAAATTTTTGTTCTTTTTCATAGTTCTTAACATTTAGATTGTAGCAGAGATGGATGCAATTTATCAGTCAATAATTAAATTAGCATCAATGAATTCTATATATATATATATGCATTTAGATATATATTTATTTATTGTACTTTAGATCATGCAGTACATGTACAGATCATGCTGAATTGTTGCATAGGCACATACATGGCAATGTGGTTTGCTGCCTCCATTCCCCTCATCACCTATATCTGCATTTTTCCCCATGTTTTCCCTCCCCAACCTCCCTACACCCCGCTGTCTCTCCCTTAGTCCACCCCAACTGACCCCAGTATGTGATGCTACCCTCCCTGTGTCCATGTGTTCTCATTGTTCAATGCCTACCTATGAGGGAAAACACGTGGTGTTTGATTTTCTGTTCTTGTGTCAGTTTGCTAAGAATAATGGTTTCCAAATTCATCCATATCATATTGTATCATTTTATTTCTGTTCACAATAATCTGGTATTTCTTACTTACAGCAAATTCTATTATGACAACTGAAGGTAGAATGAAGAATGGAGGAAGAACTTCTCTACAAAATCAAATAAATTTTGGCTGGACGCAGTGGCTCACACCTGTAATCCCAGCACTTTCAAAGGCTGAGGCAGGCAGAACATGAGGTCAGGAGATCAAGACCATCCTGGCCAACATGGTGAAACCCTGCCTTTACTAAAATATGAACTTAGCCAGGCATGGTGGCCTGTGCCTATAGTCCAACCTACTCAGGAGGCTGAGGCAGGGAATCACTGGAATCCAGGAGGCAGAGGTTGCAGTGAATTTTGCAAGGAGTTTTGCATGGAAGTCAAGGATAACCTCAGGGATAAAAATGTAGGTTTATTGATGTAGCAAAATGTAGGTTTATTAATGTTGTGGCAGCCTAGATTATTCCACTACACTCCAGCCTGGCGACAGAGCAAGACTCCCTCTCAAATAACAATAATACTAATAATTTTGTAAGCTTTTTCTCTATGCACTAATTAAATGGGAGACCATGGCTTTCATTAGAAAAAGATGTTAAGGCTCAGGCTGGTCACTGTAGCATAGAAGTTCAAGATAAGTCTGGGCAACATAGCAATACTCCATCTCTACAAAAGTAAAAAAATAAATTAGGCAGGAGTGGAAGCATACATCTATGGTTCCAGCTACTGAGGAGTCCGAGGCAGGAGGATCATTCAAACCTGGGAGGTCAATGCTACTAGGGAGGCTGAGGCAGGAGGATCATTTGAACCTGGGTGTTTAGGAGGGTGAGCTGCGTTTGCAATTCTGCACTCCAGCCTGTTTTCCAATTATTCCAGAGTAATACTCTGTCTCAAATTAAAAGTGAGAGAGAGAAAGAGAGAGAGAGAGAGGGAAAATATGAAGCCATGCACATGCCTTATCCTATCTGAAATGTATTTTCTTATGTATTTATTTATTTATTTATTGAGATGGAGTCTTACTCTGTCACACAGGCTAGAGTGCAGTGGTGCAATCTCGGCTCACTGCAACCTCTGCTGCCCAGGATCAAGTGATTCTCCTGCTTAAGGCTCCCAAGTAGCTGTGATTATCATGCCCTGACCAACACGGTGAAACCTGTCTCTACTAAAAACTACAAAAATCACCACGCCTGGCTGATTTTTGTAGTTTTTAGTAGAGACAGGGTTTCACCATGTTGGCCAGGTTGGTCTTGAAATCCTGACCTTGTGATCCGGCCACCTCAGCCACCCAAAGTGCTGGGATTACAGGCATGAGCCACCACGCCTGGCTTCAAATGTGTTTTTAATGTGTTACTTTTACAATTTAACTAAATCCACATATTGAGGTGTATTCTAGTCTTTTCTGATAAAATAAAGAGCAAAACCTGTGGACACATTCACATACAATAACAAAGTGTCTTTTTATATCCCACATTCCTTTCTCCTGCTACTAGCCCATTTCTTTCTTCTAAGATTCTATATTCACGATCTTTCTTTCATAACTCTTGTAACACATCAATACACCTGCATTTTTATCCCTAAGATGATCCTTGACTTCCATGTTGCAAAATTGAATAGCCATATCAGTTTTCATGCTTGGATTATTTCCACATTGTTCTACAGTGAAACTTTCTTCTCATTCTCTTTTAATTGCTCTACATTGTGTGCATGTGTGTGACCATGCATGTACATTGTGTATATACACATAAGTTTTTAAGGATAATGTCTGTTCTGATAAAACTATAGCAACCAAAGATTCTGTTTGGCATATAGATACCACTTAGTAAATGTTACAAGTGATTTTCCATAATGCAAATGATGGAGGCAGTGAGGAGTGGCTGCTACTGTTAATATTGGGGTTCAGGGGTTCAGGATGCCCTCAGCTCTGCTGAGAGGATGTTTCTCCAGGTTCTTGGTCTCCTGTCCCTCAAGAGTGAGAGAGGGGACCATGACACAGTGCGCAGTAAATGCAGGACTCAAAAGTGTTTGTAGAAAGTGATTTATTTAAAGAGAGGGAGAAACAGGAGAAGGATAGAAAAAGAAACAGCTAACTCTCACACTGAGTGAGCGAATCCAGAAAGATGGAATCCAGGAGAGGAAAGCAGCTTCCACACTGAGTGGAAGGGAACAGAGAGAGATGCAGTTTAGGAGGGGAAGGCAGGCTTCCACGAGAGAATGTGGAAGGGGACTCCAGAGGGGAAATCCAGGAGGGAGAAAGATGGCTTCCACGAACGGAGTGTTCATGGAAGGGGATCCAAACATGGAGTCTGGAAGGGTGTGGAAGAAGGGGACTTTTAATCTGGGAGGAACTCCCACCTTCTCTAAGACCCCAGGCCAATGAAAGGAAGTACTTAGAACTTCCACTGGAGTGATTGACTCTTAGTTTCTTCCCCTGCCCTTGAAATTCAAACATAAACCATTCAATCTCTTGGATGGAGAGAGATGGGGGGCAGTCATGGCACTGGGAAGTTCTTGCGCCTAAAACTATGCTCCCTTTGTGGACCCTGGAGAGAGAACACATTCCCTCATTACTAAGACACTAGCTGCAGTGAGGTAGGTGTGGCTGGGCTGCATGCTCCAGGGAGTGGGCAGGAGCTGGAAACACGTGTGAGCCCCACCCTCCTGGGTACAGCTATAGAGCCACGGCTTCGGACTCGGGCATCTCTGCACCACACCCGCTTTCAGGCTTAGAGGTGTCTGCTCCCACTGCCTGACTCCTTTCACGTCCCGGCTCCAATCTTGAACTGAGGCTAGGGCTGAATCCAGGAGATGTCGCAGCCTGGCAGGGTGTGCCCATGCTTGGGGTAGTGCTGACATGGGAGCTCCCTGCCGCCTCTGCCCCCTTTGGACTTTGGGTGCTGACGAGCATGTGTTGGAGGCTGACGAGAAACTAAGGGCAGCTCAGCGCTACCCTGTAGGTACCGCTTCTCACAAACAGCCTGGGCTCCATGAACAGAGGCAGGAGACTGACAGGATCCTAGATGGAAGGAGGGTGTGTCCCCAGTGAAGCTCCACCTCCAAGCTGGGGAGGACCTGAATCCCGGGGTGGCTGAGCTGCCGGTCTTGCAGACCAGAATGAGAACTTGTGGTGCTTTTTCCAGGCCCACCATGGCTACCCATGGGCAGATCAGCACACACTTCTTCCCCTCTGAGGTTCATAAAACCCGTGGACTGACCCAGATTTGAGACGGTGACAGGACAGGCAGCTGGGGAGAAGGGCTACCCACTCCAGCGTTTCCTCTTTGCTGAGAGCTGAACATTCATTGGGTCACCCTGCCTGCAAAGAGGAGCTACCCACTGTGGGTCTCCTCCGAGCTGTTCTGTTGCTCAGTAAAGCTCCCCGTTGCCTTGCTCACCCTCCACTTGTCTGAGTGTGCTTCATTCTTCCTGAACGAAGGACGAGAACTTTGGCACTGCCTCATGGCAGGGCTAAAAGAACTGTAACACAAACAGGGCTGAAACATGCCCCTTGCTCGCCACGTTGTGGGTGACAGAAGGAGAGAGGAGAGAAGGAAAGTAGCGCTGCACCCCTTCAGGGAGACCAGACGTTGGAGATCCCTGAGCCAGGGCTGTGACCCGCTTTGGGGTTCTGTGGTTCCTGATGATGCCAAGCTTTTTGGCACCACTGCATTCTGTGGTGCCAGCTGTGGAAGGTGTTTGAGGTATGGCTGCTCCAGCAGCAACCCTGCAGGGAGCTGATGCCCAGGCTGGCACCTGGAGCTGCCACCCCACTGCAGCAGGCACGCGTGGCTGTACGCAGTGGCCAGATCCCTCATTCGCTCATATACCCTTTGCCACTCTGTACCTGGTTCACCTTTGGCAGGCATGGAATCCAGGCTGGTAGCATAAGCCAAGTGTGGCCTGCCAGACCAAGTGGGTGGAACAAGCCCAGTGGGCCCAAGCAAAACTCAGGCAAAGATGCCACTGGCTGCAGAGATTTCCGGCTAGCAAAGCAACACCCCAGGTATCCCATGATGTAAATTACAACTATTTCAATTTGTTGATCTTAAGGTACTTATAGAACATCCATGTGAAAGTCTAAAATACTTTGTAAATTACTCAGGAGACAGAATTACTTAGGAAATAAGCAGAAGGTGAAGTTTGTACATTTCCCATCTTAGAATTTGAGAACCATTTCCCTCCTTAGAATTTGAGAACCGTTTCCCTCTTACATTGTACGTGTGTGTATCTGATAACTTTCAATAATTGAAGTTATATGAAGATGGTCCCAACTTATGATGGTTCAACTTACTATTTTTCTACCTTACAGTGGTGCAAAAACTACATTCAGTAGAAACTGTCCAAGTACCTCTATATTTATTCTGATTTGACTTTCAGTATAATATTCAGTAAATTTCATCAGATTTTCAATACTTTATAAGTAAGCTTTGTGTTAGAAGACTTTACTTATCTAGCCTAACATTTTGTAGGCTAATGTTAGTGTTATGAGCATATTTAAGTTAGGCTAGGCTAAGCTATGATGTTCAGTAGGTTATTTGTATAAATAGGTTTTTGAATTATAATATTTTTAACTTAAGATAAGTTTATTGGTATGTAACCCCATTGTAAGTCAAGGAACATTTGTATTTTTAAAGATAAAATTGTTTATACATGGTTCAGGATGCAGCTTTTTGTCTATAGATTATCAGGGGATATTTATGGTTTTTAAGGGGTTAAAATAGAAACTGTCCTGTGAATTATTTGCACTATGCTCTATCCAAGTGAAACTACTAAACCAAAACATTCTGTTGTTACTGTCATAGAGAAAGGGAAGAAGCTGAGATGTTAGCATCACCTCAATGTTTGTGATTTTTCCTCACAATTAGCATGACCTTTCTTTAACTAAAAATAGTGATGGCTATCTCAGAATGAATAAATTTTTACATGCATCTAGACTATCTCCTATTATTTGCTGCCTGCCCTCTGTAACATCATATGATTAAAGTTGTGGCCTTCTGAATAGGGAATCATAGGGAAATGATTTATTTTTCATGCATATATTTCTAAACTTAGCCATTACTGCTATTATTTATTCATAACACTCTTCAAAGGAAAAATAAAAACAGCAGGTTGCATAAGCAGTGGTAAGCTAACATGTTGACAAGGAAAACATTCCACCAAAAGTACATTATACAGTTCAGAAGTTGGGGACAGCATTGTCACTCCTCAAAGTGCATTGATGATATTTATTTAAGAATTTAAGTTGAGAATTACACCAGAAATGCAAGAGACATACGCTTTGCGTATGAAGAAAGCATTATGATAACTTTTGCTATCTGTACTGAAGTACAGCAAGCATTCTGATATTAAACAGGAGATTCTAAGATCAAGGACTTAGTGGGAAATGGAGATTAATACTAGAATTTGTGAAGGCAAGTTGAAAATGTGTGTCAAAAGAACAAAAATTGTAAATCGTTTTGTTTTTTAACACATAGAATTTAGAATTTACGGTAATAATATATATCAGATATTGTTCTAAGTGTCAGGATATCAGAGATTAGTAAGATAAACAAATCCTTTCCCATTTGGAGCTTACTTTATAATAGAGTCTTGCAAAATGTATATAGAGTTAATAGGGTGTGTGTGTGTGTGTGTGTCTGTGTGCACATACCTATATACAAACATATTTATACTATAAAAATATTAAAAATCAGTAAAATGATATGGAATTACTGAAGTGGGAGTATTAGTGTGGAAAGTAAAATCAAGCAATGTGCAATGAAGGAGTTGTCCTTTGATTGCAAACTTGAATGAATGAAAGAAAACTGAGAAACAGGTAAAAATACTGGAGAAAATGCACAAATGCCAGTACATTAATGTTCATAGTGGTTGTTTGCATAATGTCCAAAACTGAAACAACTCAGATATCCTTTAATGGTAAGTGGATCAGCATATTACTACACTGGAATACTACAGCCATATGCTGAAATACTACTCAGTAACAAAAAGGATGTATGAATCCCAAGGACATTTTCCTGAGTAAAAAACCAATTTAAAAGGGTTACATACTGAATTATTGTATTTATATTATGTTTTGGAAGACATAAAATTACAATAATGATGATACATAAGTATTTGGCAGGGCTTAGGCTTGAGGAGGGGATGAGGAAATTTCTCTGTGGGGATGCCAGGGTTTAGGCTTGAGGGAGAATATGAGGAAATTTCTCTGTGGTAACGTAACAGTTCTGTATCCTAATTATGGTGATGGTTATTCAAATGTACTCAGAGATAAAACTTCCTGGAACTTTATAGCCCACAAATCCATACTACTCCTGCCAAAATGTGTATTCCAAATAAGCTAGGTAGCTGAGGTAATAGTATTATACTAACATCTATTCCCCAATATGGGCAATGCCCTGTGATTATGGAAGATATTATTCTAGGGCAAACATGAGCTCCCTTATTTTTGCAACCTCTTGTGCAAAATAATCTGTAGCAATTTCAAAATTAAAACGCAATACTGGAAAAAGAACACCGATTAGATTTCTAGGAATGAAAAATGTAGCATGTTAGAGAAAAGTGGTAAATTTCCACAGCCCCTACAAAGCCCTACACACATGTTTGTTAAATATAAAAGCAAATAAACATTAAATGTTCAAATGTAATTAAAATGAAATAGTCAAGGGATATATGCAGTAGTTAGAGGTAGCCAGGGTCCCATTACTGTTTAAATTGTATTTTATCTGGGATGTGAAAACATTACAGTATTTGGAGATGGAAAGTAAATTGAATTCATTCATAATTTACAACAGAGCTGGTGAAAGATTTTTCTCTGAGACTGATAACCAATTGGCCACTATTTGACATGCTCCTATAGGCTTAGCCACAGTAATAGGTGAAGAAGTAAAAATGGAAGGTATAAGAAGGTAAAAAGAAACAGAGCTTACTAGAATAAAATATGATTTATTCTTGGAAAACCATAAAGAATCTTCAAAAAGACTGCTATTTAATGTAAATGGATCTAATAGCTTAGGTTTACTATTTTCAAGGCTTTTGATTGCAATCAGTGAATTCCTATTATCCATGATATAAAAAAAATGACTTTAAGAAAAACGTTAACATGGCCAGATGTGATAGCTCATACCTGTAATCCCAACACTTTCAGAGGCTGAGGCAGGAGGATCACATAAAGTCAGGAGTTTGAGACTGCCCTGAGCAACACAGTGAGGCCCTTGTCTCTACAGAAAAATTAAAAATTAGCCAGGTATGGTGGCACGTACTTGTAGTCTAAGCTAGGCACTGCATTTCAGCCTGGGTAAAAAGTCAGACTCTCTTTCTAAAAAATAAAATATAAAATATAATTAATTTAAATTAAATGGCACAATACAACTGAATGAATAATATCAAATTGCTAGCTAAAATCTGAAACAAAGATATGCTAGACTCCAAACAGTCTGGTCATTGTAAAGATTTATGCTCTCTTCAAATTTGTCTATTTATTCAATGCAATTCCAGTTAAATCTCTATCAAATTTGTTTTGGGAGTAAATGAACATCTGATTCTAAAATTTATACAAAGTACTTTGTTTCAATAAGAGCCAAAATATTCTTGGAAAAGAAAAAAAAACATGTGGGAGGATTTACTCTATTAAATATCCATTTATTATAAAGCTGTAATAAAATAATATGCATTTGTCACATGTATAAGCGCATAACAAAGCATGTGTAATACTGGGGTTCAGGGTATCCTCAGCTCCCCTGACAGGATGTTTCTCCAGGTTCTTGGTCTCCTGCCTTCTCAAGAATGAGAGAGGGGACTACTGTGCAGTGTGCAGTAAATGCCTAGCTCAAAAGTGTTGGTAGAAAGTGATTTATTTAAAGAGAGAGAGAAACAGGAGAAGGAAAGAGAAAGAAACAGCTAACTCTCACAATGAGTGAGAGAATCCGGAAAGATGGAATCGAGGAGAGGAAAGCAGCTTCCACACTGAGTGGAAGGAAATAGAGAGAGATGGAGTTTAGGAGGGGAGGACAGGCTTCCATAAGAGAGTGTGGAAGGGGACTCCAGAGGGGAAATCCAGGAGAGAGAAAGATGGCTTCCAGGAACGGAGTGTACGTGGAGGGGGATCCAAACACGGAGTCTGAAGGGGTGTGGAAGAAGGGGACTTTTAACCTGGGAGGAACCCCCACCTTCTCTAAGACCCCAGGCCAATGAAAGGAGTTCCTTAGAACTTCCACTGGAGTGATCAACTCTTAGTTTCTTCCCCTGCCCTTGAAATTCAAACATAAACCATTGAATCTCCCAGATGGGGAGAGATGGGAGGGAGGCATGGCGCTGGGAAATTCTTGTCATTAAAACTACACCCCTCTGTGGACCCGGAAAGAGTACACATTCCCTCACATGTATTATAAAGGAACCAAATTAGACCAACATTTATAAAAATGTCATTTCAGAGCAGAATAGGAAAGTTGTTTTTCAATAAATAGTGATATGCCATTAGGAAATGCATATACAAAAAGCAAATAAAAGTTAATACATACTGAAATCCATTCATACAAATAAGACTAAGTAAAACTTACATCTAAGAAGAATGTTAATTCATTAAGTTATGTTAAATAAATGTGAAACTATTTTCACTAATTTGATAAAGCTATTAACTCAGGTTTTTGGCTTGTAATTTTGCTATTTATCCTCCAGAACAGGTGGAATACCTTCATCCCCCACCTTGTCTCCTTCTTACTTTGGATTGATCATTTGAATTGTTTTGGTCATTAAAATGAGCCAGAAGTGACACGGTGCTCTTTACAAGCTCAGGACTTAAGAGGTTTAAAGTGGCAATTTAATATTTTTTTCCACTTCTGCTCTCACGTTGTGAAGAATGTGGACCAGCAAGTCCTCTGTTCCTAGAAGGAGAATGAGAGACACTTGGACAGCTACCTGCACTGAGTTGAAACCCAAAGAAAGGGCAACATATCTGAATCACGGTTGTGTAATGAGAAGCAGTCACTCTACCAATACTAAACCTCCAGCAGAGTTGTGAGCAAAAGTTAAATATTGTTGTTTGAAGCTACTGAATATTAGACTGATTTTATATTGAGAATTAAGTTGGGAATCACTAATGTGAATTTGGGGAAGAAAACTACATTTTTTAAATGGGAGTTGAACAGCATTAAAATATTGATAAATTGAACCACATTAAAATTATATCATTTTTTATAAAACATTATGAGAACAAAAAGCAAGCCATAAAAGAGACTTTTTTTCCTGAAAATGTGAAAAAGTTTTTCAAATCTGTAGCAAAAGAACATCAAAATAGAAAGAATAGGTAAGATAATTCTTCAGGCACTGTATGAAACAGTATATCCAAATGGCCAACAAACATTTGAAAAGAAGGATCATTTCATTAGCAATTGCATTGCTGTAAATTTAAAGCAAATTAACAGAAATTCATGATTTGATTAGTGCAAATTAAGAGAAAAATGAGATAGTATGACGTATTCCCAGAATAAATACAATTTAAAGGCCTGAAGATAGCAAGTATTGGATTTTGAGGCAAATAGTGTCTCGAATGCTGCTTGTGGGATTATAAATCAACTATACAACTTTGAAAAGTCATTATTTTCTAGTAAAACTAATTACACATTAATGAAAAATTAATAATTCCATTTGTAGATATTTGAGAGTGCTTATATTTACTGAGATATCACAACAATGTTCAGGGCAGTGTCACAAATAGATGGCAAATAACAGGAAACAGGCCCAATGCTCACTGACAGTGAAATGATGAAAAATGAAAAGAATGTACTTATGCATAACAAGGGTGACTCTTATGAGGCAATAATGAATAATCATGCCACAGAGATACACAAGGTACAAATTTCCAAATTAATTTAAAACCAGTCAAAACTAAGCTTATAGTATTAGAAGACAAGATGGTGGTTACACTGTGGAATGAGGAGTGTGTCATTATTAGGATATAAAACTGAAAAAGCATCTGCAGTGTGAGTAATATTTCTTCCCCTGGGGCCATGGTTATACAAGAGTTCTCAAATTGTAAAATTTATTCAGTTGTTCATTTAAAAATATATGTTTTTGCATTTGATTATTACATATCAGCTGAAAAAAATACCCATAATCAAATTGCCAACAACACAAAAGCCCAGAGCCAGGCAGATTCACAGTCTAATACTACAATTCATTCAAAGAATAATTGGTACTAAACCTATGGAAATTGTTCCAAAAGATTGAGAAAGAGAGAGTACTCCATAATTTATTCTATGAAGCCAGCATCACCCTGATACTAACACTAGGAAAGGACATTATACACACACACACACACACACACACACACACACACGCACAGGCTAATATCCCTGACGAAGGTAGATGTGAATACCCTCAACAAAATACTAGCAAACCAAATCCAACAGCACATCAGAAGGATAATTCACCAAGGTCAAGTGAGTTTTATCCCAGGGATACAAGGATGGTTCAACATAACATGAGTCAATAAATGTGATTCACCACATAAACAGAATTGAAAACAAAACCACATGGTCAACTGAATAGATGCAGAAAAAGCATTCAACAAAATTCAGTATCCCTTTATGGCAAATACCTACAACAAACTAAGTCTAGAAGGAGCATATCTCAAAATAATACAAGCCATATATGACAGACCCACAGCCAAAATCATAGTGAATGGGGAAAATCTGAAAGCATTTCCCTTGAGAACTGAAATAAAACCAGGATGCCCACTTTCACCACTTCTATTTAGCATAGTACTGGAAGTCCTAGCCAGAGCAATCAGGCAAGAGAAAGAAGGAAAAGACATCCAAATTGGAAAAGAGGAGGTCAAACTATCTCTGTTTGCTGAAGTTATGATCCTATATCTAGAAAATTTCTCCAAAAGACTCCCAGATTAATCAACGAATTCAGTAAAGTCTGAGGTTACAAAATCAATGAACACAAGTCAGTAGCATTGTTATACACCACCAACAATCAAGCTAAGAATCAAATGAAAAGCTCAGTCCCATTTAAGATACCTGCAAAAAATAAAAATAAAATACCTAGAAATATATTTAACCAAGGAGCTAAAAAGATCTCTACATGGGAAATTATAAAACACTACTGGAAAAAATCATAAATGACACAAGCGAATGGAAAAATATCCCATGCTCATTGATAGGAAGAATCAACATCATAAAAATGACCACACTGCCTGAAGAAATCTAGACTCATTGCAATTCCTATCAGTATATGCCAACATCATTTTTACAGCATTAGAAAAAGCAATCCTAAAATTCACATGGAACCAAAAAAGAGCCTAAATAGCCAAAGCAATCCTAAGCAAAAAGAACAAATCTAGAAGCATTATATCACCCAACTTCAAATTATAATACAAGGATGTAGGAACCAAAACAGCATGGTACTGATGTAAAAGTAGATACATAGACCAATAGAACAGAATAGAGAATCAGAAATAAAGGCAAAGTCTTATCAACCAACTGATCTTTGACAAATCATACAAAAACATAAATTAGGAAAAAGAACCCTATTCAATAAGTTGTGCTCAAAAACCTGAATAGCTATATGTAGAAGATTGAAGCTGGATCCGTCGCTCTCACCTCATAAAAAATCAACTCCAGATGGATTAAATATTTAAATCTAAGACCTGAAAACATAAAACTTCTAGAAGAAAATCTAGGAAAAACTATTTTAGACCTTACCCTAGGCAAATAATTTTACCTAAGACCCCAAAAACAAATGCAATCAAGACAAAAATAAATAAATGGAACTTACTTAAACTAAAAAGCTCCTGCACAATAAAAGAAATAATTACCAGAGTAAACAGACACCCCAGAGGATTAGAGAAATTATTTGGCAACTGTATACAACAGAGGACTAATATACAGAATCTACAAGAACCTCAATCAAATCAGCAAGAAAAAAAAATTTCACCAAAAAGTGAATAAATGACATGAATAGACATTTCTCAAGAGAAGACACACAGATGGCCAACAAACATCTAAAAAAAAATTGCTTAACATCACTAAACATCAGGGAGATACAGACCTCGATGAGATACCTCCTTATACCATCAAGATGGCCATTATTAAAAAGTCAAAAAAAAAAAAAGATATTGGTGTAGATATAGTAAAAGGAAATGCTTATATAATTTAGATTATGGGAATTTAAATTAATACAACCTCTATAGGAAACAGTATGGAAATTCTCAAATAATTAAAAATACATCTACCATTTGATACCTCAATCTCACTCATGGGTATCCAAAGGAAAGTAAGTCATTATATTAAAAAGACCCCTGGACACATACGTTTATTACAGCACAATTTACAATTGCAAAGATATGGAACCGGTTTAAGTGCTCATCAGCTGATGAGTTCATAAAGAAAATGTAATAATACACCATGGAATACTACTGAGCCAAATAAAAGAATGAAATAATGTCTTTTGCAGAAACTTGGTTAGAACTGAAGGCCTTTATTCCAAGGGAAGTAACTCAGGAATGGACAACCAAATACCATATGCTCTCACTTTTAAGGTGGAGGTAAGCTGTAGGTATACAAAGCATGCAGAGTGGTGTAATGGACACTGAAGAATGAGAAGGGTAGAGAGTGAGAGGGGGGAGAGAATAAAAAATGTGTACTGGGTACAATGTACACTACTTGGGTGACAGGTGCAATAAAATCTCAGACTTCACCCTAAACAATTCATCCACGTAATCAAAAATCACTTGTACCCCAAAGTTATTGAAATATTATATATACATGTATATGTGTGAAGGGTGTGTGTGTGTGTGTGTGTGTGTGTGTGTATGTATATATGTATATATGTGTGTGTGTATATATGTGTGTGTGTGTGTGTGTGTGTGTGTGTATATATATATAAAGCATACAAAAATATAAATTAGGAAAAAGAACCCTATTCAATAAATGGTGCTCAAAAACCTGAATAGCTGCATATAGAAGACTGAAACTGGATCCGTATCTCTCACCACATAAAATAATCAGCTCCAGATGGATTAAAGATTTAAATCTAAGACCTGAAACCATAAAACTTCAAACCATATATGTGTGTATGTGTATATGTATATGTATATGTACATATAGAGAGAGCCACAACTTTAATGACAGGAACAAATAAATAAATAAAATTTACCCCATACTACATTGCAGAGCAGAGACTATATTCAGTATAGGGAGCCTTAAATGGTGTCAGAAATGCCAGTCAAGTTCTGGCTTGGACTAGATTATTAGTGGTGTGGATGTTAAGTAGTGATGATAGATCATGCACGAGGGGAAGAGAAATTAAGAATGATTGCAAAGGCTTAGGCCTGGGTAACAGGATCACTGATGTGCAGCTACGGGGGCGGTGGGGGTAAAATGGTTTAGATATGTATTGAATAGGGTGTGTTTGTTGTTGTCCCTTTTTTTGGCTTCAAGATATCTTATATTTATAAGACTTATTAAAATTCAACTGAAGATGGCATTATAGGCATTTGAGTCATTTGGAGCTTAAGAGAGGACTAGCCTATCTTTTAAGTTTTGTGAATAATCACCACACAATCCTTTAAAATGTGTTATTAGATGAAATTTCATGAACAGGATATGTAGAAAAGTAACAAGGGTTAATGATCGAACCCTGAGGCACTTTGCCCATTATGAAGGAAGAAGCCAGAAAAGAAGAAAGAGAGCTAGGGAACTAAGCGTGCACGCGCGCGCGCGCGCGCACACACACACACACACACACACAGAGAGAGAGAGAGAGAGAGAGAGAGAGAGAGACAGAGAAATCGTGATAACACAAGCTATAAAGTGAACATTTGAAACAAAGTCTATATGGTATTAAAGCACATTTCTCTGAATTTTATGATAATTAAGGTAAAAGAGGAAGCTAAATTATACAGACGAAAGAAAGAAAAATTTTTGAGACATGCCACAATCACTCATATCATGTGTGTTCTCCTTCTTGGCAACAAGTAACAGTTGGTATGTTTCCAAGATGTCCTTGCCAGGAGAGACTTGACAAACCCCATGACTGGTAACTGGACCAGCAGGTCAGATGCTGTTTCTAACATTTACTCTTGACTTCTCTCCTTTCGCCCATATAGCTCATATAAGCTCATATAAGGCTTTTTAGATTGGAAAGCTCCCAAGTCACAGTGTCTGTCCTGGGCCATGACAAAATGCGGTTCATCTCTATGAATATCATAAACCAACCTAGATTTAACTGCATCCAAAACTTCCTAATACATTGATGGAAGTATTCAATTTTTTCTTGGGAAAATGGTGAGGCAGCTAATCCTTCAGAGTAACTGCTGAATTGAATTACTTTCTTTATTCTTTTCTTAATCAATTGTTCCGTCTGAAAGAGTGGATTCACAACATTTGCAGCCACTGAGAGATCAATTGCTAACTCATATAAACCCTTTTATCTAACAGTATCAAAATTTGTGGTGTGCTTCTCTGAATATTTGTCCTGAGAGTACATGCTTGCAGGGATTCATCAGACTTCTGATAATTCTAAGTAAAAAGTCCCTGTTTTTTCCACTCTGAGTTTTGTGCTAACTAGCCAGGGTCTCACCATACATGTATTGCCTTTTGGGCAATCAGAATTCTTAATGGTATTACTTTGAAAATAAGCATGATATCTTTCCAAACGACCATGAAGCCTGAGATTTTCTTATAATGGGGAAAAGCTGGTCATCCTCGTTTTTCTCTGCCAATCTTCCTGCTTCCTCCTTTAGATGTCTGATTTTTATCTGGGGTACTAAAAATTGTCAGGGACTATATCTTTTGCTAATTTTCCTTCTACTAAATGCTGTCTATTAATTTAGTCAATTGCCCCATGTAACTGTCTATTTCCTCCAAATTGCATAAATAAATTTTTTCCCCTACATTCTTTTTCAAAGATCTAGCTTCATCTCAATGACACATTGGAAACTATCCCTGCATTAAAACCTCATTATGTTGTTAATTCAGCTTAACTTCAAAATGAATTTTAAAGCTTTTCTTTCCCTTTCTCTTGAGTTTCAAGATATAACCTTGAAAGGAACCGCAGAAGCCCTGTCTCCTAGCCTTAAGTTAGACTCCAACGTCCCTCCCTTTGTCACCGTTTATGCTGCCTTCACATTTATTTAACTGCATGCCAATGTCTAACTATGTGCCTTCTTAGCAGTTCCAGTGTTAATCTTGACACAGACAGACTAAGCCTGGAGACCCAGTTGCAAAATTCCAGAGGTTACTTCAAAGCAGATAGTAAACACGGTCACTGTTGAAATGAGGCCAGCCTGAGATCCAGGTGAACTGGGACCCAAGATAGCTGCCAGAACAAGATACACAGACAATGTATTCAGCACAATTCTTGCACGAGTTCCTTATCAATTTTCCTTTTTTAAACTCCTGCCTCCCCGGCACCTGGCCACAAATTAAAGTGGTTACTTTGACTGGAAATCCAGCCATTTCCCCTTTAGGAGTTTTAGTTAATAACGTCACTTTCTAACAGACCTTGCTCTTTTTAATTGGACTCTGCAAGCAGTGAGCATCCGGACCTGCATTAGATTATGGTGTTTACTATATCCTCAGTGTGCTCATGAAAAACTGTCTTAACCATTGTGATTCATGAGCCTGAGAATCTATAATGCTGTTGGCCCTATATAGAGAAGAAAAGATTGAATTATCAATTAGATTCAAATGTGTTTGGGATCTTTCCAAGAACTCAAAGTTGTTCATATCCAAAACATGCAATCAAAAAACAGTCACAGGTTAAACATTCTTTCTTTATAGGACTCAGATTTCCCGATGCAACGCCACCAAAATGGTTTTTATCTCCTGCATTTTATCTCCTGCATTTGGACCCATTTTTGTTTGGAAATCTAACAGAAGATGTTGGTTTTGAGCAATATAAATGGAGATACTGCTGCACAAAAGAAAACCATTTTAATTTTAAAATATTTCCACTTTATAGTCATTGATTAATGGCTTTTTGGACTACTCTTGGTTCTCTAGACAGCTAGGGATCCTATAAATCTATAAGGCCCAAATTTACTTATAGTCAGCAATCTTGAGAAATCTGGTGTGACCTGCTATAATTATTTTATACATTAGGGCTGTCCATTAACTTTTCGTTAGTAAATAATATTAAATGTGTTACAAATTCTAATATATACAATTTCTCCCCCAAGCAGATTTGACTTCCACTGTTTCTTCTCCGCCAACATCTATGGTAGAGGAGTGAATGGTATAGTCCTCTTGCTAACCACCATTTTCTCCCCATATGTAAAGGCTATTTTTGAATTTATGGTTTCTAATAACCAGGTCAAATAATTCATAATTAAAATATTAAATAATTTATTTTAAGCATATATATATATATATATAACATATATAAAAACATTATGATGTTTTTATTTTATTTTGTAACATTACTATCAATCACTAAAAAATTATTACCTTATCAAAAACCAAATTTTCATTTTAATTATTTCTCTTTCAAAATTGTGTTTGGAAGAGAAATAATTAAAATTTGGGAGGATTTAATATTTACTCATATTGAAAAATGTTTTAAGAAATAATTTTTTAATTACATGTGTGTATATTAAAATGTTTGCAATTATATTATAAAATGAACATTATATTCTAAGATTTATTTTTAATTAATAGCTTTATCTAGAAAATTAACAGGTAGATTTTCCTTATGTAGCCTAAAATATTTTATCTTTATTAAATATAATTTTTAAAATCTAAAATATTACTTTGTTTTAAGTATAAACAAAATGGATTGGACATTCTACCCACTTCATAATTAAATTGTGAGACCACTGCATCTCTTAAGACCAGGTAAGATCAGTTTAAATATAAGAATATAAAATATCTTGACTTCATGACCAAAACACCAAAAGCATTGACAACAAAAGCCAGAATAGACAAATGGGACCTAATCAAACTCCACAGCTTCTGCACAGCAAAAGAAACAATCATTAGAGTGAATCGGCAACAAACAGATTGGGAAAAAATTTTTGCACTTTACCCATCTGACAAAGGGCTGATATCCAAAATTTACAAAGAACTAAAACAGATTTACAAGAAAAAAACTAACAAGCCCATTCAAAAGTGGGCAAAGGATATGAACAGACACTTTACAAAAGAAGACATACGTGAGGCCAACAAACATATGAAAAAATGCTCATCATCACTGGTCATCAGAGAAATGCAAATCAAAACTACATTGAGATACCATCTCACGCCAGTTAGAATGGCGATCATTAAAATATCTGGAGACAACAGATGCTGGAGAGGATGTGGAGAAATAGGAACACTTTTACACTGTTGGTGTGAGTGTAAATTAGTTCAACCATTGTGGAAGACAGTGTGGCGATTCCTCAAGGACATAGACATAGAAATTCCATTTGACCCAGCAATCCCATTACTGGGTATATATCCAAAGGATTACAAATCGTTCTACTATAAGGACACATGCACACGAATGTTCATTGCAGCACTGTTTACAATAGCAAAGACCTGGAACCAACCCAAATGCCCATCGATGATAGACTGGATAGGGAAAATGTGGTACATATACACCATGGAATATTATGCAGCCATCAAAAACGATGAGTTTGGGTCCTTTGTAGGGACATGGATGAACCTGGAAACCATCATTCTCAGCAAACTGACAGAAGAGCAGAAGATCAAACACCGCATGTTCTCGCTCATAGGCGGGTGTTGAATAATGAGAACACATGGACACAGGGAGGGGAGCACTACACACTGGGGTCAGTTGGGGGGAAATAGGGAGGGACGGTGGGGGGTGGGAAGCTGGGGAGAGATAGCAAGAGGAGAAATGCCAGATGTAGGTGATGGGGAGGAAGGCAGCAAATCACACTGCCACGTGTGTTCCCATGCAACAATTTTTCATGTTTTTCACATGTACCCCAAAACCTAAAATGCAATAAAATAAATAAATGGGAAAAAAATATCTTAACAACATAGTAAAAATAACCTAATTCAGGTATAGGCAACCAAACAATAAGAAAATCCCTGTTGTTTTCAATGACACTGGTTACATTTACCAAAACTAACCACATGCTGTGTCATAAATTATTAAAAACATTAAAATAAGTTCTTTTTGTATAGTTGAATTGAGCTAGAAATAAATATCAAAAAATAAAATCTCACTATTTGGGAGAAAACACTTTTAAGTAGCCTATGTTTAATAAATATTAAAATAAAACTCCATGAAAGATAGCTAGAAACATATGAAGCTAGTTGCATGCAATTTAACTTTATTCAGAAAACAAGTTATAGATTTAATTGTATATATTTGTAAAATAGTAAGGTAGAAATACAGTTATTAACTGTTCCATCTCAAGAAACCAAGAAAATTATAATAAAATCAGTATAAAAATACAGAATGGATGGAATCATAAAAATAAGAACATATATATTTTGAACGTGTAATACAATGAAATCAAAAGAGAACTATTAGTTCTTTGAAAATAACATTAAATTTAATAATTCTTCCATAAACCTGAAGAAAAAAATTAATAGAAAAAATACAAAGTATCAATGTCAGCATTGAAAATACGAACATCCTCCTGAAAATAAAAACAAAATAAGAGGTAGCTTAAACATTTTAAGTTAATAAAGAGACAGTTTTGAGTAAATGGGAAATTCTTTTAAAAATAAATTTATAACTCAGAGATATGAAAAATTAAAAGACTCGAACATTTTTAGCGACTCAATTACCTTAAGGGAACAGGCCATAATTGATTGCACTAAACTTTAAATATACAGTTAATGAGAACAAAAAAAGCAGTAAACATTTCGTGTAAAAATTGATAAAGCCAAGTGTGAAACAAATTATCAGGCATTTTGTGAGAATATTTTCTTAACCTGGTCAAAGTTCTGTGTGAACTATCTTCTGAAAGGTACCTGAGCAAGATTTTAAAGATGTGATGACATTTTCTGGAAGGAGAAAAATACTGTCCTTTCTCAGGTCTGAATGTAACTTCTGTTTCTATATTAAGAAATGCAAAAGTTCATAGCTCACACATATTCATTTTTAATACATTTTTATGAACATCTCCAAGCTGCTCAGCCTCCAATTATTTTTTTTTATTGCTTTATGGTGAAAGTGCTATATTCTAAAAAGACTTATACCTAGTGTTAAACTGAGTTTTGTGTTTTACAAGGAAAATTTATTTCCAAAGTAATACTGCAAAATGGCTACTATGACTTAAATAAATGACACCAACATTGAGAAACATAGTTTTGTCATTGTGCAAGAAAGGGCATATTTTTCCTCACCAGAATCAGATAAGATAGAAATAAAGAAGGAAGTTAAATATCTTAATATGATAGAAGAGATTTGTTTTTCTAAATATTTTATCTTTTGCTTCAGTCTCTTGCTTCAAAAGCTTGAAATTCAACTACATAGAGTAGATTAAGCTCGGTATTTTTCATTCAAAATTATTCTAGCTCTACTCACTTCTATGTAAATATGGAACCTTTTAGTACATTTAGAAATGTTCACAAAATCTTAAGCAATGAAATTCATCAAGATATATAATTTGTGTGATGTAGATTTGCCTTATTTTATATGATATGTGAGAATCATACAGTAATGAGGCCGTTACATCAGCTAGTGCAGAAAAAATTAAAATATATTATAAAACTCCTTCTAAAGCTCATATTAAAAATAGAAAAATAATATGGTCTAGAGACAATTGTTTGTCAAAATAATGTAATTACATACATTCCATCTCTTTCTAACAAGAGATGTCTTTTAATAGATTGGTTGTAGCTATTATTTGTTTAAGGTATTTTAAACTACATTTACATGCCAAATAATCTCAAACCTACAGAATCGTTGAAAGTATAGTGAAAATAACTTTTTGTTTTTGAAAACAAAATGAAACAAATTGACAATCTGATTCCCAGAAACTTTAGTATATATTTTCTCTCAATCAGGACATGTTCCTGTGTAACTTTAATACCTATACCCATCAAAATCAGGAAAAGGACTTGATCAGTCATTCCCATCTAATCCACAGATCATATAAAAGTTTTGCCAATTGCCCTAATAATGCCGTTTCTAGCATTTTTCTAAAATGATTGAGTTCACTCTTGAGTTTGTCAGTTTCTTTTAGTCTCTCCTTCCATGTGAAATGCTTGTTTATCTTTGATTCATATGTGTTTGGCACTTTTGAAGATTGTAGGCTGGTTATTTGGTAAGATATTTTCAACTTAGGTTTGTTTATGTCTCCTTGTGTTTAGATTCAGGTTATAAACAGTGAGGCTATGTTCTTATTGCATTCTATAAGGGGCTCACAATTCTCATATGTCTACTTATTGACATTTATTTTTTAATGTATGTTTAAATATATGTATAATATTATATATATTTATAAGGCACATCGTAATGTTTTGAAGTATATGTATATATTCAGGTAATTCTAGTTGAGTGTTTTACTAAATTATCTTCTTCAAGGTTTTGGAAGCTACTTTCTTCTCATACCTTATCAGAAAGTATTTTCATGCTTGCTTGACTTTGTAGCAAACTTCTAATGACGAGAGGAGATTTGTGGGAATCTTCATGGAAAGGAGAGCACAGTCTGTGAAACTAAAGAGAACAGGTGTTACTCTTTCTAGCCAGGGTGCTTCATTAATTAAAAGAAATCACCTGTTAATAATCATATTTGTTTCTCTTTTATCAAGCATTGTTTGTGATATATCTTAAACATTGACAAAATATTTGTTGATAAATGAAAGATACAGTGAATGAATAATTAAACGCAAGTTTTTATTCACTAATATGCAGTTGGGCTTTGACAATTGCTGTGGTGTTTTGTTTTAGCCGTTGTTGCCATTTTTTAATTGTTTGTATTTATTGAACCAACTTAATAGTTGATGGCTTACTTATTTTTCAGGGACTGATTGAGAGGTTGCAGGTGATGGCATACAATAAGATAATAATGACAGTAATAAAGACAATAATAGTAATATTTATGATGATTATTATAATAAACATGAAATGAAACACTATATTATCTGTTCCAAGAATTTATGCCACAGAATCAAAGAACATATAACAAACACAGAAAGAGGAGATTAATAAGCAGTATAGTCTGAGAAACAACAAGGTAATACCTAGGTGTAATTAGTAATTGTATTGATAATTATAGTAGTCTTATAATTTTCTTTTCTCTTTTTTCTCTCTCCCTCTCCTTACCTCTACCTCTATTTCAATCTTTTTCTCTCCAGGTATCAATGATTATTTTAAAAGTATTTCTAAATGAGGTGATGTTAATATTAATATTGACATTAATATTAAGCTTATTCTTTAAACCAAGAAATATTTGGTTTTATACTGGTTGTAGTATGGGTGACATGTGAGAGATAAAACTGAAATAAGATCCCAGGGTTAGTTGTGGAAAGTTTTTTGTCAAGTTAATTAGCTTGGGTTATTCCTCATAGTTGGTAATAGGTTATAAAGAAAGAAATGACTGTAGAAATTAGCATTTTTGATGAATTTCCTGACTAACACTAATAAGATTAAAGAATGCATTAATTTTACATCAGCTTTAAAAATTAGTAATATGATGCACAAATGCAAAGTGAGTCTACATTTCTTATATTTCCCTTGTTATTGCTACCATACTGGTATCATAGCTTTGTTGTGTTTAAAAAGAAGTATTTCTCCCCTTCATGAGTTATTTTTAAAAATTTGATGAAGTAAAAACAATTACACAAAAGCAAGCGGAGATAATAGTAAATGGGGATCAATAAATGTATGGCTTATGGCCGATGTTGATAGTGTCCCTGTGTATTGGAAAATCATTATTATTTTTAATTTGACATATGGTGTGGCAAATTAACTACATGCTTATGAACATTGGGCACCATGCAATACATTATCAAAAACATTATCACTTTTAGTTCCCATAAATGACTACTGCCTTTTTTCCATATCAATATGTATTTGCTGATAAATGAAAAATCATCATTAAAATTTCTACTGATTATCAACACCCTATAAATTGAAGAAGACACTAACTTCAATTACATTGTTAGCAGGTTAAAAAAAATCATCTGCAGATACAACAAGGAGATTTTACTCTTGTAGAATTATTTTAGGAAGATCATTGGCAGCATTGCTCAGGAATTGGCATTTACCTATGTGCTGCAATAACATTTGTCTGAAAATGCCTAAGGAACTTATTCAGGGAAAAAAAATCCATAATTGTATCGTCAATTTTTAAACTGGACTACCCATTTTAAAAACAGTTAAATTATTGTAAAAATTGGGTTAATCTCAACATCTGTTTTTCCAACAAATGCTGAGAAGGATAACGCCTCATATTATGAATGTTACTTTACCTTTGCTTTCCTTCAAAAGGAGAAATTATGGTTATAAGGACATTTATATTTTTTCCTAAGAACATTTAATGCATTTTGTTATTATATTTGTCTATTTTACAGTTTTCATCTGAATTCTTAATGCAAAGTAATGAGTTTTTTTTTTACTTTTAAAAAATCCTCTATATAGACATATCTATTCAAGATATTATAATAATGTATTACTTAAGAATTTATTTTAGTAATGAATTAAATAAATTTATTTATTTAAGTAATAATGTATTACTCTCCTAAGGATCAAAACTCTACATAACCCACAATGATTAAGAGTAGGGAATAAGAACAACTAAAATACAAAAATTTAATATTAGCAATTTAGTTTTTAAAATCTGCTTGCTGTAGCATGCAAATTCAAGCAACATTAATTTCAAGGAAATAGAGCCATGATAAATTTGTTTAGTGTCAGTTTGGGATAAGCCAAGTATAAAATAGGATTGAAGATGGTATTTTCTCTGAACTTCAAAGAGAACATAGATTGATTTTTAACATAAAGTTAGTAGTTAAATCAGGTGTACACACAGCAAACCTTTGTGATATTAATTACAAAGTTGTGTTTTCATTAAGTCTGAGGATTGAAGCAGGTCTTTTTCTTTTAGAGTAAAAATAAAATAAATTATATATTAATAAAAATGTTACATAGTAATTTCTAAGGCTATATAACTATAAGAAATTACTTGAATACGCAATTCATTCTTTAAGATGCATATTTGAATGAAATTACCATAAAGACATGTATATGCTTATCTGTGTTACAATATGCATGTGGAAATAGTACCATTCACTGAATAAATTAGCATTACTATGAATAGATGAGGATTTGCATGTATTTTCATGCAACAAAATATTACATTAAACTTAAATTCGTTACATAGACTGCTCACCAATTACATGTATGAGTATGTGTGGTTAATCAAGGTATGTGTCTGTTATATTAAAATTTGTATATATCTAAGTATATATTATTTTAACATTTTTTAATTTTTGGATTAGATCCTAAAATAGATTGATATACAAAAATTAAAAGTAAAGAAATAAATCTCCTACTACATAAGACCATGGTTTGGGATTTAATATAGGAGAGAATTGTTATCTTTACCCATTTCTGTCAGGTAAAATAAACTGGGGGCAGGAGGTGGGAAGAACAAAGGAAAGATAGAAAGGAAAGCCACACTTGCTATGAAGCAAGGAAACAAATAATTCAAATGAGAGATTATATGAAGAAGGAACAGTAAATGGTATAAAACAAAATCCCAGGAACAGGATGATCATGCAGAGAAGAAGTATATGTGTGTGTGTGTGTGTGTGTGTGTGTGTGTCTATATACATATATACATACAAACATATATATGTAGTATATATGTAGGTATCTTGGACAAACATGCACAAAAATAATATATAAAAGTTAGAATCTGAAAAAATTATTCTATGAAACACATAAATTTTAAAAATAGAATGATTTTATGGAAGATGGTAGAGTAGGAAGCTCTAGAAACCAGTTCTTTCAGGAGAATAATTATTGAGCTGGCAAGAACTGTCAGAATAAATTATTTTCAAGCACTAGACTGTAGTAAAATACTTGCAGTGTCCACTGGAATGCTTATTGAAAAAAATAGTCTGATGTATTTTGACTTTCTGTGTTTAATATATATTATTTATATATATAATGGCTATATATGTACAGTGATTATATATAAAACATTGTATACACATAGTATTTATGTATATAGTGTTTATGTGTGTGTATATATATATATATATATATATATGGAGAAAGAAGTTTAATTTTTAAAATGGCTTACAGGATTGTGGAGGCCAGCATGCCTGAGATTTGTAGTACAGATCAGCAGTCTAGAAATTCAGGAAGGAGTTGATGTTACAATCCTTAGTCCACAGTTCAGGGAGCAGCAAGATAAAAATTTAGGCATTATCTCTCTTCTTTCTGTTTACATTTTAAGCATGACTTCTTCCTCTTTGGGAAGTTTCATTATTCATTATTAATAAAAAATTAAATGTAAATTGATTAATTTCACCAATTAAAAGACAGAGATTGAGAGACTGTAATTTTTTCAAAAAGACTAAATTATGATTTGCTTATAAGAGATTCATTTTCGAATCAAAGACACAAATAGTTTGAAAGCACAAAAAAAGAAAACAAGTATCCCCTACAGATAATATTCAATAATAATCAAACAATAGCTAGAGTGGCTATACTATTATAAGACTAATTAGATTTCAAGTAAAAGTAGCTGGAAGAATGAAAGGACAAGTATTTTGATAAAAAGTTGAAATCATCAAGAAGATATGACAATTATGAAATAAACACAAAACAATAGAGTTCTAAAATATGTAAAGAAAATTTGTCAGAATTGGAGTTAAATACACAGTTATACAAAAAAATTGGGGGATTTCCAAACCTACAACAAAACTATGTAATTATTAAAATGTATACAAATGGTCTAAGGGTAGACCACGTGTAATATAATTAAGAGTAGAGAAATAAACACTTATGGCCAATAAATATTTTAGAAGGGTGCTAAGACCATTCAATGGAAAAATACCATACTTCAATAAATACTGCTATAACTTGATAAACACATGCAAAAGAATAAAATTGGATCTCTACCTCATTTGATATTCATTAATAAAAATGAATTAGCAACCTAAATATAACAGGAAAATTATAAAACTCTTAAAACTTGAATGTAAATCTTCATGACCTCATATTTATCAGTGGAATCTTAGATTTGACAACAAAACATGAGAGAGCAAAGGAAGCAGATAAGTTAGACTTCATTGAATTTAAACCCTTTGTGTATCCATGAACACTATTGAGAAAGTGAAGACAATCCACAGAGTAGAAGAAAATATTTGCAAATGATGCAGTCCATAAAGGTTCAGTATGAAGAATATAGACAGTTTACAAAATTTTATCAACAAAACGTGAACAACTCAATTTAAAAATGAGCAAAGGACTTGAATAGACATTACTCCAAAGAAGATATACAAATGACCAGCCAGCAAATAAAAAGATGTTCAATACCATTGGCATTAAGGAAATACAACTCAAAACCACAATGTGTCACAACTTCACACTCACAAGGATGACTATAGTAAAATGAAAGGAAAACGCATGGTGTTATGTTTGCCAACTTCACCCTCCCAATCATTTAGTTAGACCACTCATTATCAGTCCTCATTCTTTTCCATTCAATTGCCACTCTAGCTGCACATTTTCAGGCTCCAGTAGTCTGTAAATTCCACGGAGACATGATTGATAAGTAAACCCCCTAATCTGGGGCTTCATAGCTCTTTGGACTTGATATCTGCTCAAGGTAACCTGTAATCTGTGAATAATCCAGCCACCTAATCATGGAAACCTTTAAATATCACTAACATGTCCTCTTGTGAGCATTAGTTACCCACTGACAATGCACCCACATCATTATTAGTTCTTCAGGATGAATTTTCTGTTTTTTTGCTGGTACAGTCAACCATTTCAACCATGCAATAGCGTAACAAACCATTCCATGTTAGGAGACACTCTGAGATGCTTCTGAACGTCATCAATAAGAATCACCTTGAAGAATTAGGCTGTTGTTCATCAGCAGAGAAATCAGTGGGTACACAGATACCCTTCCTTTAACATCTGTAGGGAGATATGTTTGGGTTGAGACACAAATATGTGCAATATTGGTTTGGCATCCAGTAGTAAATCATTCCTTTTGTGGCTCTTAAATTTCAAAATGAGGGAAAGTGGTTAGGACTTCTCTTAGGTTAAGGCAAAGAGTAGTCTCAGTTTAGCAAATTCCTGGAAACATTCAGAATGAAAACAACTTAAATTTGGCACCACCGGATGTGAGTCTAGGCAGGATTTATGAGTTAATAATTAATTGGAAAGATGGTTTGCAAACAATAATGTATTTCTCTAAAATTTTTCACTGTAGTATGTGTTTGCTTTATCATTACTATATAAAATAACTGCATATTTTAAAAATCAAAATAAACTTTCTATAATTTTTTAAACTTCAGAATTATATCAGAGATTGAGTGACTTTTACACCTTATCAATATCCACAGTATTTTGATAATTTGAAAAAGGATATAGACTCTGGGAAGCTACATTTAAATTAAGAGAGAATTAGTTAAATCAGTGTACCTTTTAAATACAGAATATAATTAACAGTGCTTCCATATTATCAATTTATTATCAGCCTATTACAGAGGCCTGGTCATTCATAACGGCTCAACCCTCCACATTATTTCAGTTCACTGAATGAGAAAACAGCTTTCTAATGCAATGATAATAAATACATTTACATTTTGAACCATTTAAATGAATAAATAAATATCTAGTTTGGCTGTTGCTGTTACTGTATAAAAGCAGTGCTTTAATAAGTTATTGAAATTAATTCATGCTAATTATAAAAATTATACCATTGAACATTTATTGAAGAGTCCAAGAGGCCAAGACCTGTGTTTTCTAAAAACGTAGGACCATCTAAATAACCTTTAGAAACAATGTTGAAAACACACCTAAGCTTAAATCGTGACTGTGTTTTATTGGAATAATTTTCTATGCCTCTAAATTTTGTCTTTCATATTGGAAATATGGCTCTTATTATATGTAGTAATAAAATTATTTTATTCAATAATTGAACTATTGAATACTGGATGTTTTTCTCTAGACCTTTCATGTTCAGAGGTTAATAGACATTCATAAATACACAGCTTAACTAACCAGTGTTGATAGCGCCTTTGATTGTTAAAAGTAATTCAGAGAACATCACAAGATGGCAAACATTTCTGTTGTACAGGGAAAGAAAAAATTAAAGAGAAGCTAGTAGAGACAAAATTGCTTAACATATAGGGGAAAAAATGCCCACACAATGAGTCAAATTTAGTCAACAACTTTTGGCCTTATTAGACAAAGTATAAATTGTCAGCGTTTATATATCCGATTTTTATACCTCTGTGTTATTTACATTTTCATAGCATAGAGGTAACTTTTAAGTATTTTTTTTGAATACATGGAGGATTGATAGAGATCCTCTTAGATAACTGGAACTTTTAAAAGTGGTTAAGTACTTCTGCACTTAATATCATATCAACTTTAAACAGATGCTACCTCTGCTTTTAAAGCCCTTAGGAAAATTTTAACTAGCATTTAACCATAAACAGAGAACAACTTATTTCTCATTGAAGAAGGAGAGAAATTGAGGTTAGAGGTAAAAGTGTTTAGAAAAATCGGCCAACATTTCTCTAATTAAAGTACTGTCAATCAATATTGGTAATAGAGATTTTATAATTTGAAAGCTTTTAGTTCATTTTATGCTCACTTATTTGCAACGTTTTTGCCTTTTATTAAAACAATAGGTGTAACAAAATGTGAATATAATAGAAAAAGTACAACTTTCAAAGAAATGTGTGTGACTAGATTACCTTTCTCACTAAGAAGAAAAAAATCTTAATGCCCTAATAAATTAA
Organism: Sapajus apella; assembly: GCF_009761245.1. Taxonomy (NCBI): domain Eukaryota; kingdom Metazoa; phylum Chordata; class Mammalia; order Primates; family Cebidae; genus Sapajus; species Sapajus apella. Next base: position 16,011,193 of record NW_022436951.1, read on the forward strand.
AATATCGCATTTGATTTAATGTCATAAATATACATATGTTTACAAGATTGTTTTTTAGGCTAACCACAGAGAAAACTCAAAAAATGTTTAAACATTTATTTATTAGCTTCCTTATGATGCTACCTCCCACTTTCTATACATACCCTGAAAATAAAAGCCTTATTTGACTGTACTGGAAATTACACCTCTTGGAGATATTTGGTCCATGATTTCTCTCTTTATTACATTCCTGTATACTTAGCAACCACCCTATCCCACGGAAAAGTACGCAAGGATAGTTTTCTCCATTGCATGCACGTGAACTAGCCCATATGCCAGGACTTTGTTCCCTCTCATTTTCAAGAGTCTTCAAAGCATTGTCATGCCTTCTTACTATCCTGTGAACCATAGTACACACTACTAAGAAAATCATATTTAGAAGTGAAAATAATAATAATAAATTTTTTGTAATAAGTAGCTTTCCTATTAATAAATATCTATGCTAAACTTCCTGATGGCCATATCCTTAGTTTGACATTCAGACTTCTTCATAGCATAACATATATCTTAATTTTCAGATCTGGTACTTCATCTAGCATAGAGTCTATGCAAGCTGACCTGGACTGTTATCAACATGTACCTATATTTATCTCTTTATCTTCTAAGGTCTAATTTAAATCAATTGTTCGTTAAGTCCTACTCAATCTTTCAAGTTGAAAATTATCTTTTCCATTTATAATTTTGGCACTTCTAATGTTCATCTTTAAATACATTGGTATCTTCATGAATATCATCTATAATAGTTCAATTCTCTCTGGAAAGATACTGTGTTCTCTTTCCCTGCCACAAAATACGAAGAGCCATATTTTATACATACTAAGTTATTCAAACATATTTAAATTGTTTAATTTAAAAATCAGACAGATAAGACACTCAGAGGTAATTAAAATAGGGAAGGAATCCCAAAACTGATGCCCTGGACTACAAGTTTTATTTGAATATTTGACTATTTTAAGGCTATTCATGTTTCATCGGTAGCTGGTTGTTAAACATGTGTTTCTTTGTTGTGATAAACTAAATAGATTTAAGACTAAAATTATGACAGATTCCTACATTTAAAGCTTTTAATTTGGGCCTAACAATAAAGTAATTACTAGATGGCAATTATATATGTTTATATATGTAAATATACATTTATATACTATATGTAAATATAAATATATACATTTTATATATTTATTTATATATAATATGTACATTTATATATAAAATGTATATGAATAAAAAGGGTTGAAGTAAAGGTTAGTTCAAAATATGTATAAAGAATAATGAGATCTTCTATAAACATAATCCTAGACTTCATAGTTAGAGGATTGTCCACTACCATCTCAGCAGATGAACAGAAAATATGTAGCCTGGTGAATAACAAGCAGAGCAGAGGGTGGAAGTGAGTGCTTACTTCGAGTGTCACTTGAATATTAAGTGAATCAGTACATACTTCACATGTGATATCCTAATGCTTTGCATTCTGTATTGATCCAAAAATTTCCAAAAGTAAGTAGTTACAACTTTCTAAAAATTTCCAAAGAGAAATAGCAAGAAAAACCACAGCAAACCAAATAATAGCAACAGTACAAAAATAAATCCTCAACAATCTAGGCATAGGAAGAATACAACTTAACATAATAGAGGTTATATACAACAAACCCACAGCCAACATCATAGTTAATGGGGAAGAGTTAAAAGCATACCCTCTAAGAAATGGAATACGACAAATGTGTCCACTTTCACCATTCTAATTCAACATAGTGCTAAAAGTCTTTGACAAAGCAATCGGTCAAGACAACAAAAGTAAAAGTCACCCAAATAGGAAACAAGAGAGTCAAATTATCCCTGTAATGCTGATGATATAATTTTATATCCAGAAATCCCTTAAGACTCTACCAAAAAACTCAAAGATACTCAATGAATTCAGTAAAGTTTCAGGATATGAAATTAATGAACAGAAATCTGTAGCATTTCTGTACGCCAATAATGACCCAGCAGAGGACAAAATGAAGAAGGCCATTCTGTTTACAACAGCTATAAAAAAAAAAAAATTGAAAAATATGGTTAACTAAGCAGGTGAAAGATCTCAATAAAAAGGACTATGAAACAGTAATGAAAGAAACTGTTGTTGACATAAGCAAATGAAAACAAACAACAAAATAAAGCACCCCATGCTCATGGATTAAAAGAATCAGTATCATTAAATAACCATATTGCCCTAAGAAATCAAGAAATTCAATGCAATGCCAATCAAATTACCAATATCACCACTTTACATAATTAGAAAAAACAATCTTAAAATTTATACGGATCCAAAAAAGACCCTTAATAGCTAAACCAGTCCTAAGCAAAAAGAACAAAGCTGGAACCATCACATTACCTGACTTCATACTACAAGGCTATAGTAATCAAAACAGCATGAAATTAGTGTGAAAACAGACACATAGAGTGACGGAAAACAATAAAGAACCAAGAAATAAAACCATGTAGCTACAACCAACTGATCTTTGACAAAGTCAACAGAAATATACACTCTATTCAATAAATGGCACTGGAAAATTGAATAGCATTGTGCAGAAGAGTAAAACTAGACCCATTCCTCTGACCATATACAAAAATTAATTTAAGCTTGATTAAAAACTTAAAGGTAAGACCTGAAATAATTATACAAATTATACAAATTGTTGTAGAATAAAACCTGGGAAAAAACTCTTCTTGGCATTGGCCTGTGTGTGTGTGTGTGTGTGTGTGTGTGTGTGTGTGTATGTGTGTGTGTGTGTGTGTGTGTATATACACACAAACCAAGTATATATATATATATATATATATATATATATATACACACACACACCAAGTCCTTAAAAGCAAAAATAGAAAAATGGGAGTTAAATCAAAAGCTTTTGCATAACAAAGGAAACAATGAACAGAGTAAGCAAACAATCTACAGAATAGGAAAACATTAATTGCAAACTATGCATCTGACAAAAGACTGATATCCAGAAACTACAAGGAACTAAAACTGTGAAAAATGCTCAATATCACTTATTATCACAGAAATGCCAGTTAAAACTACAATCAGATAGCATCTTACATCAGTCAGAATGACTATTTAAAAGTGCGAAACAGTTTGCTGAGAATTATGGCTTCCACCTTCATCCATGTCCCTGTGCAAAGGACATGAACTCATACATTTTTATGACTGTGTAGCATTCCATGGTGTATATGTGCCACATGTTCTTTATCCAGTCTATCACTGATGGGCTTTTGGGTTTGTTTCAAGTCTTTGCTATTGTGAACAGTGTGCCACAATAAACATATGTGTGCATACATCTTTATAATAGAATGATTTATAATCCTTTGGGTATATACCCAGTAATGAGATTACTGGGTCAAATATTATTTCTATTTCTAGATCCTTAGGGAATTACCACACTGTCTTCCACAGTGGTTGAACTAATTACACTCCCACCAACAGTGTAAAAGCGTTCCCATTTCTCCACATCCTCTCCAGTACCTGTTGTCTCCTGTTTTTTTAATGATCACTATTGTCACTGGTGTGAGATGGGCAGGATAATATTCCAATTGTACCACTTGAATTTATAATACAGGAAATGTGTGATAAGTATATTTTATTACATGTTCTGCATAAATATGTGTGCATGCTATATTATAAGCCTGATTGCCTGCAAATTTTTTACTCCAGTATGACACTGTGACCATGCATACTGAATGACCTGAATAAAGATACCCTAGAAGGAAAAAAAGTCTTAAACAGATGTTGGCAAGGATATACAGAAAAAGGAACACACATGCATCATTGGTGGGAATGTGAATTATTACAAGCTTTATGGAAAACAGCATGTAGATTTCTCGAATAATTAAAAAGAGCACTATTCAGCATTGTATTCAGCAATCACATTGCTGGGAATATACTCAAAGGGAAAGAAATCATTATATCAAAAAGATACCTACACTTTTATGTTTATCACAGCACTATTAACAATAGTAAACAAATACATGGAATCAACATAAGTGTTCATTAATTGGCGGTTGGGTAAAGAATATATCATGTATACATATATATATATATATATATATAATCGAATACCACTCAGCCATAATACAAATTAAATTGTGTGTTTTGCAGAAACATGGATAGAACTGGAGGTGATTATGCTCAGTGAAATAACTCAGAAAAAGAAAGGCATATACCATTAAATTCTAACTTGTAAGTGAGAGCTAAATAATTCGCACACATGTAAATACAAAGTGGAATAATACACATTGGAGACTTCAAAAGGTGAGAAGTTGGGGAGAGGTAAGGGCTGAAAAATTACCTATTGAGTTCACTATTCAGCTGATGGATACACTAAAAGCCCAAACTTTACCACAACACAATGTATGCATATAGGAAGCCTGCACTTGTACCCCGTAAATATATTTTTAAAAATTAAAAAGTATAAATAACAGTGAGACTGATCAATGAACACATTCAAATCTAAAAGAAAATGGTCTAAAAATTTTGGAATGCAATTATTTCTAACCTAAAATTGGATGTCCAGCCAAACTCTCAATCAAGCGTTAAATTAAATATGAAGAGTTTTAGATTAGAATGTTCTCAAAATATTCACTTTCCCTGTTCCAACATGTTATGCAAAATAATTGACAAAAACAAGAAAGATAAATATATAGTACCCTATAAAGAGGAAATCTAATATGAAAAAGAAATAACAGGAAGAGCCAAGAAACTTTAAAAGCTACCTAAAGAAGTACATAGTGATCAACCTGTGATGACAGTAATAGATATAAAAATTCAGAAGAAAAGACCAAAACATCAGAATAGAATATATTATAGACATTATTTTATTGATATTTCAGAATTGTATCAGAGTTACAGTTCAATGAGTGAAACACATAGAAAAATGAATCACCACAAGGAAAACCATTCACCCCAAAACAGTAATAATACAATAAAATAAACATGATATTACTTCACTAAGAAGCAAACAGTGTTTAAAATTACAGTTAAACAGTAAATATCAATATAACCAGAAGTTGTTATTAAATTATACTGAAAAGACAGAAAAAGATAAGTGCTCATGGTTTCATTAAGAGATGTAAAAGAAAGTAGCATCCAAATTGACTATTGAAGAGATTCAGTAGATATTGTCAACAATAAAAGTAAAACTAAGAAATAATTTTATAAGAGTTAAAGGGAGGTTTAAAAAAGATGGAGGGGCAGCAGTCATGTTGAAGGCACCTTTGCTTTCTAAAGCTCTAGAATCAGAGTTGTAAACGTCTTCCAGTCAGTTCTATATATCCATTTTTAGTGTCATGAAAGTACTGTAGAGGTTGCAGTTTGGAATAATAAATGAACAGTGCTCTTCATGGAAATAGTCTATCATCCAAAATCGGTGTTTTTTAATTTGACTTCATTTTCCATGTTTGTCCCACAATCTTAATGGTCAAGATTCTATAGGTTCTTCGGAATCTTGTCTGTTTGTTACAGATAGACTGATGAGTTACAGGTGAATTACAGTTGAAACTTTTCCAATAATTTGTCTTTTAATTAGCCCTTTAGTAATTAGAGGAACAGCCTATTATCTCCAGAGGTGTTGCAAATTATTCTGTCTTTAGAGCAGATGTCTGGAAAAGAGCAAAGGCAGAACTTTATATTGGGGAATTAAGTGTAGACTTCTCTTTTGTACTCTACCTGGTAACTTTATCTGGCATCTGTTATGGAAAGTTAATGATCACTTTTTATCAGATTTCAAACTCCAAATTGTTTCTCCAAATATTCCCAGTTTTGAGATATTATGATTCTAGTTCATATTTTTATATGAATGCCTTATGGCATTTCTTTAAACATTTTTATGGTTAGTAATAAATTATTCCTTAAAGTTTACATAGAACTTTTTCTCCAACAAAAAGAAAGGCAATGTCTATTTAGAGCAACTTTAAAAGCTCTAGATAACAGTCACTTGTTTGATGCATGCTCTTTGACCATCATAAATTTGACCTTCTGTCCTCCTTAGGGTTAATTTTATGTTTATAAAATTTTAGGTAAGAATCATAGACTATTTTCACCTTAACCAAGATCACATTTTATTATTGGGCTTTGAATTTATTCGATACCAAATATTGTTATCTGATAAAAATGGCTGTTTCCTAAATGGAGTTAGAATTTTGTTTTAGTTATTCACTATATGCGAAAGACTCTTGGTTGATCCCATTTGGAATGCAAACGTTATTTTTCCTTTTTAGATTCCAGTGTGCTCTCACAAAGTACAGCATATTTTTAAATTCCATTTGCATCAGCAAGAATAAAAAGGTAAAACAGGAATGGGAAGAATGACAGATATTTTACCTACCATATTTCAGTGCAGTAATCATCTTCTGACAGAAGGATAAGCTTCACATTTTTACTTAATAATTTATCAGAATACTGAATTTACTCACAATCTTATGCTGACCGTGCCAGAATGTTTTATGGAAATTCTTGGCAAAAAGCAGAAGAGAATTCTTTTCCATGCCAGATACTAAATTGAATGAGTCATTTTATGGCAATGATTGGAAGATTCGGAACATAAGGCAGACGAAACCGACGTAATTTGTATTAAAAATAAATTTTCCTTTTATTTCACTCAAGATAGTGTTTCCTGAGACTTCTACTAATTATTTCTTTTTCCTTTGTTTCACATACCTTAGCAGTGATGATCACGCCTGTTTAAGAGTGGCAGACACATGGAGACTTACTCACTGTGGTGTTCTGTGGGTGAATCCTTTCAACTTTGATGGGTAAAAGCAAAACAAACCACCACCCAGACTATTTTCTTAATAAAAAACGGGATTATTGATAGAAAAGTCAAAGATTCAATGAGAACTATTGTATGTGTAGCAAATATTAAGCAGCATATTCTCCATATAGATACTTTTTTCCTTTTGATTCCTGGTGGACTTATTTGTTGGACATATTTCTGCTTTTCAACATATCTGTCTCTGAAAATAGGCTCAGTCCAAAGAAAACCTGTTAATCTGAGCAAACCCTACCATAGTTTTGGTTTAACTTTGTCTTGAAATAAATATGAATGGTGGGTAGTTCAGATTTTTAATTTAAAATGATTGTTAACTTTTGGGGATGTATGCCAGTATTTTCCTGTCCCATTGACTAGCAAAAAAGACAAGTTACGACCCGGCAAAGGATTTTTGCAATGCATACAGACTTTTTTTTAATCAGAGTAAGCTTGCATAGGCCACGCCCTAAATTGACAGTTTTGGGCTTCGTAACAGACATCAAGCTCTAACCTAATACAGTATGTAGAGAGCAAGAGAACTATCTCAATGCCATGGGCATATATGTTGAGTGGAGTGAAAGAAATATAGCCCTGTTTCTGTTAAACATGTAGATTAAACCATGCTCTGTGTATTTGCCAAGGACTTGCCTTTAACTGCTTGATATGTGCATAGCTCAGTTTGATTGGATACTTGATACCGCATCATAAAAAACTGTCAGTAGAAATGGTTCAACTCTTAAGGTACACCAATAAGGAACTACAAGGTATGAAAATATAGCTGACCACTTGCAATTTTATTACTGCATATATATCTGTCCAAAGTATACGTGGGTTCATATTTTGGACCTTCATGATTTCCATTCATGGATATACCCTTTAGGAGTTTCTTCCTTCCATAAAACTGGAAGCTCAGATATTCTTCAGTTAACTATCATAAATATGTAACAGAGAATTGGAAGCTCTTATGTAAAAGCAGATTACTGGTCTTTCTAAAAACTTGTTTTGGAGCATTTCTAGATTTGAAAAATTTAGGCAGTGTTGCACACACAGAACATGCACTAATTCAGTAACACAGCTGAGCCATGGGATTTTTTTATTTAAAAAGTAAAATTATCAGTAGAAAAGAATCAGATAAACATAAGAAATATTGGAGTAGGGATTGCCAAATAGGAAGTATAAACTACGTTTATTAAAAATAACAGAAAATTTATTCCGAAAAATGAGCAATTCCTAGAAAAGCAAATTAAGATATGAGAATAGATTAAGATTTGCTTGATACACAAGTGTTTCATATACCTAATTATTCAATATTGCAGAATCAAGAAATAACTATTTAAATTTTCTAAAACTTTCATTGCTTCTATTTCTTTGAAATCATATGCTTTAAATAATATTTTAATATGATACTGAATTTAAGCATCTTGACATAAAACTAAACACTGTCTTCTTAATTGGCATGCAAGATAAGTCAATTCTCAAGCACTACTTACATGAAGCAGAGTTTGTGAGGAATTGCACACTGTCACATACCATGAGTCAGGAAATAGGCTTTCATAAGCAAAGGAAAAAGCCACAAAGACAGTTCCACAAGTATAGTATGTACAGATTCCCAATTTTTCCATTATCTGCATAAAAAGAAGCATTAGACTTTAAGTCATTTGTCAGATAATAAATGTACATTCATAGTTTAAGAGATAGACCCTATCTTCCATGTTGTTGCCTTCATACATTCTAATAGTGCAAATGTGAGAGTTACTTTATTTGAAAAACATTCTACCAGATGATCCAGCACCAGCCATTCTAAATTTGGCTTCCAGCAATTTTTAAGAGTTGTTTGGCATCACATGTTGTCCAGATCTGGAAGTCCCGGTCAGTGTGGGACACTATAGGCTCCCTAGCAAGCTGCAGAAGCCACAGGACAAATGGGAAACAGAAGGTGTTTGCATGTGAGAATAGGAAGGCATTTTCTACTCAATTAACATTATCCAGAAAACACAGACTGAGAGCACAGAGACATTTTGCAATAACCCAGTTTTTGTATCACAGTGACATCACTGTTATCGGTGATCTATCTAAAATATAACATGCTTTATTTGACTTTTCAATTACTATTATATGTAACAAACCACACTAAATCTGCTAGTATATATGAACATTTTATTATTATCATGAGTTTTTTGATCAGGAATTTGGTCAGATTGAGTAATCTTTCTCTGCTCCATGATGTGACTCAACAATGAGGACTCAACTCAAATAGTCTGGAGGCATCTTCAATCTCATATCTTAAAATTGATGTGTGCTGGCAACTGGAACCTCAGCTAAACTGTCAACCCTAACAACCACACACAGGCATTTCATGAGTCCTTTCTGCAAAGACTATGTTAATTTTCCTTCAGAATTGTTGCTGGATTCAAAGAAAAATCATCCTAAGAAAAAAATGAAGTGGAACTCCATGACATTTTTATGACACAATCTCAGAATTCAAATGAATCACTTTCGCCATATTATACTGAGCAAAGCACTCAGAAAAGCCCTCCAAGTCATGGAAGGGCCAAAGGGATCCTCTTCATTGGAAAGTGGCAAGGTTCTAGAAGAACTGTGGAACAGACTTTGGATGTCTTTCAATATCTTTGGAACATATGTCCCAGGTAATTAGAAGAATTTATGTCATATATTAAAATTATTGTAAAAGTTTAAATTCACCAGATTAATATTTTAATTTCTAATAAAATTATTTGTGCTTGGAAATCATTATTGCCTCATGAGTAAGGGATGCTCAAAATATGGTTGAGAGCTCAATCTGGTGAATCAAATGTGACTAAAAATTTTGAAAGTGCACAATATGTTCATCTATTCATTAATGAACATTGAAATAAATGTAGACTGGATATTAATCTAGAACTAAAAGGATAATAAACTCCCTTTCTTCCCTTTTTGTTTTCTCTGGGTTTTAAAAAGATTAAGGCAATTAGAAATTCTGTTGTGTAAGACTACATAAACTTTGTTCTAGATAATGATACAGTAGCAAATAAATATGTATAATGACATGTATTCTCTACATTTCCTTACAAATTGCCCAGCTCAAAGCAATACTGTAGTAAGGTAGGCAGTGTTTGATTGTAATTTTCCAGATCAGAGTAATACATAATTAGTATTATGTAATTATGAAATTCTAACACAACACATTCTAATAATATTTAAACATTGTAGGTAAGCATCTCTTGATATTGACAGACCACTTTATGTTATAGTCATAGCATAGAGGTTTTGGTTAGCATCCTAAGCATTGTTATTCTCACTTTTAGCCAAAGGAAGTTGTTGGACTTGTCAGCATTTTTGTGTCTACAAGACCACTTGATAGATTATTGGTAAAAAAGAGATTTCTTGAGGGTGGGTTGCAAATGACCCAGTGGATCAAAACAGAAGAAGCAAAAATGATGATTTTTAAAGGAGCTATTTTTACTGTGAAATAATTTGTAGTTTATTCTTTGGTTCTTTAAATTCCCTTTAATAAAATATGATAATATCTACCCTCTTTAATCCATATATATTTTGAAATTTAAACTCTCATTAATAGAGATAGGTAAACTCTCACCAGTATAAATTGTTCAGGGCTTATATCCACTACAACTTATCTGTAACTTGATTAATATCGATTTGTGACACTATTACTCTAATTAAATACTTTGAGTATAACTATATCTCATCATAGAATTTTATGACTGATATATATCTATTTATATCTATACCTATAACTATAGCTATATAACTATAAAGCTATATACACACACACACAAGTGTGTATATATGTGTTTTAAATTACAGGCAGAGTCTCACATGGTTATACAGGTTGAAGTTCAGTGCCATGATCGTAGCTCACTGAAACCTTGAACTCCTAGGTGCAAGTGATCCACCTGCCTCTGCCTCTTGAGTAGGGTCTACAGGCATGGGTACTACTGGCAGGGTACAGGCATGCACTTCTGTGCACAGTTGATTTTTTTTTAATTGTAGATATGGAGTCTCATTCTGTTGCCCAGGCAGTTCTTGAACCCCTGGCCTCAAGTTATCCTCCCACCTCAGCTTCCCAAAGTGCTGAGATTACAAGCATGAGCTACCACAGCGGACCAGATATATTTTCATTATATTTATAAGGTATCCAGTACTCTGATCCAAATGTAGGTTACTATTGTTTTCACCATCTGTCAAAATACTTGAAAGAGGTCAGGGATACACTCTAAATGTATGTGTTATTCCATATGAAAACGTCTCCTCCATAAAGAAAAAAAATTCTCACATTTTTATTACCACAGGAATGTTCAAAGTATATAAAATATATATTTCTCACAATATATAGGCTTTTAGAAATGAAAAGCCATTCATCAGTAACATGATGTTTTTAAGCAAAATTAAAAGAAGTATACAAAGCATCTAGGAATACAATTAAATATAGAACAGATTTTGTAATTTTTGCCCAAATTTACCAAAGAAAAATAACTGCCTTCTGTAAAGTAGTATTTATAATATAGTATACAGGACATTTAGATTGTCAAAAAAAAAAGTCAAGTCATTTGACTACAAAATTGAAATCATCAGAAAATGTTGTTCAATCTAATGAGACTTGTTCCCATCAAAATAGGCCCCATGGTCATTACATTGAAAGCAAGAATCTGTCAAGTTTCTGATATCCACATGTGTTCCAAAGACCTTCTTAAATATAAAATTCATCTCTGAAATTAAAGAGTGCACACTTAATCAAACAAGCCACATTTCTCAGATGTGGATTTACATGCCCTCATTCACATTCTTAGTTACTTATCTGGTGGCATGTAAAAGCCCATGTGACAGTGGCAGCTCTGACCAATAAGAATATGTGTATTTGAACTGTATAAGCGTTGTTTTTATTTTCCTGCATCTAAATCAAATCTTTTATGACAGTATATTTCAAATCCATTAATATATTGACATGTGTTTAAATTATGATATTTCTCACCTTAATTCCTATAAACTGTATCACTGATCTCTCATTTCTCTTCCATTCCCAGTGGTACCATCAGTGTTAAGCCATACTTTATGCCAACGCTGCCTGCCTGACTTCTCAGTATCCCCATTTTCTAGCACAAAGCAATCTTGATACCTCAAGTCATCATTTCTAAGGATGTAAATATCTTATTACATTATTTCTCCTCTCAGAAACATTTAGTGGGCTTTTAATACTCTGTTAAAAATTCTACTCTGCTAACCATTCTTATAGCAAAACATATATTCATGTAATAGATATGGCCTTTTTATTTTCTGTGCCTCTATAATTCCATCAGAAAAAAATCTGCTTCTCACATGTTATTAAGTGAATGTTTAATAAAGGGATTCCTACGAGGCTAGTGTTTCCCTACTAGTAATTTGTAATTAGGTGATAGTAATTTGAGTCAGCTTCATGAATGATCAGCCTCAAAAGACATACAGAAACCAAGAGGAGACATTTTCCATTGTTTGTGCATAGAAACATTGAATAATTAAACATTTATTAAACAGTCAGCATATGCCATACACTATTTTAAATGATTTTAATACAATGCTGCTTTCTAAATAGTCCCTCCCTTTTTAATCTAGTGCGGACATCCAATCTTCAGGCAGTAAGAACAATGAAGTGATCAGGGAGGGAAGGAAAACTAACAGTGTTGCTAAGCAAGCAGAAAATTGTAGCTGGTTCTTTAGTTCCTGTTTCAACTCCTGGTTAGTCTGGCTTTAACTTGTCATCGTTGTTGTTTTTCATTTTTTGTGAAATGTTGAAATCTCTTTCCACAGATGAGCTCATTGTCTACTTTAGCCATATAAGACATGCAAAATGTTCCCATTTCTTATACATTTTTAATTCCCTGCTGATGTACACCAGCACTGTTACAGCCAGTGATAGAGAAAGAGTTGAATAGCTCTTTTAACTTTCAGGCATTTGGATGTCAACGTTATTAGAATGTTCCATATTAAAGTCAACTTACTATGTATCAGTGTACACTGTAATCAGCCAGGCTCTTGTCACAGGTTCCAAAGCTTAAGAGCTATATTCTCCTCTTAAAATATTCTGCTCTTTGGCAATGTGGCCCCTCTTTTCAGGTGCAAAACACTTAACATAACTAATTAGCCAGATGAGTATATTAGAAAGTCACAGTGATAAAAAGAAGGCATTTCGAATCTGGGGGCAAAACACAAGGGATTTTGGAGTTTATGTGACTAACTATAATTTCATGAAAAGTAAGAATCATGGGTATCAGAGGGCTCCAATTATACAGATAGTCTGACATTTAATTTTTAAAATGTATTTATAGTGCTAAATAACATATAACATGAAATATACACTCAACAACTTTTAAGCATACAGTACAATATTGTTAATTACATGCACATTGTTGTACAGTTGATATGGTTTGGTTCTGTGTCCCCACCTAATATCTCCTATAGTTTCCATCTGATGTGGGAGGGACCTGGTGAGAGATAATTGAATCATAGGGAAGGTCTGTCCCATGTTGTTCTCATGATAGTGAACAAGTCTCACAAGATCCGATGGTTTTAAAAATGGGAGTTTCCCTGCACAAGCTCTCTCCTCTCTTGTCTGCCACCATGTGAGATGTGTCTTTCACCTTCCACCATGATTGTGAGGCCTCCCAAACACGTGGAACTGTGAGTACAATAAATCTCTTTCTTTTGTAAATTGCCTCCTATGGGTATGTCTTTATCAGCAATATAAAAATGAACTAATAAAGTAAATTGGTACCAGTCGAGTGGGGTGCTGCTGAAAAGCTACCTGAAATTGTGGAAGCAACTTTGGAACTGGGTAACAGACAGGGGTTGGAACCGATTTAGGGGCTCAGAGGAAGACAGAAAAATGTGGGAAAGTTTGGAACTCTCTAGAGAACTGTTGAATGTCTTTGACCCAAAATGCTGATAGCAATATGGACAATGAAACTCAGGCTGAGGTGGTCTTAAATGGAGATGAAGAACTTGTTGGGAAGGGAACAAAGGTGACTCTCATTATGTTTTCGCAAAGACACTGGTGGTATTTTCCCCTACCCTGTAGATTTTTAGAACTTTGAACTTGAGAGAGATGATTTGGGGTACCTGGCAGAAGAAACTTCTAAGCAGTAAAGCATTCAATAGGTGACTTGGGTGCTGTTAAAGGTATTCAGTTTGGAAAATTTGCAGCCTGACAATGAGATAGAAAAGAAAATCCTATTTTCTGAGGTGAAATTCAGACCAGCTGAAGAAATTCGCATAAGTAATGGGGAACCAAATATTAATCACCAAGACAATGGGAGAAATGTCCTTAGAGCATTCAAGGGAACTTTGCAGCAACTCCTCCACCACAGGCCAGAGGCCTAGGAGAAAAAAGTGGTTTCATGGGCCGGGCACAGGGTCCCATTGCTGTGTGCAGCCCAAGGACTTGATGCCTTGTGTCCCAGCTGTTCCACCTCTGACTGAAAGGGACCAATGTAGAACTCAGGCCTTGGCTTCAGAGGGTGCAAGACTCAAACTTTGGCAGCTTCCATGTGGTGGGGAGCCTGTGAGTGCACAGAAGTCAGGAAATAAATGTTGATAACTCGAACGTAGCTTTCTGAAGATGTATGGAAACTCCTGGATGCCCAGGTAGAAGTTTGTCATAGGGGTGGGGGTGGGGTCCTCATGAAAAGCCTCTCTTAGGTCAGTGTGGAAGAGAAATGTGTGGTGGGAGCCCTCACACAGAGTTCCTACTGGGCCACCACCTAGTGGAGCTGTGAGAAGAGGGCTACCGTTTTCCAGACCCCAAAATGATAGATCCACTGACAGCTTGCACCATGAGCCTAAAAAAGCTGCAGAATCTTAACACCAACTGGTCAAAGCAGCCAGGAGGGAGGCTGTTCCCTGCAATGCCACAGAGGCGGAGCTGCCCAAGACATGGAAACTTACCTCTTGCATCAGCATAACCTGGATGTGTGACATGGAGTCAAAGGAGATCATTTTGGAACTTTAAGATTTGACTGCCCTACTGGGATTTTGGACTTGCATGGGGCTTGCAGCCCCTTTGTCTTGGCCAAATTATCCCATTCAGAATGGCTGTATTTACCCAATTTCTGTACCCTCATAGTATCTAGGAAGTAACTAACTTATTTTTTATTTTATAGGCGCAGAGGTGGAAGGGATTTGCCTTATTCCACATGAGACTTGGGACTGTGAACTTTTGAGTTAATGCTGAGGTGAGTATTGGGGACTGTTGAGAAAGCATGATTGTGTTTTGAAATGTGAAGACATGAGATTTGAGAGGGTCCGGTAGTGGAGCAGCATGGTTTCACTCTGTGTCTCCACTCAAATCTCATCTTGTAATTCCCATAATTTTCAACTTTTGTGGGAGGGACCTGGTGGGAGATAACTGAATCATGGAGGCGGGTCTTTCCCACGATGTTCTCTGATAGTGAATAAGTCTCAGGATATCCAATGGTTTTAGAAATGGTAGTTTCCCTGCACAAGCTCTTGTCTTTTGTCTACTGCCATGTGAGATGTGCCTTTCCCCTTCCACCATAACCAATAAACCTCCTAGCCAAAAAACCTCTCTTCCTTTTGTAAATTGCCTAGTCTTGAGTATGTCTTTATCAGCAGTGTGAAAACAAACTAATAAAACAATGAATCTTTAGAACTTTTCCATCTTGCATGGTAAAACCCTATTCTACTGGGTAGCAAATTCCCCATTCCCCTCCCCCAGTCTCTGGTATCCACTATTATATGCTCTGCTTCTCTGAGCTAGACTATTTTAGAGGTACCTCACATAAATAGAATATTCAATATTTTCCCTTTTGTGACTGGCTTATTTTCCTCAGCATGATGCCCTGAAGTTTCATCTGTGTTTTAGCATAAGACAAAATTTCCTTCTTTATTAAGGCTGAGCATTCCATTGTACATACATACCAAATTTATTATTTGTCTGTCAATGTACATTTAAGATGTTTCTAAATCTCCACTATTGAGAATCCTGCTGCAATGAATATAAGAATGCAGATACCTCTTCAATATACTGATTTCTATTATTTTGTGTAAATCCTCAGAAGTGATTTGAGCTACAGTATGATCCATTTTGATACATTTGGATCATGCAGTAGTTCCATTTAACTGTTTGTGGACCATTGACACTGTCTTCCCTTGTGGCTGCATCACCTTACATTTCCACCAACAGTGCACAAGGATTCCAATTTCTCCCTCACAACCCATGCTGTTATTTTTAGTTTTCTATAATGACCATTCTAAACAAATGTTCAATAATTTCTCATTGTGGTTTTCATTTGCATTTCTCTGATGACCGAGCACTTTCTCACAGACCTACTGGCTACTTGTATCTTCAGAGAAATGCCTGCTCCAGGCATTTGCCCATTTCTAACTGAGTTATTTGTGGGTTGTGAGTTTTTTTTTTTTTTTTTTTTTTTAATTTGTTTTGGTTTTGTTTTGTTTTCCTGTCTAGTTGTTTGAGTTCCTTACTTATTTTGGATATTAACCCTTTGTCAAATGTATGGGTTTCAAATATTTTCTCCTATTCTGTAGGCCATCTCTTCATTTGGTTGATTGTTTCTTTTTACAAACAGAAGCTTTTAAATTTGATATAGTCCCACTTGTTTATTTTATTTTTGTTGCCTTTGCTTTTGGTGTCATATCTAATAAATCATTGAGAAGACCAACATAAAGCTTTATCTTATGTTTTCTAATAGGAGATTTATATTTTAAGGTCACGCATTAAAGCTTTTAATCCATTTGGGTTAATTTTTTTGTGTAATGTAAATAAGGTCTCAATTTCATTCTTTTAAAATTTGTTTTCTTATATCTAAATATTTATGACCAAAATGATATTCTTTAAAGTTACCTAATTACTGTTAGAATGATACAAGTACTTTATAACATAAGGATATCATACTACTTAACTTCTTCGTTACTATGTCCTAACAGAGATGCTCACTCACATTTGCCCCTTTTCATTAGTACAAATTTGACCTACACAGAAATCAGTTCATTTATCTGGTTATCAATTTCCTCTAGAACACGTGATTTATCTGTTTCACCAGTTCTTTAGTTACCTAGTTTCTACTTGTCCTTCATTTACAATACTAGTCTCATATTCTACAGTTTGACATCTTTGTCTACACACTCTGCCCCAACACATTTTCATAAATTTTGCTTACATTTCCCTGTAATGTGCACCTATATTACCCCCCTCCTTATCCAGCCCATAGCATCAATAAAATGCTTTCTAGATTTCTTATTATTATTATTATTTTTTTGCCTGTTTGCATCACTAGTCTGTGATTGTGTGGGAAATGAATTCTATGAATGATTTCATTACAGGTATAAAATACATTTTGCCAATATTAGACAAATAGTTATTTTTACTTATTCAACAAATAATTAGTTAATTATTTGTTGAGTAAGAAAACATCATGCTGCACTCTTTTGGTCTAGGTGACATCACTGCATCCTTTTATACCAAGTTCAGTGTCACTAACTTTGGATTAAGGTTGCCCTCAATTTGAATTTCAGCATAGCAACTGCCTGTGGAGATTTGAGTAAGCCTTTTACAGCAATTAATCTTAGCTTTATAATCTATAAAAATAAATAGGCAGTTTAGATCCTTTGCATTTAATGTGATCAAGTTATTAAAGATAGATGGAAGAATGGAGAGAGAGGACAATAAATACAAAATAGATAGTATAAAACTGCAAGGTAATGTAATTACAACCCTAATCCCTAAGCTATGTGGAAAGCCTTTATTTGTAAACTGTGTAGATATATATAATGATGTAGGAAGTAAAGGAGATTGATGAATTAAAGGTGACAAAATAAGAAAATAAACAACAGAACAATGCTAGCTTTACTTTTTCTCCCCTTTCTATCTTATACTCCCTGTTTTGCTGCCTTACAACATAAGAATATAAACAACAGAACAATGTTTTCTTTACTTTTTTCCCCCATTCTGTCTTCTTTTTTTTGTTTGTTTGTTTGATACAGAGTTTTTTTCTGTCACCCAGGCTGGAGTGCAGTGGTGAAATCTCAACTCACTGCAACCCCCATCTCTGGGATTCGAGCGATTCTCCTACCTCAGCCTCCCAAGTAGCTGAGATTACAGGTTCACACCACCACACCTGGATAATTTTTGTATTTTTAATAGAGATGGGATTTTGCCATGTTGGCCAGGTTGGTATGGAACTCCTGACCTCAGGTGATCCTCCTGCCTTGGGCTCCCAAAGTGATGGGATTACAGGCGTGAACCACCACACCCGGCCCGTTGTGTCTTCTACACCCTTTCTTGCTGCCTTTTAAAAAAAAGCCCTCTTATTACTTCTTGCATTTTTCACTTTGTTAAATTTCTTTATATGTGGTTGGTTATAAACTAGAAGTTCTTTCTTTTTATAAACTGGAGGTTCTTTCTTTTTCCTTTTTTCTATCTGCATATTTATCTTAAATTTATTGCTTTCCTTTTTCATTTTCTTCCTGTTTCTCATGGGATTAAGAATTAGCTTAAGAGATTTTTCATGAGTATTAATAAAAGATGGAAAAAAATGTGGTGAAAACATCTATTTGTATACTGCAACTCCTAAGTCAAAGAATTTTCTGTTTTCCATCTGTGTATTTGAAAGCTTAAGTGCTGCATTTGATCAAATAAAGAATGATGTATAATTTATCAATCCCTCTTGAGCTAGAATTCTTTCAAAATGCAAACTTTAAAAATATTTAACATCTTAAAATAATATAATATTGTGCAGTTTGGGTGTACAAAAGCTGTTACTGAATTTTTCTTATTTCTAAGAGTAAAAAGACCAATAGTTTACAAGAACATAATCTTACTTGGTGTTCAAGAGTTAACATAACTTTTAAATAAAAATTCAACATATGGAAGAATTTTCAGGTTTATTAATAATCAGGGAATAATTTTTTTTTTAAATCACCTTGGTGGCTGCAGTAGTGACACTGCCTGCAAATCCATCAGTGCTAACTGTATGATAGATTCTGTTATTTCAACATGTACACTGTCATGCAGAGCCCATATTGTTTTCTAGTTCTTCACCTCCAAACAAACCATATTATTAATCTCTACTTTTATGAGGCCTCCTAGATTTACCTTGTATCTTTATTTATAATCTATCATTATAAATTATTTTTATATGATTATGTCATATTGCTCTCTCTAGTTTATAAAATCTTTATATATTTAGTAGAATCTGGCTTTTTTTTTTTCTTATCTTTTATTCTTTTTTTATTTTAAGAAAAACAAAATAACAAAGTCTCATTGTTTCGTCCAGGTAGGAGTGCTGTGGTGTGATCTCAGGTCACTGCAACTTCTGCCTCCCAGGTTCAAGCCATTCTTCTGCCTCAGTCTCACAAGTTGTTGGAATTACAGATGTGCACCACCACGCCTGACTGATTTTTGTATTTTCAGTAGAGACGGGGTTCCACCATGTTGGCCGGGCTGTTCTTAAACTCCTAACCTCAAATGATTTGCCTGCGTCTGCCTCCCAAAATGCTGAGATTACAGGCATGAGCCACCTCGCCCGGCCATGGCTTATTTTTATTTATTTATTTTATTTATTTATTTAATGACTCACTTATTTATTTATTTGAGATAGGGTCCCACTCTGACACCCAGACTGAAGTGCAGTGGCATGATCTCAGCTCACTACAACCGCTATCTCTATCTCTATCTCACTACAACTTCAACCTCTAGGCTCAAGCTATTCTCCTGCCTCACCCTCTAGAGTAGCTTGCATTACAGGTATGTGCCACTACCACTTGGCTAATTTTTGTATTTTTAGTAGAGATGAGGTTTCACCACTTTGGCCAGGCTGGTCTCAAACTCCTGACCTCAAATGATCCATCTGCTTGGACCTCCCAAAGTGCTGGGAATACAGGCTTGAGCCACCTCGCCTGGCCAGCTTATTTCTTTTGCCTAAAAATGTTGACTTAATGACTATTTTACCTATTTCTTTTAGTTAGCAAAGTAAAAAAATTTGAGTTAATGATTTCTCTTTTCTCAAATATTAAATCTCTCCCTTTTCTTAGGTGTCCCCAGCTCTCTATTCACCTCTTAATTTTCCCCAAAGTTGCACAAATATACCTTCCTTAAGTCTCTTGGATTTTACTTACTGCTCACCCATCAACACACATTGTCTTAACACATTGTAGCTGGGCAGTAAGTGAGATATTTCAGTGAATATTTATCTTCACTTCACAGTTTGCTACCTTATTTGTCATAATGAATTTGCTTAATTTCCACAAACATAAAAGCCTTATTGTACAAAAAAAGACAATCTTATGTATTTAAAGCTGTTCATTTCAAAACACATACTTGTTTTCAGGCTTTCCTTCACTTCTGTAATATGTATAAATCTATTCAATATATTAATTCATATGAATTCCTT
Source organism: Sapajus apella (assembly GCF_009761245.1). Classification (NCBI taxonomy): domain Eukaryota; kingdom Metazoa; phylum Chordata; class Mammalia; order Primates; family Cebidae; genus Sapajus; species Sapajus apella. The sequence continues at coordinate 16,031,432 of NW_022436951.1, forward strand.
TGAATCTAACATCATTTATTTAGCTACATATTTATGTAAAGATAGCCTGAATAAATGTTTCTCTGTTTCTTTTAATTGAATAACAATTTTTCACACCCTTTGCAAATATGAAAGTTTAACTAGATTAAATTCCAATCCAAGTGATTAAGAGACATCATTTTGGAATTAATTAAAAAATAACTCATGCTAATCTTAAAACCAAACTACCTAAGTCTATAATTTGATAAAAATATCCAGTTTTATAGTCAGAAAAAGTGCTAATTATTTGAAGATTTAACACTAGATCATGTCAAATTCCTCGATGGTTACAAAATCTTATAAATAACAAGGTAATAAAATTCTTTACCTTTAATATAAATATGTGCTCTAAAAAATATATAGCAAGACCCAAATTGGATCTTAAAAACTGATGAGTTAGTGTAATGCCAAATGCACATAAAAATGGGTTCTGTAAATTTCCCATGAGAGATGATTCATTACTTTGAAGACGTTGATCAGGCAGATGTTACATTGAGCTATTTCCTCTGGTTCCTCTCATTTATCCTTCACTTGCCAGTATATGTGAGAAATATACTTTATGTGGGCTGATGTTGCTGCCTAATGCTCATCTTTTGCTCTCAGCTTCTGGGGCTTTGAACATGCATGTGTCTATTTTTGCAAGGAAATGAAGGCATAATTAATTTTTGAATAGTAATGTTCTCTGAGTAATTATTCAGTAAATAATAATCTAGCATTATTCAAAAAAGCATACATTTACAAATGAAACAGTTATACTTTGAATTCTTGTGTGAGGCACATCAACACGTTGAGTGAATTATATTATGTAGGTCTAAATTTGTTAGCAATTTTGGTTTTTATTTCCTTGTATTAAGGATATTTATTGTGTTCATTAGATTACCCAGGCCTATCCCAGAACCAAGATAGAAGGCACTGTTCATAGACATCTATGTATTTTCTGAATATAATTTTAACAAAGGGTTAGTAGTCTCTGGTACCACTAAACATAAGTGCACATCACAAATTCAACACTTGCTAAAATACAAAGCTCACTGAAATACTAATTCTGGTATATTTTAAAAAGGAACAACAGGGTGGAAATCAGACTAATCCTAAACTAGTTAAAGTCATAGAATAAAAATCACACTGAGTAATATCTCTTTCCTAGGGGTAAAGTTAATTTCTGAAACTTTAGTGTTCCTTATTCTCACTTTAGGCTCTTGTTACAACTTAATCGCCAAGAATCTTTCCCATGCCATAATTTGAGATTTTTAGAAAATGATTTGTTCATAAAACTCACCTTGGTGGGTTTTTGTATTTTTGTGTTTGTTTGCTTGTTTTATCAATCCCACGAGCCACGAGAAAAATGATATCAAATTGTTTGCTGAACTGCACGTTAATCATATGAGCAGATCGGTTAGAATGCAATGCATTTAGAAACCTAATATTTTTCATCAGTCTAATATTGAAACATTGAAGTATAAAAATGTGTGCTTAAACTATATTTCTTCTGCATATGTCTCACTAAGCCACACTGAACAACTTACATTTCTGACAATGTTTCATTTCTAAAATATTGGAAAACAAGTTTTAGAAGTATTGGGAAAACTAGCAGCGATATATATGGATAGATATTATAATATCTATCACAACATAATTTAATAATCTAGGGTGAATATGTAAAGAAACCTTAAAAACTTAATCCTTATGAAAACTAGAGTATTTGGTTTGTATAAGGAACCTTTATCCTAATAGCTTTAATAAGTAATATTTATTAAATATCTTACACCAGACGGCTTTACCTATGTTATCTCATTCAATAATCAAAATCATCTTATGAATAGCTCTTGAGAAAAATCAACAAAAACTGCAAATCACCATATGCAGCTCATCTCCTTGGAGCATTTACTTCCTATTAGGATCATATATTTACTATCCAGTGCCTTCAGGGAGCTGCACTTTATATTATGTTCACAGTGTATAGTTGTAATCTATAAGAACGTCTGTCTGATAAGGCTTTACTAAGAACCTCACAAGGGGCAGAAGTTTCACAGATCTATTCTTAAAATGTAAATGTGATCATTCTTAAAAGCCACTGAAGTCTTCACATTGTTCTTAAGATAAAGCTCAAAGTATTATTTTTGCCTTCTTCTTAATGTCTGTAATACAGTAGAGGTCTCTGAGATTCTTAACATGATTCATTCATGCTGGTTTTCTCTCTTCCTTTTATCTCTTTTTTTTATCACTGTCTAGGGCTGTCAGTTATATAGTTCAAGTGACAAGAATGTCTTCTTTTTTCTTACCCATCTACCTGCCCTACTGAAATGTGCTTTTCCTGGAAGAGCCAATACTGTTCTCCCATTCAAGATTAGAATGCAACCATAAATTTTCTCATAGCACTTCTTAGTTTTTCTTCAAATATTTATTAGTACTTAAGCCATCTGTTATATTTCCAGGTTTAGGTATGTGTTTAATCATAGCAAGAAACATATCTCTTTTATACAGTGGCTCTCAAACAAAAGCAGCTCAGTAAATATTTGTGGAATGAATAAATGAATCCTAAATGAAGCCACACTGTTTTACCTCATGTGTGTATTTGTTTGTTCCTTCGGTTTGTGTATTAATCTGTTTTCACACTGCTATAAAGAACTGTCTGAGACTGGGTAATTTATGAGGAATAGAGGTTTAAGTGACTCACATTTCTGCAAGCTGTACAGAAAGCATGGCTGTGAGGGCTCAAAAAAACTTACAATCATGGCAGAAGGGTAACGAGGAAGCTGGCACAATCTTCACAAAGCAAAGAGAAAGAGTGAATGGGGAAGTATTACACATTTTGAAACGACTATATCTCATGAGAACTCACGCACTATCACAAGAACAGCAAGGGGGAAATCCATTTCCATGGTCCAATCACCTCCACTAGGTCCCTCCTCTAGTATTGGAAATTACAATTCAACATAAGATTTGAGTAGGGACACAGAGACAAACCCTATTAATCTGTCTGGAGCAAGTGAGGGTAGACTTTTAGAAGAAACCAGGCAATAACTTGAATGCTTTGCTGTTTAGAAATTTCTTCTGTCATATATCCTAAATCATCTCTCTCAAGTTGGCAGTTCAACAGATCTCTAGAGCAGGAGTACAATGCCACCAGTATCTGCTAAAGCACAGCAAGAGTGACCTTTCTCCAATTCCCAGTAAGTTCCTCATCTCCATCTGAGACCACCTCAGCCTGGACTTCACTGTGCATATCACTATCCACATTTTAGTCACAAGCATTCAACAAGTCTCTAAGAATTTCCAAAATTCCTTCATCTTTGTGTCTTCTGAGCCCTTCAAACTGTTCCATCCTCTGCCTATTACCTAGTTCCAATGTTGCCTCCACATTTTGATGTATTTTTAGAACAATGCTCCACTTCTCTGGTACGAATTTTCTGTATTTCTCTCTTCTCACACTGCTATAAAGAACTACCCTAGACTGGGTAATTTATTAAGACAAATGTTAATTCACCCACAGTTCCTCAGGTCCTATAGGAAGCATGGCTGCAGAGACCTCAGGAAACTTATAATCATAGTAGAGGGGTGAAGGGGAAGCAAGCAATTTCTTCACACAGTGGAACAGGAGGAAGAGAGCAAAGCTTGGAAATGCTGCACACTTTTAAACAACCAGATGTTGTGAGAACTGACTATCGTGAGAACCGCAAGGGGAAAATGTGTTCCCATGTTCCAATCGCTTCCTACCAGGGTCCCTCCCTGAACATTGGGAATTACAGTTTGACATGAGATTTGGGTGGTGACACAGAGCCAAAGTATATCAGTTTGGTTTGGCTTTCTATTTAAAATTTACTTTTACTGCATTAAAGCAAGCACTTACTTTTAAATGAAATGACTCATCAAAACCCTATCTTAACCACGGTTTGTTCAAAAAAGAAATAAAATAAAGGAGCATTGGCGTATTCTATATTTTGACATTTTATTTTAGTGTTCTAGTTTTGTGGATACTTGGGGAAAATACAATAATTATTATTAGTCACAGTTTATAAAATAATATTCATTAGCTTAACATTGTCAGTAAATTTTCAGAAAATAAAAACATTTTAATTCAATATTATATTTTAAAGGTCGTCAAATTTCCAAGAATTTTATAGAAAAAATGACTGTAAATTAATTAATCCCACTTGAGACTAGAGAAGGTTAACCAAGAGAAAATTAAATTGTGCTATCTACGTAGCATGTTTTATTGTGATAAACTTCTAAAATGACCTGAAGAAATCTTTGTTGTTAGATTTTATTACTAATTGATGTTTTTATGTATTCCCTAAAAAAATGCACAGACACAACTTGGCAAGAATTTCTCTGTGTATCAACACATAGTGTATATAAAATACATAAATTTAATTCCATATTATGTTTTTGATAAAGGCATTCTCCCAAATCTTTTCATTATGTGGAATTAGTTTTGTGTAATGCTTCCCCATTCTTATAACAGCATTTTCCATTTCTTGTTAAAATCACCCATGTCATTCTAATCATTTCATACTCTGACTCCTTCCCTCACAGATTAAGATCTACTTGAGGAAAAGAAACACATGACTTTCATGTCATTATTTTAAAACTGGACAGATTCATTGTTACGGTAACTAAAGTCAGATTTTTATAGACAAATGGCATAAGGTAGACAACAAGGTGATAAATTGTTAGGGGTTAGGATATTTTCCAGACTTCTAAGAAAGCATTAGATTAGAGGCTTTGATCAATGTGCATAGGAAGAAAACAAAAAAAAAAAAAATCTGAAAGCAGTTTGGCAGGTGCCCAGGAAAAGGCTGAGGCAAACACAAATTGCTTTAATACTGTGACATGACATGGAATCTAATAATAGATTAATCTCCTGTTTCTCAACACTCCACCCTACTTTTATTAACTTCTTTAATGACACTCTGAGGAACTCTAACTCCACCAATTCAGAACATTAGTCATGAATCAGCACCTACTTTGAAAATAGGTAGTCACTACAAACTAAGGAATAAAGGCAATTAATCTTGTGTTTTAAGTCAAATGATATTGTCCGTGATGATAACAGAAATTATCTAAATGACAAGGGAGTCAACAGGATACGTTTTCCCAATTGTTTTCTAGGTTGATCTTTAGAGTAAAAAAGTCTAAGATAAGAGTAAGACTCTAAATTAAAAGTGATTGGAGATTTAGTGAGAGATAACAACAGCAGGCAGAAATACATTTTTTTCCAAACATTTTGAGTACTCACATAAAACACAACAAAACAAAAAGTCTTGGGGAAAAACTTAGATGAAAAATTATCTTCACTTTCCCAAAATGCAAACAAATGGTGACTGACTGTCAACACACACAAGATGTGAATAATATCCACATTTGTGTAGTAAAAGGAATTAAAAAGAAGTATGTGGTGGAGTTCAGAAAACAAAAAACCCAAAAATAGCCAACAGGCCAACAGGCTTTCACTTAAATGTGGTAAAAATGGGGTGGCGGTTGCTTTTCCTGATGCTAGGTGAAAGCAAAGGGCTCACAATAGAAAGGACTGACCAGTGGAAAAAGTGCAGTCTCTCAGAATTCTCCAAACTGGCATTTGAGAGCTCTGTTCTATACAGAAGGGAAGAAAAGGTCCCCATCAAAGCATAGTTAGGCAAAAGCACTACAAAATCTAACAAGGCAAGCCAATAGAATTTTTGAAATATGACACAAAATAGATATACAGTGGAAGTCCTGTGATATTAGAAATATTTCCTAAAACTTGCCTCATTCTGAGTTAGAAAAAAAAAACTAATTTCTAATGGAAATAATAAATATAGTTGTATGTGTATAAAATCCCACAGAAAAATACTATATGAAACGAAAAAGTGAAGGGTGGTAAGAAAGATAATTACTCTCCTGTAAAAAACAAAATTATGCCAGAAAGATGTGCACACAAAAATTACTTAACATAACACACTCCTTCAAATTCATTAAAGTAAAAGAAGAAAATAACCAAAGACATAAAGGCATGACATAAATCAGAATTAGAGACGCTCAGAATGAGGTAACAGAATCTCAAAAAGAATTTGTTATAAAAGCAAATCATTTTAGGCAATTAAGATTAGCAAGTTATAACAAAAAAAGCAAATAAGAGTAGAGGATAAAATAAAGAGGAAGAAAAATTTAAAAAATCAAAATAAATACAGAGCCTTTTAACAAGTGACTAACGTTGACTGGATGGTACCACCTGCCTGAAACAAACAAACATACCAAAACAGAAGAGTGTCCATATGAAATAATGCTTTTCAAGGCACTAGGCAACAGACAAAGGACATTCCAGATAGATTAGAAACAGGTGAGATAAGCCCCACAGGTGCTCCAGCCTAGTGCCTGGAACACAGACAGATAATAGCTGACTCCTACAGTCAGAGAGACAGAATTAAGAATCCGGCAATAAAATTAAAACCACAATGAGATACTTCCTCACAACAGCCAGATAACTAAAAATTCTAAATAAATAAATAGCAAAGGTGGGGAGAAAATAGAATGCTTGTACAATGTTTGTGGGGAAATAAATCAGTATAATCTCTATGAAAAACTGCGCAGATTTCTTAAAGAACTAAAAAAAAAAGAAGTAGCATTTGACCTAGCAATCCCACTACTGGATATATACCCAAAGGGAAATAAATTGTTAGCCCAAAAAGACATCTGCATTTATATATTTCTCAACGCTTATTCACAAAAACAAAGTCATGGAATCAACCTAAGTGTCCATCAATATATGACTAGATAAAGAGTATGTGATATATGTATAACATGGAATACTACAAATCAAAATTCCATCTATTGCAGTAACGTGGTTAGAGCTAGAGGCCATTATTGTCAGTGATGTAACTATAAAACAACGTAAAAACCAGGTGTTCTCTCTTACAAGTGGTGATGCAGTATTTTTCGCTCCTTTTTCAGCTAAATGCAGGTTTTTGTCTCAAGACCAGAAAACATTAGGCATGCAGACACATTGAAAGGTGAGGAGGGTGGAATTTATTGTATTTTTATATTTTATTATGTTTTAAGTTCTGGGTTACATGTGTAGATTGTGCAGGATTGTTACATAGGTATAAATACGACATGGTGATTTGCTGCATCCATCCCCCTGTCATCTACATTAGGTATTTCTCCTAATGTTATCCCTCCCCAAACCCTCCCACACCCTGCTATCCTTCCCTAGCTCCCACACCCTCCAGCAGGCCTGGGTGTGTGAGGTTCTCCTCCCCGTGTCCATGTGTTCTCATTGTTCAACACCCAATTGTGAGTGAGAACAGGTGGTGTTTGGTTTTGTGTTCTTCTGTTAGTTTTTTGAGAGTGATGATTTCCAGCTTCATCCATGTCCCTGCAAAGAAGATGAGCTCATCCTTTTTTATGCCTGCATAGTATTCCATGGTGTATATGTGCCACATTTTCTTTATCCAGTCTGTCATTGATGGGCATCTGGATTGGTTCCAAGTCTTCGCTATCGTAAATAGTGCCAGAGTAAACAGGTGTGTGCATGTGTATTTTTAATAGAAAGATTTATAATCCTTTGGGTATATACCCAGTAATGGGATTGCGAGTCAAATGGTTTTTCTATTTCTAGATCCTGGAGGAATCACCACACTTCTTCCACAATGGTTGAACTAATTTACACTCCCACCAACAGTATAAAATCATTTCTATTTCTCCACATCTTCTCCAGCATCTGTTGTCTCCAGATGTTTTAATGATCACCATTCAAATTAGCACAGGATGGTACCTTAATGTGGTTTTGATTTGCATTTCTCTAATGACCAGTGATGATGAGGATTTTTTCATATGTTTGTTGCTGTACTTCTTTTGAAAAGTGTCTGTTCATATCCTTTGCCCACCTTTCGATGGAGTTTTTTCTTGTAAATTTATGTTCTTTGTAGACTCTAGATATTAGCCCTTTGTCAGATTGGTAGATTGCAAAATTTTTTTCCCATTCTGTTGGTTGCCAATTCATTCAAACGATAGATTCTTTTACTGTGCAGAACCTCCTAAGTTTAATTAGATCCCATTTGTCTATTATGGCTTTTCTTGCCATTGCTTTTGGTGTTTTAGTCATGAAGTCCTTGTCTATGCCTATGTCCCAAATGGTATTGCCTAGGTTTTTTTCTAGGGTTTTTATGCTGTTAGGGCTTATGCTTAAATCTTTAATCCATCTGGAGTTAATTTTTATATAAAGTGTAAGAAAGGCATCTAGTTTCAGCTTTCTGCATATGGCTAGCCAGTTTTCCCAACACCATTTATTAAACAGGGAATCCTTTCCCCATTGCTTGTATTTGTAAGGTTTGTCAAAGATCAGATGGTTGTAGATATGGGACATTTCTTCCGAGGCCTCTGTTCTGTTCTGTTCCATTGGTCTATATCTCTGTTTTGATTACTGTAGTCTTGTAGTATAATTTGAAGTCAGGTAGTATGATAACTCCAGTTTTTTTTTTTTTTTTAATTTTCCTCTCTTAGGATTGTCTTGGCTATGTGGGGTCTCTTTTGATTCCAAATGAAGTTTATGGTGTTTTTTTCCAGTTCTGTGAAGAAGGTCAATGGTAGCATGATGGGGATAGCATTGAATCTATAAATTACTTAGGGCGGTATGGCCATTTCAGGATATTGAATCTTCCTAACCATGAGTAGAAGGTGGAATTTATTAAGTGAAAAAAAAAAAAGCACTCAGCACAGAAAGGGGTCCTGCATGCAAGTTTTCACCTCACAAATTGAATATCAGGCCACCACACATGAGTTGAAGAGGCCAGGCTCCTCCCTTTCATAAGGCCCAAACTCCTGGGGGCTCCACCCCACTCCCCCAGTGCATGTGGGCCTCCAGTCTATTGCAGACATGCCCAGGCAAAACCCTGTGCAGATTACTTTATGTGCACAAAAATATCTGGTATATATGCTTGTGGGGAGGGTCAGAGATTCACCAGGGGCCTTTCCCTATTTGCCTACGCATTTGGCTGTCACCTGTGTATATCAATGGGAGCTGAACAATGGGTCACATGGATATACAGAGGCAGATAATAGAATCTGGGCACTCCAAAAGGGTGGAGGCCACGTAGGTGAATATTAAAAAATTACCTCTGTTGGGCACAACATTCCTTATTTGAGTGACAGGCAAACTAGAAGCCCAAAACTCACTATTATACAGTATGTCCATGCAACAAACATGCCCATATAACCCCTGAATTTATCAAAAAATAAAATAATAAACAAAAAATCAAATTAAATAAACATTTAATGAAAAATTTAAAGGACTGGCGTGCCAAAGAATCTGAATTCATCAGCTTCAGCAAGGTTAGGGCTATACAAAGAGAAGCCCAAAATCTGAAGAGGATGTTTAGCAGAGTTTGATGAGCATAGGACAAAATGACCTAAGGCTGGGTAAATAACCATCTGAAAGGATTAGAGGGAACTGATCAAGAGGACTCCAGCAGGGCTAGGAATAGAGCCTGTTCCCACCAACCTCACTGGCAAACTTCAAAATCATGGAGCACTGAGTATTCAGAATGATCTAGCTTCAGTTGTAAAAGATAATTAGCTGCAGACTAAAGGGTAAATATTAATTTCCATTTAGCATATCTAAAATTCTTATATACTTAGTAATAGAGTTTCAAAATATATGAAGCAAAAAGTCATCAAAATGAAAAGAAAAATAAGCAAATCAACAAACTCACGGATTTTAACATATCTCGCTCTCTGAGTTATTTCTAGAATAATAAATATTCCCCCAAATCTGCAAGATTATAGTACAGTTGAATGGCAACATCAGCCATAGCGTCCTAATAATTGAGATCGATAAAACACCACTCAACAACAGCAGAACACATATTTTTCAAAGAGCTTACTGAATATTTATCAAGATAGTCCATGTTCTGAGTCATAAAGTATGTTGCAATGAATTTAATAAGTTTCATGTAATACGATATATGATTCCTGAGACTAGTAGAGTTAATTTATAAACCAATAATCGAAACATATCTCAAAATATTTCTAAGGTGAATAGTGAATAACACACACTTTTAAACAACCAACAGGAGGAAGAAGTCAAAAAAAAGTGTTTTTAACCTGAATGAAAATGGAAACACAATATATCAAAATTCATGGGGAGCAACTAAACAGTTCTTGAGGGTGACTTAAAACAAGAAACACCTGTAAAAAAGAAAAAGTTCTCAAACTGGTTTCAGGAGTTCAGTAAAAAAAAAATATAGAAGATACAAACAGCCCTATTAGCCAAATTGACATAGTAGGTATTTATAAATATGCCTTTCAAAAAGTGTAGAATATACACTCTTTAAAGTACACAAGGACCGTTAACAAGATAGACCATCCTGTGATCCATAAAGTAGTTTTAAGTCAATTTAAAACTATTCAAGTCAGATAAAGTACCTTTCCTGATTACAATATAATTAAGTTAAACATCAGTAACAGAAAGCTGAAAAACCTCTAAATACTTGGAAACAAATAGCACACTTTTATTATAAACAAGAGAAGAATTTAAAAAAAAAATTAACTGTACTTTAAAATGAATGGAAATGAAAACATACAATTTGTTAAAACAGCATTTAGGGAAAATGAAAAGCTCTGGTGCCTACATTCATTACATTAAGTGAAATAAGCCAGGCACAGAAAGATAAATGTGCATGTTCTCACTTACATGTGAGAATTAAAGAAGTTTATCTCATGAAAGTAAAGAGCAGAACGGTGGTTTCTAGAAGTTGGGAAGGGTATGGGGGAAAGGGAAATGAAGACAGGTTGGCTAATGGGTACAAAATGCAATTAGATAAAAGGAATAATTTTTAGTATTCAATAGCACAATAGTGTGAGTATGATTAACAATAATTTATTATATATTTTACAGTAACTCCAAGATTTGAAATGTTCTCAATACAAAGAATTAATACTTTTTATCTATTACATGTTGTATGGATATATCAAGTTATCACATGTACTCACATATATGTTCTTTTACATATCAATAAAAATTTAAAAAATAAGATAAAGATATCAAAACAAAAGTAGCATATTATACACATAAACATACACACAAAGAAATGAAGATCTAAAATTAATAATGCCAGCTTCCAATTTAAGAAACTGGAAAAAGGCAGGCAGGCAGACAAATTGAGTCCAAGGAAAGCAGAACACAATATAACAATAAAGACAAGAGCAGAAATCCATGAAATAGAAAATAGAAAATGATTTTTTAAATCAATGAAATAAATGCAAGCTCTTTTAGAAGATCAGTAATATTGATTGGCCTCCACACACAGTCATCAATTAAAATGGAAAGAATACACATATTACCTTATTCAAGAATAAGAACCGTCACATCACTAGAGATTCTGTAAATATTAAATAGATAAGAAATATTGTGATTACTATTTTGCCAACAAATGCAAAAACAGATAAAGAGACAAATTTTTTGAAGGATGTAAAGAAATTGCATTTAAGATCAACACATAAAATTAATAATCCTATATCTATCTTAAAAAGAAAATTTGTATTTAAAAACCTTGTCACAGACAAGGTGCAGTGGTTCATGCCTCTAATTCCAGCACTTTGAGAGGCAGAGGTGGGAAGATCACTTGAGGTCTGGAGTTGGAGACCAGCCTGGCCAACACGGTGAAAACTGTCTCTAACAAAAATAACAAAAATTAGCTGGATGTCGTGGTGCATGCTTGTAGTCCCAGCTACTGGAATCCCTTGAACCTGGGAGGCGGTGGTTACAGTGAACCTAGATTGCAGCACTGCATTCCAGCCTGGGCGACAGAGGGAAACTCTGTCTCAAAACAAACAAACAAAATCTTCTCACAAAGAAAACTCCTTGCTCAAAGTCTTTACAGAGCATTTTATCAAATATTTAAGTAGGAAATAACACTTCTACAAAAATCTTTCAGAAAATTGAAGAAGTTAGGCTTCCCAGCACATTCTATGAGCACAGCCTTGCCTTGGTACCAAAACTAGGCAAAGACATTAGAAAAAAATAAATATTCCTCACAGACTAATATTCCTAAGGATACATTTACAAAAAAATCTAAAGAAAAATTTAGCCAGTTAACCCCACCTAACAACATGTAAAAATCATAATAAATACATAATGACCAAGTTGAGTTTATCCAATAAATACAATGTTTGCTCAACATTAAAAATCTATCTATTTCACCATATTAAAACATTTTTAAAAGAAAAAAGTAATTATTTTAATGGATACAGGGAAACATTTGACAAAATTCAACATTCATTTCTGATGAATATTCTCTAAGCAAAGGAGTGATAGACGGAATGAATATACTCTAAGCAAAGGAGGGATAAAAAAAATTATTACATTTTTTGTAATGTAATAAGTGCTATCTACAAAATATCTACAGCTTGCCTCATATTTAGCAATGAAAGACTTAATTATCTCTCCCTGACCAGAAACAAGACAAGAATGTCTGTTTCTAGTACCCATATTAACAATGATCTGGACTTTGTGTTGGTGCAACTAGGTTAAAAAAATGGAATAAATGATGAGCCAATTAGAAAAGAAAAACTGTTTCTGTTTACAGAGGGCATGATCATCTATGCAGAAAATCGAATGGAATTGACTACAAATTACTAGAACTAATGCATGAAGTTTGCAGTATTGCAAAGAAAAGATTAATATACACGGAATAATTTTATTTCTATATATTAGAAAAAAATGTTTGAAAACTGAAGCTTAAAAGTAATACCATTTATAATAGTATCAAAATGTATGAAACATAATTTTTAGGGATACTGCTGACAGAAATGTGAAAGACTTTCTCTTTCACTGAAAACTACCAAATATTGCTAAGAGAACCTAAATAAATAACGCTGTGTACCACATTAATAGGTAAAAACATTCAAGAGTATTGGCATGGCTGCTATCCCTTACTGATCCAGAGATTCAAAATAGTTCCATTCTAATTCCCAATGAGTTTCTTTATAGAAACGAACAAGCTGCTTTTAAAATTCATATGTAAATACAAAGGAAATAAAACTTTGAACAACTTTGAATAAGAGGAACTAATATTGCCTCATTTAAAACATCATAAAGTTGAAGTATTTAAGACAATGTGTTGCTAGAGAAAACATACAGAAATAGATAATGAAATAGAGCAAACATTTCAAAAACAGACAATACATATATGAAGAACTCATTTCTGACAAATAGTTAAGGCAGTGGAAAATTGGTAATATTTTTATCAAACAGAGTTAGAACTTTCAAATATCCATGTGCAATAAAATTGACTATGATCTCTCCTTATACACCATATACAAAATTTAGCTCGAATCTAATAGACTTGAATGTGAAACAAAAATTGCAAAACTTCTATAAGGCAACTCTGGAGAAAGTGTTTGCACTTTTGGTTAGGCCATGATTTCTTAGACATGACACCAAAATCATGATTCAAGAAGATGTAGCATCAAAATTTAAATCATCAAAATTTAAACCAGCTGATGTTAATGAAAACAAAAGCACAGACCTGAGGAAAATATTTGCAAATGCATAAAGAACTCTCAAACCTCTACAATAGAAAAATGAGTAACTTAACATAGATGAGCAAAATATTTGAGGAGATAATTAGCAAAGAAAATAGATGGCAAATAAGCACATAAAAACATACGTCAACATGAAAACTAATGAAATACCACATCACACTTGTTAGAATGATTAAAAGGAAAAAGACTAAACATACCAATATTGATAAATTTATGTAGGAATTCAAACTCTCATAAATTTTTGGTGAAAATTGAAAATAAAATGGTACAACCACTTTAGAAAATGCTTTGATGTATATGTATCACATTTTCCCTGTCCAGTCTATCATCGATGGGCATTTCACCCATAGGCGGGTGTTGAACAACAAGAACACATGGACACAGGGAGGAGCGCACTACACACTGGGGTCCGTTGGGGGGAAATGAGGGAGGGACGAGGGGTGGCGAGGTGGGGAGAGATAGCATGGGGAGAAATGCCAGATATAGGTGAAGGGGAGGAAGGCAGCAAATCACACTGCCATGTGTGTACCTATGCAACAATCTTGCATGTTCTTCACATGTACTCCAAAACCTAAAATGCAAAAAAAAAAATTTAAAAAAAATGCTTTGATGTGTTCTTAAGTTAAACACCCGCATACTATATATCACAGCTATTCCACTCATAGGTAATCACCCAAGGAAAAGGAAAGCACAGCTTGCAGAGAGTTACACAAATGTTCATAGCAATGCTGATTGTCACAACACACAACTGAGAAAAACTCAAATATTCTATCAACAGATAAAGAAATAATCACACTATGATATACAATGCAATACTATTTAGCAATAAGTATTCTGTATGATTCCTATGTAAAATTAGAGGAAATACATGCTAATGTATAATGACATAAAGCAGATCGGTGGTTACCTGGAAAGTGAGACAACTTTGGCAGAGAAGAGCAGGAGGAAAGCTTTGGAGTTGATATGTTATTATTTTTATTTTGGTGAAGGTGTCATAAATATATACATATGTCATAACTTTTCATCTCACACTGTGAAGAGAAATATCATGTGTTATATTTTTCATTAAGATATGTTTTATGTATGAAAGTTGAAAAAATAACATTTTAGTCACAAATGACATTTGAATATAAAACATCAAGTTGCTAATAAATCAATATTTTACTTATGTTGAGTTCTCAAAAAACTGTATATTGAAGACACAAAGGCTTGAATAGGTATTAAAATACACATAAAAAGTCAACAAACCACACAGTAAATTCATCACAAAACAGTGTCAGGACACTGAATCTGAAAAGTTTTATTTGTGCATTGTCCTCTATAAACAGAAAATCTTATGTTGAATTAAGTATGTTTGAAGTTCAGACAAACATCATTTTTTTAAGATACTGAAGTTTTTTGTTCCATGAATGATATAAACAATATTTAATTAAGAAGAATAGCACTTTAATCTGAAATATTCCCTAAAACATTGAAAATAAGTCAAGGCTGGGTGCAGTGGCTCATGCCTGTAATGCCAGCACTTTGGCAGGCCAAGGCAGGCCAATTACCGGGATCAGGAGTTCAAGACCAGACTGGCCAATGTGGTGAAACTCTGCCTCTACTAAAAACACAAAAATTAGACAGGCATGGTGGTGCATGCCTGTAATCTCAGTTACTTGGGAGGTTGAGGCAGGAGAATTGCTTGAACCCAGGAGGCAGAGGTAACAGTGAGCTGAGATCATGCCATTGCACTCCAGCCTGGACAACAAGAGCGAGACTCCATTGAAAGAAAAAAGGAGAAAGAAAGAAAAGAAAAGAAAAGAAAAGAAAAGAAAAGAAAAGAAAAGAAAAGAAAAGAAAGAAAAGAAAAGAAAAGAGAGAGAAAGAAACAAAGAGGGAAGGAAGGAAGGAAAAAGAAAGAAGAAAGGAAAGAAAGAAAAAAGAAAGAAAGAAGAAAGAAAGAAAGAAGAAAGAAAGAAAGAGAAAATAAAGAAAGAAAGAGAAAAAAAGAAAGAAAGAAAGAAAAAGAAAGGGAGGGAGGGAGGGAAGAAGGAAGCAAAGAAGAGAGAGGGAAGGAAGGAAGGAAGGAAGGAAATGGATCAAAATAATAAAGCATTATGTGTAATTAAAAATGAAAGTACAGTAAATGGCATTTTATTTAATATTACACACTAATGCTTAAGAAAATTTAATTATGGGTTTTGGTACATGAAGCATTACCAAAAGCCTGAGAAAAGTCTTCCTCTGTTAAGAAAGTGATGATACAGGATTAGAGGTTTTCAGCATTCCTCAGCCACTTGGAAACGGCAAGATAGTACATCAAGATCAACTCTGAGCTTTAATTAAAGAAGAAAAATGGGAATCCACCAGAATCATAAAGGACATGCCAGAAATCAGAGAGGAAAATGACAGCAAACAGCCCCCATGATGGTATCTAGTTGATAAAAGGGAATGAAGCCCCTAGTACATGAGAGAGAGAGAGACTTCTTCTGTGACTTACCTTTCCACTGGGGATCCATGCAGCACATACCTAGGCAGACGCCATGAGAGAAAGAGACCGGGAAAAAATGCAGACATTTTCCCACACCCAGGACTGAAAGCATGACACCATTTTAAATCTGAGTACATGTAAAGTCAGCCATTCCTTGGTGACCTGACAGTGTGGCTGAACAGGCATTTTAGTCTCTAGACAGGGACTGAAACACCTGCTGTGGAGCAGGATAGGGGCCTCCACAGCCAGAACTGTGGAAAGTGCCTCAGCAGTGGGGCTGGAATTGTGCTCATGGTAAGCCTGGGGCAGGAGGAGAGCTTCTCCACCTGCATTTTCTCCCACGTGGCAAGACTTGCAGCCAGGGACAGCTTGGTCACATGAAATTGGTCTGTTTATGCTATTGTTTGGTGTCCCACCCTGCTCTCCTGAGATCGTGGTGTAGCAGGGCCCTCTCTGCTCCAAACCCAGGCAGAAATACAGGCATTTAGAACATCCACTTGCCTACTGCCTCGCCATTTCTGGACATAGATTATAGTGCAACAGTGCTGTCTATGTTCATGCCCTGACAGATCTCCAGGCATTTGGACCATTAGCTGATGCAGATCTGCAGCTTGGATCACCCTTCCCATCCCGTGCAGGAAACGTGGTGGACGGTGGGCTCTCTCTACTCCAGGACCAAACAGATATCCAGGGATCTGGAGTATCCACTCTCCTGGATTACAGGTTGAGGCTACCCCCATCCCCATGCAGAGAACTTGGAATGGAGGAGGTTTCCTAGCATACCCCTGGTGCTTGTTGGCCACCAACTGGACTCTTCCTCAGCACTGGTTGGTGTTGATGCATGCCACTGGGGGCCTTAGAGGTTGATAGGCACCATCTGGTTTTGACCTTTGTGGTTCCCACCCATCTGGGCTGAGGAAGAATCTTAGAGCACTGTATATTCCATGAACCAATCCATTGCCTGAGGCAACAGAGAGCTCCTGCCAGTAAACAAGGATTATGTATATATCCTTGGCTAGCTCTTACTTGTAAACACATTGGCCAACTCTTACTTGTAAACACCATCTATGGGCATGCAGGTAAAACTGCACGGCCCAATGTAAAACTTTCTGAAAAAGTGTATAGTGCTATAGAAGCAAAGCCAAAAACCCCTACCCAGCATCTCTACATTCACACTCTGTAGGGAAGGGGGAAGGGGAATTAATAAACATAATATTGATGAGCGAGGGGACATAATTTTACCAGGAAAGAAGGGAAAAAAAATTTACTGTGCTAGTCTGTTTTCACACTGCTGATAAAGACATACCCAAGATTGGGCAATTAACAAAAAGAGATTTATTGGACTTACAGTTCCATATGGCCGTGGAAGCCTCACAATCATGGTGGCAAGTGAAGGGCACATCTTACATGTCGGCAGACACAAGAAGAGCGCTTGTACAGGGAAACTCCCCTTTTTGAAATCATCAGATATCATGAGACTCATTGGCTATAATGAGAACAGCGCAGAAGAGACACACCACCATAGTTTAGTCACTGGGTTCCTCCCCCGTCATGTGGAAATTGTGAGAGTTACAATTCAAGATAAGATTTGTGTGGGGTCACAGCCAAACCATATCACCTACCCACATGAAAATTTTAAGATTAGAAGTGCCAGTGTTGCCAAATGAGAAGGAATTAGTGCAAGAATTATGTCACCATGAAAAATTAGAATGTAGTAAGACCATAAAGGATTGTACTATCTCTCCAGCAATGGTCCCTGACAAAAATGGAAACTCAGAAGTGAAAGATAAATGATTAACAGCATGAATCGCAAGGAAGCTCAGTGAGATCCAAGACAAGGTT
Organism: Sapajus apella; assembly: GCF_009761245.1. Taxonomy (NCBI): domain Eukaryota; kingdom Metazoa; phylum Chordata; class Mammalia; order Primates; family Cebidae; genus Sapajus; species Sapajus apella. Next base: position 16,049,286 of record NW_022436951.1, read on the forward strand.
GATAATCAACACAAAGAAACTTCTAAAGCTATCCAGAAAATGGAGGAAGAAATACATATGTTAAAATGAAATCAGTTAGAGCTTCTGGAGTTGAAAAATTAACTTAAGAAATTTAAAAATATAATTGATAGCTTTATCAATAGATGGGACCAATTGATAGAAATTTCAGAGCTTGAAGACCAATCTTTTGAACCAACCTAGTCAGACAAAAAATAATTCTTTAAATTGAATAAACTTATCAAAAAATATAGGATTATGTAAAGTGATCAAACCTGTGAAGTATATATATTTTGGAGATAAAAAGTAATCAACTGGAAAATATATTTGAAGAAATAATTCAAGAAAAATTCCCTAATTTTGCTAGATAGGTAGACATCCAGATATAAGAAATTCAGAGACTATCCGTGAGATATTATGCAAAATGAACATCACCAAGGCATATAGTCTCCAGACAGTCCAAGGTTAATGCTAAAGAAAAACTCTTAAAGGCAGCTAGTGATACAGGGCTGATCACATACAAGAAGACCTCATAGGGCTGGGTGCAGTGGCTCACATCTGTAATCTCAGCACTTTGGGAGGCCAGTGTGGGCAGATCACCTGAAGTCAGGAGTTTGAGACCAGCCTGGCCAACATGGTGAAAACCAGTCCCTACTAAAAATACAAAAAATTAGATAGGCATGGTGGCACACGCCTTTAATACCAGCTACTTGGGAAACCAAGGCAAAAGAATCACTTGAACCCAGGAGATGGCGGTTGAACTAAGCTGAGATTACGCCACTGCATTCCAGCCTGGGTGACAGAGTGAGATTATGTTAAAAAAAAAAAAAAAAAAGGAAGGAACCTCATAAGGCTAGCAGTGCACTTAGTGGGCTTCTCAGCAGATACCATCTAAGCCAGGAGAGATTGGTGGCCTTTTTCATTATTCTGAATAAAATAAATTCCAACTAAGAATTTTAAATCCCTCAAACTAAGCTTTATAAGTCAAAGAGAAATAAAATCTTTTCCAGAGAAGCAAGCACGAAGGGAATTCATTACCAATACAAGAGTTCCTTACAAGAGATCCTTATGAAAGTTCTCAATGTTGAAACAAAAGAATAATACTTGCTACCACACAAAAACACTTGAGTACAGAGACTGCAGATTCTGTAAAGCAACCACACGATAGAAACTAGAAGTCAACCAGCCCTCGACTTCACAGCTGTCTCAAAACCTCACTTATTATAATTACTATTGAAAGTAAATGTTGTAGACTTCCCAATTAAAAGGCACAGAGTGGCAATTTGGACAAAAAAAAAAAAAAAAGGGACTCATCTACCTGCTGTCTTTAAGTGACCCATTACACACATATTGACACTTGTAGGTTCAAATAAAGGAGAACAGGGTTGGAGTAAGAGCTAAAGCACAGCTATAAAGCAAATAAGAGCAAAAGACACTGTTCCCATATCAGATAAAACAGTCTTTCAACCGGCAACAGTATAAAAGGACAAAGAAAGGCATTATATAATGATAAAGTGTGCAATTCAACAAAAAGAGTTAATTGCCCTAAATATATAAGCACCCAACAATGGAGCACCAAGATTTATAAACAAGTACTTCTAGACCTATGAAAAGTTGTAGATAGCCACATAATAATAGTGAGGACAGCAACACCACTCTGACAGCAGTAGACAGGTCATTGAAATAGAAAACTAACAAAGATATTCTGGATCCAAACATGATACTTGACCAATTGAACCTAATAAAAATCTATAGGATACTCCACTTATCAACCACCAAATATACATTTCTTTCATCTTTACATGGAACAAAGTCCAAGATTAATCACATAATTGGCCATAAAGCAAATCTTAATAAATTTTTAAAAATTTAAATATACAAATTATACTATTAGACTACTGTGCAATAAAAATATAAATCAATTCAAAGAACAGATCTCAAAACATACGATTATATAAGAAATTAAAAACTTGCTTCTGAATGACTTTTGGGTAGATGATAAAAATCAAGACATAAATTTAAATTTTGTTTCAAATAAATAAAAACTAAGACACAATATATCAACATCTTTGGGATGCATCCACAGCAGTGTTAAGATGAAAGTTTATAGTACTAAATGCTTACCTCAGAAGGAAAGATCTCAAATAAACAATCTAAGAGCACACCTATGGTAACTAGAAAAGGCATAGCTAAAATCAGAGCAGGACTAAATGAAATTAATACCCAATAATCCATATGAAGAATCATCAAAAGCAAAACTTAAGTTATTTGAAAGGATAGAAAAGTTGGTAGACTAGTAGCTAGATTATCAAATCAAAAAGGGAAAAAAGATTCAAATTAGCAAAATCAGAATCTACAAAGGTGATATTACAATGAGTTTCTCAGGAATACAAAAGAACTTCAGACTAATATGAATATAACAGCAAAGCAAATCCAGCAGTATATCAAAAAGTTAATTCACCATGATCAACTAGGATTCATTACTGGGATTCACATTTGATTCAACAAACCCAAATCAATAAATGTGATTCACATGATAAACAAAAAAGAAAAAAAAAAAAAACATATGAACCTCTCAATAGATGAAGGACAAGCTTCCAATACAATTTACCATCACTTCATGATAAAAACCCTCAATAAACTGCATCGAAGCAGCACATCTCAAAATGTGAGAGCCATTTAGGAAAAATCCACATTTAGCATCACACTGAATGGATTAAACCTGGAGGTATTTTCCTTAAGAATTGCAACAAGACAAGGATGCCCACTCTCACCACTCCTATTCAAAATAGTACTGGAAGTGCTAACTACAGCATTTAGGCAATATTAGGGAAAAAAAAGGCATCTAAGTAGAAAAATAAAATAGGAAAATAATTTAAACTATTCACCAAAATGACATTAGAAATGATAAAGAAATCAATGTACAAAAATCAGTAGCATTTCTATACACTTGACACTCAACTGAGAGCCAACTCAAGAATGTGATTCAATTACAATGGCCATACACAAAAATAAAATACTAAGGAATACATCTAATAACAGAGTAAAATATCTCTTCAAGGAGAACTAGAAAACACTACTAAAAATCATAGATGACACATATTGTGCTCATGAATTGAAAGAATCAATATCATTAAAATGGCCATACTGCCGAAAGCAAATGACAAATTCAGCACCATTCCTATGAAATGACCAATTTCATTTTGCACAGAAATGGAAAAAGAAAACTATTGTAAAATACATATAGAACACAAAAGAGCCTAGCTAGGAAAAATAATCCTAAGTTAAAAGCACATGTTGAAGGTATCAAATTACCTGACTTCAGAATATGCTATGAAGCTACAGTAACCAAAATAGCATGGTAGTGGTACAAACACAGACATATGGATCAAAGGAACAGAATAGAGAAACCAGAAATAAAGTTGCACACTTAGTGCCATCTAATTTTAAACAAGGTTGACAAAAACGAGTAACAGTGAAAGGCCTCCCTATTCAATAAATGGCACTGGGATAGCTGGCAAGCCTTATGCAGAAGAATGAAACTGGATCCCTACCTTTCACCATATGCAAAAATTAACTCAGGATGGGTTAAAATCTTAAATATATGATCTCAAACTGTAAGAGTTATGGAAGAAAACCTAGGAAATATCTGGAAACTCGTCTTGGAAAAGAATTTATGACTAAGTCCTCAAAAGCAATTGCAACAGAAATGAAAATTTATAAGAGATCTAATGAAACTAAAAAGTGTCTTCAAAGTAAAATAAGCTACACACAAAGTAAACACCCTACAGAATGGGAGAAAGTATTCGCAAACTATGCATCTGATGATGTAATAGCCAGAATCTGTAAGGAATTTAAGCAAATTTATAATCATAAAACAACCATATTAAAAGGTGAGCAAAGGACTGGAACAGACACTTTTTAAAAGTAGCCATACACATTGTCAACATACATCTGAAAATATGTTCAACATCACTAATCATTAGAGAAATGCAAATCAAAGCACCTATGAGATACCATCTCATACCAGTCAGAATGTCTATTATTCAAAAGTCAAAAAATAATGGGTGTTAGTGAAGTTGCAGAGCATAGGAACGCTTATACACTGTTGGTGGGAATGTAAATTAGTTCAACCACTGTGGAAAGCAATTTGGAGATTTCTCAAAGAACTTAAGACAGAATTACCATTTGATCCACCAAAATATTGGGTGTATAGCAAAAGAAAACAATTATATAAAAAAGACACATGTATTGCATGTTCATCATAGTGCTACCCACAATAACAGTCACAAAATCAACCGAGGTGCCCATCAATGGTGGACTGTATAAAGAAAATGTGTTATGTATACACCATGGAATACTATGCAGCCATTAAGCAGAACTAAATCATGTTCTATGCAGCAACATGATGGGAGGCTATTATCCCAGGCAAATTAAGGCAATAACAGAAAATCAAATGCTAAGTGTACTGATTTATAAGTGGGGGCTACATTTCAGGTACTCAGGAACGTAAACATGGCAACAATAGACTCTGGGGACTACTAGAGGGGAACTGGTGGAGAGAGGGAGGGGGGCAAGGTTTAAAAAATTATTGGGAACTATGCTCAGTACCTGAGTGATGGTAACATTTATATCCAAAACCTCAGCATCATGCAATATACTCAGGAAACAAACCTGTGTATATACTCCCTAAATATAAAATAAAAGTTAAAAAAATTATGAAAATATAAAAAAAAGAAAATGATGATACAGGTGTTCATCTAATTTTACCTGAACTATATGCCTTTCTTTTTCTTTGATAAATATACACTGAATTAAAAATGTATTTGTATAATAAAACCAAAACATTATAATGTTGATTGCATTTTCTTATGTTGGGAGTAATAGGGAGTAGCAAAGGTGAACTCCATCATTCTAAGTAACATGCAGCTTGTGGTCAAGATAAAGTTGATATTATTACTCTGGCATGCACATAAACATAAATATGCATTCTAGCTATGTATGAATAATAAGGAAGTTCTTGGTTCTTAACAACATTGCATTATTTTTAAAGGAAAGAAAGACATTTTCAGGGGCAGCCCCAAAAGCAAGTCAGTGAAGTGTCACATATTTTGGCAGGTGGTCAAAAGAAGAATATTGAAAGGTGAATCACCAGACCTCACTGTTTTTAATAATCTGTTAAATAATAATGAGATTTTGAAATAATGGGCAAGAGCACAATCCTGAAAGTCAATGGGATTATAATGATGGAAGTATTGTAAAGGAGTTAATATTATAAAGGAAACATATTAATCACATTTACGGTGTCAAAAATGCTGTGGGAAACACCAAGCCTATTTACACCTCAAATAAGTGAAAGCTTGCTTTCTCTATTTAGCTTATGAAACTTTAAACAAATTACTGGGAATAACTGCCTTTTATGAATATTTACTTGTGTACAAAGGATACTTGGTAAGATTTTAACCTCAGTAAAGCCAAATCCCCAGGCACATTCTGAAACCACTTAGTTAGGAGTCCAAGAAATGACATTAGTTTCACTTTGGGAAAACAAAAAGACAAATTCCAACTTTTACTCAGAATAGTCTGAGTGCCAACTTTTGCATTTCTCTTCCAAAAATACCATGGTATTAAAACAGTTGAGTGTTTTGGTTACTTATTCAAAAATTCTTTTAAAATGTTATCTTAGGATGTACATGTACAGACAGTAAAGACCACAATAAATAAAATAAAATAAATATTTTAAACACCTGAGATTATTTTGGTTGGTTTTATTCACTGTATATTTCATATTTATCATTTCAGAGTATACTTTCAATCTGTTGTGAATATAGCATTTTGAATCACAGTGATTTTATGTTCCATTAAGAAGCAATTATTTTTCAAACAAAGAAAATCTATTATGATTTTGGAGTTTTACCCTCATATCTACATACACTTTAAGTCATATTTAACTTACTCCTCCTTGTGTCTGGCAGTAGAGCAGGCCATACTTTAAAGAAAGGAAGGGTGTTGGTTTAAACAGATGGCTTCCTGTCCTCCCTGATTCAAGGGTCACCATAGCAACGAGGAAAGAGGAGGTGTTGCCTAGCAACTGGAAATATTAATGAAGAGGTTTCCAAACTGTATTCAGGGAAAAAAAGTTCTTGGAAGAACTTCAGGACTTGGCATAAATGTACACCAAAATTTATTTATGAAACATGCTGAGTGCATAATCAAAAATCTGGAAGGCATAATGCTTTATAAGGAAAAATATCAAATAAGTGGTTTATTAGATGTTTTGATTCAAAAAATAATAGTTTTACATTAATAATATAATTTATTGACAAAATATAAAAAGTAAAATCACTAATTTTTTACTTCAGATGGAATATTAAGAGTAACTTAAACACATAATTTATTACTATCATGTGCTACAATACAACTTGATATTCAAAGTAGGATCAGTAATTTAGCTAGTTGAACTTTGTACTATGATAATTCACAGGATACAGTTATCCAAAACACTTGAGGGGGTTCTCTATCAACCCCTGAAATGAGCACTGCAGTTACAAACTGTCAACGTCTATGTTGACTAAAATTATCTTTTCCCTTTCAAAATATTTTTCTTATTAGTATTTCACCCTGCATTATGTTTTGAAGTTAATCTTTCATAAATGGTTCATACAATATTTTTTAGATCAGTTGTTGAAACAGAAGCAACCTAAGTCTCTAAGGTAGATATGTAACCATCTTAATATCTTTGTGCTTTCTGTGTTCCTGTATAGAAATATACATTTCAATAAATAGTCTATATCAGATATGAAGCAATTATGTTTACATGGGTTACATCACTTAAAGTATGTTTCTTTCAAGTGCCCATCAGTGTGTTAGCACTGGTTCTGTAATAACTACATCATCATCACAGCACAAATGTTTTTCTTTCATGATTTATAGAAACTTATAGAGTGCCAACACTTTGCTAGCCAATATGGTAATCATAAACATATATTGCTAATTTTTACAAAACATCTGTAACTTGTTAGTGTCTCCAATTTAAGAAAAAATGATGAAGATTAGGAAAGTTTAAACAACACAGATGATAGTGTAGCACACTATTCATCAACATTGTCTCTGAACCTGAAAGACATGAGCTCAAAACCCACCTACATGCAGCCCTGTGCAAGGTATTAAGTCATTCTGCCCCTCCATCTTTTCATTTTACAGTATGTATATCAGTTGCTATTTTGTCTTTTTCATTGTGTTAAGGCGTAATACACACAAAGCAAATGGATTATAATAATTGAAGGAATTAATATACACGAAGCTCTCAATAATGCTAGCACATGCATTGATGTGTGCTACTTTTGATTGTTACTTTTGGTGCCTTTTTATGTTGCTAAAAGTTGTTTGAATTATTATTGTGTAACCTATCCATATAATAAGGGGCTCTTCTGATACTTAAATGCAGTTTCTGACTTGCAGTATAGATACTGATTTAAAAAGGTAGTTAAATATGTGTTATCTTAGTTTATGGAAAGGATAGAAAATATTTAGTTTTAAAACAAATGTAAAGACTCATTGAAGTTTTTTTCTTATGTATAAGAAAGTAAAACCCAGAGATATTAAAGGATTCATCCAAAGTAAGGAAAAAAGATCAGTGTCTTTCTTCTTAGCTCATTTTTTTACTACATAGCTAATGTCACAGGTATCAGACTGTGCACTTTAATTGTATGACCCCCCCTTCCACATCCACAAAAATATATGTTAGAAATTATTAATTCTTAATAAATTTCCCTTTTGCACATCTAAGAAAGTACCAGAAACTAGATTCACATCTGTGATAGCATTTTTTTTGCTGCATGACTAGATGTTGGTCAAAGCTTTCTGTTGAACCAGAGAAATAAATTCAAGAAATCTATGGTACATTATGCTGACTTTAGTTAAAAGTGTTATATTGTATCCTTGAACATTCCTGAGAGTAGATTTTAAGTGTTCTCACCACACACACACAAAAGTCACATATGTGAGGTAATGCATATATTAATTAGTTTATTTAGCCATTTCACTATACACAGTATACTCTATTAAAACATCATGCTGTATACTAACATATATATATATATACATATATATATATATATATACATATATACATTGTTTAATTTGTCATTTTTAAATATTAAAAATAAAATTGTTTAAAAAGGATCAGGGTGATACCATTTAGTATCATAATAAGGTCATGATCAGCTTCACTAGTTTGAGTTCTTTTAAAGTCTCAAAGGCTGAAACCAAAGTGTTAGCAGAGCAGGCATTCGCCTGAGACTCTGAAGAAGAATCTGCCTCCAAGCCCACTTGGGTTATTAGCCAAACCAGTTCTTTGTGGCTACAGGTTGAGGTACTATTTATTTCCTTTTTGCTTTCTTTCCTTCTTCTTTATTTTTTCCAAATATCAGTTGGAGGACACTCTCTGCTCCTAGTGGCTGCCTGTATTATTTCTCATCTCCTGGTTGTCTTCATCTTCAAAGTCAGTAAGGAGGCACTGAGTCCTTGTACCTACAACCTTTGACTTTCTGCCACCAACCAGAAAACTCTCTCATTTAAAGGGTTCATTTATTTAAATTAGGTCCACCCAAAAATATCTCCCTATGTTAAGGTTAACTGACTAATAACGTTTATTACATCCACAAAGTCACTTTTGTCATGTAATGTAACAATCATGGAGTGACAAGGACTCATAATGATAAATTCTACTGATATTTAAAGGGGAGAAGATTCTATAATGAGAGATCGTTGGAGGTTATTCCTAGATCGTACTTACTCAACAGTATACAAATCTATTATACCAAAGAACATTGTCTAAAACATTATGTGAAAATGTGGGACAGTATTCAAGGTGGTGTTATCTGTCTGAACAGATATTCTTGTTGAACAGGCGTTACAATAATATATTTAGCTGAGTCTACAATTAGAAGAAAAAGAATGCCTGTATGTTCCCAGGTTCATTTTGTTCCAAATATCATTCTCTCTTTTATGCTTTGAGTTTGCTATCAAGATATCAAAATTAGTGGGTTTTGGCTCCATATTTAAAATACACATAAATCATTAAAAGCAGTACAATTAATCTTACAGATCACTACTTTTTTCTGAACTGTAAAAAAATTATTTTATTATAAAAATCATTATAAAATTATATACTATGCCAGACATAAAGTATGAATGCACTTTATTATTTCTATTAATATTAATCATCTCAAAAAGTTTTCATAATTAAGGAAAATTGTTTCATAATTTTTATTCTTTCTAGCTTTAATTATTATATATTTCAAATAATTATCAGAATAAATATCTACAAAAACCCCACAAATATAAACTTTAAAATGAGTAATACCAATTATATTCCAGTACATAATTTATTATTATTTTAACAGAATGTAAATATGTGTTATTAGCCTATTTTTTGACTTGTCAGAAAAAGTTTCAAATACAATTAAATAAATAAATTCAAATAATCATGTAAACACAGGAGTGCATGCATATGTAAATTTACAAAGTAAGCTATTACTTTGCTGGTTTAAACATAATCAGGACTTTTTTTGCCATTAAAATCTACAAATTCACATAGCCATGTTTATATCTTCCTCTCAGTTTGGCAACCATTTGCTTTATAATTATTGTAAAGGAAAACCTAGCATAATTAAGGTATATTGTCTACAAAGCGTCACCTATATTATTCTTATATATCTGTGGAATAATTAGAAATAAATATAAGTCACATGTATTAAAAACTAATAAATAGCTTGTTTTATATTTAAGTTGTAATTCTATATATTTTTTTGCTGTTTAAAAATTATTCTCCTATCATTAACTAGGTTGAATAAGAAACCTTAAGACAAATCAGATACATGGCTTCACAATATATATTTTTTTCATTTTGTATGGTGCCTCTTCACTTGATTGATTTCTTTTTTGTGCATAAGGTTTTAGTTTTGATATAATCCCACATGTCTATTTTTGTTTTTGTTGCTTGTGATTTTGGTATCATATCCAAAAATCATTACCTACAGCAATGTGTGAAAAGGGATTAATATTCAAAATATATAAGAAATGGAAACAACACAATAGCAAGAAAGCAAATAACTAGATTTCAATAATAATAATAGGCAGACTTGAATAAACATTTCTGAAAATAAGACATATAAATGCTCAACAGGTATATGAATAAGCCCAATATCACTAATTATTAGAGAAATGCAAATAAAAACCACACTAAGACTTCACCTTACATCTGTTAGAATGGCTATTAGCAAAAAGCAAAAGATGTAACATACCCAAATCTATAAATGTCATTCACCATCTAAATATATTTAAAATAAAAACCAAATGATCATCTTAATAGATGCAAAAAACCATTCAATAAAACATATCATTGGTTTATTATAAAATCCCTCAACAAACTAAGCATTGAGGGGACATATCTCAAGATAATAAAATCTGTATATGTGAAAACCACAGCCAACATCATACTGAACAGGAAAAGCGGAAAGCATTCCTCCTAAGATCTTGAAGAGTAGAAGGATGCTCACTTTTACCAGTCCTGTTCAACATAGTACTAGAAGTCCTAGTCAGAATAATCAGTCAAGAGAAATAAATAAATGCCATCCAAATTAGAAAAGAAATAATTTAATTCTCTGTTTGCTGACACTATGATCTTATACCCAAATAACCCTAAAAACTGCTTCAAAAGACTGCTAGATTTGATAAATAAATTCAGTGAAGTCTCAAATTTCTTATAGAAATGTACCAAAATCAGTAGCATTTGTATACATGAATAATAATGAAGCTGAGAAATAAAAAATTCAATCCCATTTACAGTCATTATAAAAAATAATAAAATGCCTAGGAATATATTTAACGAAAGAAGTGAGAATGTCTACATGAAACTAGAGTATACTCATGAAAGAAACTGGGGATAACGTAAACAAATGAAAAATCATCCCATGCTCATGGATTGTAAAAATCAACACCTTTAATATAATCACACTCCCCCAAATAATCTACAGATTCAATACAATCCCTGTCAAAATACCAAAATGACTTTTACAAAATCAGAATTAAAAAGTCCTAAAATTCATATAGAGCCAAAAAAGAGCCTAAACAGCCAAAATAATCCTAAGCAAACAGAACAAAGCTGGAAGCATGACACTACCTGAATTTAAATTATACTACAAAGCTGTGGTAATCTAAACAGCAGGATATTAGTGTTAAAATAGACACCTAAACCAATGGAACAGAATACAGAATCCATATATAAAGCCATATACCTACAGTCAAATGATAGTTGACAAAACATTCACTGGGGAAAAGACACTCTTTTCAATAAGTGGTGCTGAGAAAATTGGATACCCATATACGGAAGAATAAAATTTAATTTCTATCACTTACTATATATAAATACGATGCAATATTTAAATGCAAGACTTTACAGAAACTCAACTCAATCACTGCTACCACCACCACCACAACAACAAACCATTAAAAAGTGGGCAAAGGGCATGAACAGACATTTTTCAAGAGAAGACATACAAATGGCCAACCAGCACATGAAAAAATGCTCAACATCACTAATCATCAGAGAAATGAAAATGAAAACAATGTGACATCATTTTACATCAGTCATAATGGCTGTTATTAAAAAAATTTTTAAGATGCTGGTGAGAATGTGGAGAAAAGTGAATGTTTATACACTGTCAGTGAGAATGTAAATTGATACAACCTTTATGAAAAACAGTATGGTTATTTCTCAAGAACCAAGAATACAACTACCTTTCAGTCCAGCAATTCCACTATTAGATATCTATGCAGTTTACAGATGGAGAGAAATTTGCCTCAGGATGAATCATGTTATGAGGCTCATCCATATCTAATTTAGATGATACCTAAATGAGACTTTGAACTTCAGATGTTAAAGTTGGCATTGGAATAAATTAAGACTTTTGAAGTTATTTATATGAAACAGATATGTTTTGTATGTGAGAAAGACCTGAATATTGGTGGTCCAGTGGTGGAATTCTAGGCTTTAAATATGTCTTTTTCAAAATTCAGGTGTTCCTAATGTATAACATTAAGAGGTAAACCCTTTAATAGCTGATTAAGCCATGAGGGCTTTCTCTGGTTAATAGGTTCAGGATTTTTTTTTCCCATTTATTTATTTTATTGCATTTTAGGTTTTGGGGTACATGTGAAGAACATGCAAAATTGTTGCATAGGAGCACACGTGGCAGTGTGGTTCAGGATTTTTTTAAAAGGGGGTTTCATGCAGTGTTCAGTTAGCTTACTCTCTGCCTTTTGCCATGTGAGAATACATCAAGAAGACACTCAGTAGACCAAATGTGGGTGCCTTCATCTTGGACTTCCCAGCCTCCAGAATTGTGAGAAATGAATTTCTGTTCTTTATTAATTACTCAGTCTTGGGTATTCTATTATAACAGCATAAAACAGGCTAATGAAAACATGGTTTGTACCTATATGTTTTGATGGGAATGACATTGATTCATCTTTCTTAAAGGGGTGTAAACAGTTTTCTTACCTCGCTTCTTTTTTGTAAGCAATCAGATTGTACATAGCATATAGTTGCTCTTAGAGTGAGAATGAAAATTGACACCTATTTATCCCACAAAATTTTAAAGTATAATATTAATGCACATCTTCCAGTAGTAGTTTTATTACAGTTATAAAATTACTAGCCAGAAACTGAAGTGCAGAAATGATGACATCAAGAATAAGATATCCCAGGGAGAGAATTAATGTCAAAATAATTACATGGTTCACAGTCAAGGCTGTGTGATTATTAGCAACTCTAGAGAAGCTAATTAAGTAACTCAAAAAGTGTGTTTAAGCCAGTTAAGTTGGAGTGTTTCTATGGCTTCTGAACAAATAGGTAACACCTAATAGCTGAGAATGTACTCATTAATCAAAGGAACTGAGAATTATATCACACTGATTAAAACCACATGTAGTAAAAATGCCTATTTAGTCTTCTTTTTAAATTAGATCTAAGCAAATGCGGGATGGCTACTAACTTTAATGTGTTTCTACATTCAGATAAGTTTTTCATTTTATTATTCTTTCACCATGATTTTTATAATTACTTACATTTTAGCAATTTCTTGTCCATTTTTTAAAATCAATACTTATTGTTAGCTTTTAAATAGTAAAAAATTACACCTTTGAAAATATAGAACAAACTTATTGTATGAAGCCTGAACACAGGAGAAATAGAATGTGCAGTAGTTTAGCAAATTTAAGATAAGGCTGACATGTGACATTTAATCACACTGAATAAATATTACTCAGTTATGTCTAAATCAATTTCTCTTTAAGTATTCCAAAGATTTTATTTACAAAAGAAAAATAAAACAACATAAATCCCTCTATACAGGAATATGACAGGATTATACATACTGGGAGGAAAAAAGGTATATTTTGTAAGGTGAAAAGAATCATGGAAGCCATAAATGCATTGGCAGTGCTGGGTTAAAAATCTTGCTACTCACTGCAGGCCATTGACCTTAATTCTTACTTAGGCTGTCATCATGATTTGTGGTTTATTTTGAAATACATCATTGCAAAGATTTTAGGAACGTACTCCTCAAGTTCTCATGAAATAAATACAACATGATGAATTAACTTAGCAAATAGTTTCACATTCCATGACTTTAGTGCAATTCATAACCAATTAAAGAATACATTAATATTCAGAAAATACTTGTTTCAAGAGTATTTCAATTATTCTTTTAAAAGTAAAGAAAATTACTTTTTAAATTTTAAATTTTTATTTAAATATAAATTGAAAATTTGGAGTTTTCTGTTAAGCATTAAAAATATTAAATAAAGCAAAAGATGTGGAGTGTATAGCTCTTTAAAGGATATTGATGTAATATAGATTCCGTTAGAATACAACATGAACCAGTTAGAAATGCATAACTGAATAGGAGAAACGAATATCTATAATGTCTTGCAATAGTGTTTAATTTTATATCTCACTTTATTTTTGCTTTACATATTTGCAAACTAGCTAACATTCCCTAAAATGCAGTCTAAATTTTTAGTGCTATTTTGTATTTAAAATTCTGCATTTTCAGTAGAATTTGGTGGAAAAAATGTGTTGCCCAAAATTAGAAATATTAACACAAAAATTTTTGAGGACAATAGAAAATAATTTAACATGTATTTGAATGGCTCCTAAATCTTGAAGACTGTGCTGATCTCTAGAGAATGGAAAACTGAAGAGGATGCATTTGTAATCTGACAGACTTTGCTTTTAATCCTCATTGTGAAATTATTTCATGGGTGAGTTTGAACAGGTCACTTGTTACCTATGTTTCATCCGTAAATTGGCATAATCATATTTACCTTACTGAGCTATTTTAAGAATTGGAGATGGCTTATTTCTACAACTGACAACATACTTGTCACAGAGAGATGTAAGAAAATATCCTAGGCCTTGAGCTATGTATGCAGTGCTTCCTACAATGCCTTTACACCTGGCAATCATTCCGGAACCACCTGGAGAGTCTTTAAGATGTTCCAACTGCTATGTTATTTAACACGCTAATTAAATTAGAATCTCCATATGAGGGACCTGGAAATTGATATTTGTTTAAAACTCTAGTCATTACAAGTTGTAGCCAGATTTGCGAATCGCTGATTTAAAATAAGGCAAATGGATATTGTTAATAGTCTTCAAAATTGTGTGGTCATAGCTATTAACAAATTTAATATTAAGCAACTTTGGATCAACAACCAATGGAAAAAGAGAAGTCAAAGGATCCTTGTGACAATAGCAGGAAAAAAAAACGGGAAATGAGAGAAAATAAGATAATGACATTGCTCTTAATTGAAAAGGAAATAATAATGAAGAAGCGGTGTTTTGCAAAGGAACGTCGATAGTGTTAATACAATCCTTTGATATATGTATATAATTTTGGTCAAAGTAGAAATGCAAGTTCTGAGGTTAAATTTAAAAAGTTATATGTAATGATGCATAAAACGTAATTACATATGCAAAATGGGTAATTTTGCATGTGATATGTAATTTGCTTTTGTTTAATTTGAAGTTTAGCTAAATTACTTCCTTTGCCTGTAGAGTTTGAGGTTGCTATATTTTTCTCCATTTGAGATCTTCTGAAGTATCACCTCATTTCCCTTGGAGACTTAAAACCTATGTTTAATTCAATATATATCTGTCCCAGGTGGATCTCATATAGCCATGACAGTATTAATAAGTTCATGAAATAAAAATAGACTTGATTACATATTTTATGTATTTTTATCACAGAAATTATAAATTATTAAAGATATTGGGAAATTTTTATGTATTTTTTCTAATATGTAGACAGAAGTAAATTTTTTATAAAAGTGGATTTTGTGCATCTGCTATTTGAAACTTTTCAAGAAGAGAAACTACATAGATGTGAGGTCTTCGTTTACTTACCAATTTAAAGAATGTCTCGGTTATCTATATTGCCTTTAAAAATTATAGTAAAATATATTTAGCAAATGAAACATTTGCTTATGTATAACATTTTCTTTTGAACTCAAGTTTATACTGCCATTATATCTTGCATTTATTTAACTATAATATTTAAGCCTGAAGCACATTTTTCTTACAATTTATCTTCTAACACTGTAATGATATGAAATAAATTAATGCTTATTTAAGGGTGGACCTTTCAGTTCACTGGAGCAGTCATTCATTAAATATCACCCTGTGGACATAAAAATCAAATACGCTTTCTCAAATGTTTCATTTTCAGGCAAGAATTAGATACCCCATGCCAAGAGCGTAGCTCATTAAATGCCTCCAGTTTGAAGATTTATATTTTTATTGTACGTTATCTATATACACACACACAGAATAAACGCTTCCATAAAATGTATACTTTCTAATTCCTGAAATCTTATGAATGTGATTACAATAAGGATTTGGGGATGGGGAGAATATTTTGGATGATCAAGTTTGACTCAATGTAATCACGAGAATTTTATTTATTTATTTATTTATTTATTTTTGAGATGGAATCTTGCTCTGTTTCCAGGCTGGAGTGCAGTGGCACAGTCTCGGCTCACTGCAACCAACACCACCCAGGTTCAAGCAATTCCCATGTCTCAGCCTCCCGAGTAGCTGGGACTACAGGTGCACACAACCACGTCCGGCTAATCTTTTGTATTTCAGTAGAGACGGGGTTTCCCGTGTTGGCCAGGATGGTCTCGATCTCCCAACCTCAATGTAATCATGAGAGATCTTAAAAGTGAAAGTAGAAGGTCAAACAAGTGTCAATGTCAGAGTGATGAGAGGTAAGAAAGACAGTAAAAGAAAGTCATAGCCAGGGAAGCTTGGCAGCCTCTGGAAGCTAAAAACTCCAAGTAAACAGTCTGGCTGGGAGCCTCTAGAGAGAGCATGACCATGCAGAAATCTTGATTTTCTTCCAGTAAAACTCATTTTGGAAAGCTAATTTCCAGAGCTACAAAAAAAAAAAATAAATTTCTATTATTTTAAACCGCTATGTTTGATAATTTGTTACTGCAACAATAAAAATGATTGTATATGTTTGCCTGTGTGTTGTGTATATGTAAATGGAAGTCCAAGTAGATTTAGAAGCAAAAATCCAAGGAAGCCACAAGAAATTTGTAACATAATTGCATTTCGTCTTTTTTAAATCAAGCATCAACTCATGTGAAGTTAAGATTTTAGAGAGAGAACCATGTTGTCCTCTAAGATCTGGGGCTGTGGAAATAAGCTGGCAAATTAACTATCTAATGACAGTTGGAGGGAGAATGGTAGTGACGTTCTTAACTGGCATTTATTAATGCTTTAAAGAAAACAAAAACTGAGGGATGAATGCCAGGGTGTTTTTAAAAAATAGTATGCTTGAAAGATTCTCAGTCAACAATTACTATCTGGTCTTTCTAGAATGGCGAATCAGTAGGAATATTTGACCTTGAATGAGTTAACCAGTTTCTGTTTTCTTTACTGTAAAATGATAATGGTACTATCAATTCCAAAGTTAATTGTGAAAATAACAGTATAAAATAAGACAAATATTCTGGCATATAACACATGCCCCAAAATATTAAGTGCCTTTGCTTCTGTATGCAAAACATGTCTTGCAGTAGACAGAGTAGACACATTAAAAACGATATTTGGCTGGGAATGGTGGCTCACACCTGTAAACCCAGCACTTTGGGACACTGAGATGGGAGGATCACGAGGTCAGGAGATCAAGACCATCCTGGCCAACATGGTGAAACCCCATCTGTGCTAAAAATACAAAAATTAACTGGGTGTTGTGGTACGTGCCTTTAATCCCAGCTAGTAGGGAGGCCGAGGCAGGAGAATCGTTTGAACCAGGGAGTCGAAATTTGCAGGAAGCAGAGATCTAGCCACTGCACTCTAACCTGGTGACAAAGTGAACATCTGTCTCAAAAGAAAAAAACAAAAACAAAACAGAAAGAGTAAAGTAAGTTAAGAAAAATAAGCCTCAGTGCTCATGCCTGTAATCCCAGTACTTTGGGAGGCCAAGGTGGGTGGTGGATAGGCTGAGGTCAAGAGTTTGAGATCAGGCTGATTAACATGGTGAAAATCTGTCTCTACTAAAAATACAAAAAAAAAAAAAAATTATCCAGGAGTGTGGCATGTGTCTGTAATCCCAGATATTAGGGAAGCTGATGGCAGCAGAACTGCTCGAACCTAGAAGACGGAGATTGCAGTGAGTTGAGTTTGCACCACTTTGTGCCAGCCTGAGAAACAGAACCAGATTCTGTCTCAAAAAAAAAAACAAAGAGTCTCAGCCACTGACTTTTTAGGTGTGTATGTGCTTGAGAGTCAATAAATTAAGAAATTAGAACACAAATTTCAAGTTTAATTCTGGTAAGGTCAGCTTCTCATTTGAAGAGAGAAGCTTTCCATCATGCCTTCACCTAAATATGCAGTACTCCACATATATATATATTTTCCACAATTGAGAAACATGAAAAGTATATGAACCAAATTCATAAAGCTTCCTACAACTTTAAGTTCTATTGTACCCTATTTTTCATATAAGACAAATTCCTAAAAACAGATACAATTGGCCATAAAGAAACACAGTTTTGTATTTCAGATTAAATGTATAAAACAACATGTGAAATGCTAATGACATCACATTTATTTAATAATAAAGTATTGTTATTAACATAATCTCCAAAAAATATCTTCACAGATTACTGATAGAAAAGCCTAGTTTCAAATATCTTTTTATTTTTAATCTTTTATTTCAGAATTAGAAACATTTTCAAGTAAAAAGTTCTAAGTCTATTCTATGTCACAATGATAGTCATTTCATTTAGTAATTCTACTGCCAAAATTTTTTTGTTTGCCAATTTAAATCTTATATTTGACTTTTAATGTACATACATGAGTAATGTACAAGCAGTTATTGTATTGAGAATATGAGCAAAACATTGAATTATAATTATAGACAAAAGACATAAACATTTAAAAATTATATATTTATATATCTTAAAGTATTTATACACCCAATAATATGTTATGTATGTACATTGACAAAAATAAAATGAAATGTATAGTTATAACATAGATATGGGTACCTATTTATCACTTACAAACCCTACTGTAATGGATTGAATTATCATGTTCTTCTTAAAATACATATTTTGAAACCTAATCCACAGTGAAATGGTATTTGTTAGTGGAGATTTTGGAGATAATTGGGTTATGAGAGTAGAGTCTCATTAATGGGATTAGTTCCCTTGTAAAAAGAAGCTAAATAACTCCCTTGTTCTCTCCTACCATGTGAGGATACGATGCTATGTAGGTGTTCTGCAGCCCAGAAGAGGAGCTTCATGAGAAGCCCATGATGGTGGGGTGAACCCAGGCTTTCAGCCTCCAAGCTTCGAAAAATATATTTCTGTTGTTTATAAGCCATCCAATCTATGACACTGTGTTATAGTATTCCAAACTAAGACACCTACTGACAAAGTAGACAAAATATAGCAATCAGTTATTTAATTCAAACTACTTAATCAGTGTTTGAGAATGAGAAAGAAGAGTTTTACCTTAACTCGTGCCTATTTTTAAAAACACATTTATTCGATCATATTTATGACATAGGGTAAGCCTATGACTTCCCCTATGTCAATTTCCTGGCAAACATAATTGAACAAAATAGAAAAAGACTTTTGTCCTCAAGGACTTGAATTTTACCAGAAGAAATTGACAATGAATATATGCATAACTAACAAGTAAATCATATCATAGTTTTAAAATTTTTAAATATTGAAAAAAATAAGTAGAGCAGCTGAAGATTACCAGATTTTCTTTTCTTTTAGCCTAATACGGTAAAACCTTAAAAAGACAAAGTGCTTATCTATTGATCCCCAGAAGTATTTTCACCAATAGTATCATTCTTAATTTTCAAAACTCCTCTGATAGATCCTTATCAGTAGTGACCATATAATTGAAAGACTGAAAATTGAATTGAATTTGAAAATAATGTGTTGAAGAACACTCAACTAGCAATGCCACCTTATGTAAAAAATGTGACTGTTTTTATGAGATGAAATTTTGTTAAACATTTTATTACAGATTTCTGCTAGGTATTGAAAGTTTAATATAAAATAAATGCTATCAAAGAATCCATTTAGAATACCCAGCCTATGTATGGGAAAATACCTTAAAAGTTCTATCATCGCTGGGCGTGGTGGCTCACACCTATAATCTCAGCGCTTTGGAAGGCTGAGGGTGGTAGATCACGAGCTCAGGAGTTCAGGACCAGCCTGGCCAAGATGTTGAAACCCCATCTCTACTAAAATACAAAAATTAGTCGGGCATGGTGGTAGGCATCTATAATCCCAGCTACTCAGGAGGCTGAGGCAAAGAACTTCTTGAACCCTGGGGTCGGAGGTTGCAGTGAGCCGAAATCACGCCACTGCACTCCAGCCTGGGTGACAGAGCAAGACTCGGTCTCAAAAAAAAAAAAAAAAGTTCTATTATTTTGGCAAAGGAATCAAGCCATATTTCTAGCCCCATTTACAGTTCAAATAGGCCCATTTGGTACGTCTCTTCAGGATGGAATAATGAAAGGAAAAAATCTCAGTATAGAATTCCACTCTTTGCAGATGTGTGCAGCGAAATGGTGTTATCTTTCATAATTAGCAGCAGCACAGGTTTCTAATGGTTGCCAGGTCACAGAATGACACCTGTCTAGTGGTAGTAGCCATTGCCCTCTAGTCAACATGTTTGTTTGTGTCCACAGTGCAGAAGCTGCAGAGGTGGAGGTTTCTCCCCAAGTAAGATCTTGGCTGTGTGGCTTTGAGGAGGCATGTGATGACAGAAGCCCATACACAGCTACTCTGTTCTTCCAATCATTACTTAATGATTTAATGAATGACCCATTCAATAATGAATTCCCTTTTCACTTAAAGTAGATAAAGTACTTTTGATTATTTAGCAATCAACAACCTTGACTGACATAATGAACTTAAAGAGTAGGTGGCTTCCTGGCATTCTTTCCCGTATATCTGAAACTGATTCTTTTTCTCTTCTTTTTTTTTTATTTTTTATTTTTTAAATGTGGAACGCTTCACGATTTTCGGTGTCATCCTTGCGCAGGGGCCATGCTAATCTTCTCTGTATCATTCCAATTTCAGTATATGTGCTGCCAGGTGAGGTCACTCCTATAGTTCCAGCACTTTGGGAAGCTGAGGCTGTCAGATCACCTGAGGTCAGGAGTTCAAGACCAGCCTGACCAACATGGAGAAACCCCCTCTTTTTCTCTTCTTTAGGGTTTTCACTTGAGGTCAAAGCAGAGCTACTCTGAATTTGTTGTGCTTGTTCATGCTTTGGAGGTTTTCTTTATCAAATGTATGTGTTCCTACTTAATTTAAGATCCTGCCAGTCTCCAAGGCATTCTGCTGTTCACTCTGCATCTGCCCTACACATTACATGCAACTCTGCAGGACTCTTCTAATAATACAAACCAGTGTTACCCACTTTGTTCCCATGTTTTAGTTGTTCCTCAGAGGCCTTTCTTCTGTTTTCCAACAAAAGAAATAAAACATATTCTTTATCAATTGATATGCTTTTCATCATATTTAAGAATATTTTCAGGACTTTATGAGGTGACTTCTGTATGTGGTAATTTTAGGATGCTTAGCCTGATGATTCTGCTCTGTGCTACCAATTTCTAATGGTCTGCCCAGAGGACTTAATATTCTTACACAAAATCTACACCCTCCATATTAGGAAATTCTCTTCCAGGTCCCTCTTTTAAACTTATTTTTTCAGTAGTGGAGGTTGATTTCCCATTGACTCACTAGCTCACTTTGCTATATTAAAAGAATAGCGGCTGGACAGGGGGCTCACGCCTGTAATTCCAACACTTTGGGAGGTTGAGGCAGGCAGATCACGAGGTCAAGAGATCGAGACTATCCTGGCCAACATGGTAAAACACCATATCTACTAAAAATACAAAAATTATCCGGGTATGGTGGTGCTCACCTGTAATCCCAGCTACTTGGGAGGCTGAGGCAGGAGAATAGCTTGATGGGAGGTGGAGGTTGCAGTGAGCAGAGATCAC
>NW_022436951.1:16071299-16078799 GCF_009761245.1 Sapajus apella
CCCCTATTCCCCCCCAACTGACCCCAGTGTGTAGTGCTCCCCTCCCTGTGTCCATGTGTTCTCATTGTTCAACACCCGCCTATGAGTGAGAACATGCGGTGTTTGATCTTCTGCTCTTGTGTCAGTTTGCTGAGAATGATGGTTTCCAGGTTCATCCATGTCCCTACAAAGGACCCAAACTCATCGTTTTTGATGGCTGCATAATATTCCATGGTGTATATGTGCCACATTTTCCCTATCCAGTCTATCATCGATGGGCATTTGCGTTGGTTCCAGGTCTTTGCTATTGTAAACAGTGCTGCAATGAACATTCGTGTGCACGTGTCCTTATAGTAGAACGATTTGTAATCCTTTGGATATATACCCAGTAATGGGATTGCTGGGTCAAATGGAATTTCTATTTCTAGGTCCTTGAGGAATCGTCACACTGTCTTCCACGATGGTTGAATTAATTTACACTCCCACCAACAGTGAAAAAGTGTTCCTATTGTTTAATTTTTTATTACTTTTTTAGTATACCATAGTTTGTGTGTTTTATCTATCCTCTGTCTGGGCTGCAGTTTAACTTCTCATCCTCAGAGCCTGTGACCTCAGAGAAGTCACTAACAAGAAATAAATAAGTAGATCATTAAAAATAACTGTGAGTTAATGAGCACTTAAGACAATGAAATCAAGCCCAGCAAGAGAAGTGTTTGTTCAAGTTTAATGAAGCTGCAGCAGAGTGAGGGACGCAGAGGCCTGGAGAGAGCATCCGGAACCACATGAGACAGAAAGCCACATGCACATAACGGAGATCTCCCCAACAAGCAAGGCTGATCATTAAGGGAGTAGAGAAGACAAAATAAAGCAAACAGAATTTGCTGGGACATCAATGAGCTGGAGCCATAGAGAGTTTGATATATACATGAAGTACTTGACTGCGATCTTCAGACCATTTAGAAAGAAAAACAGACGATTTGAGATTTACACAATTTCTTAGATAGTGCCCAAATTACCAAACTGTGACCTTTACAACACCCAGGCTAGTTCAATCCAGAGAAATTTGTTACACATATGCCCTGTTTATCACAGGGCAGAGATGTTCAGAATCAGTCATCCTCTGTTATACACAGACTATTTGTATGCACTTTCATAAAAAAACTGAATTCTGAGAAAAAATATATAACTTGAAATAGCCAAATATACTAATCTGATTATGACATAATCTTTGGATATTTTAGGAGAAGTAACATTAAATCGCATGTATTTTAAGCCATAATGAAAAGAACAGGATACACGTAATGCTAAACTGCATGATATTCCTGACACATCTCTGCATTTGGAAGAAGTAATTACTGCTGCTCTTCTGAACTTTTGGTACCTGCTATTAACCCAGTAAGAAATTTTAAATTGTAACTTACCCTGAAGTCAAACGCTCATAGAAATGACTGAGCTCCTCCTTCTCACAGGAATAATAAACATTCTTTTCTATCTTCTTTGAACTAAGGGGGCTGAACATTACATATAAATAGTATGCCTGTTGTTTTCATTAAAGTATTCTTTTGCTGTATTATTTCATTTAAAATAGTATAAAGTAAAAAAAAAAGTGGTAAATATAATGCTTTCATTTTAATCATTGTTATTTTGTACTTGTACTAAGTGTAGGCTAACTAAGATATAGATCAGTAAAACAGATATTTGTAATGTTTTTTATAGAGAACATTCAAAATAGAAATATAAAACCATTGTTGTCTATTTTCAAATTAATACTCTCTGGCTAGTGATTGCATGTTCTCACTAGCATGACTTTTCAAAGTTTAATGACTGGATATTTTAGAGAAGGACAGTATTCTATATCAGTCATAATTTTGGGCAATTTCAAATGTATATTTATGTCTCTTTCTGACTGAATAGGTTCGAAGAAACCAGGGAGCTATAATTTGGAGAAAACTGCACTTACAATATCAAAAAGTAACAAATGATTTCCGATTTAAGAAAAAAAATGTTTCTGATATCTCGCCGAGTCTTGTGTGTGCATGTGGGTACATGTGTCTGAGTGCACCTTGCATCCCAAACTACCTGATATTTAATATAGTCATGTGATATTCCAAGAACATTGTTACAAGGCATGGCTTGCTACATTAATTTTTAAAGTAGCTAACATTGAACATATGCCCTGACATACTCTGAAATTAATGTATACTGTGGACACATAGGTGGTGACTGATGGAAGAATAAGAATTGATTATCCTTATGGGGAAGAATTGAAGGATCAGGGTCCAGAGGGGCTCAGCAGTTTCTAGTTTTGGGATCCAGTGTGAGTTGATGATTGGAAATGGTAATGTATATTATGTTATTGGAAGAAATCTTGCATTTGGGCAGTTTATATAAAATAAATAGGCCCAAGATAATTGGCATTTGCTTCAGCATCTAATTTTTCCACCCCTTTTATTTGTTCATGGAGCTATAAGAAGACATATTGAGGAATTTATATTTAAAGTTGGTGTCACTTCTGACCTGTGTATCATAATATTTGCAATTCTGTATGCCTTACATACTCAAATGAGAGAGAATCACCTGAAAGCATACACTATAACATACAAAAAGGAAAAATGTTACATTAAAATGCCAATTTCTTCCTTTTTTTTTCCCGATTTAATCAAAATTGTGAAATACATTTTACAGCAACTCTGGGAAAATATCCTCATGCCTCCTAGGTACTTGAAAGGAAGTAATAAATTTGCTTAGTACAATGTAAGACATCCTGTGAGAGCTCTATAAATACTTGTTGACTGGCTGACTAAAATAATATATATTCTTTCTCATGAGGCTGCAATTGCTAAAGAGGTATTGAACACATTCTAATCGAAATAATTCTGAAAATGCTTTCAATTTTGGGAAAATTCCACTTTACAAGTAGGAACCTTCATCAAAGATTTATAGTAACTAAACGAAGTAACCTATAAAACATCAAAAAGACCATTTGACATGGTGGCAGAGGAATAGAGTTGGTCTTGCTATAATAATTGTATTATTCAGAAAATGCTTGTTTTTAAATTAAAATATTATTATGATGCAAATGGGAATATGAGGGTAGCATGGACATATTTATTTTTATTTGTCTGATTTATTTTACCCATTTCTATGACTATCAAAGTTCCTATTGGAAATAAAGCTTTAAAAACATTGCAACATGAAAGTAACTTTTACATCAGTAAGAATCACCAAATTAAAGTGTAAGAATATATGCAAACTCATGAGATGGTGACGCACACATTGTAAGTAATAAATGAATATTAGCACTTTTAGAAATTTTTAATCAACTTTATTGAGATGTAATTTGCATTTTAATAATCACATCCATTTTGAGTGTACCTTTTAAAATGTGTTTGACAATGTCAAACTCTATTATTTACCACCCCAATGGAGATAAGAAAGCATTTTTTAAAACCCCAAATGTTTCCTTATATTTTTTTCTCTAGTCCCAAGTAATGACCAACATGCTTTTTGAGACTGCATTTTAATTTTCCTCTTCTAAGTCTCACACAGATTGAATCAACAGTACATCTATCCTATTTGACGACTGGCTTCTTTTAATCAGCATAATGTGTTCATGAATGCTGTTAAATGTTATCAGTAGTAGTTTCCTACTTTCCATTGCTGAATAATATTCTCTTGTAATGAAATTTCTGCAATGCATGTATTCATTCACACATTAATTGACATTTGGGTTATTTCCAGCTTTTGGATACTGTGAATAGAGCTGTTATAAACTTTCATATGAGTCTTTGTGTACATGTATGTTTTCTTTTCCCTAGGATAAACATGTATAAATGGAATTGCTGGGTCATTTGGTATGTGTGTGTATATCTAGTTTTATGCATTTTCCTGATTTTGAAGTTTATGGATGACCAGAGTATTATTATAGTTGCTGCTTAAATGTTGTCTTTAATTCTGGACTTATTTTAACCACTTTACATATTGTGGCTGTGTAATAACACAGTAACTGGCTCTGAGGTGAGGCTGGCTGTTGGGAAAAATGTTGTCTTTCTTGTAACAAAGAATGAAACATTTTGCTCCAATTTCTCCTGTCAGTACAAGGACATTCATAGGCTTTC
This sequence comes from Sapajus apella, assembly GCF_009761245.1. Taxonomy (NCBI): domain Eukaryota; kingdom Metazoa; phylum Chordata; class Mammalia; order Primates; family Cebidae; genus Sapajus; species Sapajus apella. The sequence continues at coordinate 16,075,397 of NW_022436951.1, forward strand.
TCAGGCTGCTGAAATATTTACAGTATGAAATTTGGGGAAATAAATTCATTTTTACCAAATTTTAATGGCTTATGTGCACCAGATATGTATAAAACATTTAGGGTAATTGAAAAAGTTTTCTGCTTTACAGACTGCACTTTGACTCAGATTTGACATTGAGAAGTTTAACATTCATTATCAGTGCTTCAGCTTTGAAACCAGGAGGTCACTAATGGGAAACTAAAGCTGATCAACAAACTACTGAAGTGAAATGGGAGATAAGCTAAGAATATATGAGAGACACTTTTATTCCTCACTGTGATGAATTTTTTACTGAAGTATGAGTGGCAAAATAAATGGTTAATAGCAGAATAGTCATACTACCACATACACACACACACACACACACACACACACACACACACACACACCTCACATACACAGGTAAACAAACTTACTTGCATCAGTTGTTTGGAATTCTAAATAAAGAATTTTTTAGAGATTAAGTTTATAAAGTTTCAAATCAAAATTTAAATGCCTTAACAATTAAAAAAATCAAATGTGGTAAATCAGGTGGAAAAAAACACTGTGTTTACTCTCTTGGTGCCACATCTGGGTACACACACCACATTACATTTTTAATAAATGATGTTTCCAATACAGAGTTCATTCCAATTTAGATATTTTACCCTCTACACAATTATAAATTGTGATTAATAATGATTAATTTCTAATGGCATATATGTTTAGCTTTATATTAATTTTATGCTCTACTTAAGGATATTTTTAAATTGTAAGATGCTAGAGGCTTATCTTTGTTTACCTAGCAGCAGTAACAAGCAAAAAAAACTGATGGATTAATTGAAATGACATAAAGCATACCCTACAGAATATAAATATTTCAGCATGATATGAGAGTATTAACAGGGAAAACTTCCTGCAAAAGCAGTTAATTAGCACTGAATCATGATGGGTTACTATCTATGTGCATGATTCTGTAGCCGTGAATTGTCAATAGGCTACATGTAAATGATGAATAGAGTGTGATAGCCTTAACACATTTTCAGCTTAAGTCAAGGGAGTGTTTGGTCTTATCTTTATCACTAATGGAGCAGTGAAAAAAATGTTTTCAGCTATATTACAAAATACAGTTGTTATGATGTCACTGATTAGGGAAATATTTATGAGGCATTTAAAGAGTAGGTCATACACTTCAAAAGGATGGACTTTTGAGATATTAACTAGAATAATTTTCATTTAATTTGGAATAATTCCTATTTGTTAATTTGAATAAGAATTGTCATGTGTGAAAATAACCAAGTGAAGCTATAACTTTTCTAGCATATTTTGTCTTACTATTTTATTTCTGTTAGGAACCAATACTAATAAAATCATCTTGATGTAAAATTGTTTAAAAGACTAGTATTAAAGACCATAAAAATACATAAATATAACACATTAATGCTTTTCCTAAATACTTTTTTTCTTTTTGAGACAAAGTCTCACTCTGTCACTCAGACTGGCATGCAGTGGCGCACTATTGGCTCACTGGAACCTCCACCTCCTGGGTTCCAGCGATTCTTCTGTCTCAGCCTCCCTGGTAGCTAGGACTACAGACATATGCCACCATGACCAACTAATTTTTGCATTTTGGGTAGAGATGGGGTTTCACCATGTTGGCCAGGAGGGTCTCTAACTAACCTCAGGTGACCCTCCCACCTCGGCCTCTCCAAGTGCTGGGATTACAGGTGTGAGCCACCGTGCCCAGCCTGTCTTGTATTTTTTTATACATGGCAATTGACTTTAGTTCCAAACATAAAGCATTTCAGGGCACATTTGTCTATGCTTCAGTTGCCCAAATCTCTTTATTTTATTGTATCTTCAAAAAAGCAAGGTCAGTGTTTACTTATTCTGTAGTAGATTCACATACACTCACGTTTGGGTATCATAAAGCATACAAAAATAAGGTTTAAAATATGATTAACTCTATATAATTTATTTTTTCAGGAATGTTTAGATAAAATATATTACACTTGATCTTAGCCAAAAGGCCAAGGCCAATAGACAAACTATATTAATTAATTACATGTATTTGAGAGTTTGATACAATGCAAAATAATTGTGTTTGATAAAACTAGGCCCATTACTATTGTCTTTGTTTCCTTAAGTATTTTTTGCTTATTTTCCACCCCAATATTAAATTTTTGTATGCACAAACACAAATTCACACACTTATACACATTATGCCTGGAAAACACAGTGTGAGACATCAACTTATAGAATCTGATGATCATCAAACATATGAGAAAAGAAGTCACTTTTCATCTTCGATTATGTATTTCACATTTTATTAAAAAATTTGCATTTGTAGTAGGAATAGTTTCATTTTCATCAATTTTTCTGTTTACCACTGTTAGAAATAATCATATCTCTTTTACTGATAATTAATGTTAAAGGAATTTCATCATCCCATTTAATGTATATTTCAAAAAGTGGGATAATATATTATTAAACCTAATACATCTCATTTATTTATTAATTTGTAATTTCAACTTTTGTTTTAGATACATGTGTAGGTTTGTTTCATGGGCGTATTGTATGATGTAAATACAAATGCTCCCATCACACAGATAGTGAGCATGGCACCCAATAGTTAGTCTTTCAGACGCTGTGTCTCTCCCCGGCTTTATTAGTCCTTTGTGTCTATTGTTGCATCTTCATGTTCATGAGTACCCATTGTTTAGCTCCCATTTCAAGAGAGAACATGTGGTGTTTGGTTTCTGTTCCTGTGCTAATTTGTTTAGGATAATGGTCCCCAGCTGCACCCCTGTTGTTGCAAAGAACATGATTCCATTCTTTTATGGCTGTGTAGTATTCCAAAGTGTATATATACCACATTTTCTTAATGCAATCTACCACTCACAGGCAGTTAAGTTGATTTCATACCTTTGCTTCTGTGAATAGTGATACAATGAACATGAGAGTGCACATTTTTATGGTAGAACAATTTGTTGTCTGTTGGATGCATACCCAGTAATCAGATTGCTGGGTCTAACAGTAATTCTGTTTTAAGTTCTTTGAGAAATCTCCAAACTGCTTTCCACAGTAGCTGAACTAATTTATATTTCTGTCGAGATGCTACAAGTATTCCCTTTTCGCCATAATCTCGTCAAAATATGTTCTTTTTTATTTTTATTTTTTTAAGCAGTAGCCATTCTTACTTGTGTGAAATTTTATCTCATTGTATTTCTGATTTTCAGGTCCCTTATTAGTAATGTGGAGCAATTTTTTATGTTTGCTAGATTATTATATGTCCTCATTTGAGAAATGTCTGTTCATGTCTTTCACCCTCCACTTAATGAAGTTATTGCTTGTTGAATTGTTTAAGCTCCTTATGGATTCTAGATATTAGATCTTTGTTAGA
>NW_022436951.1:16083799-16180330 GCF_009761245.1 Sapajus apella
AAGGCTCCTAGGCCTCACCTGATTAAATTTCCTTAGCTTTGACCTTTGCAGACCTGAAAACTCTTAATGGGAATAATTTACCATGACCTCTCAAGAAATGAAACTCTTTCTAAATTCATAACAAATGTTTGAGAATTCAATCTTCTACTTTCTCTGCTAACCAAAAGCAGAGTATGCTTCTCTTTGAACTTTCTACTCTTCTACAGAGTTTAGTCTACTTCTGTAAGCCACAGCAGTCTGCCTTCAGGTGTCCCATACTATAGTTGATTAATGAATATATATGCCTGGTGAAATACAAAAATTCATTTGTGTTGGAATATAGCTATAGTTGGGAATCCGGAAAAAGAATACTAGCAAATAACACCCACAAATACAGAAAAAATAGATAGAAAAGAGACAGTCTAGATTTGTAAATTCCGTCTGCACTTGTCAAGCTTGAGCTTGAGCCATGCCTTATCGTTCAAGACAGATTTTTACTCAGTTGAGAAATTCTGAGTACAAAGTGAGTGTCTCAAATTCATGCAAGAGGGATGTTTGCCCCCATCACTCAATCACCTCCCACCAGTCCGCTCCCCCAGCACATGCGGATTACAACTCAAGATGAAATTTGCATAGGGACACAGAGCCAAACTATACCACTTTTGAAGCTGAATAATGTGAGCATAAGAAATTACCAGTGGTTAAGAATAAAGAAAGTAACCTTTTGACTAGGATATTGTAAGAAATGTTTCAAAAAGAAGTAGGCATCCATCACCTCGAAAAGTTTCCATGTTTTTTTGTGAAGTTTTCTTTTCAATTTCTTTCGGTGAGAACACTCAACATAAGATTTATTCTCTCAACATATTTTATTTTATTTTACTTTATTATTATTATTATTTGAGATGAAGTCTCACTCTGTCACCCAGACTGGAGTGCAGTGGCACGATCTCAGCTCACTGCAACCTCTGCCTCCCAGGTTCAAGCAATTCTCCTGTCTCAACTCCTGAGGAGCTAGGCTTACAGGCATGCATCACCATGCCAAACTAAGTTTTTTGTATTTTTAACAGAGATGGGGTTTCACCATTTTTGCCAGGCTGGTCTCAAACTCCTGACCTCTGATGATCCACCCACCTTGGCCTCCCAAAGTACTAGGATTACAGTCATGAGCCACTGCGCCTGGCCTCAACATATCTTAAAATACACAATACTCTATTGTTTACTGTTGGCATTGTATCATACAGAAGATCTCTAGAATATATTCATCTTGAATCTTAGTCCATTCCTGCTATTATAGAAACATACCACTAACTAGGAATTTATAAATAACAGAAATTCATTTCAGATATTTCTTTTATTCTGTTTAACATATTCATAATTATATTATTTCTAAAGCTTTCCACAAAAGGATATGATAGTTTTTTAAATTTATTGCAAATATATCTTTTTAAAAAGTCAGTGTTAACACTGAACCTATAATACAAATTTTAAATTATTTAAATTACATATACCATAAAATACAATGAAGATCATTTTATTTAAATAAAAAAGGGATAATATTTCACTAGGCAATAAATCCAACATAGTTCTTTTCTCTCTATGTCTACATCCAATGGTGACGTTTTGTAGGCTAATTTCTAAACAGGTGCAAAGTTTTACGAAGTGATGAAAGCCGTGTTTTGCTCAGGAATACTATGGTTCACATACCATACAGGTTTGTTTATGGCAAATACTAGTTTGCCAAGCTTCCGCTGGCAAAATGCTAAGTTGTGAAATCAGTATTGTCCAGCTGGTTGTTTCTCCTTGCCCTAGAGAGACTGGGAAATCCTAAATCAAAGTATTGGCAGATACAGTGTCTGGTGAGAGACTCTCTTTGCTTCCAAGATGGTGTCTTGTTGTAACTCCACATGACAGAAGGTGGAATGGCAAAGGAAAGGAACAGCTCCATTATATATTCTTAATAAGATCATTAATCTCTTTATGAAGACAGATGAGCCCCTCTAAAGAACCCACCTATTTATACTCTCACTTTGGAGATTGTGTTTCAACATATAAATTTTGGGAGGACATTATTCATACCATGGCATCTTGCATAACAGACATTTTGTAATCACTGAAGAATAATTGCCCACTTTCTCCTCCCCCAGCCCCTGACAACCACCATTCTCTTCTCTCCTTCTATGAGTTTAACTATTTTAGATATTTTATGTAAGTGGAATCATGCAGTATTTGTCCTTCTTTACTTGGCTTATTTTATTTGTCACAACATCCTTCCAGTTTCATGCATGCTGACACAAATGGTAAAATATGGCATAATGGCAGGCTGAGTAATGTCATGCTGTAGGTGGCATATTTTCTTTACCCATCTATGTATTGATGGACATTTGGTTTGTTTCTATATCTTGGATATTAAAGATAGTCCTGCAACAAAAATAATGTGGCAATGAACATTGATGTATGTGTCTTCCAGATTCTGATTGCAATTTTTGGATGTATACTCAGAAATGAGATTGCTGAAGAGAATGGTAGTTCTATTTTAACTTTTTGAGGAACCTTTATCATGTTTATTATAGGGACTGCACCATCCTACATTCCCACCAACACTGTATGTAAGTGATCCAATTTCTCCAAATGCTTGCACCTCTCGTCTTTTTTTCTTTTCTTTTCTTTTTCCTTTTCTTTCTTTTTTCTTTCTTTCTTTCTTTCTTTCTTTTTTCTTTTTTTTTTTTTTTTGAGACAAAGTCTTGTTCTTTTTGCCCAGACTGGAGTGTAATGGTGTAGTCTTGGCTCACTGTATCCTCTGCCTCCTGGGTTCAAGTGATTCTCCTGCCTCAGCTTCATAAGTAGCTGGGATTACAAGTACCACCACATCCGGCTAATTTTTGTATTTTTAGTAGAGGTGGGTTTCACCATGTTGGCCAGGGTAGTCTCAAAACCCGATGCCAGGTGATCCACCTGGTTTTGGCCTCCCAAAGTGCACTACTTGTATTTTTGTTTTCATTATAGGTATTCTAGCAAACTTGAGTTTGACTTAAATTTCCCTGATTATTGATGTTGAACAGCTTTTCATATACCTGTTGGCCTAAGTCTTACATATTTTAAATATTAATCCCTCATCAAATATATGGTTTCCAAAAATTGTCTAACAATCCACAGAGTAGCTTTTAATTTTATTCTTGTTTCCATTCCTGTGCAGAAACGTTTTGATTTAATATAGTCTCATTTGTCCATATCTGTGCTTGTTGCCTGGGCTTTTGTGTCAAATTGAAGAAACTATTGCCAAGATCAATGTCAAGAATTTTTCCCTATGTTTTTTCAAGGAGTTTTACAGTTTCAGGTTTTGCAGTGAAGTCTTTACTCCCTTTTCAGTTGATTTTTGTGTATGGAATAAGATACACATTTGATTTATTCTTTTGCTTCTGGATATCCAGTTTTCCCAAACCATTTGTGGAACAGACTTCTTTTCCCATTGTGTGTTCCTGGCATCCTTGTAAAAGATTAGTTTCTCATTTGTACATGGAATTATTTCTGGGTTACCTCTTCTCTTTTATTGATACATACGTCTAAATTTATAGTATTGCATGTACATGAATATGTCCAAACTATCAAGATTTGTACATTAAATGTGTAAACTTTTTTTGTATAGCAATTATTCCTCAATAAAGCAAAAAAAAAAACATATTTAACACATCTTACATAAGAGAGGAGCATTGTACATTAAATCAAATGTCATTCCTGGCCATATATATATATATATATATATATATATATATGTTCAAAGTTTGACAAATCTAATCCACAATGTTAGAAGTCAGAATTATTAAACTACTCCTTTACACTGTGGTTGGATATCTGAAAATCACCTTTTTCTTTGTATCAGCTGACTTTCTTATAAGTTTTATAATTGAGAAGGGAGTCACTGGAAGGAATTAGGGAAGAGAAAAGACTTGCCCCATCCTATTTGCTTGCTTTCCTCAAATGTTTGCCACAGAAATTGCTCTTCATCCAAGTAGAAGTTTTTAATTACCACCTCCAGCTTTTCTCTGATACTCCCAGAAATGGCATCTTCAGTTCCCTTGTGTCTATTATTCAGATTTCATTTTTCTATTAGTGTACATTAAATCTTCACTTTAACCTCTTTGATTTGACATATCTTACTTAATTTCTACTTTTGAACAGGACCTGCTGGGGCTCAGCATATGGTCCAGAAGTGGCCCCAGGAACATATTCTTAAAGATGATTCTTAGGAATTTATTTGCCTGTATCTTTCCACTGCATGTCAGTTACAGCCAGTAAGAAATGAGGCAATTGCAACTATGGTTATGTAGTGGCATTATGAATAACTAATTCTGAAGCAAAAGTCTTAGAGATTCAAATGATTACTTCACTTGTCTATTGTGTTTAGAATGATTATCAGGACCATGAAATAGGGTGAACTTCTTCAGTTCATCCCAGAAAACTTAAAAGTCAGGAAACCTCCCCCTCCAGCAGTGAGACAATGATCACCACCTGTGGAGGTCTGTCCTGCAGACCATGACTCAATTACAGATGAATAAATACACTCATGTGCACTATATCTGAGTGGGCTAGGGATGTTCATTGGCTGCTATAGAGGGCAATTGCAGCTAACTGACCATAACTTCCTGTAACTCCTCACATTTATTCAGGATGGATTTAATAACAGAGGTTCTAAGTCAACATGCTTGTGGATAATTAACATGGTTAAAACAGTGGTTGTACAAATAAGCTTTTGGTTCCAGGGCTTAGAGTAAACACCATTAATGGTTAAATCCCCTTTGACCCCCCCTTGAGAGGACCATCCAGCACAAAGTTTACATCATGAGAAAACTAATTAGAATAGAGATGAAAGGATGTGGGATAAACAGACTTAACTGGGTAAGCCTTTATTGTCCTTATATTTTTCCCTATGCTAACATAATGAATTGGCTGCCTTCAGCTTGTACCATTAAAACCTTTTGGCATTTCAAAAGGTTTGAAACTATAATCTATAACTTTCTCTAATATTTCCAATATATTCATAAAAACTGTACCTGAACCAATAAATGTGTTAGGGACTATTAGAATGCTGTATATGGAACCTGATTGGGCCAATATTCTTGGACTCAGTGGAATATATATTAAAACTGATTAAAAGATACTTGGTCAAAACTATTGTTGAATTCTTGAAAGGGCAATATGTAAGGTTCTCCTTCACTCCTGAATATCAAATTAGTTATAAAAGAGTATAATGAATTACAAGCTATCATCTTCTTTGATCAAAAGCAACACAACAGAGCTCTGAGCACACCACTTGAGCTCTGATAAGGGACAGACTGCCTCTTCAAGTGTCCCCCTGACCCCCGTATATCCAAAAAGACACCTCATAAAGAAGAGCTCTGGCTGACAGCTGGTAAGTACTCTTCTGGGACAAAGCTACCAGAGGAAGGAACAGGTAGCAATCCTTGTTGTTCTGCACGCCCTGTGGTGATTGCAAGGCAAGCGGGGTCTGGAGTGGACTTTCAGCAGTCCTGCAGCAGAGGAGCCTGACTGTTTGTTAGAAGGAAATCTAAAAAACAGAAAGAAATAGCTTCAACATCAACAGAAAGGACATCAACTCAGAGATTCCATGTGAAACTTACCAACTTCAAAGATCACAGGTAGGTAAATTCATGAAGTAGGAAGAAACTAGCACAAAAAGGCTGAAATCACTAAAAATCAGAATGCCTCTCCTCCTCCAAGAGATCAGAATTGCACACCAGCAAGGGAACAAAACTGAATGGAGAATGAGTTTGACGAACTGACAGAAGCAGGCTTCAGAAGGTGGGTAATAACAAACTTTTCTGAGCTAAAGGAGAATGTTCTAACCCAATGCAAAGAAACTAAGAACCTTGAAAAAAATATTTGAAATGCTAACTAGAATAACCAGCTTAGAGAAGAAAATAAACGACTTGACAGAGCTGAGAAACACAGCATGAGAACATTGTGATCATACACATTTCAATAGCCAAATCGATCAAGTAGAAGAAAGGATATGAGAGATTGAAGATCAACTCAATGAAATAAAATGAGAAGGCAAGATTAGAGAAAAAAGAGTGAAAAGAAATGAAGAAAGACTCCAATAAATATGGGATTATGGGAAAAGACCTAATCTATATTTGATTGGTGTACCTGAATGTGACAGAGAGAATTAATCCAAGCTGGAAAACACTCTTCAGAATATTATTCAGGAAAACTTCCTCAACCTAGCAAGGAAGGCCACCATTAAAGTGCAGGAGATACAGAGAACACTACAAAGATATTCCTCAAGAAAAGCAACCCCAAGGCACATAATCATCAGATTCGCCAGGGTTGAAATGAAGTAAAAAATGGTAAGGGCAGCCAGAAAGAAAGGCCAGGTTACCCACAAAGGGAGGCCATCACAGTCACAGCAGAGCTCTCAGTAAAAACGCTACATGCCAGAAGAAAGTGGGAGTCAATATTCAACATCCTTAAAGCAAAGAACTTGCAACCTAGAATTTCATATCCAGCCAAACTAAGCTTCATACGTGAAGGAGAAATAAAATCCTTTACAGACAAGCAATTGCTGAGAGATTTTCTCACCACCAGGCCTGACTTACAAGAGCTCCTGAAGGAAGCACCAAACATGGTAAGGAACAACCAGTACCAGCCACTGAAAAAATATATCAAATGGCAAAGACATTGACACAATGAAGAGACTGCATCAACTAATGGGAAAAACAACCATCTAGAATCAAAATGGCAAGATCAAATTCACATAACAATATTAACATTAAATGTAAATGAGCTAAATGCCCCATTCAAAAGACACAGACTGACAAATTGGATAAAGAGTAAAGACCCATTGGTGTGTATATTCAGGAGACCCATCTCACATGCAAAGACATACATAGGCTCAAAATAAAGGGATGGTGGAAGATTTACCAAGCAAATGGAGAGCAGAAAAAAGTGGGCTTGCAATCCTAGTCTCTGATAAAACAGACTTTAAACCAACAAAGATCAAAAGAGACAAAGAAGTGCATTACATAATGGTAAAGGGATCAATGCAATAAGAAGAGCTAACTATCCTAAATATATATGTACTCAATACAGGAACACTCAGTTATGTAAAGCAAGTTCTTAACGACCTACAAAGAGACTTAGACTCCCACTGAATAATATTTGGAGACCGTAACACTCACTGTCACTAATAGACAGATCAATGACATAGAAAATTAACAAGAACATCCAGGACTTGAACTCAAATCTGGACTAAGTGCACCTAATAGACATCTACAGAACTCTCAACCCCAAAACCACAGAATATACATTCTTCTCAGCACCACATTGCACCTACTCTAAAATTGACCACATAATTGGAAGTAAATCACACCTCAGAAAATGCAAAAGAACAGAAATCATAACAACCAGTGTCTCAGACCACAGCACAATCAAATTAGAACACAGGATTAAGAAACTCACTCAAAACCGCACAGCTACATGGAAACTAAACACCTACTCTTGAATAATTACTGGATAAATGATGAAATGAAGGCAGAAATAAAGACGTACTTTGAAACCAATGAGAATGAAAACAAAAAGTACCAGAATATCTGGGACACATTTAAAGCAGTGTGTAGAGGGAAATTTATAGCACTAAATACCCACATGAGAAGCCCGGAAAGATCTAAAATAGAAACTCTAACAGCACAATTAAAAGAACTAGAGAAGCAGGATCAAATATATACAAAAGGTAGCAGAAGATAAGAAATAACTAAGATCAGAGCAGAACTGAAGGAGATAGAGACACAAAAAAACCTTTCAAAAATCAATGGATCCAGTAGCTGGTTTTCTTTAAAAGATCAACAAAATAGACCATTAACCACAAAAATAAAAAAAGAAGAGAGTAAAGAATCAAACAGATGCAATAAAAAATTATAAAGGGGATATCACCACCGACTCTACAGAAATACAAACTACCATCAGAAATGACTACAAAGAGCTCTATGCACATAAACCTGTAAATCTAGAAGAAATGGATAAATTCCTGTCCACTTGCACCCTCCCAAGACTAAACCAGGAAAATGTTGAAACCATGAATAGAACAATAACAAGGTCTGAAGTTGAGGCAACAGTTAATACCCTAACAACCAAAAAAGAAAAAAAAGTCAAGGACCAGGTGGGTTCACAGCCAAATTCTACCAGATGTGCAAAGAGGAGCTGGTACCATTCCTTCTGAAACTATTCCAAACAATACAAAAAGAAGGAATCCTCCCTAACTCATTTTATGAGACCTGCATCATCCTGATACCAAAACCCAGCAGAGACACAACTAAAAAAGAAAAATTCAGGCCAATATCCATGATGAACTTTGATGTGAAAATATTCAATAAAATACTGGCAAACTGACTGCAACAGCACATCAAAAAGCTTATCTATCACGATCAAGTTGGCTTCATCCTGGGGATGCAACACTGGTTCAACCTACACAAATCTATAAACATAATCCATCACATAAACAGAACCAAAGACAAAAACCACATGATTATCTCAATAGACAAAGAGAAGGCCTTCAACAAAATTATAGAACCTTTATGCTGAAAACTCTCAATAAACTAGATATCAATGGAACATATCTAAAAATAGTAAAAACTACTTATGACAAAGCCACCGATAATATCATACTGAATGGGCAAAAACAGGAAGCATTCCCTTTGAAAATTGGCACTGGACAAGGGTGCCGTCACTTACTACTCCTATTCAACATAACATTGGGAATCCTGGCCAGAGCAATCAGGCAAAAAATAGAATTAGGAAAAGAAGAAGTCAAATTGTCTCTATTTGCAGACAACATGATTGTATATTTAGAAGACCCCATTGTCTCAGCCCAAAATGTCCTAACTGGTAAGCAACTTTAGCAAAGCCTCAGGATACAAAATCAATTGCAAAAATCACAGCATTCCTATACAACAATAAAAGACAGAGAGACAAATCATGAGCAAACTCCCACTCACAATTGCTACAAAGAGAATAAATTACCTAGGAATACAACTAACAAGGGATGTTAAGGACCTCTTCAAGGAGAACTACACACCACTGCTCAAGGAAATAAGAGAGGACACAAACAGATGGAAAAACATTCCATGCTCATGGTTAGGAAGAATCAATATTGTGAAAATGGCCATATTGCCCAAAATTATTTATAGATTCAATGCTATCCCCATCAAACTACCATTGACCATCTTCACAGAAGTGGGGGAAAAAAAAAAACACCTTAAACATAATATGGAACCAAAAGAGAGCCCACATAGCCAAAACAATTTTAAGCAAAAATATCAAAGCTGGAGGTATCACGCTACCTGACTTCAAACTATACTACAAGGCTACAGTAACCAAAACAGCATGGTACTGGTACCAAAACAGAGATAAAGACCAATGGAACAGAACAGAGGCCTCAGAAGTAACATCACACATCTACAACTATCTGATCTTTGACAAACCTGACATAAACAAGCAATGGGGAAAGGATTCCCTGTTTAATAAATACTGTTAGGAAAACTGGCTAGTCATGTGCAGAAAGCTGAAACTGGACCCATTGCTTACATCTTATACAAACATTAACTCCAGATGAATTAAAGATTTAAACTTAAAACCCAGCACCATAAAAATCCTAGAAGAAAACCAATCAATACCGTTCAGACATAGGCACAGGCAAAGACTTCATGATTAAAACATCAAAAGCAATGGTAACAAAAGCCAAAATAGAAAAATGCGATCTAATTAAATGTAAGAGCTTCCTCACAGCAAAAGAAACAATCATTAGAGTGGACTGGCAACCAATAGAATGGGAAAAACCTTTTGGAGTCTACCCATCTGTCACAGGGCAATATCCAGAATCTACATAGAAATAAAACAAATTTACAAGAAAAACACAAACAACCCCATCAAAAAGTGGGTGAAGAATATGAACAGACACTTTCCAAAAGAAGGCATTTATGAAGACAACCATATGAAAAAATGCTCATCATCACTGGTCTTTAGAGAAATGCAAACAAAGCCACATTGAGATACCATCTCATGCCAGTTAGCTTGGTGATCATCAAAAAATCTGGAGACAATAGATGCTGGAGAGGATGTGGAGAAATAGGAACGTTTTTACACTGTTGGTGGGAGTGTAAATTAATTCAACTATTGTGGAAGACAGTGTGGCGATTACTCCAGGATTTGGAAACAGAAATACCATTTGACCCAGCAATCTCATTACTGGGTATATACCCAAAGGATTATTAATCATTATATTATAAAGATACATGACCATGTATGCTCATTGTGTCACTGTTTACAATAGCAAAGACAGGGAATCATCACAAATGTCCATCAAAGAGAGACTGGATAAAGAAAATATCTCACATATACACCATTGAATACTCTGCAGCTGTATAAAAGATGAGTTCATGTTCTTTGCAGGGATGTGGATGAAGGTAGAAACCATCATTCTCAGCAAACTGACACAAGAAAAGAAAACCAAACACTGCGTGTTCTCACTCTTAAGTGGGTGTTGAACAATGAGTAAACAGGGACACAGGAAGGGGAACATTATACACCCACGCTTGCTAGGGGGTGTTGGAGCTAGGGGAAGGATAGCAGGGTGTGGGGGGTTTAGGGAGGGACAACATTAGGAGAAATACCTAATGTAGATGACAAGGGATGGAGGCAGCAACCACCATAGCATGCGTATACCTATGTAACAATCCTGCACGATCTGCACATGTACCCCATAACTTAAAGTATAATAAAAATACAAACACTCAAATTTTACAACATTTTTTCCTCTCTCAGGATTTTAAAATTTCATTTGTATCAATAAAAATTATCACTATCAACGGTTACCTTATGATACAATATTTTGCCTTCACAACTCTCTCAATGATTTCATATTTTATGTCACTCTAAAAATGTATATACTTTGCAGATACATATCAACTCAAAATTTCTTCATAAAAAGACAAACAAATGTAAATAAATTAAAACTAGATATAAAATAGAAAACTTCTGGTTATTTTATTAATTTTAACCAGTTGGTAAAAATACAAATGCTTGTAGTGAAAAAGGGCATATGCATGCTACCAAGTTTAATATTTGTCTTCTTTACTGGCTTCATTGTTTTCTAACTTTGTATGGATGGTAAATTTTTGCTTTAGAGAAAGTTTGATATAAATATATGAGTAAATTGATTTAGCATTTTGATAATTCTACTGATAGTAAATTAATATCTTACTTCCAGGTTTATCAAAAGTCCACAATGATTTAGAAAAACAATACAGAAAGAAACATTTCTCAAGGTTGAGCTGATTATATATGGTAAGAACTTATATATAAGCATATTTGAAGGTGTTAATAATGCATATTTCAAGAAATGACTCTGACGTCTAAGCACAAACATTTTACATATGATGAACACCATTACAATGGACAAACAGAATTTTAAAAAATGTATTATATTGGATACTTTTCTTTGCAAATAAAGTAAAATTGACTGTTCATTAAAAACATTTTGGTTTTAATTAGTATTTAGTAACTCATATGCGTTAAATGAGATCAAGCCATATAGGTTACCAAATCAGAGCTGTCTCCTTTCTATCACAGAACTAAACATCTACAAATTTATATAAATTAAATTATAGAAAAATAACTCCCCTTTATAGGAGATAAGAGTCCCTTTGCTATTTTCAGTCTGAGAGCATAATGGAAAGAGGCCTGAATGCACAGGGGAAAAAGAAACCAGGTGAAGTTTTGTTCAACAGGTAATGGTCATGCACAGGCTAAGTGATGAATTAGATTCTTGAGGATTCCTAGTAACCAAGTGAATCTCCTTCTAATTACCAACACAAACTCTGATAATCTCCATCAAATAAATATGGACAGTATGCTAATAGCTGAGAACCAGTTGAGACAAAATAGTTTTCCAAAATGTGCAGTGGACTTCTCAGGTTTCCAAGATCTAACATGTTCAGTCTCTCCAAATCAGAATAAATACAGAGAAAACTGAACTAGGCATTTCATAGTCAAAGGACTGCACACTAAATAAAGGAGGAAATCATAAAAACTTCTGGGCTCCTGGGAAATGGCACATTTTAAAGAATCATGTAAGCAAAATGACACTAAAATCTTATCAGAATAAAATAGGGAAAAAAGTCAAAGGAAATAAAGGAATAACATCTTTAAAGTGCTGGGGACAAAATAAACTATAAACCTAAAATGTCATATCTAGAAAAAACATATTTCAAAAAGAAGGCAAAATAGATACATATTTAAAAATAATTTTAAAACTGTAATTTAATTTTTCTCCAGCCAATTTGTATTACAATGATTGATAAAATAGTTTTTTATTCTGAAGTCATATGATAAGAAGCCCAAATGTGTAGAAAGAAATACCACAAGTGGTAAACATATGAATAAGAATAATAGTTATTTCTAATATTTGGACATAATATATTAAATATGAACATGTTGTCTGCTGACTTTTATTTTATAAGGTCATCCTGGCTTCAGAACTATCAACTTTTTGTTCATCAAAAGAAAAAGTGAATTGGTAAAACACCCTGAAATAAAATAGTTATTGTAGATCTATATGAAAAAAACATTCATTTACAACATGTAAAAGAACCCCTAGAAAGAACAAGCGAATTTAATAGATAAATAAGCAGATAAAAATTGATTGTAATTTACTAAATAAGATATATGAATGTTAAATAAGCCTGTTAAAGGTTGCAGAGCATTATTAGTTATCAGAGACATGAAAATTAAACCATAACCAATAAAATTTTCTAACATTAGAATGGCTATGATTAAAAAGACTAATAATGGGAAATGTTGGTGAAGACATAGAACAAATAGAGCTCACATATTTTATTAATGAGAGTGTAAAGTGTTAAAGCTTTTGAGAAGATTTTGGCAATATCTTAAAAATAAAAAGTATTTCTATGTCATGACCAAGAGACCATTTTTCTGAAAAAATGAAAATGTGTGTCCAGGAGAAAGTTGCATCACCTTTATTCATGGTAGACTGAAAAGGGGAAACATAAAAGATTTCTTTAACTGCCATTAATCTTAAAATTATGATATATTCATACAGAATTCTACCTTGGGATAACAATAAATTAACTACTGAGACATGCTATAACATGGATAAATACTGAAACATTTACCTTAAAAACATAATGTGCAAAAGAAGCAGATACAGAAACACACGTAGTTTATGTATTAGACTACATATGTTATCTATTGTAGGTTATCTATTGTTGTTTATCAAACCACACCAAATTACTGTAACTTAAAACAATAAACATTTATCTCATGGTTTCTGTAAATCATTAATTAAAACTTTAATAATGCTAGCACTAAGCAAAATAAAAACATGTAATACAGAATTTTAGTTAGAAGCAGAGATCTCTTTGTGCCATAAATAATGCTGAATTTAAATTAGTTACAAGAAGATGCGACCTAGGTTGTACCAAATACAATAACATTCTTTAGAAAAATTTCAATATCCCTCATAATATATTCTAGACTCTCTAAAACACGGGTCCCCAACCCCCAGCCAGAGCTCCTTATGACAATCTAATGCCTAATGATCTGGCATTAATGGGACAGTTTCAAATACCTCTCCTTAACCCCCCAATCTCCCAACACCATCAATGGACAAATTAACTTTCGTGAAACTGGTCCTTGGTACCAAAAAGTCTGAAGCCACTGCTCTAAAGGATAAAACAACTTGATGAATTACATGCCAAAGATGAACTTACCACTTCTGTTAGACAATCAGTGAGAAGAATTACTAAAAACTATTAAAGCAAATACATTTAAATAAACAGTGTATAATGCTTACAGGAACAATGAAATAAAACACACCTTTTATGAAAAGTGACAAATCATAACCTTTATTGGGAAAAACATGCTGTCTTTTAATATGAACTCTTTGTCTGTCGTGATAATGTACACTCAAAAAACCAACAAGTATATATATGTTTTGTTTTGCTGTTTAACTGATAACAGGTTGAAATATTTTTAAAAGAAAAAATTATTTAAATAGAAAAAATGCATATGAAATATTCAACGTAATTATACTCCACTAAATTATAAGAAAATTAGAACAATGGCATGAAAACATTAATATGATCATGGGGAAGAAAATTCACATAACCAATCCCAAAAAAAAAGTTTAAAGAGACTATGATCTGACTTTTTAGATCAAGGTATAGTTTTAAATAAAAGACAATGTAAACATATAGAGCAACATACTTCTCTTTAAAATATTTTATGAGGAGAGGCATCAAGATGGCCAAATAGGAACAGCTCTGGAGTGCAGTTCCCAGCAAGAACAACACAGAGGATGAGTGATCACCGCATTTCCAAATGAGATTTTACTGCCCACTGACCAGAATATTCCTGGGCTGAAAAACACCACGAATTTCCAGCACAGCTGTTTCAGCCCACCACGGGTCTCCACACAAAAATACACAATTCTGGGAGGCTGTTTCACCTGGTGTCTGGAATCCCTGGGATGCAGAGCCATCCATTCAACTGAAAAAAAAGGGGGCTGAAACAGGGAGCAGGTGACCTAGTTCAGTAGGTCCCACCCCCACAAAGACCAGCAATCTGAAATGCTCTGGATTGAGTTTCACAGCAAGTGCAGCTGGACCCAGGATGGTCCAGCTCAGTGAGAGGAAGGGCGTCGGCCATTACCAAGGCAGTCCACCACTACTGAGGCAGTCCACCAACACCGAGACAGTCAGCTATTACAGAGGCATTCCACCATTACCCAGGCAGTCCACCATTACCAAGGCAATCCACCACTACCAAGGCAGTCCACTACTACTGAGGCAGTCAGTCATAGCCAAGGCAGTCAGCCAATACTGAGGAAATCTGCCTTTACTAAGGCAATTCACCATTATCTAGATAGTCCACTATTACCGAAGCAGACTGACATTACTGAGGCAGTTCTAACTGTATTTCTGTAAACAAAACTGCAAGGAAGTTCACACAGCAGCTGGCCAGAGCCCACAGAAGCTCAGCAATGCTACTGTTGGCAGACTGTGACTATACTACATCCGTG
Source organism: Sapajus apella (assembly GCF_009761245.1). Classification (NCBI taxonomy): domain Eukaryota; kingdom Metazoa; phylum Chordata; class Mammalia; order Primates; family Cebidae; genus Sapajus; species Sapajus apella. Next base: position 16,098,888 of record NW_022436951.1, read on the forward strand.
CTGGGCAGGGCATCTCTGAAAAATGGCAGCAGCACTTCAGATCAGGAAGTTAAAAATAAAGCCCCACCTTCTCAGGACAGAGCACCTAGGAAAAATGTGGTTATGAGTTTCATTTCAGCAAACTTAAATGTACCTGCCCAGCAGCTCTGAATGGAACAGCGGAGCTCCCAGCTCAGCATTTGAGCTCCTATAAGGGAAAGATTGTCTCTTCAAGCAGCGCCCTGACTCCCATATATCCAAAGAGATACCCCATAAAGGAGAGCTCAGGCTGACATCTGTTGGGTTCCCTTCTGGGATGAAGATAACAGAAGAAGAAAACAGCAGCTACACTTACAGTTCTGCAGCTGCAGCAGGTGAAACCCAGGCAAGCAGGGTCTGGGGTAGACCTACAGCAAAGGGGCCTGACTGTTGGAAGCAAAACTAAAAAACAGAAAGAAATAACTTCAACATCAACAAAAAGGATGTCTACTCAGAGACCCCATCTGAAAGTCACCAACTACAAAGACCACAAGTAGATAAATCCACAAAGATGGAAAGAAAGCAGTGCAAAAAGGATGAAAACCCCCAAAATCAGAATGCCTCTTCTCCTGTAAGAGATCACAACTCCACATCAGCAAGGGAACAAAGCTGGATGGAGAATGATTCTGATGATCTGACAAAAACAGGCTTCAGAAGGTGGAAAATAACAAAATTCTCTGAGCTAAAAGAGCATGTTATAACACAATGCAAAGAAACTAAGAACTTTGAAAAAAGGTTAGATGAAATGCTAATGAGAACAAACAGCTTAGAGAATAATATAAATGACTTGATGGTTCTGAAAAACACAATATGAGAACTCATGAAGCATACACAAGTTTCAATAGCCAAATCTATCAAGCAGAAGAACGGATATCAGAGACTGAAGATCAACTCAATGAAATAAAATGAGAAGGCAAGATGAGAAAAGAGTGAAAAGAAAAGAACAAAGCCTCCAAGAAATATGGGATTATGTGAAAAGACCCAATTTACATTTGATAGGTGTACATGAATGTGACAGAGAGAATGAATCCAAGTTGGAAAAGACTCTTCAGGATATTATCCAGGAAAACTTCCCCAACCTAGCAAGGCAGGCCAACATTCAATTCCAGGAGACACAGAGAACACCACAAAGATATTCCTCAAGAAAAGCAATGCCAAGGCACACAATTGTCAGATTCACCAGGGTTGAAATGAAGGGAAAAACGCTAAGGGCAGCCAGAGAGAAAGGTCAGGTTACCCACAAAGGGAAGCCCATCAGATTCACAGCAGGTCTCTCGGTAGAAACCCTACAAGCCAGAAGAAAATGGGGGCCAATATTCAACATCCTTAAAGCAAAGAACTTGTAACCTAGAATTTAATGTCCAGCCAAACTAAGATTCATAAGCAAAGGAGAAATAAAATCCTTTATGAACAAGCAACTGCTGTGAGATTTCTTCACCACGAGGCCTGCCTTACAAGAGCTCCTGAAGGAAGCACTCAACATAGAAAGGAACAGCCAGTACCAGCCACTCTAAAACATACCAAATGGTAAAGGCCATCGATACAATGAAGAAACTGCATCAACCAATGGGCAAACAACCAGCTAGCATCAAAATGATAGGATCAAATTCACATGTAACAATATTAACCTTAAATATAAATGGGCTAAATGCCCCAAACAAAAGAAACAGGTAAATTGGATAAAAAGTCAAAACCCATAATTGTGCTGTATTTAGGAAACCCATGTCACATGAAAGGACACACATAGCCTCAAAATAAAGGGATGGAGGAGGATTTACCAAGCAAATAGAGAGGAAAAAAAAGCAGGAGTTGCAATCCTAGTCTCTGGTAAAATGGACTTTAAAACAACAAAGATCAAAAGAGACAAGGAAGGGCATTACATAATGGCAAAAAGGAACGATGCAACAAGAAGAGCTAATGATCCTAAATATATAGCACCCAATACGGCAGCAACCAGATACATAAAGGAAAATTCTAATGACCTACAAAGAGACTTAGACTCCCTCACAATAATAGTAAAAGACTTCAACACTCCACTGTCAGTATTAGAAAGATGAAAGAGGTAGAAAATTAACAAGGATATCCAGGACTTGAACTCAAATCTGGACCAAGTGGACCTAATAGACATCTACAGAACTCTCCACCCCAAATCCACAGCATACACATTCTTCTCAGCACCACATTGCACCTACTCTAAAATTGACCACATAATTGGAAATAAATCACTGCTAAGCATATGCAAAAGAACTGATATCATAACAAACAGCCTCTCAGACCACAGTACAATCATATTAGAACTCATGATTAAGAAAATAACTCAGAACTGCATAACTTCATGGAAGCTGAACAACTGTCTCATGAACGTTGACTGGATAAACAATGAAATGAAGGCAGAAATAAAGATGTTCTTCGAAACCAACCAGGATGAATACACAATGTACCAGAATCTCTGGGACACATTTAAAGCAGTGTGTAGAAGGAAATTTATAGCACTAAATGCCCACATGAGAAGCAAGAAAAGATCTAAAATCAACACCCTATCATCAAAATTGAAAGCTAGAGGAGCAAGATCAAAAATCTCAAAAGCTAGCAGAAGACAAGAAATAACTAAGATCAGAGCAGAACTGAAATAGATAGAGCCACCAAAAAAAACCTTCAAAAAATCAATAAAGCCAGGAGATGGTTTCTTGAAAAGATAACAAAATAGACCACTAGCCAGATTAATAAAAAAAGAAAAGAGAGAAGAAACAAATAGATACAATAAAAACATGATAAAAGGGGATATCACCAATAATTCCACAGAAATGCAAACTACCATCAGATATTACTACAAACAACTCTATGCACATAAACCAGTAAGCCTGGAAGCAATGGATAAATTCCTGGATACTTGCACCTTCCCAAGCCTAAACCAGGAAGAAGTTGAAACCCTGAATAGATCAATAACAAGGGCTGAAGTTGAGGCCACAATTAATAGACTACCAACAAAAAAAAAGCCCAGGTCCAGTTGAGTTCACAGTAGAATTGTATCAGATGTACTAACAGGAGTTGGTACCACTCCTTCTGAAACTATTCCAAACATTACAAAAAGAGGGAATCCTTCCCAAATCATTTTATAAAACCAATATCATCCTGATACCAAAACCTGGCAGAGACTCCACAAAAAAAAGAAAACTTCAGGCCAATATCCATGATGACCATAGACACAAAAATCTTCAATAAAATACTGGCAAACCAATTGCAACAGCACATCGAAAAGCTTATCCATCACAATCAAGTAGGCATCATTCCAGGGATGCAAGCCTGGTTCAACACAAGCAAGTCTATACACGTAATCCACCACATAAAAAGAACCAAAGACAAAAACCACATGGTTCTCTCAATAGATGGGCTCAATAGGCCTTCAACAAAATTCAACAGCCCTTTATGCTAAAAACTCTGAATAAACTAGGTGTTGAAGGAACATATCTCAAAACAATAAAAGCTATTTACAACAAACCCACAGCAAATATCATACTGAATGGGCGAAAACTGGAAGCATTCCCTTTGAAATCTGGCAGTAGACAAGGATGCCCTCTCTCACCACTCCTATTCAATATGGTATTGGAAGTTCAAGCCAGAGCAATTAGGCAAGAAAAAGAAACAAATGACATTCAATTAGGAAGGAGGAAGTCAAATTGTCTCTACTTGCAGAGGACATGATTGTATATTTAGAAGACCCCATTGTCTCAGCCCAAAATCTCTTCAAACTGATAAACAACTTCAGCAAAGTCTCAGGATATAAAATCAATGTGCAGAAATCACAAGCATTCCTATACACCAATAACAGAGTAAGGGAGAGCCAAATCAAAAGTGAACTCCCATTCACAATTGCTACAAAGAAAATAAAATACCTAGAAAGGAACAGCCAGTACCAGCCACTCCAGAAACATACCAAATGGTATAGACCATCGACACAATGAAGAAACAGTGTCAACTAATGGGCAAAATAACCAGCCAGCATCAAAATGGAATAGAACTAACAAAGGATGTAAACAACCTATTCAAGGAGAACTACAAACCACGGCTCAAGGAAATAAGAGAGGACACAAACAGTTGGAAAAAAATTCCATGCTCATTGATAGGAAGAATCAGTATCATAAAAATAGCCATACTGCAAAAAGTAATTGATAGATTCAACACTGTCCCCATCAAGCTGCCTATGACCTTCTTCACAGAACTAGAAAAAAACAACCTTAAACTCTATATGGAACCAAAAGAGAGCCCATATAGCCATGACAATCCTAAGCAAAAAGAACAAAGCTGGAGGCATCATGCTACCTGATATCTAACTATACTACAAGGCTACAGTAATCAAAAAAGCATGGTACTGGTACCAAAACAGAGATAGAGACCAATGAAACAGAACAGAGGCCTTGGAGACAATGCCACACATCTACAACCATCTGATCTTTGTCAAATCTGATGAAAGCAATGGAGTAAGGAGTCCCTGTTTAATAAATGGTGTTGGGAAAACTGGCTAGCCATGTGAAGAAAACAGAAACTGGACCCCTTCCTCACACCTTACACTAATATTAACTCCAGATGGATTAAAGACTTAAACATAAGACCTAACACAATAAAACCTCTAGAAGAAAACCTAGGCAAACCATTTAAGTCCTAGGCAAGGACTTCATGACTAAAACACCAACTGCATTGGCAACAAGGCCAAAATAGACAAACAGTATCTAATTAAACTCCAGAGCTTCTGGACAGGAAAAGAAACAATCATTAGAGTGAACCAGCAACCAACAAAATGGTCAAAAATGTTTGCAATCTACCCATCTGACAAAGGGCTAATATCTAGAATCTATGAAGATCTAAAACAGATTTACATAAAAAAAAAACCCCATTCAAAAGTGGGCGAAGGACATGAACAGACACTTTTCAAAAGAAGAGCTATATGAGGCCAACAAACATGAAAAAATGCCCATCATCACTGGTCATTAGAGACATGCAAAGCAAAACTACATTGAGATATTATCTCACACCAGTTAGAATGGTGATCATTAAAAAATCTGGAGACAACAGATGCTGGAGAGGATGTGGAGAAATAGGAACACTTTTACACTGTTGGTGGGAGTGTACATTAGTTCAGCCATTGTGGAAGACAGTGTGGCAATTCCTCAAAGACCTAGAAATAGAAATTCCATTTGACCCAGCAACCCCATTACTGGGTATACATTCAAAGGATTATAAGTCATTCTATTATAAAGACACATACACATGCATGTTCATTTCGGCACTGTTTACAATAGCAAAGAGCTAGAACCAACCGAAATAGCCATTGATGATATACCTAAAGTATAACTTTTAAAAAAAGCTAGACTCAGACACTGATTTATGTCATAAATGCACTGTTTATTAATTTTTCTAACCACTCAAGATTGAGTAAAAGGGCTAAATATAAAATAGGCAGCCTTGGGAGCTACCTCTACTAGTTACACATCTGCTATAATTTCTCAATCTTACAATGAAAATAAAGCTCACTTTGCGGGTAAGTTTGAAGGAGGAGGAAAGACTGTGGTAAATCAAAATGTTTGTTTTCAAACAAATTTCCTCAAGTTAGAAGTATTTCATTTAACCTCTGCATGTGAGCTGCTTTTTACTGGAAATAATTATATTTCTCTAAGGGAAAAACTGCACAAATCTATTTTGATGTTTATTTATATTGACCTAAGAAGTAAAAAATGTCAATTATTGCTGTTCTTCTAAAATAGACACGGTGTAAAAATGATTTCCTGTGCCTTGAATGTAAAAGAAGTATTCTATGATCAAATGTAAATGATTTTGATAAAACACAAAATTGAAGCTGTCACAATAAGTTTTGAAATATAGTCCATGCCATTAACAGTAAAACATATGCAGTTTAAAAAAAAACACATTTTCTAATTTATTACTGGAGATATGAATTCAAACCTATCAGAAAGCTATCCTTATTCTACTAAAAAAGGGCATTACTATTTTGAAGATAATCTTTTGGTAGAATTTTAAATTTAGTTTGAAATAACACTGATTCAAAATAAAATTGAGTGACTACTTGATATCAGAGGTGAAGTTCAGAAATAAGAACAATTGTGCTTCCCCCTCAGTCTCCCATGCTATTATCCTCCAGAATCTATTGAGTCACCTGTCAGATATCAGATAATTGATTTGACTCCTGTTGACTCTTTTACAGTATACAGATAATAAAATCATTACTGTGTGAACATTAAAAGATTAGAACAAATGAATTATTTAAAGATCTCTGCTATCTTTTAAATGACTGATTCTGTGGTCAAACGTATTCCTGTTAAGAAAATCTTGGTTTTGAAACAAAAAAACAAACACTGCATATTCTCACTTACAAGTGAGAGTTCAGCAATGAGAACACATGGACACAGGGAGGAGAATGTCACACACTCGGGCCTGTCCGGGGGTGGAGGGGGCAAGAGGAGGGAGAGCATTAAGACAAGTACCTAATGCATGTGTGGCTTAAACCCTAGACGGGTTGATCGGCACAGCAAATCGCCATGGCACATGTATACCTATGTAACAAACCTGTACACTCTGCACGTGTATTCCGGAAATTAAAGTAAAATAAAATAAATGAATAAGAAATAATATCTTTGTTTTAAGGATCATTTCTAAGCTCCAGTTGCTTGCCAAGCATTTCAAAAAAGGTTTACAAAATAAAGTAGATCTTGCAAGATAAATTACAATTATTTCTTTATTTATGGCAAGACACATTTCATTACATTTTTAGCAGATGCTAAGTGTAGTTGTTAACAAGAGCATTTAAAATCCTATTTACAATACTTTTTTGAAGTTATTTTTGTATATATAACAAATACATTTGTAATTTATAATAAAAATGTAAATTGTATCCAATATAAATATTGCCTCTTTCTTATAGTGAAAGGGCAATACAGGGGTTTCTTATTTCTCACTTTTCAGAAGGAATTATTTCAAAGGAATTTTTACAGTGGAAAGGCAAGAATTATCCTATTCATGGGACACTTAGTGGAGAAGGAAGCAAGAGACAATAAGAAAATCAAAGTATTTTATTCAGTAAAATAAAATCAAATAAATCCAAACTAAAGAAAATACAAACGCTTAAAGATAATATAACTCATGTTGATCTTTGTGCTTTTGTACTTTGAAAAGGCCTGAATCTCTGATATCACAGGTAAATATCTATCAATATTTACAAAGTGTCACCCTTCATGCATTTGTAACTTTAAAAAACACCATGTATAACCTTTAGCAATGTTATATGAATAGCTTATACTGTAAAGTCAATGTTATTCTTTTATGGTTTTAAGAAAGAATGAAATCTGGAACCAGACCTCCAAGGTGAAATCTGAGATGCAACACTTGCTGTTTTCCAATTGTTTTAGTGATCCTAAAAACAGTGCATTCCCACCTAAACATAAAGGTAATGAGAAGGTAAACACACACACACACACACACACACACACACACAGACAAACACACACGTCTTGTTTTAAATAGTATGTGGCACATGGTAAGTACTATATAATATGTTATAATCAATACTTCTATAAAGGAAATTATTATCTCTCAGGAAATGTCAAAAGTAATATATTGTTGAAGATTAAAATTAAACTTCTGTTATTTTATGGCTAAGGAAGAAATAATTCAGTTGAAAGAGAAATTGTATATAGGCATATGAATGTAATTGAAAAGCATGTTTATAATAAAACGGTTTTTGTTTAGAAATAGGTGATAGCATATGCTTTTAAAGCCACAAAGTTACTATAAAGTGAGTTCATAACGACATAACTGTATGATGCTTCATTGCCCCCACATTATCTTGCTGTTAAAATTGTTTTCATATTGTTATATTACAACTCTAAGAGGATCGTTTTACTTTGATGACTATTTTAAAATTAAAGGCTAAGATGCTATTGGTGTTTTAATTAAGGTTTCTGAATAAAAATACAAACTTTATGATTTTGCCCCAAGAATTGCATAATCAATAGTGGTTATATTTACACAGGATACTGTAAAAATGAAATTTTAATATTATTGTTAAAGCAATATGATTTGTGGCACTGTATTTGAGTACAATAGATTTTTAAATCTCTGAAATTAAAAATATTTTTTCTATTGAAAATGAAGCACTCGTTACATTATACTTAATTTAGCTAATTAAAATAAAGATAAAATTTAGATGGGGATGCATATAGAGATAGGGATACATATAGGAATAGAGATTGAAATTTATGCATATGTCATACAAAAAAAACAGATAACACCTTTATTTTACTTACCACCTTGTTTATAGTAAACCTCCTTTTGGGCTAGTTTTTGATGGGTCAACTTTGGTGGTAACTCCATGATTCCAAAAGTCTTTAGCTCTTTATTATTATGATTAATATTATTTATTATTTTCACTGATTTCTCCTAGAGTCCTAGAAGAGAAGTTCCTGGCATATTGTAGGAGTTCAATAACATTTTATTGAATAAGCAAATGAAATGAAAAAAAAAAAAAAAAAAAACCTATAGGTTAGCTTCCTAGATACAAATATTCTTACGTTCAAATTATACTAGAACATGTAAATTATGAATCTTGTGATTAATAATTTATAATACCACGAGCTATAAAGAATTAAGAATGCATCAGATTGGGCCAGGTTTAGGAGAGCAAGTGAGAATGTCTTTGTTTCCTATTACATTCCTGTGGCTGCCATAACACAGTACCAAAATTCCTGGGTAGCTCAAATAACAAAAATGTAATACCTTGTAATTCTGGAGATGAAAAGCCCCAAATCAAGGTGTCAGCAGGGCCAGCTGTCTCTAAAACCTGGAGAAGAAGGTATCCCTCTTTGCTTCTTCCAGTTTCCACTTGCATTAGACATTTCCTTGACTTGTGCCAGGAAGCATAATATATATATATATTTACCTCTGACTTCTTATGGAGTTCGTCCTGTGTCTTCTCACATTGTCATCCCTCTATTCATGTCTATTTTGGTCAGGGGTTAGGACTTCAATTTATCTTTTTTTGTGGGGATGCAAAATTCAGATCATGGCTGACTTCAAAGCTTATAAAGGAGGGTGATTTTCTTCCCTAGCTCTAGCTCAAATAAGTAGATCTCCTCAGTTATACACTTACATTTGAAGCAGGAGGCCAAGAGTGGAGCATTGGACTTGGTGTGATGAGACATGGTAGATGCTCAATGAGTATTACTTGATGAATGACTGAATCAGTTATATGTTGTTATAAAATAGAATCATGAAATTTTAAAAGCAATGGAGCAAATCATAAAGTGGTGAACATATTTTTTAAAAGCCTCAAAAATTGTGTTTTTTAACAAGTTCAAATTCAAAATACTAATTTTATTAGGCCTTTGATAGATTTTCAAACAGGTTGAACAATATATGCAGATACACTATTAATTCAGGATTTTATTTTTCAGAAAATATATAAATTAGATTTCATATTTGCATGCATTGCACTGCCTGCCAAATTATAAAGTGATCATATGTTAAAGCTTCACTTAATTTTGTGTAGTTTGATATGACATTTTCTAGGGTTTTCAGAATTAAAAAAAAAAGTTACGTTTGAATTTTAGATAATGACAAAAAGTTTAATGTAAATATGTCCTATTATATGTTTGTCAGTAATACTCTTTGTTTCTTTCACTGTGTAAGTGATTTACTCTTTATTTTTTAATAAAAATATATATTTCAAAACAGTGGCAACTTAACCTATTATTAATAATATGAAAAAAAAGCAGAGAAATACAATTAGTAGAAAATAAAACTTCTTACACTTTAAGATAACCTTTTTTGTTATGAGTCACCTTAAGTTAAGATTTTAAAACTTTATGAGAGCTTTAGACACAGATTAAGCAATTAAAGAATATTTTAAAATTACACATTTAAAGTTTATTTACCTTTTATTATTCATTATAAAAATACGCAAGTTCTTTGCATCTAATCATTACATATATCATCCCCAATCCCAATACAAAAAAAAATCCAAGAAAAGTACTTGATTAAATACCTTTTATGAAAAACAACTCTAATTGTATTGAGAACTTAAAATAATACAGATTTTTAAGAAATGAAGATAATTTGAATGAGGAAATTACTTTCACGAAACAGAAATAATAGAATAAAATGCCTTGAGATTTGGAGATTGACTGGGCTAAAATGTGTATGTGTTCAAAAAATGTCATGTCAAGAAGAAACAAGGTATGAAATGGTTCATTTTGAAGCAGTAGATGGATAGAACCTGCGCCGTTTGATCAGTGAAATTGATTTGTAGATATCAGAGCTTAAAAGTGAATCTGGAAACCATCACTTTCAACAAACTGACACAAGAACGGAAAACCAATCACTGCATGTTCTCACTCAAGTGGGTGTTGAACAATGAGAACACAGGGACACAGGGAGGGAAACATCCCCCACTGGGTCTTGTCAGAGCGTGGGCTAGGGGAGGGAAAGCAGGGGGTGGGGGCACTAGGGAGGGCTAACATTAAGAGAAATACCTAATGTAGACGACGGGGAATGGATGCAGCAAACCACCATGACACGTGTATACTTACGTAACAAACCTGCACGTTTTGCACATGTACTCCAGAACTTAAAGTATATATAAAAAAAAATAAGGTACTGTAGAAGCTATGTAAAATTAAAAAAAAAAAATGAATTAAAACTCAAACGTTGTCTACTTTACAGTTTTTTTTTTTTTTTTCTTTTAGCTGGGATCATAAGCATGTCAGAGTAAAAGTATCACACTCCATATAGGTAATTTTCAGTCTCCCTCACCCCACATCCAACATAGACCTACAGCTCTCAATGCTTTCTCTTGGTGAATAACTACTTCACCTTTCCTATTTTCCAGGCCAATAGCCTGCTGCATCCTATCCTACTATTCTTCTTTATTTTCATTAAAAAAACACTTTCTCAGCAACTTTTATGTATATTACTTTTTAAGGAAATTTACTGTTTGTATTCCCACTGGTACTTAAGATGTATCAAGGAAGATATTTTCATCAGTTCTGTTCGGTTCTGTATGCCAGTTTCTAAACAATGCCTGGCACAAAATCAACACTCAAATATATTAATGAATTTTGGATACATTAAGTAAATTTCATTCATATTCATTAATGTCTAATTTTTCTTTACATCTGTTTTGTTTTTAAATTTTATTAAGATTAGTATTTCCTTATACCTATGGTAAACTGGTTTGTATTTTTAAAAAACTACTATCCCTAATGCTAATTATGTAATTTAGAATATTAGCATGCACTTTTTCATGTAACTAGAATATGTAATTGAAGTTTGAAGAACCAAGGGTTATAAATTTTTCTAAGGAAAATATAGAGTACTTAGAAAACCCATTTATAATTTCCAAAATTCTCATGCTTTCCAGAGATTCTTACTCTTTCCTTTAAATAATGCTAGAGGAATTATTATCCAAATGCTCTCTTGAGTTTTTTGTAATTAGCCTGAATGAACAACACATTACATATAGTTATTATTAAGCAGAAATGATTTCTAAGATCCTTCTCAATTTATATTAATTTACATTTAGATTTACAGGCCTTTGAGAAGATTGAGGAGGAACCTATTGTCATGAGTAACAAATGTACTACACATCATTTGGAATGAATTTATACACGCAGAGAGCTCTTCTCATCCATATATGTTTGTTGTGCTTTGTGTCACTTTTCAGGAGAAATGACACTTTGCTATTTTATCTTAAATTGTAAGTAGACTCCTAGGTATAAAATGTACTATTTAACACACTAAGAGGACATTTAGGTATTATAAAATTAAGATTTCAATTTTGTTCACCACCTTACATTATAAATCACTATGTGGTTTTCTAAAATACTCTAGAAATAAATAAGCATATTATGTGAATAATAATTTAAGTATTTAAAAAAGTATTGATCAAATTAGTAAAGCAAAAAAAAAAAAAAACTTACATATCACAGGGAGTAACATAATTATTTTAACTGAACTTCAGCTGTTATTTTGATTTACAAAACAAAATAGAAAACCATGGAATTAAAGCTTTTCAAATATGGAATTCAGAATTAATCTCTTAGAGAATTTTATACATTATTATTAGAAATAAGTCAAAAATAAAATAAGTTACATGAGAAATACTGCAAATTACCAGAGGATTATGCAGTGAGGATTATGCAGCTTTTGCTACACTGGCTACATTACCAACATTCCATGATGCTATTTCTCATGAGTCTACACCTAGTAATGGGCACATAACATGAAGCATAGCTCAGTGAAGCAATTCAGCAAGATGCTAGAATTATGTGGGCCAGATGTGTAGCCTTCAGGTGGTGAAACTTAATTCATAGACATAAGGTAGAGTAAGAATAAATATATATAACAGGCTTATCTATTTGAATATATCCTAGAATTATTTCTACATGTCTACATATTAGCATCTGAAAAGATGACTGTAGGTCTGTTTGCAATATTAAAAATACATAAAATAGCATAGACGTACATAAATTAAGAACTGAGTAAATAATATATTGCATATTCTATGAAAATCTTTCATATAGCTGATTAAACAAATTCCAAATAATAGAGGCAAATATTAATTAATCAAAACACACTATTGAAGAATGAAAACCCTAACTTCAAGAAGCACCAAAAATAAATAACATTTATTTTATTAAGAAAGTACATTTCTTAATATATATTTGCTAATTTCATGTCATAATAACTAAATATTTCTAAATTAATATGGTTTAATACCATATATTTAATTCATAAATATGTAAATGTTTGTAAAATATTTTAAGATGAAAACTGTAAGCGTATTTCCCCCAATTAGAATAGTTGAGGTTGAAGGGCAAAACGATGTAAGGTTATTTTTAAAGTGCACTTTTACTATATATATGATGTGGTCGTTTTAAGCATCACTTAATCGAATCTGAAATACATAGGCATGATGTGTGATTCTCTAGAGATAGTACAGAGTTAATATTGTTGATTGCTCTTGAAAGTTTATTCACATATTTATACATAAATTGTCAAATTGATGTCCCCTCCTTATTAAAAACTTGAGGAGTTTGACACATGCATGAATGAAAATACACTCCTATTAAGAGTAAAATATTACCTTCAATCAAACTAGAAATTTTCCTCATGAATAAGTTAAAGGCCCACTCCTGCATACTTATAAGGGACATATGAGTTTCAAATTTCAGCATCAAAAGGTTTGAGCAAAATCTTTTTTAAATTATAGTTTTTTTTTTTTAAATAAAAATAAAATGCAGTCTTTCTATGTGGGGTAGCCAGGTTGGAATCAAACACTTAGGTTCAAGGGATCCACCCACCTTAGCCTCTTGAGTAGCTGGGATTACTGGCACATGCCACAGTGCTTAGGCACAAAATGCTTTTTTACAAAACTGTATTTAAAACATACATTTCATATGCTAATTCTCTCTGACAGCAATATGTATCTGTAAGTCTATTAACCCAAATTAATCCTGACTTCTGAGTAAAAATCTTTTTAAAACTTTACATATTAACAATTAAACAATAGAAAATAAAAAGAAAAAACATTAAAAACAATTTAACACAATTACAACTGGTAACAAACCTGTTTGTCAACCAGATAGGAATATAAAGGCTTCATAGTTTCAGGAATATAAATCCATTTTTATGTTACTTTTCAGTGAATTTTATACTTGAGTGAATTTTGATTTTAGCCAATAATCATTCCATAATTTCTTTTAAAATATTATAATATAGTAGAATATTAGTGCTTATTTAATTATTTTTGCTTATAAAATCAAATGTGAAGACTTTCCATCAGAGAAATGTGGGGCTTATTCCTTAGGTAAACAGGATATTCTGCGAATGTAAGACTTTTTTTAAAAAGTTGGAAACTACTAAATTAGCATCATAATGTAATTCTGAGTCATTTTCATTTGTCATATTTTCTATGAATCTGCAAAATTTATTTTCAGATACTAGAACTCTAGGATTTAACCTAAGACTGAAGAAACAATGTCAATTGTAGTTCTATTGCCCTGTCTTACATAGTGGCAGGCAGGAGAGAATGAGAGCCAAGCAAAAGGAGGAACCCATAATAGAACCATCAAATCTTGTGAGTCTCATTCAATACCACGAGAACAGTTGGGGGAAACCAGCCCTATGATTCAATTATCACTCACTGTGTCCCTCCCACAACACACAGTGATTATGGGAGCTATAATTCAAGATGATATCTGGGTTAAGACACAGCCAAACCATATCATTTCACCCCGACCCCTCCCAAATCTCACATCTTCACATTTCAAAACCAGTTATGTCTCCCCAACAGTTCCCCAAAGTTTTAACAAATTTCAGCATTAGCTCAAAAGTCCACAGTCTGAAGTCTCATCTGAGACAAGGCAAGACCCTTACATGTATGGGCTAGTAAAATTAAAAGCAAGTTGGTTACTTCCTAGATACAATGAGGGTACAGGCATTGTATAAATTCATGCAACCCAAATGGAAAAAAACAATGTGCAAAACAGGGGGGCTAAAGACCACAAACAAGTCTGAAATTTAGTGGGGCAATCAAGTCTTTTTTTTTTTTTTTTTTTTTTTGAGACAGAGTCTCACTCTGTCACCAGGCAGTGGCACAATCTTGGCTCACTGCAACCTCCAACTTATGGGTTCAAGCAATTCTCCTGCCTTAGCCTCCCAAGTAGCTGGGACTACAGGTGTGTGCCACAGCACCCAGATAATTTTTCTATTTTTAGTAGAGACAGAGTTTCACCATGTTGGCCAAGATGGTCTCGATCTCTTGAACTTGTGATCTGTCCACTTCAGCCTCCCAAAGTGCTGGATTACAGGCGTGAGCCACCACACCCAACCTAGTAATCAAATCTTAAAGCCCCCAAATGATCTCCTTTGACTCCCTGTCTCACACCCAGATCATGCTGATGCAAGAGGGACATCCCAGTGGTCCTGGGCCTCTCCAGCCCTGTGACTTTGTGAGGCACAGCCCTGTTCCCAGCTCCGTTGACTGCCTGGCATTATCTGCAGCGTTTCTAGGCAAATGGTGCAAGATTTCAGTGGATGTATCATTTTGAAAACTGGAGGACAATGGCCCTCTTCATAGCTCCACTAGGCAGTGCCCCAGTGACAATTTATGTGGGGGCTTAAACCCCCCACTTACCTTCTGGATGGCCCTAGCAGAAGTTCTCTATGAAGGTTCTACCTCTGCAGCACACCTCTGCCTGGACGTCCAAGCATTCCCATACATCCTCTGAAATCTAGGTGGAGGTTCCCAAACCTCAAACCTTGACTTCTGTGCACCTCTGGGCTCAACACTAATGGAAGCTGCCAAGGCTTGGTTGGGGTTTGCACCCTCTGGATCCACAGCCCAAGTTGTACCTTGGCTTCTTTTAGCCATAGCTAGAGCGACTGGGACACAGGACACCAAGTCCTTAGGTTACGCACAGAAGTGGGGCAATGGGTCTGGCCCATGAAACCCTTTTTTCTTTCTAGGCCTCCAGGCCTGTGATGGGAGGGCTTGCCTCCAACATCTCTGATATTTCTTGGAGACACTTTCTCCATTGTCTTGGTGATTAGCATTTAAATCCTCATTACTTATGGAAATTACTGCAATCAGATTGAGTTTTTTCTCAGAATACATGGTTTTCTTTTCTACCACATTGTCAGGCTGTAAATTTTCTGAACTTTTATGCTCTGTTTCCCTTTTAAAACTGAATTCTTCTACCAGCACCAAAGTCACCTCTTGAATACTTTGCCACTTAGAAATTTTTTCTGCTAGATACCCTAAATCATCTCTCTCAAGTTCAAAGTTCCACAAATCTCTAGGGTAGGGGCAAAATGCTGCCAATCTCTTTGTTAAACATAGCAAGAGTCACCTTCACTGCAGTTCCCAACAAGTTTCTCATTTCCATCTGAGACCACCTCAGCATGGATTTTATTGTCTGTATCATTATCAAGATTTTGTTAAAACGATTCAACAAGTCTCTAGGAAGTTCCAAACTTTCCCATTTTTCCTGTCTTCTTCTGAGACTTCCAAACTGCTCCAACCTCTGCCTGTTACCCAGTTACAAAATCTTTTCCACATTTTTGGGTATCTTTACAACAGCACTCCGCTCCTGGTACCAGTTTACTGTATTAGTGTCTTTTCATGCCTCTAATAAAGACATACCAAAGACTGGGTAATTTATAAAGAAAAACAGTTTAATAGACTTGCAGTTCCACATAGCTGGGAAGACCTCACAGTCATGATCACAATCATGGCAGGGTGAAAGGCACATCTTACATGGTGGCAGGCTAGAAAGAATGAGAGTGAAGTAAACAGGGAAACCATGCATAAAACTATTAAACATCATGAGGCTTAGTCCCTACTATGAGAACAGAATGGGAAAACAGTATGATCATTAAATCACCCTTAGGATTCAGTGATCTCCCATTGGGTCTCTCCCACAACATGTTGGAGTTCTGGGCACTACAATTCAAGATAAGATTTGGGTGGGGCCAAAGCCAAACTATACCAAGGTCTTTATTCCTAATTGTTAGATAGGTATTTTAAAAACATTTTATCTAAATATATAATCATACTAACTCATGGCCTTATAAGCACTAACCATTTCACTTAGGTAAGACCTTTGCCATTCAGATAGCTGTCATGAAATGTGATTATTTATTATTAGAATTACATTGTATCCAAGAAAAACTAAAGTGTCTCCACTCCTGTGTTTTTCCACTCATCCACTCATCAGTGCTAATTTGTGAGAATTGGTAAAGATGAGAAAGAATGTGAGCTCACATCACCTACTGTAATTCGATTATGTTTACCCGGGCTAAAGTCACTATCTTTCATTAAATAACTTGTGTATAATTGAGGGGCTTAGATTTTTGTGGCCATGTATATATGCATATATTTTCAAGCATATTATTGTGTTTTTCAGTATTTAATAATTTATACATTACATACAGATTTAAAATATATCAGTATTATTTTAAGATCATGAATACCAATACTTACATTATTCTTAACCTAACCACGAATTGGCTTATATACTTATTGTCACTCTAAAGACAAAAGAATCATAACCAGTGTGGTGAGAACCTGTCATGTTTCTGACTACCAGCAGGTTGCACATCCTTAGCTATAACTGGCAAATTTACAGCTTTATGGCCTTTCACACCAAAGTAAAATTCAGAAATAGAAATTTCTTACATTACTGTCGACAAAAGCTTATAACAGAAGACCTTCACATCAGAAACACTCCAAATTTAAGTTAGAAAATGAGCAACTTGATGAAGGCTTCATGACACCCATCACAGGTAATGGTCACATTTTCAGATCTGTGGCAACAGGCATAAATAGTTTGGTATTCTGTTGATTTCAAGATTGAGTGCTTCACAAAGAAATTTATTTGCTTGGGCAACAGAAACAGCAGTTGTGTTTTCTTTGCATCATTTTTAAAATATGTCCTTAGGTACAGTTCCTGAATGTGTTTTCTGTCTCTCTTCATAATTTTCTGAACTGCCTAATATTCTTTTACTGAATCAATTTTTGCTTATTCATCCAAAGTCAACATCTGTTATTTGCAACTAAGACCCATGTGTTAAACAGACAATTCTGATGTCTGCTAAATAATTGTCTTTGCTATGAGCTATACGTGACAGAAAATCTGACATTAGCTTTACAAAGGTTCTTTTTTTCCCCTATGCCCTCAGAAGTGTTGAGGGAAAAGATCGTCGCATTGATTCAGTGGCCCAAAGCTGACAGGCCCAAGATTTCTGCACTTCACTTAGCCTTTTCCTGCGGGGCCATATGACAATTGTTACAGATTCAGCCATTAAGACAGAACTTCCTGCAGGAAAAGAGGTTAAAATAGATAACACAAAGAGCAATAGGAGACAGGTGTATTAGAAACACACAAGTTTTGCCAAATTCCCAGCAGACTCACACTTGTGCCTGGTTGGCTCTCATTATGTCACAGGGCCATCATAATTGCAGTAGAGCCTGGTGACTGTAATTTTAAAGCTGGGTTCATTGCCGCTCCAAATTAAAGTGAGGATCGGCTTTTAAAGAAGGATCTAGCTTGACTGTTATTCAGGGTCCATGCATCCACTTTCAGATAATATAAACTCTCTTAGCTATTTTACCAAAATGTATTTCATAAAGAGAATTGTGTACTTATAAAAAGTACCAAAGGCTTGAGGAATAGGTATAACCTTTATTTTCAGGAATGACTTGAAACAATGTTCCCATCAGTAGTGCCATCCTCTCAAAAGATGTGCGGCTTCTACTTCAGTCAGAACATTGTTGAATTAAGTGTTGGCCCCTGAGTCGTACTCCACTGGTCATAATCTTGGAATAGAGAAGTCATTGCTATAATTATTAGATCCAAAACCCCACTGCTCCAGGCCTAATGCATGACGCTCCTGTCTTTTCTGAATATTTCACTTGAAATGGTCTCAAATTCATGTCTTGTATGAACCAGATAAGATAGAAAGAACCCAAATCACAACACAAAGCCTACCTGTAGAAAAGGTTAAGAATATAATTTGTAACTTTTAAACCTCCACTATATTGAATGGTGTACCAGAAAACTGTTGAGAGGTTTGTATGACCATATATGCTACAACTATGTAAAAATAAAATTATATTTCAGTAAACTATATTATTTAATCATTACATTACATTGGTAAAAGATGAAACCACTTATAATTCTTTGAAATCATGATGATTTAAAGAATAAACTAGAAAACAATCTGCTTTCTCTATCATCAAGTCTGCTCAAGGTAATTCATTCTCCTTTTAAAAAGCCATGCTTGGACTACCAGATCATTCTTCCGATTATTTCCCTCTTACCCTGTTTCATTCATAGCACCCTTCCTAGAGTCATTAGAAAGAGGGGAAGTAACCATTAAAAAAGTGATTTTACTCTTTTTAAATTTTTTTTGCAGCTCTTTGTCAAGTATAGGATCAACATTGAGTTCCCAACTATGCATAGGAGGTTCTGCCAAACTCTCTTCTTCCAGCATCCCTTGTTTTATTCCTGAAAACACTGCCAAACATTTTATGTTCTAACACTAGACATCTTATAGTTCTCTACACACTTCTTTGTTTCCCAAATCCATACACTGACTTTTGGAGTGCTTTGTACTTGTCTCACATAATTTCCAAGCTAAATTTTATTCACCTCTTCAGATACAGCTCTGCCATCACAGTCTATGAGATGCCTTCCCTAAAATGAAGGTCTTTCACTTATCTTTCTTTCTCTTCTCCTTAAGAACAGCTCTCAATACTGTTTGAAAATATCTGTCACTATATCTGATACATTTTAATTTCTGTCTAAAAAATTTGTCTTTTCTATGAGATTATGAGTCACTTAAGGATAAGTTTAATATTCACATACATATTGCCAGCCCATTGCTCAGTTGCTAATCCTTCTAAATTGTCCATACATGTTTATGAGAGAAAAAGAAAATCAGATGATAAGGATTATCTTTGGATATTAATATTGACTTACGGGAAAAGCTTTTATCTGAGTGTTGTTTGATTTTTTTTATGTGAAGAATACCTAGAATAAACTTGTTTATTAACGTCAGTGCTTTTTACACAGGTAAAAATTCACTTGTACAGGTGAAAATAAGAAGAAAATGTGATGGTTAATTTTATGTGTCAACCTAACTAGGATAAAGGATGACAAGATAGGTAGTAAAATATTATTTCCAGTTGTGTCTGTGAAGGTGTATCTGAAAGGGATTGGCCAATTTGGGTAGACATTATCCAATCCATGAATAGAACAGAAAAGCAGAGGAAGGGCAAAGTCACCCTGTCTCTCTCTTATGGAACTAGGACATCCATCTTCTCTTGTTCTCAGACATTGGAGCTCCTGGTTCTTGGGCCTTTGAACTCAGCTCCTGGTTCTTGGGCCTTTGAAGATTTACATCAGGGACTCTTTCTGTCAGACCTTTAGAGTGTGTTTGAGAGTTGGACAAATACTTTCTCTTGTTCTCAGGTCTTTGGGTTTGGACTGCAGCCACACCACTGGCTTTCCTGGGTCTCCAGCTTGCCAATGTCCTATTATGGGACTCTCTGCCTTTGTAATCACACAAACAAATTCCTCATTTTATATATATTTATCATCTATATCTTCTTTATTGATTCTGTTTCTTTGGAGAATCCTGACTAATATACGAGACTTACTGATGTTTTTGTTGTTATGAGCACAAAGCTAAAGTTTATTTAAATTGTTCATATATTCTCATACCATGAAACATTAAAATTACCTTAATAAAGTGATCATATTTTAATATATTTTTATAATGTACTCTTTCTATGTCTGTAGAGGCAGACAATGCTAAATAATTTGAATAATTAGTGAAAAGATTAGAAATTTTCAGGACAAATTCTTGACCTCATTTCCCTTTTTAAATTTTTCTAAATGTTGGAATTATATTTTATGTAAATGGAATTAAGTATCTTACTGAGAAATATATTATCTTCAAAGAGATTATTTACTGTGTATTTATTAATACTTTTTAATTTACTTCCAAAATTCTAAGCCTTATTTCCTTTAGAGATGAAATAAATGTAATTACTTCTTAATTAATGTCTTAAAGAAATAGTGCATAAATTATGGACAAAGTATGCCCTCTTGTGTGATTAGTTACACTTGTTGGAAGATTTCTATGATTAGTTATTTCAAAAAAAATTACTTGTTTTTATTAAAAACCAATATATTTTTTCCATATTCTAAATTCAGCTAATAATAAAATAAAAACACAATAACCGTGTGGAATTATGGCTCTAAGTTTTCTTTTAGAAAGTGCTCTCTAAAAACAGCAATGGCTCAGAAGTTTGTCTGCCCTAATGTTACACTGATTAGTGCTTTTGAGAATTGATCCTTAAAATACAAATCTGGTAAGTTTCCATCTTAATAGTGCACATTCTCAAAAAAGATAATCCAACATGTTATCAGAATAGAGGATTAGTCCATGCGGGGCAATCAGTAACCATTTTCATTTGAATTTCACTCAACATTTTCTAGCAAGGATATGAATCTTGTTCATATTTTTGGCCATCAAAGTTGTAGAAATAGCTCTCGTTTAAGACTTTCATATGGTCTTGTAGATTTTTAAGACTGGTTTATTTTTCTGAGTATTAGAATTCTGGACTCTGAGGGCTGGGGTAAAAACCTAGTAGAAATGTAATTGAGTTTTTAAAGGTTTCTCTAAAGTTCAGTAGAAATTTAAAATGAAGAATTTCAAGCCTTCCTGGCTGTAAATGAAATATGTTCTTTAATGTTGGAACCAAGCACATTTTTTTCCTTGTCAGCAGAAGGTAAAAAAAATCATCATTGAAAAAATATGAAATATGACAGATGAGTCAAGCTTATTTTCATCCTTGTCTTGATGTTCATGTCATTGGAAGTCAAAGTTCTTACGGTCATACTCTTGATTTGCTTTAAATCTGGGGGCAGTTGGGATGGAATCCAGATTAAACAACCCAATTGGGAGTTTTGTCAATTATCCAGCTCAAATGAGTTGGAGGAAAGGAAATACTTATAGACAAACACATATATATGGACAGGCACATATATATACAAACACATGTACATATACATACTTATATGCACATATATACACACATGTACATACTTATTTGTGGCTGTAGTTATTTATATTATATAAAATATATTAAAATATTAACATGAGCAGAATATTACAGACAGAAAAACAGAAAAGGGATATTATAAAACAACAATAAGGCTAAATATATGTAGTTATAGATAAGTATATTATTTATAATGGAAAAATCAAGAAATTTTTTAAAGAAATATATATTTTATAGGAAAAATTTGGAGAATGTTAGAGTATAAGATCATTCTATTTATAGTATTTTTATAATTAATTTTAAATTAAAGGTAGCAATTAAAGGCTATCTTTAGCTTTCATACTATCCCAGTTTTAAAGAATGAAATTACATTGATTTATTAGGAGTCAGGAAAATGCATTTAAATTTCTCTTTTAGAGGAACAATAATATTACTGTGGAAGAATGACCTCTACTCTTGTACATAACTTACTTTGCACAAAAGAAGTTCATTCAAACCTGAGTCAAGAATTCATTTCTACAATAACACTAAAAATGTATATGCTGTTAGTATACCATATTTTAAAATTATCTAGGTTTTAACCTGATAAAAATTTTTCATTTATTTTCCAACTGTATATATGCATACTTACATCTAAAATAAAGTGTTATAAAAAATCTCATGAGTGTTAATTTCTTTTGGTAGTACTGTTACTATATTAAATACTTTAAGACTATTCTACCACCACTGCTACTACTATATAATGAGGATGATAATCAATAACATTAGAATTTGTGGATGACTTATTATTAGATTTGCATTCTCCAAATATTTTGCATGTATTATATCTAATATAAGCATTGAATTATGTTAAAAAGGTAACTAGGTTTAAGTTTGAAATCTGGAAGAGAAAGAGATGCATCATTGTAAAATAATACCACAAAAATTTCTTTTCTGTTTCTTTATCCTATTGTTAATTTGCGAACTTAATTTTATCATAATCACTGTTTATATCTGCAGTTAAATAAGAACAATAAAAAAAAAAAAGATTTTCCCTATCCAGTCTATCGTCGATGGGCATTTGGGTTGGTTCCACTACCATTCTCAGCAAACTGACAGAAGAGCAGAAGATCAAACACCACATGTTCTCACTCATAGGCGGGTGTTGAACAATGAGAACACATGGACACAGGGAGGGGAGCACTACACACTGGGGTCAGTTGGGGTGAAACAGGGAAGGGACGGTGGAGGGTGGGGAACAGGGGAGAGATAGAAAGGGGAGACATGCCAAATGTAGATGATGGGGAGGAAGGCAGCAAATCACACTGCCACGTGTGTACCTATGCAACAATCTTGCATGTTCTTCACATGTACCCCAAAACCTAAAATGCAATAAAATAAATAAATGGGAAAATAAAATAAAATAAAAAATAAAAGATTACATATCTTACTTAAACCTAAAGAAAGATCTGTTTTTTCATTTTCATTGTACCTAAGTGACTGTGTATCTGGACAACACATATTTTTACTGCATATATTTTCTCCCTATGTCAATTTTGAAGTTCATCACAAAATTACAATTGACATCTACACTTTTTTTAAAAAAGGATATATCAGAACAAAAGTAAAAAAATACTGTTTTTCCATGTGTTGGTGAGACATAAAAGAACTAGATGAAGCATATAGGATCAGTAAAAATTATACTTTTATATCTAATAAATTTTCTAAAAAATTTCTACCGTGTGTGAATATACACAAATAAAATATCTGTGCATTTTAATTCAGTCTGCAAATTCAGAAAAAATAGTAAAATATCTTTAAATAATTTCAGTATGTTAAGTCCAATTTGGAAAAGAAAATTGAGTAAAGTTAAAATTATGGGCAAAAATTGGTCAGAAAAAGATGAGTTTATTAAAACACCTAATGGATTAAAAGTTACTTTAACCTTTTCTTGTTTATTTCTCTTTTTAATGTGTTGGCTCCACTAAAGTTAATTTTTCTTATGAATGTATCTTTTGGTAATCATGATAGATATATATTTTCCCACGTACAGAGATGAACTCTTTTATACTAAATATTCTGAAAGCCTGAATTTACCAGACAAGAGTTAGTTGTGTAGTTCAATACAGTTTCAAATACCTAAAGACTTGTATTCAATGGATTCTTACTCCTTTTGCCTTTAACCCTCTTATTTACTGCTAAGATTATGTTTGTAAGAGTGTACAATTGGTGATTTTTATCCTTTTTTACTTCTTCACCTGAGATTAGAGCACAAGTATAATCATTATAAAGAAAACTGCTATTTTATCTGAAGTGCTACTCTCTTATAGAAATAAATGATGTCTCTGGCAGACTTTTAGTGACAATATTTTAAGTGTCCTGCAATGGCCATGACTTTAGAGTTGTCCCATTCTCTTCTCCAGACTATGTTTATATAACATTATAGACAAAATCCTAGGGCTGTATTGACAGAAAACTTGGATCACAGGATTCTGTCACCTTCTACTATGGATGAAGTAGGCCAAAAGGCAAGGCATAGTTTCAAAAAAAAAAAAAAAAAAAAACCATGCAAATCCCCAAGAATAATTTTTTGGGTGGTATTTGACAATCACTATGGCTATATATTATATCAGTGGCCCCTCTTGAGGGGAAATTTATGTTGATTAAACTTTCTACTTAAAATTCACAATTATTGACCAATCCTGAGGGATTTGTTGTTTTGTTAGTTGTTTTAAATTCTTGTGAAGGCTGTGAATTGCTAAAATGCCATGCCTTTTTTTTTTTTTACAATTACACTGGATAACTAAACTTTTCTTATCTATTTATTTTAGAGGAAAAATGCACTGCTGACATAAAATGCCTTTTTATAGGCAGACCACAATTAAGTTTACTCAACATTTTAATTACTTAATTCATTAAATGTTTTAATATGAATCGAATCATGATATATCTACTATACAAGATAATTAAGAAAAATAAGATGTAAAATGAAAATATATACCCAGAATGCAAAGAAAATGAAGTCCTAAGTTCAGAGCTATATGAAAAACCTAGCATGAATGCAGTGTATATTAGAGAATTAGCAAAGTATAATTAAGAAGTTGTACTATTTTATGTACATTACAAGAAAGAAAATCAGAAGCCCATTTAACTTATCAATATCAGTGAAGGATTATGGATTCAACTGAGTCCTTGCATATTAAAAAGTATGCAGCAAAACAGTGAGTTTAACAGTGTATTTCATAATAAAATGCCATGATTAAGCAGCATTTATTACAGAAATACTGGCTCCTATCACATCAGAAAACCTAATAATATAAATTAGAAAATTAATGGACAACACTTAGCCATATAGTAATTTCAAATAATGTAAACAAATTATAAATTTTAACACTTGTTTTATAACATAAAATAGCAAATAAAGACTGGGAGAGAATTGTTTAACTTGGTAATAATTAAATGCCAAAAAAGAAAATATAGCAAACATTATACTTATTGGAGATATTTTATGAGTTTTTGATTCATTCTTTGAGAGCAAGAAAACAATGTCTGCTATCATTGAATTATTTGTACTGTCAGTACTAGCAAAGCAAAGCAAACTTCTGTGAGAATTGGAAGAGGAAGACTGAATACTCTTTATTAGCTAACAATATCTCAATTAGAGAAATCAACTGAGTTTAGAAACAAACTAATAAAACAAGTAAAAGTGCTTGACAAATTTTCTATATGAAGCATGGGGTCTTACAAATACTGGTAACATATCTCTAACCAACTAGAACACATAAATTGTAAAAATATGCCTCTCCTAATATCAATGAAAACTATTAAGCGTATAATAACTAACTTAAGCAAGAATTTAGCAGATGTTTATACAAATAAGTTTAAAATTCTAATAAAACATTCATTAGAATATGAATTAATAAATAAATAAATATTCTAAAGTTCTAACTTAAATTGAAAAAGACTTTATTAGAGCCCTAGCCCAGTTAGGGAAATGGTATTTATCTAATACCAGGCACCTCTACTCTTCTTTCATATTAATTGGGGGAGGAAGAACTGTGAAATATTTTTTAATGGTGAAATTTCACAACACAGATTGGAAATTAATCATAGGATTACGGAATACTTCCTTCCATGCCTAAATTATTGTCATATCAACAAGGGTCAGATATGTTTTCAGTGGATTGCAACTTGAAAAGTGCTGATAGATATAAACTCTTCCTGAAAAGGAATTTGTAGAGACATCCAAAGTCAGGAAGAGATACAACAAAAAAATTGTGTAGTATGCCAACAGACAAGAAAAAAAAATCTGAGAAGACAAAGCAAGCATGAAACAAGACTCAGATATGACATAGATTTTGGAATTATTAGTAAGATAACTTATGGTAGCTATGATTAATATGATAAAGACTCTAATAGTAAATGACAGGCAAGAACAGATGTGTAATATAAGTAGAGATATAGAAAAATCTAGAATAAAAAGAAAATGCTAGAAATTAAAATAAAGCAATATTTAATAGAAACGATGGATATCTTTGATGACCAAGGAAAGAATCAGGGAATTTGAAGATACTTCAATGTAAACTTCCCAAATGAAAGATACACACACACACACACACACACACACACACACACACACAACGGAATGGTAAAAAATAAGAACAAAACATTAAAGAATTATGGGAAAAATCTCAAAAGAGGTAACATAAATATGAAATATTAAAATGATAAGGATAAAAAGAGGAAATAGTAACTTAGTACTTATCAAAATTAACACTGACAGCAATATCTGATCTAGGATGCTCAGAGAATATCAAGTAGATTTATACACACACACACACACACACACACACACACACACACACACACACACACTCACATACACCCCTAGGCATGTTATATTCAAATTGCAGAAAGCTGTTTGTGAAAACAAATACAAAATCTTCAACAAAGCCAGAGAAAGTAAACACTTTACCTAGAAAGGTACAAGGGTAGGAATTTGAGTGGACTGCTCATCAGTAATCATGCAAGTAAGGGAGAAAGTGAAATATTTGAAGCGTTGAAAAAAAATACCAACATAAAATTTTATATCCAATGAAATTACCGTTCAAATTTGAAGAAGAAATAGTTTCTTAAACAAAAACTGAAAGAAGTAATTGCCAATAGAACTGCTTTATAAGAAATGTTAAAATAAGTTTTTAAGGAGAAAAAAAGAATAATATAAGTCAGAAACTACTGAAAGGAGAGGGCCAGTGAATTAACGAATGAAGTTAAAATAATACATATCTTTTTTATTCTTTTTTTTTTTTTTTTGAGATGGAGTCTTGCCCTGTTGCCCAGGGTGGCTTGCAATGGCACAATCTCAGCTCACTGTAACCTCCACCTACCATGTTCAAGGAATTCTCCCACCTCAGCCCCAGAAATAGCTGAGATTACCGGCACTTGCCATCATGCCTGGCTAATTTTTTGTATTTTTGTAAAGACGGGGTTTCACAGTATTGACCAGGTTGGTCTCAAACTCTTGACCTCAGGTGATCCACCTACCTTGACCTCCCAAAGTCTTGGGATTGCAGGCATAAGACACTGCATCTGGTCTATCTTTTTTTTAATTCTTAATTGATCAAAATGATAATTGTTTGTTAAAGTCATAATAACACCAATGCAATGGGTGATAAAACATGTGAATAACCAACAGGAATGACAGCAACATCATAAGTACCTCAAGAAAGACACTGGGAATAAACTGCTACAGCTCGCCTAAACTACATGTTTATAACAGTAATATAAGTGGACTTCTGTTCATTTAAATTTGTATTGGAACTCCCTAAGAAGCTACTAAATAAGTTTTTTAAATGAAGAGAAAATATATATCATAATAGAGAAGAGGTAATAGAATCACAAAATACCAGCAAAGGCCAAAATAGATCAGGGGAAAGGAGAAAGAAAAATAAATGCCAGAAATAGAAAACTGCTTCAAATATGGTAAATATAATAATTGATATTAATAATCACTTCAAATGTCAATGGTGAGCACATCAATCAAATGCCATAGAAATCAGGTTACTTTAAAAAAGAAAAGCCCCAACTATATGTTGTCTATAAGAACCCAATAAATAAATACACGGTGACATGGGTTAAAACTGGTATGACAGAGAAAGATATACACCACTAATGCTAATCAAAATAAATCTTTAGTTTTATTAATTTTATAAAAATCAAACCTTATATACTGAAAACATATCAGTTTAAAAGGGGGGCATTGTATAATTATAAATAGGTCAATTATCCAAAAAGATATATTAATCCTAAGCAAATATTAACAGAACAACCTAACAACAGAACTTCAAATTACAGTTCAGAGGCAAAACTGACAGGAGAAATAGACAGATACACTATTATAACTAAAGACTTGACATCCTTTTATCAGTAATTTGTAGGACGAGCAGGCAGCAAATTGGTTAAGATATCCTGAATTACAATGTCAATCTACTTAATATAACTGATATTTATAGTATATAACATTAAAAAAGAGCAAAATACACATTCTTCTCAAGTTCACTCTAAATATTCACCAATAAAGAGTCCATAAACACATGTTAACAAATTTTAAACAATAAAAAGCATATAAAGTATGTCTCAGGACACATAGAATTAAACTAAAAATCAATTACAGAAAAATAGCTGGAAAATTCTTCAAATATGGTAAAGTAAGTAACATTTCTAAATAGTAAGAGTTTAAGAAGTCTCAAAATTAACAAGTATTTTGAACTAAGTATATAAAATTATAATATTTCAAAATGTTGTGAAATGATATATTTCCTGTAATTACTGATAGTAGTAATTAAAGGAAAACTTAAAGCACTTAAGTACTTACATTAGATACGAAGAAAGATCGAAAATGAATAACCTTACGATTTTCCTTAGGCTAAAAAAAGCTAACTCTAAAACAAGTGAAAGAAAATAAATGATTCAATTAAAGTGAAAATAAAAGCAGAAAAACAGTAAAGAACATTAATGAAACTAATAGTTCTTTCAAAAGATCAAAAAAATGAATAAACATCTAGTCAATATAACAAAGAATAGAAAGGAATGCAAACATTCTTATCAGAAAGGAAAGAGAAGTAATGATTAATGATCTTATTGGTGTTAAGAGGATGACAAACAACTCTAATTTCATGAATTTGATAAATTAGATGATAAATTAGATGTTATTAGATGACATGTATGAATTCCATGAAGACATGAACTACCAAACCACACACAAAAATAAGCATATAGCACAAATACAAATACACCTGTATACACACACATGCATATGTATGTATACATATTACACACACATATATAAAACCTTCCAAAAAAAGAAAGTACTAGGCATAGATGATTTCACTGATGAATTCTACCAAACAATTAATGAATAAACAATAACAATTTTTTGCAATCTCCACAGAAAGTAGAAGCTGAGGAAACACTTCTTAACTCATTTTTTAGAACAATATTCCCTTAATACTAGCCAGATAACTATATTACAAAAAAAGATCTACACTTTCTACACATTAATATTTTCATGAACAAGCTTGCAAATATTTTTTAAAAATATTATCAACTTTATCTAAAAAAGTATAAAAAGAATTATTCACCAAGACCAGGCAAAATTTGTTTCATGTTTGCAAGGCAGCTTCAACATTTGAAAATCAACATATATTATTTACTACATTAACAGTCTAAAGAAGAAAAATCATATAATGAGGCCAATAAAGGTTAAAAAGAAAAATTAGGTAAAATTCAATACCTATTTATAATTTGTAAAGCACACAAACACAGATGACTCTTAATGGTGTAGAATAGAAGAGAACTTCTTCAACTTGATAAACTTCACATACAAAACCCTATAGGCAATATTATACTTATGATGAAACTGGACTCTTTCCCCTAAGATCAGGAAAAAAAACAAGGATGTCTTCTCTTATTATCCTTATTTAGTATTATATGGGATATCTGAGATAGTGCCATAAGACAAGAAAATATAATTGTTTTTATTTGAAGTTAACATATTAATCTATATAGTAAATCCCAAATAACTGACAAAAAAACTATTAGAATATTAATCAAATATAGCAATGTCGAATAATACAAGCTTTATATACAATACTGTTGCTTTTCTTTCTTTCTGTCTCTCTCTTTCTTTTTTCTTTCTTTCTTTCTTCCTTTTTTGGAGACAGAGTCTAGCTCTGTACCCCAAGCAAGAGTGCAGTGGCTCTATCTTGGCTCACTGCAATGTCTACCTTCAGGAATCAAGCAATTCTCAGGCTTCAGCCTTCCAAGTAACTGGGACTACAGACCTGCATCACCACACCCAGCTAATGTTTTGTATTTTAGCATAGACAGAGTTTCACCATGATGCCCAGGGTGCTCTTGAACTTCTGAGCTCAGGTGATCCACTCGCCGTGGCCTCACAAAGTGCTGGGATTACAGTCGTGAGCCACTGGGCTCAACCTAACATTGCTTTTCAATGTTACTAAGATTGGAATTTTAAACATACAAAAAAAGAGTTAATAAATACATGCATAGATACAAATCTAACAAAATGTGGAAACTACAAAACTCTGGTGAGGGAAATAAAAGAAAATCTAAAAAAAATGAGACATAGTCCATGGATATGGATTAGGACTACTATTATTAAAAGTGTCAATTCTTTCAAATTTCATCTATGGATTCAATATAATCCCTAATAAATTTTCTCTATGAATTCAATATAATCCCTATCCCAGGTAATTATTTTATAGATATTCACAACAAACAGATTCTAAATTTATATGGACAGACATAAGACCTAGAAGAACCAACAAAATATTGAAGAAAACAAAGTTCAAGAGTTCACACTACCAGGTTTCATGACTTATTACAAAGCTATGGTAGTAAAAACAATATGGTATTAGCTAAGAAACAGATACAGAAATGAAGGCAACAGAACACAGAACCAAAAAAACAGGTTCACAACAAAATTGTCAACAAAAGTATAGTGGTTGACATAGGAACAAAGACAATTCAATAGAGAAAATGTAGCCTTTTCAAAAATTGGTGCTGGAATAATTGAACATCCATATGTAAAATATGAAGTTAGGTGGAAAATGCTATACTTTTCTAAGATGTTAACTCAAAAAGATTACAGAACTGAATGTGAAATGCAAAACTCTAAAACATCCAGAAGAAAATATGAGACTTGATTTGTTACCTCAAGTTTGGTGATGAATTTTTAGATGAAAAACCAAAAGCACAATTTATTAACGACAAAAATGGAAACATCAGGCTTTATGAAAAGACAAACTAAAGACTCAGAGTAAGTATTGGAAATATATATGTGATGAAGAACTTGTATAAGAAATATAAAACAAAGTCTTAAAATTAAATAATTTGTCATATAGTGCAATTAATATGTGAGTTAAATATATGCCTATTTATGACTTGAACATATAAGTTGCCAAAGAAGATACAGAGATGGCAAATATACATATGAAAAGATGTTCATCAGCATTTGTAATTAGGGAATTGCAAGTTAAAACCACAATGATATGCCACTACACTCCTATGAGAAAACTTTTAAAATCCCAAGCCTGACAATACATATTGATGATGGTGAGGATACAGAGCAACCAAACCTCTCATTTTTCTAGTGGGAAAGCAAAGTAGTACAGCAACTTTGGGAAAGAGTTCTGCAATTTCTTACAAAGTTAAACATAGTCTTATAATACAATCACATATAATTACACTCCTAGGTAGTCACATAAATGATTTGAAAATTTATGTTCATACAAAAACCTGTCTGTAAATGATTATAACAACTTTATCCAGTCCCTTCCTCACCCACCCCCTGCAAATTGGAAGCAACCAAAATGCCTTTCAATAAGTCAAAGAATGAACTGTTCTATTTATCCAATGGAATATTATTCACTGACAAAAAATGAGCTTTAATTTTTGAAGCAACATGAATAAATCTTAAAAACCCTGTTTCTACTAAAAATAGAAAATTATCCAGGCATGGTGGCACACACCTGTAATCCTAGCTAGTTGGGAGGCTGACGCATGAGAATTGCTTGAACCAGGGAGGTGGAGGTTGCAGTGAGCTGAGATCATGCCACTGCACCCCAGCCTGGGTGACAGGGCAAAGGGGAGATTGAGTAGGTAAAGCAAAGAGATTTTTGAGGGTGGTGAATTTATTATGATACTGTATTTTTTTTTAATTTTTGTCAATGTAATTATGAATATGTGAAAACATAGATTTTTACAGCATAAAGAATCAACAACAATAAATTAAAATAAAATTCATTTAGAAAATCAGGAGATCCGGGAGTAAGTGTAAAAAATGAAAAATATGTAAATTATTACAAAAGTACAAAATCTTATTTAAGGATTAAGGATGCAAGGAAAATTCAGGCCTATGCTATTTTGAAAGTGAGTGGACTGTGGACTTTCCAAGACTAAAGGCAAAGGAAGCTGTATTACGGACCATAATCCAGTTTTTATTGTTTCCTATAGGAAGAAGTTTTATCAATTTTGAAATATCTATACTGGCATTGAATGAACAAGTAAATGGGTGGTTGATGGTGGGAGACAGGTTTCTCACTACTGGAATGACAATTTACAGATAAACGACGAAACTAGAATGATCCATATGGTGATGGATTAGAGTTAGAGATATCAGAATAAATTCATGTTTAATGGAATGTAGATTACAACATTAACATATAGTAATATTTATATATGTGCATATACATCCATTGGGATACACAAATATATTTCCTCTCTCTGTCAGCTGAAAGTGCCTAGAGGCATGACAAGGAATATTAATGTGAACATAAAATAACACCTAGATCTTGTTCCTAACACTTTTCTTCAATAAAAGAAACCAGGTATTTTGCATGAAATGGCTGACTCAAGGACTGGTGTAGGAAAAAATAAAATATGAAACTGAAATATTTTGTGGGCCCAGAAATTCAGAAAAAAAAAGTAAACAAAATGATAAGCCATGTTAAAAAGATAGAGGAGCCAGCTGAAAGAGCTTCCAATGGCTCCAAGTGGAACAATTTGAACACAAATGTAGTAGTGTCATGTATAGGTCCGTATCATCTACAAAGTAAAAAAATGAATATTCTTAAGTTCATACTTACATATATAAATGGTTGCAGAAATCAAACAATGTGGAAATCAGTGTGTGTAGTTTTGCAGAAGAATTACAAAAATTTATATAGATGATCTGGACTCAACCAGTGGAACATAACCTCCCATTCCCTAAGTGTAGGCTGCACATAATGACATGTTTCCACAGGGTACAACAGGGAAAGAGGCAAAACAAAGTAACTTCACAGTGGAAAAACGGCCAAACACTACTTCAGCTAAGTAGTGAAGCTCAACAGAAACAGTCGTAAGTCATATTGAAGGCTTATCACCAATAACAACAGATAAAGCTCTATTGTCACATTATGTCAAGGGTAATGCTATAAAATTCCTGACCAGGGCTGAAAACTGTTCAGAATATAAATTGAAGAAAAATCTAAGGCAGTGTTACAGTCAAAAGAAGTCTAGCAAAATGTGGCTAATAATGTAATAAACAATCTTGCATGAGGTCCTTAAATAAAGATGTACTTCAATTATTATTAAAGTATCGACATCTATTCATTAAATGCACCATACAAAATGCACCATGTAAAGATAATATGTTAACAGTAGGAGAAACAAAGTGTGGAGGTATATGGATACTCTGTTCTACCTTCACAAATTTCCTGTAAATGTAAAACTATCCTAAGTACAATGCTTACTTAAAGAAAAAAGAAGACAGAACACTAAATTGAAAAATAGATATTCAATATAAACAGGGAAATTACAGGAAACAAAACCAAAAATGCTAATTGAGTTGTGAGTAGATGTGTGTATTTTTTACCAATTGTAGAACTGAAAAATGAAATTATGGTAAGTTGTCTTTTTTTTTTTTCTTGAAACAGAGTTTTGCTCTTGTTGCCCAGGCTGGAGTGCAATGGTGTGATCTCGGCTCACCACAACTTTCACCTCCCAGGTTCAAGCGATTCTCCTGCCTCAGCCTCCTGAGTAGTGGGATTACAGGCATGCACCAACAGGCCCAGCCAATTTTCTTTTGTACTTTTAGTAGAGATGGGGTGTCTCCATGTTGTTCAGGCTGGTCTCGAACCCCTGACCTCAGGTGACCCACCCATCTCGGCCCCCCAAAATGCTGGGATTACAGGCATGAGCCAATGTGCCCAGCCAATAAATTGTCATTTTAAACATTTAGATTGGCAAGAATAAATGGATGATAGAAAGCGCTGAGGTCCTCTTGGAAAGTAGGAATCATCCAATTGATGAAAGTGCATAGAGTGTGGTAATTCAAGAATGTTACCTGGCAGCATTTAGCTAACTTAAGTATACACATCAACAAGATGGCATTTCTACTTCTCATGGATATATCTTCCCCCAAAAATGTAAGACAAATTCCTTTTGCACATCTGTAAGTAGACACCTGCAAGGGTACCCATTGCAAGATTGTCTGTAGTGATGGAAAGGCAATTGTAAGAATCTTGGAATGTAAGAGCCAGTTGGGTGTGCAATAGTAAGTAGTCTATGTACAGAAAACAACAATGAAACATATTCATGCTGACACCGACATAATGTGAAACTGGATTGGGCAATAGCAAAATGGTAAGACCTAAAAAACACTTTATCCTTTTTGTAAAAACAGTAAGTGCACATGATAGATTGCACTGGGTTAAAATTAAGAATGAGTCTTCATCAAATGGCATTACTAAGTTACCCATATTTTCAGCATATTGCCTTAACAAAATAATTTGCCATTTATGAATTTGAGGATGAAAACTGCTAGCTACATAGTAAAGCAAAGTAACATGAGAAATGTTTGATTTCTGCACATATACTCATTAATTTATAAATGCTAATTTTATAAAATAAATTATAAAATGCACTTTTTAATATCCCTTCATGCAATTTAAACTGATACTCTATCCTTTGGGAAAAAGAGGTAGCAAATTCTTGTATTGTATTGAAGCCTCACTAAAGTTTCTTACTGTGACCACTCAATGATGATTTGTTAAGGACTTCCGCATTTAAAAGCTGAAACTCATCTGGCTTAAGGTTAAGCTGACTAGGGCATAAATTTGCAAAAAGGGAAGCATGGTATCAAACACAAATTTTAAGAGTCCACATGAGTCACAGCAGATAGAAATATCCTTCTAAATTATATACTTTTCACTCTCAACACTTGTGTTTTTTCTTCTTTTTATTTCTTTTTAAAATCAAAACTCAGTGATCTTCTGGCAGTAAAGTAGTAAAGGAAATATATATGAGTCAATGGCAAATAAATAAAAGAAAACTAATGTGAGATGGAATTTGCATTCTAGTCATTGGAGTGGTATATAATCGTGTACTGTACACAGTTAAATGAGTCTGTTTTCTGGCTGTAATGAATATCCACATCCGTCCTAACAGTTAATGAGGAATAAATGACTTATTATCCATGAATAGCTGTGTCTAAATAGCTCTGCAACAAAAACAGAATATTAAAATGTGTAGCTAAAATAGATTTTAATGATAATGAACTTACTTAGATTATTAATTTTTAACGCATCAAGAGGTTCACTGCTTTAGAATGAATTCAGCAATAATGTAAGTTCAAGCACAATGACAGGCTCAACGTCTGAATTTAAAATAGATTTGAATGTATATATACTCATGCTAATACATATGTATGTACGCATATGTCTGCATATATGTATATTTAAACTTATGTATACATATATACAAGTAGGCACACTATGACACACTAAGATACAAATATATACATTTAAAAGACAATTGTCATGTGGGACATATTTGTTACTTTAAAAATAACAACATTTAATTAAACATACCTATCCAAAGTGCAACAATTCACATTTAATACACTCAGTTATGAGTAATAAACTTAATTTTAAAAGGAAAGAATGCTATATTAAAACTATTTTTGATAGGCTTAACGTTTATGCATAATTTTTGAAATAATGGGGGTGTGTATTTTGTGAGAAATAGAAAAGTAATATCTTTTAGATTACACTGTTTCCAGCTTATTGAATGAAATTCACCAAAAAATTGTATATATTTAAGGTGCATTATGTGATTTTTTGATACATACATATAGTGAAAAAAATACTATAATTAAGCTACTTAGTATGTCTGCACATTACATAGTTACCTTTTTTGTGGGTATGTGGTGAGAATATCTAAGATCTACTCCCCTAGCAAATGCCAAGCATCATACATTTTATTAACTGTAGTCATCACACTGTGCACTAGGCCTCCAAAACTTGTTCATCTTATAAGTGAAAGTTTCTACTCTGGCTAATATCTCCCCATTTTATCCCCCTTCCAACCCCTTGTAATCATCCTTCTATTCTGTTTCTATAATTTCAGCCTTTTAACATTGCACATGAGTGAAATGATGCAGTATTAGTCTTTCTATGTCTGGCTTACTTGACTTAGCAAAATGCCTTCTAGTTTCATAATGTTCCATATAGCATATTTTTTTTCATTTTTTCCTTTATTTCTTCTAAAAAAAATCAGTATTCATGTGCAGAACATGGAGGTTTGTTAAATAGGTATATGAGTGCTATGGTGGCTTGATGCACCTATTGAACCATCCTCTAAGTTCCCTCCCCTCATCCCCATTCCCCATCGGGTCCTAGTGTTTGTTGTTTCCCTCTGTGTCGATGTTTTCTCGATTTCAACTACCACTTATGAGTGAGAACATGTGGTGTTTGGTTTTCTGTTCCTGTGTTAGTTTGCTGAGGATTATGGCTTCCAGCTTCATCCATGTCCCTGCAAAGGACATGATCTCATTCTTTTTATGGCTGCATAGTATTCCACGGCATATATGTAAGACATTTTCTTTATCCAGTCCATCATTGATGGGCATTTGTGTTGGTTCCATGTCTTTGCTATTGTAAATAGTGCTGCAATAGTGCTGGCTTCATAAAATGAGTTAGGAAGGAGTCCCTCCTTTTCAATTGTTTGGAACAATTTCAAAAGAAATGGTACCAGCTCCTCTTTGTATTTCTGGTAGAATTTGGCTGTGAATTCATCTGCTCCTGGGCTTTTTTTCATTGGTAGTCTATTAACTACTGCCTCAACTTCAAAGATTGTTATTGGTCTATTCAAAGATTCAACTTCCTTACTTAGTCTTGATTGGGTGTATGCTTCCAGGAATTTATCCATTTCTTAGATTTTCTAATTTATTTGCATAGAGGTGTTTATAGTATTCTCTAGTGGTAGTTTGTATTTTTATTTTTCTTTCAGTAATCGGATCCCTCTTCTGTCTGGCTGCTGCAGTTCGCTGGTGGTTTGCCTCAGGCCTTATTCATCTGATTTGCTCCTGTGAATGGAGATGTCACTCAAGGAAGCTGGAGAGCAGCAAACATGGGTGCCTGTTCCTTCTTCTGGGTCCTCTGACCTTGAGGGGCACCAACCTGATGCCAGTAGGATCATTCTTGTACGGAGTGTCTGATAACCCCTGTTTGAGGGTCTCACCCAGTTGGGTGACACAAGGAGAAGGACCCGTTTAACGAAACACTTTGTACCTTGGTGGAGAAGGAGTGTTTTGCTAGGGGGAAACCCACTTATCTGGGCTACATGGATTCCTCAGAACTACCAGGGGGAGAGGCTAAATCCACAGAGACTTGGGCACCTCTGCCCCTAAGGGCTCATGCCCAGGGAGATTCAAATTCTAACCCTGAGCCACTGTCTGGGGTTACTGGAGATCCTACAGGAATGCTCCCCACCAACCCAATGAGAAAGGATGCGTCAGAGTTAGACCTGAAGAGGCACTCTGGCAGCTGGCTGCCACAGCTGGCATGTTGGGCTGTGGGTATAAGACTGGAGACCATGCTGTCCAGCCTCCTTAGCTCCAGCAGGGGAAAAGAATGGCCTGGAGCTATAAAATGGGTTCTGCCCCTCCGCAGGGAGCTTAGCCTGTAAGGCGGTTGCAAGTCCCACTGATGCTTGCTGCCCCTCCCCCAAGGAGCTCAAATTGCCTAGACAGCAGCCAGCCACAGCCAATGCTGGTCCCCACACCATGTCCTAACCCCAGGAGTTGAGCAGGCTTAAGCAGATTCCAGCTGAGAGGCTTTAAGAACCTGCATGTTCTAGGGTTGGGAAGCTAGGCCCTGGTAGTGTGGGTTCATGAGTGTTATCTTCCGATCTGTGGGCTGCAAAGTTCCACGGAAAAAGTGGTTTCCAGGACTGGGTGGAGTGCTCACTCATTGTTTCCCTTGGCTAGTGGGAGGGGGTTCCCCTTCCCTGTGTGGCTCTCAGATGGGCCCTGCACCACACTGCTCTTCCCTCTCTCTGTGGGCCATGCCAGACTTCTATGAATTTTGTTGAGAGAACCTGGATACCTTGGTTGCTGGTGAAGGATTCACATGCTTATTATGGGTTTTTTCAATGGGAGCCCCCAAAGGCAGCTGCTTCTAATCAACCATCTAGGCCCTACTCCCCCCAATATTTTACATTTTTATGGTTGAACAGTATTTCATTATACATACATAAATGAAAGTCATATATATGGCATGTTATATATATATATCACATTCATATACATGAAATATATGTGATATTGGTACATCACATTTATATGTTACATATTCTTTATTGAGTTTGCCATGGGCAGACACTTGAATTATTCACATGATGGCTTTTGTGAATAATGCTGCAATGAATGTGGGAGTGCAGATATCTATGAGATATCAATTTCATTCCATATGTATATATGTGTGTATATGTATATATGTAACTTATCTCTCTCTCTCTCTCTATATATATAATATATATATATTTATATAATAAATAAAATATTATATATATACACACACCCCAAAGTGGCAATGATAGATTTCTGCTTTTAATTTTTTGATGAAGCTCTATACTCTTTTCCATAATGGCTGTGCAAATTTACAGTCCCACCAACAGTGCACAAGGGTTTCCTTTTCTGCATGTCCTTGCTAATATTTATTATCTTTTGAATTTTAGAAAATGGCCATCCTAACAGGTGTAGCCTTATGTGGCTAATAGAATGAGCATTAGATTTCAGCAGCTTCTTGCCACACATGGTAGGAGGACAATAAGTTAATGAATGACAATTGAGCATTTGAGCAAGCTTACGACAGTTAAAATTTTGTTTTAGTTTTCTGGCTTCTATTCCTGGAGAGGCCAGCAATATCCTATCTTAAAGAAAGAAGGCCAACCTACATCAATAATGCATATTCCAAATTGTCACTATGATTTATTTCATGGCTATAAGACTGTAATATCAGAAATATAGGTGCCTGTGGCTTTTGGTACCTGATTATTTTCAAGATTAATTACATTTGAAGACAAGTTTGGCAGTCCACTGTATATTTGGATTTAGTTCAAAGTGATCTCATGCACTTTTTGCCAACTGTCAGTATTTTAAAATATCTTTAATCTGATGCAAATATCACTTGGGGGTTAGCAGATAAATTAACATTTTTTTTTTCTTGAAAGTGCTAAGACTATGCTAGCAAAATATCAAAGACATGTTTCTGTGTCGATACAATTAATGATCAAAGGAAAATATCTCAGAAGTATTTTTTAATGAAACAAACAATTGAAATTTCCAGAAGAGTCTAGAAAACGTAACTTCAGTCATGATTGTTTTACAGGAGTAGGGAAGTGAACATGAGATATAAGCATATAAGGTACACACCATATTTTTCCAATTTTCTATCTGATAATAGTTATTGATATGCATAGATTTGATCAGTGATTCTAGGACTTTTTGTAGCATGCTCAAGTTTTTTGTCATATAGTTTTCACATTATTTGAATTTTATTTGAATTCTCATTTTAAAAGTTAAAATGTATTTAAAAATTAGATTATTAATAGGAATATCTGAAAACTGTAGTGTTCTGAAACTGACAACAGAACCAAAAGTTAAAACAGAAACAGTGATCCAGGAAAAATCCAGGGATCACAAGTTAGGGAGAGGTATTTAAGAATCATATTTATATTCAATGTTGATTGTTAAAGATAAATTGCTGGTTGTCAACCAGGAATAGGCAATCAGTTGTAATTATGATTTGTGTTTCTACCTTGTCTTTTTCTTAGGCTCACTATTGAGATGCCCTAATTTATTTAATCATACTTTTTTTTTTTTAAGAAATAAATTAAAATCAAGGAAAGTCTAGAATTTTGGATAGTCTCACCACTTAGCATGGCACAAAAACTGAAGTAAAACTGTCTTAGTCTTATTATTTGTGGTCAATCTTCTATATTCCTCTACATATCTTCTGTTTTGGCCACCTAACATACTTGGAATCTGTACCCAGCTCTTAATTACTTGGAAAAATTGATATTTCATGTACAGTTCTTTATTTTCTAACTTTTCCAGATTCAACCAAAATGTCCCCTTCTCCTTATCCCAAGATGCTTTTGAAGTAGGATCCACAGGTTATCTGTATGTCTTTAAAATTGTTCAGTGCCTCATACAGCATATTGATTCTAATTTTATAAAAGCAGCCCTTTAATTCATGTACATGTCCAAATTATAACTATCATTTCAGACACCTGGATCATAAAGCAGTGAAAACAATGAAGAAAGGATTGTGTAATTATGTCCACGTTATGAAAAATAAAACATAAGTAAAAACTATAAAACTTCCCTCAGCTTCCTCATTTAAAACAACTTTCAATTTTCAAACTATTTGACATTGTTTTTTTAAATTACTGAAGCACAAATGCAGATCTGAACATGACTGAGCAACTCTTTACCTGACTTTTCAGCTAGAATAAATTGCCTTTCAGAGAAGAGCCTTAAACACCATCATGGTGATTCTTAGACTAGCAAGATTACTACTTTTTATTCTAATGAATGCAATACTGCTTGAAATACAAAAAAACTATTTCATAACAGCTAGAAAAATGTAAGTAATAGATATAGTGAACTTCATTCTACAAGTTTTTTGAAAAGTAAATATTAAATTTAAATTTTTCTTGAGGTTTTTTTTAGGTGTGTTGCTTAATTTGTTGGCTAATGGATTTAAACTTAGTCTTCAATGAACTTCCTTATTTTTCTATATTTCCATCATGTTACTTATTTCTGAGGCTTAAAAGAGATGTGGTTACTTCCGTTAGGGTATTTAAATCATATTCATTGATTTTCAAGAGTTCAATATAAAAAATGAGAATAATATACATGTGGGCGGAAATTAGGCTCTGGAACTAGGCTTTCTGATTTGAATCCTGAATTTGCCATTGAAAGAATACATAAACTTTCTTGGGCTTTAGTTTCCTTATCTTCAAAGTGGAGCTACTTAGTTGACAGAGTTATCACAAAATTCAAATTAATTGATTTTCTTAAATTGTGGTAAAGATGCATTGCATATATGAAAATTCAAAGAAGTATTTATTTTCCATCTTGGTAAAAAAAAATAAAGTTCTTCTTATAAGTCAGAATATAATTTTAATGGCATTAACTTTATCATGATATATTACTTTAATTAGCATGCAAAAATCATATACTTTTTGTAGCAAAGAGTTTCCTAATTCCACAAATATATTGCCTTACATTTAAGGATATGATTTTGTATTCTCACTTGACTTTTAAATTTCACATATTTTATAGATGTCCGTACATACCTAGTATCAAGCATTAACAGAAGAACTGTGACTTGGAATGCAAGCGCTTGAGAACTCTTATTTTGAATCTGTGGTAGTTTTAAAGCTTATTTATTTTGTCTGTAATATGTATTAATATTAACAGTGGGATATCAGTGATGTTTTCAGTGACAGAAGCCACTTTTCAAATAACATTAATAATATTTAATACCAAGGAAGGGTATCTTATATTTTAGTAACTGCTTGAAGACAGTATTAAACAGTAACTTTTTTTTCTACAAATGGAAAGGCGAGATGTTATGAATTCAGCATTATCCCTAACATTTACAATTAATTTAATGTAACACAAAAACTATATTTCTTCAACCTTGCACACAAAAATCTGCCCACTTAAAAGAGACTCAGGCATATTTCTATAGGTGACCTAATTTGATGACCTTATTGAGTCCCTATTTTT
Source organism: Sapajus apella (assembly GCF_009761245.1). Classification (NCBI taxonomy): domain Eukaryota; kingdom Metazoa; phylum Chordata; class Mammalia; order Primates; family Cebidae; genus Sapajus; species Sapajus apella. The sequence goes on from NW_022436951.1 coordinate 16,140,671, forward strand.
AAATAATTTTTAAAATCTGTTGTGACAATTATGGCTCAGTAAATATGATTAACTATTTATACGTTCAAACTGAGGTTTACCAAAGTCATCTTTCCTATGCATAGGTTTCTGAACCCTAACAATTAGTCAAAAATAATGCGTGTGTCTTCAGTGGCTTGATTTATACAGCAGTTTATTCAAATAATATGATGAAAAATGGTGAGGTTACCAGGAAAGTTAGTAAGCCAAAAGAGATTCTTCTTTATGTTTGATTTCCGAGCTTTTGAAGATATATATGAATATGTAACTAAAGTGTAGAATAAATTGGAAAATTTGTGCAAATTGTAAATGTGTAGATCTTTTTCACTGCTAACTTTGCTAACTTTGTAGGCTTTAATACTCTAAAATTTATTGCAACTCTCTGAGAGGAATTTAATTGCATTTTTTTTTTCAATAACACTGAGCATCACCACAAACTTGTTTCAGAAATGCTATTTGATGTTTTGCAACCATCTTGATACATTTATTTGGCACCTACTTCCATTCTGATGTCACACTAAAGAGTGATCAATTTAGAAAATTTTTATTTCAGTGTACAGGTACTTCCAGAAAAGTGTTGCCAAAGTGAACATAAAAGAAAACTGAAAAATTGTTCAATGCAATTTGTATACAGCAACATATCACTCTACCAGAAGTGGATCTAGCTGTGATGAAGATTTTGGGGTTGTTTTCTTGACAGCTACATCAAAAAGGTTAGTATCTTCCATATTCCTTTTTAATTTCTTGAGGAACCAATACTGCCTTTGAATATCAGGACAGAATGGATGAATGGTTCAGAAGTTAACAGCACAGAAACACAGCAAGGATTTCTCTCCAGTCACCTTTATTTTCATGCCCCCTCCTGCCTCTTTCTTCTCTCTTCCCCTACTCATCCTATATTATATTAAACATAGAGAATTACCTATCACTCCCTGAAACCCAACATGGTTTTGCAACTTGTTCTCTCTAATTGATTTAACTCTCCTTGCCAGGAGTTAATTTTTGAACCAGTTTGCTACACCTTGTGTTCATTTTGTTTCAAAGTAAAACAATGACTATTTTATTCTCAAAATATCAGTGATGTAGGTCATAGCAGTGTTTACTTACCTAATTATCTACAGAATAAAAAAAATTATGTTTAAGATAGCAACATTCCAAGACCATACATTTTATATTGCCTAGTTAATGCAACACTTTTACATGACAGAATTCATGCTGGAGTGAAAAATTTTCCAAATCTTAATAATGTCAATAATATTTGCACTTAGAAAAATTATTTCTATTTGCTCTTCCCCAAGTTTCTTTGCCAAGAGCCAGCTCTTCAGTGTCTTGTATTTAATGCAGTACAAAAGGTATTTTTGAAATACAGAATACCTTTGCTATTTACAACAAAGGCAAAAGGGGTGATAATACCAGATTTACCAAAAAAAAAAATTCTATCCACATATAAAAACAAAATGAACTTTGGAAAAACTAATGTGTGTAGTTTAACTACGGTTTTAAAAACAATCTACCAAACAGAGATGGCTACAGGCTAGCAGAGATGGTAATTGCCTGACCTAAAAGACATGTGAGCTAAGAAATATGCATTAGTTTACTGGAAATGCAAGAAGCGTCTCTCATAATAACAGTAAGATTCATTACAAATAATGGCTTAGTTTTATTTTCATTTTGAGGCAGCGTCTCATTCTAGCACCCAGGCTGGAGTGCAGTGGCACTACCATGGTTCACTGCTGTCTGCACCTTTTGGGCTCAAGCAATCCTCCCAGCCCACTATCCCTAGCAGATGAGACTGTAAGCACATGACACCATACCTGGCAATTTTGTTGTTGTTTTTGTTGTTGTTGTTTTGTTTTGCAGCAACAGGATCTCACCATGTTTTCCAGGCTGGCCTCAAACTCCTGGGCTCAAGCAATTCATGTACCTTGGTTTCCCACATTTCTGGGATTCAAGGCCTGAGACACTGTCCCAGCTTAAAAAATAGTTTTATATTAGAAAAATCATTAAAAAGAAATAATATATTCTATTGCCTAAAATATTCTTCTTACATGAAATACTTTTACTCTAACATGTGTTATAATGGAGAATTACCTTAGCCAGCAGGTAAGGAAAAACATCGTGGTAAAAACCATCTGCATGAACAGTGGTGTTTTGAATTTTTACTAAGATCAATTTCCTGTAGAAAAGTTACACTCTTCAAGATATAACATCAATTGATAGGTAAAAAGGTGTCTGCATTCTTTACGTAAGTAAAGGCTTGTATAGTGTTGCACCAGAGTGAGCATAGAAAATCAACACCACGACAAAGGTATGCCAAATTGCAGGGTCTTTATTGTCGGCGGCCATGGAGGACTCATGTCTCTCCAACCCGTGGCCCTGAGCTCAGGGCGAGCAAGGCATTTAAGCTGCAAAACCACATCCTTGTTCAGAGGGGCTCAGGGGTGTGCAAGGCAAGCTGTCTGTACAGAAGCTAAAGTCAGCGGTTTGTTGAAAGGGGAGGTGGGTAGCAGTGGAAATTTTTTACCATTAGAAAATACTTCTGAGAATTGCAGTACAATAACAGTTCTGAGAACTACACCTCTGCCCAGGGCCCAGGTGTCATCTCTATAAGATGGCGGTGCTTAGGTTTCTGTTTTAGCCTCTATCTCAATAGAGATGACAATATATATATAAAGCTGTGGGTTATTATATTTATATGAAAAAATAAATAGCCGAAAACGTCCATGTGTAGCATGAATCGAATAGCTCTGAGCTTCAATTACTCAGGATAAAAATATTACCATAGAGCTAGAATTTGTTTGGAAGATGGTGTGTGTGTGTGTGTGTGTGTGTGTGTGTGTGTGTGTGTGTGTGTGTTATGAAAACAGTATTAAGGAATTCTGTGAAAGCAATGTTAAAGAATAGGGAATTTACAAAGTTAAGGAAATTGTTACTAAGAGTATATCCAAGCCAGGGGAGTAAACTTAATTAGAAGAAATAAATTGTGTCACCATGTAAGGTTTTAGAGAAATGGCAGGGCATTCGCTATGTTTTAATGTAAAATATGGTGGGCGGTGAAGGAGAGAAGGAAAAGAGAGAGGAGATATGAAAATAAAGATCCTACAGAAATCTCTGTTTGTTTCTGTGTTAATGTTAATCTCTTAGCCATTCATCCCTGCTATCCTGATATTTAAAGGCACTTTCATTTCCTCAAGAAGTTAGAAAAGGAATATGGAAGATACTAATCTTCTTGATGTAGCTGTCAACGCTTCATTCATAACAGACATCAATCATGGTGCATACTTTTATAGAGAAATCTTTTTGAACTTCCTTTTGGTTTCTGCTGTCAGTTACTATCAATCAGTCAAACCTTTTAAAGCAAACTAGAATAGAATTCTTAGGTCACCTTTATTTTGTTGCTTCTCAAAGTAAGTAAGCATATAAAAGGACAAGTGCTTTCATTGAATGGCTGATTATGTATATTAAATATATCTTTTAAATATGCCAGGCACTTTCATAGTCATTGCATATTTTACAGTTTATTTGAGAAGGTATGTGAGCCTAATCTTATTCTTATTTTATTAGAAGTCTGGCATTAGTACCTCAGAGACTTAACTTGACATGAAACACTTTTCTAAAGTTAGAAAAAGTAAATTTCAATACCTAGAAGTGAGCACTCACCTTGATTAAAATAAAAAATACAGCAAGCCTTTACTTTCAATGTCTTTCTCCATTAGAGAATCAATTTTCACTTCATGATTCTAAACTCATATGAGGAAAGCATAAAATAACATTTTGAATCAGTTTAGTTCAACAAAGAGTTTCAAAGCATAATTTACTAAAGTAGTGAATGTCGGACTTTCTAGACTTAAAAATAAGATCAGTTAGTGCTAATGAAATAGCAAACCATTTTTTTTTGAAAGTGGCTTTTGAATACTTATGTATTTTATTTTCATAAAATTAAAGCAGCATGAACACATTATAGTTAATTTTCATATTATTTGAAAAACATTAAATTCAAACAAGTTGTATAACATTTAAGAAGGAAACATTATTTTGGAGTAAATAAACCAAAATAATGTATTATTTAAAACCAACTTGTATCCTAGGCAAATGAGTTTTTCTATGAGTATTGGCTTCCTTTCCAGATAAACAATTTGATTGAATCAAATGTTTACATCTCTCATGTAATTATATAATTTAAAATTTAGTAAATATATTTAAGTCAGGAAGTGATTAAGAAACAGCCACTAATTTCTATCACACACACTTGGCTTGACATGGGTATATTGCTGTAAGTGCCCAGAGAACATAAACCTCAGAAAAAAAAAAAATTGTGTTTTGTCCTCTTGTTGGAATCAAGATAAAAATAAATATGTTTAGATATAGAAAATTAAACAATTATCTATTTCTTGCATATCTAAATTTGTAACTGACATAAATACCCACTACTGTTGTAACGTTTTTACTCTCATAGTTTGGCAGGTTGAAGCGTTACAGCTCTTTTTACTCCTGCAGTTTGGTGAGTTTCAGTTTCTTGTCCTGCAACCAAGAGGAATAAGATATGTGAACACTAGAGAGGGGTAAGGCAGAGCAGAATTTATTGAGTGTAAGAAAAGTTCAAAGTGTGTCTCTGGACTTAACTTCTAAACTACGGTGGTCTCCAGGTTGCTACTTATTGTTAGAATTAATTACTTAAACAAGCCATTTTCAGTATGATTTTTGGGCTGATATCAATTTTAAAGTCCTCAAAGAACAACATGAATAAGTGTCTCTAACCTGTCGGTGACATTACCAATAATGGATAAATAGTGGCAGTAGAAGTGAGCCAGAAGTGGTATAAAGGAAAATAGGATTAAAATTAGTAACTAAGAACTCAAAAATTAGCTCCCATTTAGTTTTACCTGAGTTAACACAAATGATATTAAATATCTATTTCCATAGACTTGGGAATATAGGAAATAATCTTAGGATCTTTCATTGGTAAGCTAATTTTATTATACTTGTATCTTAAAAGGACAATATGTTTGTGTATTGCATAATAAACAAAAATAATAGTAAAATGATTACTAATTTTTATATTTTTATAATATAATTTCATGTCATTAATCATTGCTGAATTTATCTTCATCTTTAGAGTACAATATTTCTGGCAATTACCTTTGTTGTAAGGATAATGATGTATTTGTAATGCGCTTATTTTTATATTTACTAAGGTGCATCTCATAGTAAGATTAACTTGACTGTTACATACTTGTATTGAGACATATTTAATCAGTAATGAAATATATTAAATAAACCATCACATAGCACTGATCTAATTTAGCTTGTTAGATTATTGAAAGAGGAACAGCGTTTAACTTTGAGAGCAAAAAAAGACATTTGTTTAAATAACTAAAAATAGGGTCACCAAGAACTTCATTTTATAGATAAGAGAAGTGAAACAAAGAGAAATAAAATGATTCATTAAAGTAGAAGGCCACATTGTAGGAGACATGGACTAAGTATACAAGTTCCTAAATTCTCTAAATTGATACAGTCTGCCAGACTTTATTGCACAAACTCAGTACATGAGACAAAATACCATCACATTACCTATGCATATAACATCTCTGCATAGCAATGTTAATAACTTGAATATTTTCCCTCCAGAGACCTTATTTACAATTATAATTGATTACAAAGTAACTATATTGGTTCTTGTTTACTTAATGTTTCCTAATTTATTAGCTGCATGCACCTAAAAACTAACATTGCCCAGCACTTTTCAAATACCTCCCTATGATTGGGAATTAATAAATAGCTGTTGAAGTAATTAATTAACTAACAAATGACAATATGAGGAAAAGTAACATAAACCTTTACCTGCCTTCTCAATTATCATTTTGTCATTTCACCATCTTGCCTGCTACTTATGAATAATGAACTTTTTTGGGTTAAGAAAATACTTACCTTCATTGATATTAAAGAACCATGTCTAATTAGGGTGGGGATTAAAGGTGTCACCACGGCTTTTGTTTATTACCACATTGATTTGTTTAGTTTTTTGTTTTTTGTTTTGCTTTGGATATATTTATTTTTCAACTAAAATATTTTGTTCATATATTTTTATTAACTTTCTCTTTATTCAAGTTTTTTTCTAAATTTTAAAATTTTAGCTTAGGCCACTTTTAAATATATGTATTTATGAACTGGCAAAAACTTTAGTATAATACAGGTGCAGAAAACATATTTATAAAATGTATTTTATGTTGGAAACAATGCTGTTTAGTTTTAAAATATTAAGCAAATTGTATCATTTCAATTTATCGTGCATTATAGTTAACATTTAATATTATATATTTGATAATCATGTCATTTAAATATTCTTAACTACCAACCCATATTTATCTTTGAAAACCTCACTTATTTTCTTGAATTTATTAATTAAAACCTATATCTATTGTCTTTTTTGAAATTAATTTTAAAACTTATTTTTTAAGTTAATTTCTATTTTAATAATTTTAACATTTATTTTAGATTTAGATGGTATATGTGCAGGTTTGATACATGAGTATATATAGTATGATACTGAGATTTAGTGTGAGTGTGATTGATCCCATCAACAAGGTAGTGAGAATAATACACAGTAATTTTTCAAACCTGGTCCCCTTCCTCCCAGTCTATTGTTGCCATGGTTATGTCCATGTGTACCTAATGTTTAGGTCCCACTTACAAACAATAACCTGTGACATTTGGTTTTCTGTTCCTGAATGAATTCACTTTAGATAATGGCGTCCAGCTATATCCATGTTGCTGCAGAGGACATGATTTTGTTCTTTTTTATGTCTGTGTAGTATTCTGTAGTATATACATACTACATTTTATTACAGTCCACTATTGATGAACACGTGAGTTGATTCCACGTCTTTGCTATTGTGAATAGTACTGCATTGAATATATGAGCATGTGTGTCTTTTCACTAGAATTATTTGTTTTATTGTGGATATATAGCCAGTAATGCGAATGAGTGGTCAAACAGTAGTTCTGTTTTAAGTTCCCTGAGAAATCTCCTAATTGCTTTCAACAGTGACTAAACTAATTTACATTCCTACCAATAGTGTGTAAGTGTTTACTTTTCTCTATGCATTTTGAATAGATTTTTGTTTAAAATCAACACCTAAAAATTTGGTTTAAGATGAACAATAACATTACAAAATAGATAAAAGTGTATATCAATTTTTAAATTATGAAAACATAATTTCACAAAATCAGAAAAAAGAGATTTAAAATTACTGGGATGAAATACGATTTGCTTACATAAACTGTTATACAGCTTTATTATCTTCTTACTAACACTTTGAGCTTACTAATTTTACATATTCATGATAGAACATAATAATATTTTATTTTTATTTTTATTTGCCCACTGGGTGGTCAAAAAACAAAAACAAGAAAGATGAATTTTATTATAGTTAGTTCAGTACTACTAATATTTCAAACTGATTCACAAGTATGACAGAAATACTAACACAATAAAATGTTTCAGTCACTGACAAAACATATTTATTTGTCAGTAGAATAATTTTGGAAAATCTAAATTGTGTACTCACTGTGATCTCAGTTCTGATTTCATTTTCCTAGATAAAGATTATATAAAAGTCATATTATTTATGATGTCCCCTAATACAATAAAGTAATTTTAAAAACTAAAAAATAGCACATTTTTAAGAATGTGTCTTTCAGAATATTAAGAATATGATAGAAAAATATAATTGTTACAAATACTAAGCTTCAAATAAAATTGAAAATACACATTTTCAGTTAATCATGAATCAAACACAATGTAAAATGTAATGCAATTAATTGATATACCTAACTAATATGAAGTAAATATATTTGAGATGCTTCATTACATACATAAGGTATTGGGGGGGAAGTAATCATTGCATATTCAATCAAACTATGATTATTTATATGAAACTTATGTTAGAATAATAATACAGTTAGAGAGAATTTGCAAAGATGGTTTAGGTAATTCTCATACTAACTATAACCCACTTCTCCAATGTTAACATCTTACACAAACATGGAACTTTTGTCAAAATTCAAAAATTTACATCAGTACAATATATTAAGTAAACTGTATACTTTATTCAGTTACAGTTACATGTTAAAACATCAGTGGAAATCAATGATCATAATTGGTTATGTTACCCATAATACGTGTTTGGTAATAAAACTTGAATATATAACAATACATAAAATAATTTTTGATTGATAGTAAGCAGAAAAAATGACCACCCAAGATATCCATGTCCAAATCTATCAAACCTATGAACATGTTACTTTAAAAGACAAAATGGACTTTGCAAATGTAACTAAATCAAGGATCTTCAGATGGGAAAATTATCCTGGATTATCAGACTAGGCCCAATGTCATCAAAAGAATATCTATAAAAAGAAGGAGGAAGATAAGAGTCAGAGTGACAATGTGACTATGGAAGCAGAGGTTCAAAAGACGCAGTTTGAAGATACATGAATGTACATTAAGAAAACCCCATCATAACAGAAATCATCACAACCAGTCTCTAAGACCACAGTGCAATACAGTTAGAACTCAGGATTAAGAAACTCACAAAAAACTGCACAACTACATGAAAACTGAACAATCTGCTCCTGAATGACTACTGGATAAATAATGAAATGAAAGCAGAAATAAAGATGTTCTTCGAAACCAATGAGAATGAAGATACAACATACCAGAACATTTGGGACACATTTAAAGCAGTGTCTAGAGGGAAATTTATAGCACTAAATGTCCACATCAGAAGTGAGGAAAGTTCCAAAATCAATATCAAGCAAATTCAAAAGCTAGCAGAAGATAAGAAATAACTAAGATCAGAGCAGAACTGAAGGAGATAGAGACACAAAAATCCCTTTAAAAAATCAGTAAATCCAGGAGCTGGTTTTTTGAAAATTTCAACAAAATAGATAGACTGCTTGCCAGACTAATAAAAAATAAAAGAGAGAAGACTCAAATAGATGCAATAAAAAATGATAAAGGGATTATCATCCACTGATCCCACAGAAACTACCATCACAGATTACTACAAACACCTCTATGCAGATAAAACAGCAAATTGAGAAGAAATGGGTAAATTTCTGGAGACTTACACTGTCCCAAGACTAAACCAGGAAGAAATAGAATTCCTGAATATACCAATAACAAGATCTGAAGTTGAGGCAGCAATTGATAACCTACCAATCAAAAAAAGAACAGGAACAGATGGGTTCACAGCCGAATTCTACCAGAGGTATAAAAAGGACCTGGTACTATTCCTTCTGAAACTATTCTAAACAATACAAAAAGAGGGAATCCTCCTTAACTCACTTTATGGGACCAACATCATGCTGATACCAAAACCTGTCAGAGATACAAATAAAAAATAAAATTTCAGGCCAATATCCATGATGAATATTGACATAAAAGATCTTCAATAAAGTACTAGCAAATCAAATCCAATGGCACATCAAAAAGCTTTTCCATCACGATCATGTCAGCATCATCCCAAGGATGCAAGTCTGGTTCAACATCTTCAAATCTATAAATGTGATCCATCGCATAAACAGAACCAAAGACAAAAACTGCATGATTATCTCCATATATGCAGAGAAGGCCTTTTACAACATTCAACAGCCCTTTATGCTAAAAACTCTCAATCAACTAGGTGTCAATGAATCAAATCTCAAAATAATAAAATCTGTTTATGACAAACCCACGGCCAATATCATACTGAATGTGTAAAAACTGGAAGCAATTCTCTTTGAAAACTGGTACAAGACAGGGATGCCCTCTCTCACCACTCCTATTCAACATAGTATTAAAAGGTCTGCCAATGACCATCATGCCAGAGAAAGAAATAAAGGTATTTGAATGGGAAAAGAAGATGTCAAATTGTCCCTGTTTGCAGATGACATGATTGTATATTTAGAAAACCCCATTGTCTCAGCCCAAAATCTCCTTAAGTTGATAAGCAACTTCAGCAAATTCTTGGTATACAAAATCAACATGCAAAAATCACAAGCATCCCTACACACCAACAATAGACAGAGAGCCAAATCATGAGTGAATTTCCATTCACAATTGCTACAAAGAGAATAAAATACCTAGTAATACAACTAAGAAGGGATATGAGGACCTCTTCAAGGAGAACTACAAACCACTGCTCAAGGAACACAAACAGATGGAAAATATCCCATGCTCATGGTTAGGAAGAATTAATATCGTGAAAATGGCCATACTGCCCAAAGATATTTACAGATTCAATGCTATCCTATCAAGTTACCAATGACTTTCTTCACAGAATTGGAAAAATTTTTAATATAGGCATTAAAACCTCAATAGGTAAAATTTTTTTCTTGTTCCCTATAATTCTGTTTTCTAGCTAAAAAAAAAATTGAATTCTTTATTTTTTTCTACTTGTTACCTTTTTTCACAATGCAATTTAATAAATTTTATTAAAAACATATTACTTAAGTAAATCTACTTTTAAATTGCATAACTTTTTAGCTTTTATTTTTATTTTGTTCATTTTTAGCAATACAAAATAGTTATATATATTGATGGATTACAGTGATATTTTCATACATGCAAACAATGTAATGATCAAATCAAGATAAATGAGAGATTCATTACCTTAAATATTTATCATTTCTTTGTGTTATTCCAAATCATCTCTTCTAGCTATTTAGACATATACAATAAACTATTATTAATTATAGTAGCCCTAGAGTGCTATCAAATACTAGAAATCATTTCTCCTTCTGACTGTATTTTTGAACCCATCAACATACATCTTTCATCTCCTCACCTCCTACTCTTCCCAGTGTTTGATGACCGCCATTCTAGTCACTACCTACATGAGACTACTTTTTAGTTCTTACACATGAGGGAGAACAAGCAATATTTGTCTTTCTGTGTGTACTTCTTTCACCAATCATCAGGGAAATGCAAATCTAAATCACATGATACATCATCTCACCCCAGTCAAAATGGCTGTTATCAAGGGGACATAAAATAGCAGATGTTGGTAAGGATGTAGATAAATGGAAATACTGGCACATTATTTGCAGGAATGTAAATTAGTATAGCCACATCATGAAAAATCATATGAGGATTTCTCAAAAAACTAAAAACAGAACTACCATGTGATCTATCAGTCACACTGCTGAGTATATGTCTAAAAGAAAGGAATCAATACAACAAACAGACAGTATAAGAAAGAGAAACAGTAGCCAAGAAATAGAATCAACCTAAGAGTCCATCACTGAACAAATGGATAAAGAAAATATGGTATATAAACACAAAGGAATATCATTAAGTTGCAAAAAGAAGGAAATTCTGAAGTTTGCAGCAACATTAATGGACATAGAGGACATTTTGTTAAGTGAAATAAGCCAGGTGCTGAAAGATACCTAATTCTTTATGTGCGCATGTCTTTATGTAACTTTAAGCTCTCTAGGTGTATTAAAATGAGTGATATGAAATAATCATTGTCTTACCACTTGTTATTCATAGATACTGTAATAAATTATGTAAAGACAAATACTGTGAATGATAACTTTTATTTTGAAAATTAAATAATATATATAACACTGTTCAATAGTAAAAGAGCAAAAATAAAAAAAAATAATAAACAGGACTTTACAAAATAAAAGGGAACATTTTGTAGAAATAGTAAATTCATAAATCATGTCAGGTCAAAAATATAGTAAATGCATATAGGAATTGATATAAATAAAACAAAAATATTGATGACTAAATTAGTATTATAATTATATCATAAATTTATTTCAGATACAAAATGAATTTGGGAAGTACTATCAAGAAAGTATCTCCACTCTCCTTTTACTATATTTCTTTCAAATATACTTTTTATTAGAAGTTAGTATTTTTATATTCCTTTCCTTAGAGTCAGAAACTGATATAAACATTAATTATGAAAAGTAAACAATGACACAACCTTATTCTCAACATATGAATGCATTTGTTTAACTTACCATGACTAAGTTGTTATATATTACTAAATTTTTTAATATATTGCTAGACTTACATACATGTACATACTTACATAGAAAAATAATTTGTACTTTACATTAGAAAGATTTGATTCTCACAGAAAACCATATCTGAACTAACTTTTTTGGGGATACACAAAAGCTTTCAACTATACAATGGAGTCAACAAGAGACCTAGCTGGGGAAACCTGAGGATTACTACTGTGAAAAACTGCTTTTGACTGAAGTATCTTTAACTGTTCCAGGACTGTTGCCTATGACAGAAGAAAGTAAAAGCAGCTCTTAGAACAACAAGGTTTTATGTAGAGTATGAAACGTAGTTGCTAGGAAATCCCTCAAAAGTAAGCACAGTAAATGAAGAACTTTAAAAATTCGTTATATTAATATTTACCACAAAGGTTAATACAAAAGAAAGTATTCAAATGTCAAAATGAAGATAAAATTGTATGATAACAACAAGAAAATTAGCAGTATTCAATAAACAAAAATTCTTATGACAAAGCAGAGAGCCACTTACTGCCAAGATGTTGGATTCTAAATATCACTTACCACTAGAACAGTGACCTAGCCAGGATAGGAAAATATAAGAGAAGCCTTCAAAATCTTGTGGTATGAGGAAGTAAGAAAATTCTTTTAAAAAAGCAATGACAACAAAAGCCAAAATAAACAAATGGGACCTAATTAAGCTTAAGAGCTTCTGCACAGCAAAAGAAACAATAATTTGAGTGAATTGGCAACCAACAGAATGGAAAAATATGTTTGCAAGCTACCCATCTAACAAAGGGGTAATATTCAGATTTTACAATGAACTAAAATAAATTTACAAGAAAAAAGAAAAAAAGCAATCCCATCAAAAAGTGGGCAAAGGATATGAACAGACACTTAAAAAAAAAGACATTTATGCAGCCAACAAACATGAAAAAATGCTCATCATCACTGGTCATTAGAGAAATGCAAATCAAAACCACATGGAGATACCATTTCATGCCAGTTAGAATGGTGATTATTAAAAAATCTGGAGACTACAGATGCTGGAGAGGATGTGAAGAAATAGGAACACTTTTACACTGTTGGTGGGAGTGTAAATTAGTTCAGCCATTGTGGAATATAGTGTGGCGATTCCTCAAAGACCTAGAAATAGAAATCCCATTTGACCCAGCAATCCCATTACTGGGTATATACACAAAGGATTATAAATCATTCTATTATGAAGACACATGCACATGTGTGTTTATTGCGGCACTAATTACAATAGCAAAGACTTGGAACCAACCCAAATGCCCATCCATGAGGCTGGATAAAGAAAATATGGCAAATAAACACCATGGAATACTATGCAGCCATAAAAAAGGGTGAGTTCATGTCCTTTGCAGGGACATGGATGAATTTTCAGCCAAAAGTCCCACCCTTCTCCCACAATGCTCAAACAGAGTATTTATCAATGGAGGAAAATATATGTGTTCCTTTGAATATACCACTAGCTCTCAAAATGTAGTCTAAGGAATTCTGAGGATTCTTGAGACTCTTTCAGGATTCTGAAAAATCAAAACTGTCTTCCTGAAAATAAAATAATATTTTTATTTTCTTTCTAATTTCCTAGAGACCATATAGTGGAGTTTACCAAAGGCTACATAACATGTGATATTCCTAAGGAATAAATCCATGAACAGATATAATGATTCATCTCTTTTCTAATTAAATTAATCATTAAGGAGATTAGAAAAAGGATCCAGGTTTCACTTATTTTTATTGGTTTGTAAATTACAGTTATTTTCCTTAAAATTTTATCTTGTTAGCCTATGATGGAAGGTTGAGGTAGGAGAATCATTTGAACCAGGGAGTCAGAGGTTGCAGTGAGCTGAAATTGAGCCACTGCAATACAGCCTGGCAACAGAACGAGACTGACTCAAAAAAAAAAAAAAAAAAAAAGAATCACCTAGTGAGTTTTTAAAAAGAAACTAGATAGGTGCCATCCGCATAACCTGATTTAGCAAGGTTGGGATTGGCCTTCAGCATCAGTATGCTTAAAAACTCATCTTATTCTAGAAAAACGGAAGTGTAAACTCTTAATCTTTGAAAATATGTATTGATATGTTTAATTTTACTTTTTTGTCTCTTGTTTGTATAAGCTAAATAAGGTCAATGGTCTCCTACGTGCCTAAGCATAGTGAAAGTAGATAAATGTCAACTTGAATTTGCACAGCCCATTTTATTCACAATTGTAGAGAGAATACTTAAGAGAATCTTTGAAAATATAAAAGGTAAGGGTGGAAAGATTTGCAGTTAAAAGCAAATGAATATGGAAGAGCATGTATACTTTAAACCCTGACAGTGAGCAGGAATAACAATGGTGATAAGAAAGGTAGATAGAGAACAATTCTGTATTTGGCACCTGAGGATAACTGAGACCACTGGAAAGATAGAGTAATGTCTTTACACAGTTTTTACTGTCAATGGGTGATATGAAAAATTTTAGCAAGCTTGAGGATTTTCTCCCAGTAATTTCTGCAATTTCTCTAAAATTAAAAAAAAAATCCTCAAGTTGTATCATACATATTGTTATCTGAGGATTTATGCCACTTGACAATGAAATGTGAAATTCAGTTTTAAAGAAGAGGTGAGTCTTACATGGTGTTTAAAACTAAAATGTATGAGATATAGCCAAGACAAGTGTACACTTTAAATATTTATCATACTATATACCTATTACCAATTTATCTTTTTAGTAGCAGCAACATATTAGTTTGCCTATTTAGCAAAAGCTGATAATATATTCCATACAATGTATCATTCTAAAATAATACATTGCCAAAATTACTCTGGAAAGAATAAGGAATGCTTTGGTTTGAATGTGTTAAAAGCATTAAATTTGTTAAAAGCATAAAAAGCATGTGCTAAAAACTTAATTAAGACAGTATTGGAAGGTTGGGCCTAAGGAAAGGTAATGTAGACCGTGAGTACTCTGTCCTGATGAATGAATTAATGCCATTATCTACAGAGTGAGTTCATTGTCACTTGGTACAAGGCTATGAGCCTACAGAACTTATTTGCATTCATTACATTTTCTACTAATGTCCTGTTTTGTTGTTATTCCAGGATCCAATCTAGAATCTCAGATTTTAAGCAACCATCATCTTTCCTTCGTCTCCGATTATCTAAGTCAATGACATTATGTATATGGAAGTCTTACAAATTTGTTAATGAAGGTATGTGGTAAAACTTTATTAATGATAAATACATTTGTTATTATAAAATTATATTCTAGATTGCTAGAGACAATTACTTTATACTCTATGATTTTGACACTTTTGAAGAGTACTGGTCAGGAATTTTAGAGAGTGTCTATCAATTTGATTTGTTCTGATGTTTATCATGAGTAAATCAATGTTATAAATTATTAGTAAGTCTCTTTATTAAAAAAATAAAGTATTCATCACAGGAGTAAATCAGAAAATTTTCCTAACGAAGTAAGAACTGCTTAGAACTCAAATAAGGTATTGATCTTAGTACCTTAGAAAAGATAGGTAACATTGAAAATAAAACTCATTGTCGACAGGTTCTTATGACATAAAATGAAAAGTTCAAGTAAAAACAAGGAAGTCAGACATTTGTGAGATATTTTTTATTTAAAAGGATATTGTAAAAATTTGGTAAAATAATGTTTAGACTTTCAAAATGTAAAGTGTAACCAGACTCCATAAACTTATGCCTGGATATTACCTGAGGGGATAAGAATGATAATAATCTGTTTAAAGACAATGACTTTTTGAATGCTTATTATGTGGTCATTCTGTCTTTTCACATTTACACATTTATATTAAATAGATACAAAAAATTGCATAGATACAATGTTGTTTTGAAATATGTATGCATTGTGGAATGACTAAGCTAATTAACATGCATTATTTCACATATTTTCCTTTTTTGTAGTGATAATACTTATAATCCATTTTGTTTAGCAATTTCACATATATTCCCTTTTTGGTAGTGATAACAGTTACAATCCATTTATTTAGCAATTTTCAAGAATACAATACATTGTTATGAAATAGTCAACATGTTATACAATAGATCGCTTCAGTCATCCTTTTATATATTACCATTTTATACAACATTTAATGATTGAGACAAATCATTTAGGTAGGCACTATCAGTATCTCCAATTTAAAGCTGAAAATGCTAAGGACATATGTAAATTAACTTGCCTAGTGCTAACTAGGCAGTGAGAGAATTGAACTATGATAATTGTTTTGAAATATTTCATTGTACTTAATATGACCCCTCACTGATTTTTAAAACCTTTGGGGCATTTCTATAAATAACTTCCTGCTTCTGCCTTAAGTCCCACCTAGTTCTCACTGTAGGCTTGTGAGACCCTTTGTTACTATCAGTTGGTATAGATGTACATGCCTGGTGTTGGATACAAATTGCACTTGGTATCCCTTAGAAATTTTCTTGTTTTCCCTCTTTCCCCTTATCAGCATGTGCCTAGCTATATTCTGACATTTTAACTACAGAATGAATAATTACTGGCAACTTAATGGGTGCTCCTTCCTGCATAGCTATTCCCCATCTCCTCTGCTTACATTTGGCACGCCTGTTTTGGATGATCTCTAGGGTGTGAGATTTTCTAGACTTCCCTTTTCCAGGGGCTCCCCCTCCTACTCATGCCTAGTTATCTGCCTATTCTAAAATTCTCCTTCTACGTGAAATGCTTGAGGTATTAGACAAAGGTCAGTCTTCTGTAACTTCTTCCTGGCAACAGATGGGTAGAGAAATCCTCAGGGTCTCATTTTCTTGATCTCTGTCAAGGAAGTAGCCCCTCCATGTTTTCCTGGAAGAGCTGCCTACTGGCATCCAAGGGTGAGGTGTGAATATAGGTGTTGGGGTGTCCAGGAATGGCTAACTGATATCCCTGATATAGTGTTACTTGAAGACTGATAGCCTGAATGTGGGAGAGATGAATTTAGTCAACAAATTTGTGAAACAAGAACCTAAGAAGAGAAGAAAGATTATAGCAGAGAGTAGGTCTAGAGGAGGCCAGAACCAACTGAGTATGCTCTATGGATATAAAAATAGGCTTGAAGCTGCCTATAGACATTCAGATTTTTCTTATAGCTGTTGAGTGCTGCCCTGTACCATTTCTGATTGGTTAAGTGCAATAAATATTCTTCCTTAAGCATAGCACAGATATTTCCCTGGGCTGAGGTGCTGATGTCTAAGGCTCAGGGGGTTTTGGAGGACCATCCCTGTTAGGGAGTTAAGTTTATGGTTAAAGGCAGTAATGACTTTGGTTGTCTCTTCACGTGCCTGCTCTAGCTCATAAGTAAGGTGGTATGTACTTGTTGAGAGGTTAAAATTTCTGCAGTTCCTTTCCTTACCCCAGCTAAATCCAGTTCCTAGTACTAGAGCAGTAAGTAAGAGGAGGAAAATGATGGCTACTCTCTTTGAGAAAGAGACTCAGGAGATAGATACTGACTGGTGTTGCTCCAAAAGAGTCACATCAGGGGAATGATATTGGTGAGCAAGTTCCTCACCAATTGCTAGAGAGGAATAGATATGCAACTGTCAATAAAATCAAACTATTTCCAGCATAGCTAGGGGAATGGCTAATCCTTTATGTCCCCAGGCCATATTTAGAATTGAATGCCTTTAAAACAGGCAAGTTAACCAGTTATTAAAAGTCACAGAAGTAATTTATGACCTTAAAGCACTTAACAAACCTAATATCTGACCTGCATAATTTGAACCAAATATCTACATTTTGAAGACATTTTTATTTTACTTTACTAATATTCTTTAAAACTATATTTACCAAAGATCACTAAAGTTACATGAAGTAAATGGCATTAGTTTTTTCAAAACTAAAAAACCTAATAAACAAAAGATAAGAGTTTTAAACTCTTGTTTCTTAAATCAGTTACCAAGAAGCCAAGAAAAAAAAAAAAAACAGTTCTGCAATGTGACTGTTTCTCCTTATGGAAAGCCCATTTAGAAAACCTGGAAAAGAGTTTAGCATTATGCCTTAACAACAATTAGAATCCAAGGAAAAGAAAAAGTTACACAAACTGACCAAAAAAAATGCTGAAGGAAAGAATTATTATCCCAGGCCTTCTTAAAGAGGCGAGAGAGCTTAAAAGCAAAAAGACATAGAAAATGTGGAACTTTTAAGATATGATTCTGAGAAGTCTTTAAAGAAGACAGTTATAAAATTAAAAGATTTTTTGCAATTCCATTAAGAGCAGATTAACACCTTAAGAAAACCTTGTCTTTATATTGAGAACAAATTTTAGAAAAACAGTCATAATTTCCTTCTAATTATAGCCAACTTAATCACATATAAAATTCCTTCTGTAAATAACTTTTGATAAAACTGCCTATCAATTACACAGACCATATATGACATGCTTGGTCTTTCTGACTTGCCCTAAACATCCCTGTTTCTTAAATAACAAGTTGGTTTACTTTATGACAAGAATTTACTATTCAAGATTTTTTCTCATATGAAATGTTTTTGCTTTATAACCTTCCTTATCATAAATAACTTCTTAATTTTATAAACTTATTCATGTTTTTATTTCCTATTTCCTTTTATCTTGTTTTATATATAATCATTAAATAACCTTTAAATTAGAAAAAAATCATTTTCCTTTTGTTAGAAAGTTAAGGTTTATTCTACATGTTGCTGTACAAGTTCTGCAAAGACAGTGCAAATAAGATGGTAGTTTACATACTGTAGAAGTTATTCTCCTAAAGAGATTGGTCAGTTAGATTTTTTGCAAAGGCTTCTTAAAGATAAATCTGGATGTTGGATAAACATTAAGCAGGCACCCATCCTGGAAAGTATCTCCCTGCCAAAAGGGGTGTGGGACATTTATACATTACCGGGGACTGATGGGAAAAATAGTAATTGGTCTGGTAAGTAACATAAAGCAGGTGTGAATCTTTTCTTTTGGAGGAGGGGATACCATTTTCCCCCAGTGCTTGACGGGATTTTGGAGGAAAGTTGTTCAGAGAAGAAAGTTAGTACGCAGTGGGTGGCTCTTGAATCCTAAAGGGAAATTTATAGTCTTACCTGCCACTTCCAGAGTTGCCTGTGGTATTGTCCTTTGGATGACAATATCAAATCTGGGAGCTGTCTGCATTGGAGGGCCCCTTCACCTCAAACCCATTACTGGATTGACATGGAGGCCTTTCGGCTTTTACAATAATCCCTTTTCCAGTGGCCCAGCTTGTGGCAGAATAGGTAGATCTTGTGTGGCTTTTTCCCATTTAACCTATAAGGGCAGTTTACTTTACGGTGGCCTGGCTTTCTACACAGATAGCAGTTTTCTAAGAAGCAATTCCTAAGGCAACCTGGGGGTAGCTGGTAGACTTGTAAAGCAGCCCATAGTTGAGCCTGGCATTTGTTCTTGTATTTCTCCCTTTCTTTATCCCTGTCCTGCTCATCTTGATCTCTGTTATAATAGACTAAGAAGGCCAAGTTGAGTATTTCTTACAAAAGTTACTAGTTTTTGCAATTTTCTCCTAATGTCTGGAGTAGCTTGGGTAAGGAAGGGATCCTAGAACCACTTGTCCTTCTGGGGATCCCAGATCTATGTTGATGTGCTTGATAAAAGCTTCCTGGAACCTTTTGAGAAAGGCTGTGAGGTTTTCATTTTGTTCTTGGTCTATGGTGGCTAAAATTACAATTTACAGGCTTGATTTTATTCCTTTTCATTTTCTCTTTTAGACACAGGAACATATGATTTCTAGCTTCTATACCCACCTGGGGATTATAGCCCCAATTAGGGTCCTTGTGGATTAACTGTAGCTCCTGTGGGGTAGTTGAGGTCTACCAGGTGTAGGTCATCTGCACAACAAAGTGCTGCCTCATAGATGGTTTGTCTTTTCTCCTGTGAGAGGGCTTGTCCCATGAGGACATCTATATGCTTCCAAGTTCACTTAAATATAAGAGTTCACTTCAATCTTTGGAAGTCTTGATAAACCTCTTAGTGTCATCCAAGAACTTTCTCAGATATTTTTGTTTAACTTGGCAAAGGTCTGATATGGAAGATAAGACCTGAACCCGGGTAGATCCAGGTGTCTCACTCACCTCCTGGAATGGGCAGAGCCTGGAAGGAGCATTAAGGAGCTCTATGTAAGAAGGTGCTTATTCCAAAGGCCTGGGAGTGGGATAAATAGAAGCTGGAGTCTGCAGTGGCTGTTTCCCTCTCTTCTCCTGTGGCCCCCTGAAGAGGATGCTAGGGGGAGTTAGCAGGGGAGTCTCCAAGGCCTCCTGTTGGGAAGCCCTGGGATAGGCAGCTGAGCATAGCCAGGATGGTGGGGTCTGCTTTGCAAGCTTTACAAAGATCAAGGTCTTTCCTTGATGCCATGAAGGTTAAATAGGAGACCCCTGACTGTTTGCTGTGATGACAGCAGGAAAGGTCCAGCTGGAGGATAGCATTAAACTTTGTTTCTCAGTTCTTTGGCCAGACTTCCTCTGGTTCTGCAAAGAAAAATTAGACTTTTTTTTTCACTTTTAGTGTTTGAGGTTTAAATTTTCCCAAATTTTTGAGGATTTATTTGAAAGGTAGGAATCCAGGGTTATGGAGATCTGGATTCCCAGTCATCCTGGTCTGTTAAGAGGCCCAGGAGTCATATCTCTACTAGAGTTTGTAAAGGAAGAACTTCAACAGAATGTCCTCTAGTCTAAAAGTTCTGGTGTTAGGCATCTTGCTTATAATTTATATTTTTCCTTGACATGATCTGAAAGAGAGAGAGAAAAATTGGACTTTTACCCTGGGTACCTGAATCCTGTATGTGACCAGTCCCACAGTTGAGCCAGGAATATAAGATGTTCATGTTCTCTTTGCCTCAACAATCTGCACCCAGGCATTTCTGGGTGCCCACTTGGACTAGCTCCATTACTGAGGGAATTATTCTGAACAACTCTTTTCTTGAGGGAGTGCTCCATGCCCAAGAGTCTGCACCCCTTAGGGCTTTAAAAAAGAGAAAGTTTTTAGAATTACATAAGACAAATAGTAGTCCTGATTTTAAAGTGGCAAGAATGTTGGTGTTTAATTCAATTGATTCCCGTCTTTATTTTCTTGGGAGGCATGAGTGGCCACATGCTTTAGGCTTCTTAGACTAATATCACATATTTAAAATGCTGAAAAACATATTTGCTGACTTCTAATTTTAATGTCATTGAAAAATATTATTCCATGATTTTAAAAAGTAATTTTCTGAAATAAAAATAACAAAAATTAATTATTGACATACAATATTAAAATAATCACAAAAGCAGTTCTAAAGTAGAGAGCAAGAAAAGAAATGTCATGCAAAATTATGAACAAAAGGAAGAGTAAATATACATGTCAATATAAGTTAATAAGGACTGAATGAAAAAGACAATAATGTGTTGTCAGTTTAAAAATAAATATGAAACTTAAATCCATAGCTTAAAATATTGTAATTGCCTAGAAGTTTCAACAAGGTGTTTAAAACACTATTTATTTTACTACTATTCCCTGGTGTGTTAGTCTGTTCTTGTGTTGCTATAAATAAATACTTGACACTGGATAATTTGTTAAAAAAAAAAAAGAAAGAAAGAATTAATTGGTTCATATTTCTGAAGGCTGTACAGGAAGCGTGGTACCAGCATTTACTCAGTTTCTGAGTGAGGCCTGAGGAAGCTTTCAATCATGGTGAAATGTAAAGGGAGAGCCAACACATCATATGATCAGAACAGGAGCAAGGCCTGGGGGGAGGGGCCACACACTTTTAAAGGACCAGATACCATGATAACTCACTCACTATCAAGAGGATTGCACTTAGCCATGAGGAATCCTGCATGATCTCAACACCTGCCACCAAACCTCAACCCAACATTGTAATAAATCTCATTACATGAGATTTAGGTAGGGACAAATATCCAAACTATACCACTTGATGTTCCTTAGCAGCCATGGTTAATGGACTTGGTGAATAACTTTTGTCATAGATTCTTAGAAAAAATGAGCAAGTTAATATATTGTTGATTTTAGATACTACACCATAGGTGGCATTGGTTGGGTTAATGACCAACTTAATGATTGCAAACTTTTGTAGAGATATTTATTTTACTTTTTATTTTATGAAAATGACATTTAAACTCCAGTGGTGAATTATAGCATTAATTAAAGGATTCCTCATATCTATGCTGACAGAAGCTAATCTCCACCAACTTCCCAAAACAAAAACTCATTGAGAATGGAAAGAGGATGGATATGGTTAGGCTCTATGTCCCCACCCAAATCTCATCAACATGGGAGTGGTTTCCACCATGCTCTTCCCATGATAATGAGTGAGTTTTCATGACAACTGATGGTTTTATAAGAGGCTCTTCCCTCTTTGCTCAGCACTTCTCCTTCCTGCCACCCTGTGAGGGAGGTGTCTTGCTTTCCCTTTGCCTTCCAACATAATTGTAAGTTTCCTGAGGCCTCCCTACCCATGCTAAAATGTGAGTCAATTAAACCTCTTTCCTTTATGAATTACCCAGTCTCAGAAAGTTCTTTATAGCGGTATGAAAATGGACTGATACAAGTACTATAAGTGCAGGGTCCCTATTCAGCTTTATATCTGTATATCTATAATCATGTATAAATCCACTGTAAATTTAAGCGTTCTGAGTATTCTTTTTAATTCTTGGTAGCTTTCCATAGACATCTGTCTCATTATTGTTACTGTGAAAATTTTCAACCTATTTTCTATCTGTAGTCACAGTTATATAATGACATTATTTTTCTTTCACCCCCTAAATATAATCCAGGATTAGGAAATAGTTTGACCTCTACCTTAAAAATACATTGAGGATAAAGGGAAAATATCAATTTGTATTTGTGGCCATATAAATATTTTTTCTTCTTTTGTTCTTTGGTCTATTTCTTAGGTAAATTTATAAATATAAAACAGTATGGAAGCCTAGTCAAGTCTGATATCTGAGAAATGCTTTCTCAACAATTATGGAATTCCTGTGTTCACTGCTATAAGTTGCTTACACAAATAAGTATTCTTATTATAATTTTCATCAGTTGTGTGAGTTGTATGCCTTGTTCATTAAATAATCTGATGATTTCCTACCACTCCACTGCTAACACCAATGTGACTACCCACAGCTTTTTAACTGATCTATTCTTTTCACCTTTGCCAGGGGAATCTTCATAAAAGTAAATCAGTTATCAATTTTTAGGTGAAAACTCTGCAATAGCCTTCCAATTCAAAGCAAATACCAAAGTACTATAAAAGGCCTCAAGGTCTCATAGGACCTGACCTCCCTTTATCCTTCTGGTTTACACTTCACTACCTCCTCAGCTCTGCCTTTTCTCTGGTCTCACAGGCCTCGAAAATTCTCCTTAAATTTACCACAAAAGCAAACACAAAAGTGTGTTTGCAGCTGTTAAAACTTCTCTCATAACACAACAACCAGAAAAAGGTTTTTCCTGTGTTTGGACAAATGAAACCTTCTCATTAGTAATTCTTGGAATTCCCAAAATTGTATCTTTCCTCCCTGTAATCCTTACATGCTTTTGTATCTTATAATCATCTACTATTGCATATATTTTTATCTTTGTTATTATCTATAACCTGTAGTAGAATGCAGCTCTGTAAAGAAAATAATTTTTGTTTCCTAGATTCCTTATTTTATGTTTGGCTCTTAAAACAGTGAACCAGAAACACTTTAAATGAATAAATTAAAATTCATTCATGGTTGTCAGTTTATTGTCAACCTGAACTGTATTTTAAAATAAGAAATATACTCTTATTTTAAGTAACAAAAGGAATGCTGAATGCAATATATTATATTTTGTACTTCATCTTTCTATTTATTTATACACTTGAAAGTAAGGATGTATATTGCTGTACCTTCAATTTCAAAGCTATTTTCTATTTACAATAAAATGAAAAGAAATACATGTTTGAGTTTGCAAAAAGAAGCAATTATTTTCTTTTATGAATCCAGGTGTTTAGTTTTAAAGTGACTTTCATTGATCACTCAGGCGATAATCTTCAACTTGCCATCTCCACACCCATTTTTACATCCCAAGAATTTAAATTTTTTTTTTACAAATTATAAAGCATAGTTGTATTAGTCTTTAAACTTTAAAATATTCTTTGAACACATAAATTCTACCTTGTGAAGTCTTAAATGTATTAATGTATATCTTAACTACTTTGTAGAAATAAGAATGCTTAGATAATAAATAAATACAAACAACTGTCATGCCAAATATTTAATAGAAAAATTTCTGCAACATTCTTATACTGGTGGAAGGTTTGGCAAACTACTGCCCATAAGCTGAATCCAATCTGTCACTTGTTTTTTGTTAAAAATGTTTTACTGGAAAATAGCCAGACCCATTTTTTATATATTGTCTATGGTTTCTTTTGCATCACATGATAAAGTTGACTCATTGCAACAGAGACATAAGGCTTGCAAATCTGAGTAATATTTACAAAGAAAGTTTCCAACTTCTGCACTAGTAGATTAGAAGGGTCTAGTTCTATGAAATGGAAAGGACAAAAAACTCTATGACTACCTTGACACTTCCAGAACATTGAAGTCAGTTACTGCAAGCCATATTGGCAAATATGAGAGACCAAGTTTGTCAAACAGTAAAACAGAGTTATCATAAAGTATGCAATATAATTTTGATAAAGATTAGATATCAATGCTATGTTGGGACAAACAAATGTAGTAAAGATGGATTTTAACAGACAAACACATAAAGAACTATCAAGTTAAATAGCCATTCGTTTGTGTCATGGTTTGCTATTTGTCAAGGAACACAACCTATTCTTCTTAAATGCTCCTCTAGTTCCACATCAATAATATTTTTTCCAAAGTTTTTATCAAAGTGCTCTAATGCTTAAAAGCGTTGTGTGCCTAATGTAGAGATCTGTTGAACACTACTCTCAACTTAGTTTTAAGAATTTCTTCAGCAGTTAGACTCAACACATAAGCAGGAAGAATAACAACCATGGTACTGCTTATTAGAAACAAACTTTAATTCTGGTCACTTTTGGCTCACAGTTGAGGTAGGTAGTAAATTAAAAGTATAGTTATCCCTTAGAGGAAGAATTGGAAAATTATTCAAAAAGTAAAAATAAATAAAACAGGACAAAGCAAAACAAAACAAAACAAAACAAAACAAAAACAAAACAAAACCAAAACAAAAAACGAAACACTGGACTGCAATAATCATACAATTAAGTTCAGTAAAAGATGAGTTACCTAAACCCCATGGGAAAATTAGAAGGATATGGGAAGCACAGAATATTAAAGTGTTACTCTCTAAATGTTCTACCAATTTCTCTATAACTAATCACTATAGAATTTAGTGCCTGAAGCGATGCTAATCTTTAATGAAATCTTAACTCTGTAGTTTTGGCAGGGTTTGTGGGGGGAAGACCTATTTCTGCTTTACGTGACATCACTTGGGATGTTGCAAAGGACAGCTGAAAGATAGACTTGTTACTTGCCCACTTACATGTCTAATGGTTTACTGGGGTCCCTCAGCTAGGAACTCACAAAAGGGCTGTCAGCAAGAACACTTCCATGTGGCTATGTGGCTTCTTCAAAGAATGTTGGCTGAGTTTTAAAAGCAAGCATCCTAATAGAGAGTCAGGAAGTGCTATATTGTTTTTTAGCTTCAGAAATCATCTTTTAGCATTTCTGCCACAGTTCAAGAAAAAGGCACATATATTCTACCATTTGATGATAGAGTAGCAAAGTTCTACAAAGAACACAGCAAGAAACTAGATATATTTTTTAAGCCACTTAGGGGAAATACAGATGCTTCTTAACTCATGATGGGATTACATCCTGATAAATTGATTATAAATGGAAAACACTGTAAATTGAAAACATATTTAATATACCTAACCTACTGAACATTATAAACTAGCCTAACGTAAGTTAAACATGCTCATAACACTTACATTAGCCTATAGGTTGGCAAAATTATTTAAGAAAAATCCTATTTTATGATAAAGTGTTAAATATTACCTATAACTTACTGAATATTATAGTGAAAGTAAAAAACCAGATTAGTTATTTGATTACCCAAAATATGCTTTCTACTGAATGTGTATCAATTTTGCATCATCATAAATGTCAAAAAGGATCAATTGAACTATTCTGACATCATCTGTGTAATCTGCCATACTGAAAGTAAAACATCATTTTAAACAATATTCACACTATCACTTACTTTCAAATATTGTTGATATAGGAGGCATTGAATATGCTTTGTATCATATTGCATCATATATAAAAATAATTCTAGAAAAAACATGGGAAGAAACTCATGCAAGTGAACAGAAAGTATTCTAGATGTCAAGTTAATTGCTTTTATTTAATTATAGTATTTACTTTGTAATATGAATGAAAAACTAAAACAAAGTGAATAAAATAACTCAGGGAGTTTAATTTGCTGATTTTCATCATATACCCAGATAATTATTGTTATAGAGGTCAGAGTAATTGCTGAAGAGCAACAGGAAAAATCAAAGTATGTAAGTATATTTTGTTGTTAATAAGAGTACAGCTTCGTATTAGCAAATGGCTAGGTATACAAAGGAGTGACGTGGTAGCATTTCCTGATAATTGCTCCTGTGGCCTTCACTTCCTAATGAAGAATCCTTGTTGTCAAATGTAATACCTGATTGAAACTCTACAGGATGATCTCTTTTCTCATCATGAGTAATTTATAACTTACTCATCCTTCTCAATGGTTTCCAAAACAATAGTTTTAGGCTGACCAGCCCTCTAGGTAAGGGCAAGTGCTAGCAGATTCATTACACCACTGCATACTTTAGGAGAGATTGGATGAATCAAAGGTTAAGTTCCCTTTGCATCACCTTCCTACCAGGCTCAGGTGTACTGAAATTCATACTTTCATTATAGCCAAGTATTCATGAAACAAACACCAAGAAACACTAAAAACATAAATTTATTAGTTCTCTATTATTTAAATTCCTGCTCAAATCTAGTTTAAAAATCTCTGGAAGTTAAAAGGGTGGACATGCTGATATGATTACACCAGAACTGATAATACTTGTAATTGTTTGCTTAAAATACAAATTACAAATATAACCCAATCAATAAAAACATGAAAAGAGGAAGAATGGACATTCTCATGGAAGAAAATTATGCTACAATTTTGAACATGATGTATTTGATTTTTTTGTAGGTAACGCGATTTGGCAAAGAGTCTAGGTAGTAGCACATGCATGATATTTGAAGTATTAAGAATGTGCAGGTCACTCTGTTCTTAGTTTATATCAACAGCTAGCTCTTCAATTCCATTAAGAAAGCATATGTCTGTTTTATTTTAGGTATTCTACCTAGTTTTACCAGAAACCTACAAATGCAAAACTCATTTTGATCAATATCATAATTAACCATGCATCTTCCTCATTCACAGGATATTCTCACTTCTCTGTGGTGGTTTTCTCATCAAGTCTTAGAGCATGACTGAGAACCTTGGGAATCATTTTGTCTTTAATCTGTTAGGGAGATAATATGAAATATTATTCCATGAAAACCAGTGAAACCATGAAGACATTTAAAAAAATGAATTATTTGAAGGAAAAAAATCACACTGTTGAGATTCTGATATGTGCATATTAGAATCAAAAAGAATAAAAGAAGGTGTCAAATTTTATGAGTATGGAAGTGGAGTAACGTTTACCACCTGGTCTTGAAGACAACTCTTTCCGTTGCACAGGTTATTCAGCAAATCATCATCCAAGTGCAGCTATAATGGCACATAAATTTGAGGAAGGAAATAGTTTGCTCTGATACACTAAATCCTAAATAATAATTTTGAATATTGAAAAATGACACATTTCTGTAAAAGCAGATGAGTTATATACACTGTCAACAATCTCATTCTTTCTGGGGACAATAAAGGGCTATTTCTAGCTATGAATGTAAATGTACATTAAATGCATACTGAATGATAAATAGCTGAAATAACATTAAACAAATGCCAGGGTAAAAGGAGTGAGATGATATGACTACAATGGCATGTTTCTCCTTGAGTAAACTTTTACAGCTAAATTATAAGTACAATAAAATGGACATATTTGTTAACTCCATTTGTGCTAGAGGCAGTACATATTAAAATATTAGTTCCACTACTTTTCAATGTCATCTCATATCCTTTATAACTTAAAGGAGATTTGTGTATTTGTTGGAGGTTTTGTTTATCTAGGTGTATGTCTTGCTAATTTTGTTAGATAAAGACCTGCAGAAACGGAGGAATTGATCCAATTGTGCAATTATTCAGAATTTTTATTAGGGTGCCAAGTATAATAAACTATATGTCTACATTCTTTGATCTGTTACTGAGGAGATGTTAAAAAAATGGATTGTCACTAAATATTTCAGTTTATCTCCATGGATCTCAATGAAATCAAATCATGTAATAAAAGCTGAAACTTCATCTTGCAGCATAATATGCTCTTGTCACATTTTATTAAAATGACAAGGCTTAAACCATAATTCATATGTGCAGGTTTGTTTCTCATTATTCACAATTATTCTTTTGTCTTTAAGATTTCTAGTTTAGAAATGCTATTCAAAATTTAGGGCAATAAGTAAATTACAGCAAAGGTAGATTTTGTTTGCTACGTAATAATTTATATTTATAGGAAAAAACTTCCCTTTCTCCCAAATACTGAAGGTTTGTTTGTGTATATGTGTGTATGTGAGTGTGTGTATATATATATATATATGTGTGTGTGTGTGTGTGTGTGTGTGTGTGTGTACATACATATACTCAGAAACAACACAAAATCCTACTATTTTAGTGTTATGTTACATGAGAAACATGAATAAAGTATATCCAGTTTATAATAATGAAAATGTAGTATTAATTTTTCAACATCACATATTAGATTCTCTCAAGAATTGGCATGATGGTTAAGTTTTTTTTTTCTAGTTATTTAGGAGTTAGTAGCCACATTCTCATAAAATTTTAATGAATCAGCTTGTCTACATAAAAATAATTAACTAGTTATAAGTTTTGCTAAGAGAACATGAATTATATAAATAATCTGAGAGAATTTTGAACATGAATTTCTTACAAAAATAAATTAAATATATTAAAGCAAATTGTGTCAAGGAAGCACAGTGACGGATGATTAGCCTGACATAATTATAAAACTTTTTTAAAGCCTCAAAGATTGAAAAGGAACTATAACACTGTAAAATGACTAAAGTGATGAACAATAATACAGACCAGAAAGTCTAGAAATTGACTCAAATATATTTTAAAACTTATTCTCTGAGAAAACGTCACCCAATTAGAGATTTAATGCTATACTAAATAAAAAATTGTTGAGACAATTGAGTTGTCATTTTATCATTGATATAAACATATCCTTACAGTGTTCACCAGGACAAATTCAATGGATTCATGTTATATTTTTTTTAAAAAATGAGTTTATTAGAAGAAATCATGGTAAAATTGCTTTATTATCATCATGTGAGAAAGGCCTTTTTAAATATGGACTTATATCAGGTAATTTCAAAAGAAAGTTAAATAAATTTGACTACCTAAGGCTTAGGAAAAAAAATGACCAGCCTTAGAAAAATACTTGTTAATTTTTGCCAATATGGGTTAAATTCCCTAATATGTATAGATTAAAATTTAGTATCAAATGGATCAAAAACACAGTAGCAAAATGTGTAAATGCAATAAGGAAGTAATTCACAGAAAGGGCAACACATCCTTTTTCTTAAAGAGATGAAAAAATGTGGATTTATCAGATGGTTAATAAAAATTAAAACTACATTGAGGTGCAATTTTCACTGTCACCTAAGTATTTTCATGTATTGAGAGTAGCATATTAAAATTTTTAAAGTGACAAATGCAAAAAATTTAAATGTAACTTAAAAACAAGCATATGTATACAGCTAGGAAGAGCTTGTCTCAATTAAAATAAAATATTTTCTTAAATCTAGATTCATCTTGGTATGTTTACTTTGGGAAATTATTATTATTTTAAAAAGTGCAAAAAAGAACAGTAAGTTAAATATAAAAAAAGATGAGTCATATGACAAGCTGGCCTCAAATACCCCTTCTGTAACATTTTACGTGTCTGATGGCAGAAGGTAATATATATATTTTTAAGTTAAAAATGATTATTGAGATATCATTTCCAAGTATTCAAATTGTACAAATTTTAAGTATATAATTGTATTGATTCTAAAGTATGTAAGCCACATGGAATGTGGATGTATATTTCCGTTTCTCCCAATGTTTCCTCTTCCACTTACATTCATTTTCCTGCCTTAGCATATGCATCCTGAAAATCACTGATCTTTATTCTCTCACTGTAATTTTGCCTCTGTTACAGTGTCATATAAATGGAATCATACACAGCATAGTCTTTTGTGTGTCTTCTCTCAGTGAGCCAATTTTTTTAGATTAAATTACATGTCTGAATAAAAATATTTCATTCTGGGGCATACCAAAATAGTTTCTTCACTCACCACTAGACATACACCCATTTTTATTTTTGTCTTAATATTACTATGGACATTCAAGGATATTTTATCTGCCTATCTGCAGTATATGAGATGTTGAGTTTCTCAACTCAACACACTTGCCAATGACCAATATTGTTATTTAAAATGTGTCTTTTCCAGTGATTATGTAGAAGGATTAGGCTGTTAATTTTGATTTCTTTAATGACAAATTATGTTGACATTTTTTATGTTTGCATTTACAATAAACATGCACAATACACAGGCATATTCTTTGGCGCATTGTCTTTGTCTATTTAACCAAGTGGTTTGTTTTTTAATTTTTTGAGTGGTAATACTTTTTAATTATCTGTTTGATTTGAAAATACTTTCTCCCAGTTTGTTAGGCTGCCTTTTTAACTTACTATCAGTGTGTTTTGATGAAGAAAATTTTAATTTTAATGAAGCCTAACATTTTTGTATGTTATTGTTTATCCTTTTATGCCCTATGTAAGAAATCTTTGCCAAATGCAGGTTGGATTTTCCCCCAGGGTTGCTCCAAAAGGTTTTATAATTTTAGCACTTAAATATAATCCTGTGATCCATTTCAAATTAATTTTTTATATGGTGTGAAGACAAGGCAAAGATTATTTTAAAATATGAATATCCAATTCTTTAAGAAAAAAATGTTGAAAACATTGACTTTCACAATAAAACTCTTGATATCTTTAACAGAAATCAGCTGGTCACATTCACATATGTAAATGTGGTAATATGGGTACTATGGGACTCTATTTTTTCATTAGCCTATATGTCTAACCCCATTCCACACTATCTTGATTGCTGTATACTTACAATAAGTTTTAAAATTCCATGATGTAAGTGTGTCAACGTTGTTCTTCCTTTAAAAAATGCCTACAATCACAGTTTCTTGGGAGGCCAAAGTGGGAGGATTGCTTGAGGCCAGAAGTTTGAGACCAAGCTGGGCAATATAATGAGACCCTTTCTTTAAAAATCATTTTTTTAAATAGCCAGATGTGGTGGCACTCACTTGTAGTTCCTGCAACTCAGGAGTCTGAGGCGGGAGGATTACTTGAGCCAGGGAGGTTGAGGCTACAATAAGCTGTGATCACACTACTGCACTTCGGCCTGGGCAACAGAACAAAAACTTGTATCAAAAAATTAAAATTAAAAATTAAAACAAATAAAAATTATTTAGCATACTATAAGCTATTTGCATTTCCATCTAAATTAAAAATTTACTGTTTCAATTTTATCAAACAAAATATTGGGGCTCCAGTTGGAAGTGCATTAAATCTGGTGACATTAGGGATACAATTGAAATTTTAAAATATTGAGGCTCCACACAGTTGAACATATTCTATGTCTCTAGTTATTTAGGTTTTCTGAATATATTTTAGCAGTATTTTAATTATATAGGTGTTACACATGTTTTCCCAAAGTTTTCCCTCAACGTCTAATTCTGATAGTCTTAGAAATATTGCTATTCTTACATATGAATTTCCCCTTGTTTGTTGAAAGTATGTAGAAGTAAAGTTTTTAATAAATAATACATTAATCTTGCGTTCCATTGAAGTTAAACTCACTTCGTAATTCTAATAGAATTTTGTAGAGTATTTATAGTTCTCTGCATAGATGACCTGTTATTTGTGAAAACAAAATTTTTATTTTTCTCTTCCTTTCCAACCTCTATGTCATGTAGTCATTTTTACCATCTTGTTTCATTGGTTAGGATCTTTTCTACATTGTACACTAAAAATAGTGGCAGCTTATATTGTTTTCTGTATTCTTGAACATATAGGAAATCAGTCTGTCTTTAGTATTAAATACATCTTAGCTTTTCATGTATTTTTTACCACAAATGCCCTTTATCAACTTGAGGTAGTCCCCTTCTCTTTCTAATACAACAAATAATTAAGTGTTTAATTTTACACATGATTGTTCTGCAAGTGTTAAAATGACAGTGTTTGTTTAAAGTCTTTTTACATTGTGAATTATCATGATCATTTTGAGAGAGTAAATATTGTATTATTTGAATGAACAATACTTATTCATAGTAATATTATCCTTTATAACTTACCACATTCAGTGCCGTGTGCACAATTCATGGGGCCCAGCTCAAAATGAAAATATAGGCCCCTTTTTCACAGAGAAAGTAAACAGTGCCATTAAGGGCACTAAGTTAGACAGCTTCTCCCTTTCTTCCAGTTCTTCCTCTTTTTTAATTTTTTTTTTTTTTTTTAACTTTTAACTTCACAAATACAAGTGCAGGTTTGTCACATAAGTAAACTTGTACCATGGGGGTTTGTCGTACAGGTTATTTCATCACTCATATATTAAGCCCAGTGCCGATTAGCTATTTCTAAGTATAGTAATGGTGTTTTCTGTTTGCATTTAATATTGCTCATCGTAAAGAAAAACCAGTATTTTATAATTTTAGCACGACTTTTAACATTCATTCATAGATTGTGCAACACCAGTTTTAAGTACAGATGTAACAATATTTAACTCCAATATGGGATCACCAAATATACACAGATGATATTGTGTAGATCATGCATATTTTATTCTTAACAGAAAACTGGAAACACTGAAAAACTTTAATGCAACTCTTTTTATTTTGCTTCTTGATCATAAGCACCCTATAAAGACTGTCAATAGCTTACTGATGACTTGGATGAACAGTGGGGAAAAGTCTATAGATTGCTTTTTTCTTCTTTATTTCTGTCAAGATTTTCAGCATAACTGATTGGCCAATACCGAAATATTCATATGGCAAATGCAGCTTCTTTGGGTTGTCAGTGCCCTTGCCTAATCAGTCATACATAGTAATGAAAAGAGCACAGAATTCTCATGGCCCTGATGCATGGTTTTTCATGAAGACTCAGAGTGTGCACAAGGTAAGCCGCCCGAAAAGGTATACCTTGTGTTTACTTTGAGGCCCAATTAGCTGCCATGCATTGTGGGTTCACTAGAATTCTGAGTTCAAAGGGTATCAGAAACGGTACAGGCAAATGGAGGAGCAAAGTACCAAAACGTGCATTTTCTGTGACTCTCTGCTCACATGCGTCTTCTATGATCAAATCAGTGTTTGCTTAACACAACTTTAAGGATAAAATTAAGAATTTCAAGATGTGACACGAAGGCATGAAACCAAGTATGGGGTCTCTACAAATGCTGAACTCTGTCTAACTGCATAAGTCACAGGTCCACGGAGCAAGCCATGATACACATGTGAGATATGAGTGTGTGTGTATGTATGTGTATAAATATTTTTTTCATATTTTTTAAACCAGTATATTGTTACAAAAAGAAAATATTTAAATATTTTGTCCCTCACATTACACATTAAAATTTGTAAACATCTTATTCTAGTTATATTTGCTCTGTAACATATTCGCCTTTTTTATGCATTTTACATGGAATTTTCTCATTTAAGAAACTCCAGGGAATTACAGTCTTTTATAGGCTTAATTAGTTGTAGTTATTTTATTATTATCATTATTATCATGACTTATGTTATTATTACAACTACTGACATTTTCAAATATTAGATAATGAGTCACTAAAGCTATCCCTTTTGTATGACACCTATCATTATTTATAGAACACATGTTTTTCTAACAGTGTTACCAGATTAAATCTTACATTTCCTTTGCATCCCAGGGACATAAAAGAGTCAATGACATTCAAAGTCTCCCTTTAAGGGACAAGAGGATAAGGGACATAATGAAAATACTGGGGTGGTGATCACAAGAATGTAAATGTAATAAAATTGCATAGAACTAAATACACACATAGATACAAATGCATGCATGTAAACTGATGAAATCTGAATAAAATCAGTGGATTCTATCAATGTCAATTTCTTGGTAGTGATATTATACAAAATATACAGGATATTACCATTTTGAGAAACCGGATGAAAATATATGAGGTCTTTTTGTTTTATTTCTTTCAACTGCATGTTAATCAATGAAAATCTCAAAATAAGAAGTTTTATTTTCTTAAAAACAGGAAATGCTAAGAATGAGCATGAGAATTAGTAGTAAAGAAAAGTGCATCCGATGCTCTTCAACCATATATAATATGGACAGGGTTGGTGAAAATGTCTTATAAAAGATATGGGCTCATAATGATTTTTTTTCAATTAAAGATTTAAATGTTGCTATACTATATATATATATATATATATATATATATATATATATATATATTTTAAATGTGTTTTATCAATCACCCAAAGTTTCTATAACAGTGACATTCAAAGAGGTAATCTTTCTAATATTCTATGCAGGATTAATATTTTTTAAAATTTTTTCTTAGCTTTAATGAAGAAAAGACACCTTGTTTTTATTTCTTTACCTCTTTTTGTCATACCATCAAAGGTAAAATAAATAATCATGGATTCTAGCCTTATATAATTTTATTTTTACATGATATGTTACCTTTAGATTTCAAACGTTATCTATGGTGATTGTATTCTGTTTCCACCTGGATTTGTAAATGAAATTTTTAGATTTAAATAGTTGCAATAACCTACTCAGAGGAAAGACAAATCTGCAAAAATAAAATTTCACCTTATTGTGATGTCAGATTGACTAAAACTCAAGCTCCTAAATTCTATACTACTAAGGAGGAATTAGTCTTGTGTCTGGCATACAAAGATAGAGGAGGAACAATTTTTTGAATCCTGCAATGATGACAGGTGTAACTCAGTGTTTTAAAATTTGCAGAACAACCAGATATATTTGCCACTTTTCAAAAGAGATCCTAAGGCATTGCTGTATCTATAACTTCTATAGGGTTGTAAAATTTTCTGGTCAGCAGTTTCAAGAATATCATTTACTTAGGAGTGGTTCATAGTACCTCATAGTGGCTGTGATGTGGAAGTCAGCCAGAAACAGGGAGATAAAAGTGAAAGAGGTAATTATCTAGAGAACTAAAGTATAATATGCACTTGTGAAAGATGAACAAAAATGACTAGATGTTGCTTCAAATAAAGAGGTGACATTATAAGTCCAAGGAAAGAAGCAGTAATGTATTGTTTTATGGCTTATATATATGCACCATAAAAAGAAAATAGTGCGATACTTGGTAATGAGAGAATGGTAATCTGCAGGAAGTCGCCTTTAGACATTTTAAGAAAGACTCTTTAAATTGGCCAATGACTTCTGCAAGGACAAATTTTTTTATGCCAGATATATATTATAGAACAGATTTCATCCCTTAGTAAAATGTCGTAATCCAAGGATAATGTCTATCAATATTCCCACATTTGCATAATTAGGAGGGATGATTTTTTTTTTTTTTCTCTCTAGTTGAACTGTGATCTGGAAACATAGCTGAGACTAGCATTTTAATTACTCCTTATTGGGGACATATCTGTAATCTTGATAGCATAAAGGTCTACTTTTTTCCTTTGACGTTATAAGTAATTTGTGGGGGAAATTCTTACAGATTTTGAACATGTGGCTCCCATTGCTGTAGACAGACTATTTTCCAAAGATTGGTGGAAAAGTACCTCTGTTTTCAAATGCTCCTTTATAATATACCCTTCCTACTCTCCTATCAATAGATAAAATCAAGTTTGCTTCCCCATAAATCTGTGAGTTAGTAACTGCTTTGACTAATAGATTGCAGTAGTGGTGACACTGTCACTCCCAAATCTGGGTTAAGATGGTGTTTCTCAATCGGGGGTGGTGGCTTATGCCTGTAATTCCAGCACTTTGGGAGGCCAAGGCAGGCGGATCACCTAAGGTCAGGAGTTCCAGACCAGCCTGATCAACATGGAGAAACTCTGTCTCTATGAAAAAAAAAAAAAAAAAAAAAAAAAAAAAAAGATAATTTTTCTCTTGTTTGTTGGAACTGGCATGCTTACAATGCAGACCCACTGTGTAAGAGGTCTGATTTTCTGAGGCCACCTTGCTGTGTGGAAGCCAGACTACATGAGGCTCCATTGTACTACACAATTTTCATAGGTATGTGATGGCAACACATTGTGGTTTTAATTTTTATGTCTCTAATTATAGATGAAGTTGAGTATCTTTGCATATGCTAATAGGTTATCTGTATATCTATGCTAAGTGCTTTTAACTTCTGCCTGTTTGTTTCATGTAGGCTATTTTCTTATTATTAAGAATTGAGAGTTCTTTATGTATTCTGAATGCAATTTCATTATCAGGAATATGACTTGCAAGTATGTTTCCCGGTCTTAACTTGTTATTTCACTCTCTTAATAGTATCTTTCGAAAAGCAGATGTTTTCCATTTTAATAAAGTCCAATGTGTAAATTCAGCTATCTTTAATGGATTGTTTTTTTTAATATTGAACTTAAGTAATCATTCACTGACTCAAGATCACAGATTTTTTTTCCATGTTATTGTTCATGAGTTTCATAATTTTAAGTTTTATATTTAGGGTCATGATCCATTGTGAGGTATGTTTTTGGCATATAGTATATTGAATGGATTGAGATTCGTTGTTTTCACATGTGGATATACAATTGTTCCAGTTCTATTTGTTGAGAATATATATTTCTCTGCTGAATCGTCTTTGTAACTTTGTTGAAAATCAAGTAAATATATGTAAGTTTGCTATTTTTAGACTCAGTATTCTGAGCCATAGTGTGGTGTGTCTAAATAGATGACTGTAACACATAATCTTTAACACTGTAGCCATACAATAACTCTGTACATTGAGCTTCTTCTTTTATTTTTCAGAACTATTTTGATGACCCTAGTAACTTTTGATTTCTAAATAAATTTTAGAGTTAAATTGTCAATTTCTTTAAACTAGCTTGTATTTTGTTTAGCATTGCATTACATCTGTAAGATTGGGGAACAAGCAGTGTCTTAAAATATTGAGTTTTCCGGACCCTGACATTGTGAATTTATCTCGTGGTTGATATTTTTGTATTTCTATAAATATCTTTTGGCATTTGGGGGAACCAAAGTAAGTTACTTGAAAATGTTTAGCTCCTTTAGAATCTTGCTTTGGGAGCTGGAATGAGAGTAGTTTTTATTTTAGGGTTAATTTTGCCCCACCACTGAGTAAAACTCTTCTAGGTTTTCTACTAAAGTCCATTATTTATATGTGTATTATTTCTTATTGCGGGAAACGGTCATTATTCCTGGTCCTGTGTGAGCTTAGAGGGTTATTGTTTTTATTACTTTTGGGTGGTTCTTTTTCATTTTCACCCCATGCTCTTACATCCTCAATTTGATTAATATCCAGTGAAAACTTACTCAGAATTCCCTCTTGGTTCAGCTCTCTCTGCTCAGAGTTCTGTTTCATTATCTTTTGACCTCCATCCACTTCCAGCTCTGTCTCCCCCTATCAGTGAGACATACTGGCTCTATCTGGGCTTTTCCTTCTGTTGTGGTCTAGCAACTTTTCTCCAGGCATTAAACTGAACAAATCCTAAGATTACCTCATTTATTTTACTTCTATAAGTACATATTGTCCTTCATTGATATCTAACATATTGGGGAACATTATTTGTGTGTGTGTGTGTGTGTGTGTGTGTGTGTGTGTGTGTATGGGTGTGTGTATAAATTATCAGGTGTGAGAGTAAATCCAATCCTTTTGACTCCATCTTGACTGAAAGTGGATATGATTAGTTAATCTTATTCAATATTTGAAAATTTTTGTAAAGATAGAAAGAACTCACAGAATTGAAGGCCAAAGAACAAATGAAGGAAGAGGGAACAAGGATCTTACAGAGTCTTAAGATGAGTAAGCATTCCACAATCTTGTGCAAACAAAATTTATATCTTAATTATTTTTTTGTAGTATTTAATTCTAGGAACTGGCTTAGCTTTAGTAATAGGTATGAATATTATATATTTTTATTAGACAGAGTAAGAAATATGAAAGGAAAAATAGAAAATGAAGGAAAAAGTGAGGGAAAGGAAGATAAGAGAGTTGGGGACAACGGAAGATAAGGCCTATAACACACGCTTACACAAGGGCTCAAATTAATGGAAGAGAATTTATGCTCGATAAGGAATTTCAAGTACTAATACAAGAAAAATTCTCTGTAAGGAACCAAAACAATCAAGAAATATTTACCATATCCTAATTTATTAAAAGTGCTCATGGGAGATAGTCATAGGAAACATAACAGTCATATACAACCAATTAATTTCATTATTAGCTCCTTCAATTTGCCCGCCAGAGAAACAGTATTTGGTGTATATTTATTTCGAGATATTTTCTATGAAATTATTTTTTAAGTATAACAGTACTAAATATTTTGTTAGTTTTATTTTTGGCATTTTGTTTTTTTTTTTCATTCTTAATTTTGGTAATGCATATTTGTGTATTAAATACCATATGTTCATGATTTATTTTTAAAGAGATAAGAAACTCAGTAAATTCCTATTTTTCATTAGGTTAAATCATTTTTTTTTTCTTTTTCCAAATTTAATTTAGGTTCAAAGCGTACATGTACAAGTTTGTTACATGGGTAATTTATTGCATGTAGCTGGGATTTGGTGTAGAGATAATTTTGTCACCCAAGTAATCAGCTGTAATACCCCATAGGGACTGTGATGGTTAATACTGAGTGCAAAATTGATTGTATTGAGGGATATTAATTCTGCATGTCTCTGTGTGGGTGTTGCCTAAAGAGATTATCATTTGAGACAGTGGGCTGGAGGAAAGCAGATCCACCCTTAATCTGATAGGCACAATCTGATAAGCTTCCAGAAAATATAACTCAGGCAGAAAAATATGAAAAAGAGAGAGGGGCTTAGCCTCCCAGCCTACACTTATCTCCCATGCTGGATGCTTCCTGCCCTTAAACATGGGACTCTAAGTTCTTCAGCTTTGGGACTCCCACTAGCTCTCCTTGCTCCTCAGGTTGCAGAGAGCCTATTGTGGGACCTTGTGATTGTGTAAGTTTATATATATATATATGTGTGTGTGTGTGTGTATACGTATATGTATACGTATATATACGTATATATATGTGTATATATGTGTGTGTATATATACATATACACACACATACATATGTGTAGACTTTGTTAAGTAATAGGTGTATGTGTATGTATGTATGTGTGTGTGTGTGTATATAT
>NW_022436951.1:16180430-16190736 GCF_009761245.1 Sapajus apella
TTATATATATATATATGTGTGTGTGTGTGTGTATACGTATATGTATATGTATATATATATATATATATTCATATATCCTATTAGTTCTGTCCCTCTAAGAGAACCATGACTAATAAAATTATGGTACCAGGAATGGTTCTAGAGGAACAGAATATTAAGGATGGAGTTTTTTCATTGGTTTTGGGGTTTCCAAAGTTGGCTACTTAATATGATTAGACCCAAAAATGCTAAGGACTCTACTTCTAATAGTATGGAGAATGCTGGCAGTCCTTGGCAGAAACTGTTTAGAGAGTTATACAAAATAAATGCATTTGACACTCTTGATGCAATGCTCTTGAGAGGCAAGGAGTTTGGTGACTCTATATTTCATACCTTTGATCATATATGGAAAACCAAGGACATAATGAAGCTGGCTGGTTGTTCTCTAGGTCGGTGGGCAAAGCAATAAAAACTAAAAAATAAAATAAAATAAAAATTTAAAAAAAAGATGAATGCAATGATTCTCCCAACTTCAGAAGCAGATACTTAGCCTCAAATCTGCTAGAATTGCCCTGCATGAGAGACTTATCTTCTGTAGAGAAAGAGCTGAAACTGAGGAAAATCAGATACAAGCTCTTATCATGTGAATGGCTGACCTGCAATGAAAGATGCATGCACAGTCTCACCAAGTGTCTACTGTTAAAGTGAGGGCATTGATTGGAAAAGAATGGGAACCTGCAGCTTGGAATGGGGAGGTGTGGGAGGAATCTGATGTTGCTGAGAACACTGAGTTTGTAAACTCTTATGAACCTTTTTTGTCAGAAGGAACAGCTTCCCCGTCCACAGTAGTGGCAATGTCGCCTCCCAGACCAATTGTATCATCAGCCTTTCCACATTTGTCTGAGGAGATAAACCCTGCTCTGCTTCAGAGAACAGTGATGGCCTCCACTGAGGCAGTTGCCAGGCAAGATAATGTTGATTCTCCTCAGGAGCCATGCCCAACACCCCTGCTTGCTTCTAGACCTACAACTAGACTAAAGTCCCAACAGGCTCCTGGAGATGAAGTTGAGGGTGTGATCTGTGAGGAGGTGTGATACACTTGAAAATAACAGTTTGAGTTCCCTAATTTATATAAACAGAAATCTGGAGAACAGGCATGGGAATAAATATAATGAGTATGGGATAATAGTGAAAGAAACATACAGTTGCATCAAGCTAAATTTATTGATTTTGGCCCACTAAGTAGAGACTCTGCATTTAATGATGAAGCTCAAGGATTTAAAACAAAGGTCCTAATAGTTTATTTGCTTGGTTATTTGAAATATGGATTAACAGATGTGAGTGAGCTGGAAATCCCTGATCTCCCTTGGTTTTATGTAGAGGAAGGGATCCAAAGTCTTAGGGAGATTGGGGAGGTGGAGTGGATTAGTCACTTTAGACCTACTCCTCCCAGATGGGAGGGTCAAGAAGATGCACCCTTGACAAGGGCTTTGTGAAATAAATTTGTGAGGGCAGCACCTGCATATTTGGAGAGCCCTGTGATTGTTTTTCTCTGCATGTCAGATCTAATGCTCGGAACTGCAGTCACTCAACTATAAAATTTAATACAATGGGAACACTTGAATCCCTAGGTGGTAGGGGCCAAGTGGCAGCACTCAACTGTCAAAGGTAAAGTGGGCATAGCTACTGTAATGGACAGCAGAGGCAAAGCAATAAACAGAATAGCCTGCTTATGTAGAGCTCTGGCATTGGCTAATTAATTATGATGTTCCCAGAAGTGAAATTGATAGGAAGCCAACTGCATTCCTACTTAAATTAAAGAAACAGAAAACTGCTAGGTCCAATGAACAAAAGACTAATTTGAATTATAAAAACAGAATTACAGCCCCTCAGTCAATTTCCAGATTTAAGCCAGTTTACAGACCCAGAACCCCTTGAATGAAGTGTAGGCTGGATGCCCTTGAGGAAGGACTCCACTACATTACCAACAACTTATACAGTGAAGTTTTGTCCCATCCTTCCACAAGGAGATCTCTGGCCTTTCACCAGGGTAACTGTGCATTGAGAAAAGGGAATTTGATCAGCTATTTCAGGGACTACTGGACACTGGCTGTGAGCTGATGTTGATTTTCAGGGACCCAAAATGTCATTTAGTACTCCAGTTAAAGTAGGGGCTTATATAAATCAGATAATTAATGGAGTTTTAAATCAGGTCTGACTTACAGTGGGTCCAGTGGGTCCCTGGACTCATTCTGTGGTCATTTCCTCAGTGCCAGAATGCATAATTGGCATAGACATACTTAGGAGCTGGAAGAACCCCCACATTGGCTCCCTGACTGGTAGAGTGAGGGATGTTATGGTGGGAAAGGCCACATGGAAGCCATTAGAGCTGCCTCTACCTAGAAAAAATAGTAAATCAAAAACAATATTGCATTAAATGTGTCCCAGAGATTCTGGTATGTTGTGTATTCATTCTCGTTATTTTCAAAGAACATCCTTATTTCTGCC
Organism: Sapajus apella; assembly: GCF_009761245.1. Classification (NCBI taxonomy): domain Eukaryota; kingdom Metazoa; phylum Chordata; class Mammalia; order Primates; family Cebidae; genus Sapajus; species Sapajus apella. The sequence goes on from NW_022436951.1 coordinate 16,182,918, forward strand.
TTCATTTCATTGTTTATCCAGTCATCATTGAAGAGCCAATTGTTCAGTTTCCACAAAGTCGTGAGGTTCTGAGTTAGTTTCTTAATCCTTAGTTCTAGTTTGATTGCACTGTGGTCTGAGATACTGGTTGTTATGATTTCCGTTATTTTGCATTTGCTGAGGAGTGATTTACTTCCAATTATGTGGTCAATTTTAGAGTAGGTGTGATGTGGTGCTGAGAAGAATGTATATTCTGTGGATTTGGAGTAGAGAATTTTGTAGATGTCTATTAGGTTTGCGTGGCCCAGGTCTGAGTAAATAATATTGTTTTAAAATTCTAACATCCAATTACTCATTGCTAATATAAATAAAATGGACTATTGTCTGGCATGCACAGCGTCCAGCACTGCACAAGGGTTCAAAGACCTAAGAGGGGACGGTGGGAGATGAAGAAAAACACAAGACAGACATAGAAGAAAGCGGGTCCAGGCAGTCTGGGAAAGTGAAAGTATCAGTTTGCCCAGCCCCCTCCTGCCTCAGAGTACTTTATTATATCTGTTCACAAAGCACATAGCAGAGGGAGGGTGAAGTTACCCAGAACAGCCTGTGGTTATAATTTTCACATTTCAGTTAACACACCTCAGCTAACAACTATCTTGCAGCAAGGTCAGTGAAAGCTGGTTATCTATCTCTAGGCCCAACTTCTCTTCTCTGAGACATACAAATTCCTATTAGGGTTCGCTTCTCTTAGAGTTCACTGAAAGTTCACAGCAGCCTTGCTGCTGATCCTCCCAGATGGGACGGGCTACTCTGGCTCTCTACACTATTGTAAATAAATAAAAAACAAAACCAATATTGCATCCCTGGAGGGATTGCAGAGATTAGAGTCATCATCAAGGAGTTGAAAGATGCAAGGGTGGTGATTCCCACCACATCCCTGTTCCTTTCCCATTTGGCCTGTGCAGAAGATGGGTCTTGGAGAATGACAGTGGATTATTCTAAGCTTAACTAAGTGATGACTCTAATTGGAGCTGTTGTACCATATGTGGTTTCATTGCGCGAGCAAATTAACAAATCTCCTGGTACCTGGTATGGAGCCATTGACCCGGCAAATGCCTTTTTCTCCATTCCTGTCCATAAGTCCCACAAGAAGCAATTTATCTTTAGCTGACAATGCCAGCAATATAACTTTAAGGTCCTACCTCAGGAGGACATCAACTCTCTGGCTTTGTGTCACACCTTGATCATTTTTTTTGCTTCCACAAGATATCACATATTACATTTATGGCATTATGCTGATTGGATCCAGTGAGCAAGAAGTGGCAAACGCACTGGACTTATTGGTGAAACATTTGTATGCCAGAGATGGGAAATAAATCTGACTGAAATTCAGGGAACTTCTACCTCAGTAAAATTTCTAGGGGTCCACTACTGTGGGGACTGTTGAGATATTCCTTCTAAGGTAAAGGGTCAAATATGCATTTGACCCTTCCTACAATCTAGAAAAAGGCGCAATGCCTAGTGGACCTATTTGGATTGGGGAGGGGGGGCAACACATTCCTCATTTTGGTGTGTTATTCCAGCCCATTTATTGAGTTACCCAAAAGGCTGCCAGTTTTGAGTGGGGTCCAGAACACGAGAAGATTCTGCAACAGGTCCAGGCTTCTGTGCAAGCTGCTTTGCCACTTGGGCCATAAGACCCAGCAGATCCAGTGATGCTTGAGGTGTCAGAGGTACATAGGGATGATGCTTGGGGTATTAGGCAGGTTTCCATCAGTAAATTACAGCAAAGGCCTCTAGACTTTTGGAGCATGGCCCTGTCATCTTCCACAAATAACTACTCACTTTTTGAGAGACAGCTCTTGGCCTGTGACTAGGCTTTGGTGGAAACTGAATGGTCATCAAGTCACCATGTGTGGTGGTGGCATCACTCATCATCACCCCTAGTGACCCACTAACAAAACTTTTGCTTCCTGTTCCTATGACATTACATTCTGCTGGTCTAGAGGTCTTAGTTCCAGAGGGAGGAATGCTGCCACCAGGAGACACAACAGCGATTTCATTAAACTGGAAGTTAAGATTGCCACCTGGACACGTTGGGCTCCTCCTACCTTTAAGTCAACAGACTTAGAAGGGAGTTACAGTGTTGGCTGGGGTAACTGAATTGGACTATCAAGATGCAATCAGTCTATTACTTCACAACAGAGATAAGTAACATTATGCAAGGAATACAGGAGAGCCATTAGGACATCTCTTAGTATTACCATGCCCTGTGATTAAAGTCAATGAAAAACTAAAAAAGCCCAATCCAGGTGGGACTACAAATGGTCCAGATCCTTCACAAATGAAGGCTTGAGTCACTCCACCAAGAAAAAAAAAAACAGTACTTGCTGAGGTGCTTTCTAAAGGCAAAGGGAATGCAGAATGGGTAGTAGAAAAAGGTAGTCATCAATTCCAGCTATGACCACATGACCAGCTGTGGAAATGAGAACTGTAACTATCATAAGTATTTCCTCCTTTATTGTTAAAAACATGTTTGTCCATGTATACACTTATATTAAGAAAATATTTTATTTTCTCTCCTTTCCTTTTTTTCTTTTCTTTCGTTATTTCATTTTATTTCCTTTTCCTTTCTCATGTGATATAACATTTTTTGACTTCATATCAGCTTATGTAATAGTATTTCGACTGGGGATTGCTATGTTTCTGGTTATATGAAGGAAGTTGTATTATGTTAGGCACAATTATGACTTCATTATTGTATTTATTTTAAGATTATGTATGATCTCAGGAGATGTATTTTGGTTCAAGTTGACAAGGGGTGGACTTGTGATGGTTAATACTGAGTGTCAACTTGAATGGATTGAGGGATATAAATTATTGATTCTGGGTGTGTCTGCATGAGTATTGCCAAAAGAGATTAACATTTGCATCAGTGGGCTGGGGAAGGCAGATCCTACCTTAATCTGGTGGGCACCACCTAATCAGCTTCCAGAAAATATAAAGCAGGCAGAAAAATGTGAAAAGAAGAGATGGGTCTAGGCTCCCAGACTACATCTTCCTCCTATGCTGTCTGCCTCCTGCCCTCAAACATAAGACTCCAGGTTCTTCAGTTTTAGGACTCAGACTGGCTCTCTTTCCTCCTTAGGTTGCAGACAGCCTATTGTGGGACCTTGTGATTGTATAAGTTAATACTTAATAAGCTATCCTTTTTCATATATAATACATGTAAAGTATGTATTATATATATATATATATATATATATATATATATTAGTTCTGTCCCTCTAGGGGAGCCCTTACTAATACAGTGACTTTTTCAATCCTTACCTTTCTCCTACACTTCACCCTCAAAATGCCAAATTTTTATTGCTCCCTTCTTTATGCCCATGTGTACTGAATTTTTGCTCCCATTAATAAGTGAGAATATGCAGTTTTTGCTTTTCTGTTTCTGCATGAATTTACTTAGCATAATGGCCTCCACTTCCATCCATGTTGCTGCAAAGGCCAAGATCTCATTTTTTATAGCTGAATAGTATTCTATGGAGTATATACAGCACATTTTCTTTATCCAGGCCACCCCTGATGGGCATCTAGGTTGATTTTATGTCTTTGCTATTGTGAATAGTGCTGTGGTGAACATATGCGTGTGTGTGTCTATAACAGATGAATTTACATTACTTTGGGTATATACCCAATAATGGAATTGCTGTGACAAAGGACAGTTATAAGTTATTTGAGAAATCTCCAGACTGCTTTTCACAGTGACTGAACTAATTTACATTCCTACTAGCAGAGTCTAAGCATTCCCTTTTCTCCTCAACCTCACTAGCATCTGTCATTTTATGACTTTTTAAAAAATAGCTATTCTGACTGATGTGAGATGGTATTGCATTGTGGTTTGCATTTGCATTTCCCTAATGATTCATGACATTGAGCCTTCTTCGATGTGTTTGCTGGCTGCATGTATGTCATCTTTTGGGAAGTGTCTGTTCATGTCCTATGCCCATTTTTTAATGGGGATGTTTGCTTTTGACTGATTGATTTTTTTTTGTATTCCTTATGGATTCTGGATATTAGACCTTGGTCATATGCATACTTTATCAATATTTTTCTCCCATTCTATTTGTTATTTATTTACTCTGTTGATAGCTTCTTTTGTTGTGCAGACACTCTTTAGTTTAATTAGTTCCCACATGTGAGTTTTTGTTTTTACTGCATTTGCTTTTGAGTCTTTTTCATGAAGTCTTTTTTTGGGTCACTATCTAGAATGGTATTTCCTAGTCTTTCTTCTAAGGTCTAGTTTTAGGTTTTACATTTAAGTCTTTAATACATCTTGAGTTAACTTTTTTTGTATTGTGAAAAATAGAGGTCCATTTTCAATCTTCTTGATATGGTTAACCAGTTACCCACACACCATTCATTCAACAGGCAGTACTTTCCCTATTGCCTGTTTTTGTCAGCCTTGTCAAAGATCAGATAATTGTAGATGTGAAGCTTTATTTATGGAAGTTGTAGGTGGAAGCTTACCTCTTCCACCAGTCTATGTGTCTGATTTTGTACTTGTACCATGCTATTTTGGTTACTGTGTCCCTGTAGTATAGTTTAAAGTCTGTCAGTGTAATGTGTACAACTTTGTCCTGTTTTCTTAAAATTGCTTTGGTTGTTCAGGCTCTTTTTGCTTTCAAATTAATTTTTAGAATTTTTTTGAAAAATGTTGTTGGTACTTGATAAGAATAGCATCTAATCTGTAAATATTATTGGACAGCATGGTTATTTTGATAATATTTATTCTTCCTATCCATACGCATGAGATGTTTTGTAATTTGTTTGTGTTATCCCTGATATCTTTTAGCAATGTTTTGTAGTTTTTGTAGATATTTTCACCTTTAGCTCTGTTCCTAGGTATTTTACCCTATTTTTTTCTTCTTCCTTTTTTTTTCTATTGTGATTGAAATTGCATTTTTGACTTGGCTCTCATCTTGGACATTATGACTATAGAAACACTACTGATTTTTGTGCATTGATTTTGTTTCCTGAGACATTGCCGAAGTGGTTTATTAGCTCTAGGAATTTTTGGACAGACTATGGGCTTTTCTAGGTGTATTGAAATATTGTCCATGCAGAGAGATAGTTTGACTTCCTTTCTTCTTAGTTGGTTGTCTTTTATTTCTTTTGTCTGTTTGCTCTGGCTAGGCCTTCTAGTACTATGTTGAATAGGAGTGATGACAGTGAGCATTTTTGTCTTTTCCTGGTTCTCCAGGAAAATGCTTCCAGCTTTTGCCCATTTAGTATGGTATTGGCTTTGGCTTTGTTATAGACGGCTTTTATTACTTTGAGGTATACACATTCAATGCCTAGTTTGTTGAAGAGTACGCTATTTTATTGCCTCAAGAAAACATGTAAATTATAATGTCCACACAACGGCATTCTGAAATGCCATCATAAGTGATCTAAATTTATCTCCTTCTTATACTCTCGTCTACTTCTTTCTTACAGCGCTATATTTAAAAGAGTAATTAGCATTCGCTAGCATTAAAAATATGGATAAATTTATTCTAGAACAGACTGAAAAGATAGGAATGGAAACGGAAAACAGAATTCATTCTTCTAATTCCTTCACTGGAGAATTTGCTCATATCTTTATGACCATTTGTCCTCAAAGCATTTTTTTCCCTGTATTTGAGTCTCAAAATTATGAAATCAAAATATTTCTTTCTTCTTCAAATGCCAGAAAAATCAGAGGATTTTCTTAAAATGCCTGTTGCCATAATTATTTAAATGTTTTATTCTAAAGTTAATGTGGGCTTAATTTGCTTAAATATTAATGGTTTATTTTTTATCATGAATTTTACCCAAATAAGTTCAAAGAGTCACAATGAAGAAAGCTCTTTGCCAGCTATCAATCTGAGTCCTGAGTATTTCTTTGTATCTAATCATTTTTATTACATTAATGACCATCAATTGTTGAATATATATCAAAATTCCTTGTTGACTTTCTCAGAAAATTCCCATTTACATGCAAATAAATATATATCTATACATGTATATTTATATAAATGCAGTATATATATTTACTAATAAATAAAAGAAATATGTTATTATACATTATATTTTGAATCACCAAAAGCTTTTACCACTAACAATAACTTTTTAATATTATAAATATTTAATATATTAATTTGTGTACAGAAGAATATTTCATTTAGATATAGAAAGGTAAACAAAACTCCCATTCTGAGAAACAATTAAATTATCTCTCCCTTTTCCCCTTTTCCATCAGAATAAAATGCTGTTTTGAATGTTTGGTGTAGGTGTGCTTAGATATGTCTATAGGGTAAATTCACAGAAATAGAATTACGACATCAAAGTCTATATACGCCTCAAATGTAATTAAGTGCTCATTAATAAAGTTAATTTGAGTTATGAATATCTGATTCTCCCAAACATTTTGTGTTTTCCAGGTTACGGTGATACATCAAATATTTTACACCATCTGGCTTTCAAACATCACCTACCAAATGTAACAAAACAAAAAATTGTCACAAAATATGAAATAGGATCCTTCCTCCTTTGATGTTATAGGTGAGGCCCCATAGCTGTGATGCTCTGTTCCAAGTTTTAACACTTTACTGAGCTGTTTTTACACTATATCCAAAGTGGTTTTACGAAATCAGTATTGAGGATGTGATGAATTAATAAGTAAAGTCCTCTTTATACTATGATTTTTTGGAGAGGGCAGAATTTACAACCTACAACTGCAGCACAAAGAGGGCCGATCAGAATCATTTTATTTATTTTTCAGATGTGAAATGTGAAACCTCAGAACTGACAAGTGAAGTAAAGGTGAGTGGCTGGCTGGAGAAGACATATCAGAATCAAGAGGAACAGCTAAATTGAAATCTGTCTTTTGAGGGTTTTCAGCATAAAGATGCTTGTATTTTCCCAATGTCCAGGGAAATCTTTGGAAACTAATCGTGGTGGAATAAAACTTAAAGATACATAGCCACAGAGGCATGCCTGAAGGTGCAAAGTTATTGCATAGAGAAAGTCTCTATGGGATTAAACTGCTGAAGGCAGGAGTGAGATAAACTGATAAATGGAATGACCACCTAGATGAGACATATCCCAAGGGAATGACTCAACCAAGAGCAAACTGAGAGCACCAAAATGCTTCATGGGTAACAGAGTCACCATTAGATTTATTTCACTAAGATAATCCTGAAGACATATTTAAAGTAACTGAGCCATGCATACATTTGTACTATCTTTTCTTACAAAATATTATCCTCCTGGCCCCAACACAAGAGGAACTATAAAAGCAATTATTGAGTTCAGGGGAATATGGAATTGCATAGAGAAGAAACCAACTATAATGTCTCCCTTCTTCACTATAGGCTTCTCATTTATAGTGAGAATTATTGGATTTTTGAACCACAAATTAAGGATGTATGAATAAAAGAATAAAACAATTAATTTATCTTTATAACATTCTTGTTTTATTTTAATGCATGTTTTCAAATGTAATTATTAATACAGAGAATACAGATTTTGCTGTGTAATATAAAAATTAAAAAGTATTGACAACATACTCGAAGTATTTTACTATATTGCGGACGATAAAGAATATATGGTCCGGCCGGGCCCGGTGGCTCAAGCCTGTAATCCCAACACTTTGGGAGGCCGAGGCGGGTGGATCACGAGATCAACAGATCGAGACCATCCTGGTCAACATGGTGAAACCCCGTCTCTACTAAAAAAAAAATACAAAAAATTAGCTGGGATTACAGGCATGCGCCACCATGCCCAGCTAATTTTTTGTATTTTTTTTTTAGTAGAG
>NW_022436951.1:16190836-16234851 GCF_009761245.1 Sapajus apella
AAAAAAAAAAAAAAAAAAAAAAAAAAAAAATTAAAGGCCATTCTTCCTTCATGTGATCAGTTGAAATTGTTCCAGGCCTACACTGCAGCTGAGCTACTTCCTCAGCCCATTTGTGCTTTCTTCTCCTTTGCACAGGCATTGACACTAAGTGTACTTAAAACCTGCCAGCTAAATTTTCTTTCAGAGTCTGCAAATAGAATAACCCAATTAACAATACGCACAGCAGTTTGCTTAATATTAAAACAATTTTCTAGTGGGAGAACTATTAATATTAACAACTCAAGATAAGAAAACATAGAAATACATATATTTAATAATAATGAAGTAAACATATCTATGGTGAGTGTTTTCAAAAACTTAAGACACTGCTTTTTAATGAAATTTTGAAATTATTCTAGCAAACGAATCCATAGATGAAAGGAAACAGCATATTTAGATACATTTTTTCTATGAAAAAGCATGCCTATACAATAAGAAACATTGCTTTGTCAGATAATAGTTTTTATTTTCCTATCTTATCATTTCTGGGAAACCAATCATATGTCTGTTATTATTTCAGACACTTTTTGATTTTTTATGTCTTTATAAGACCTAGATCCTATTTCTCAATTTTAAAATATTTTCCTATATTTCCCTTATTTCATTGCCTGCTTTCTCTTACTCAAATGCCATCAGCTAGATTTAAGCCTCTTATTACTCAAGATTAATGATTTTGTTCTGCAGTAACCTTGAAATCCAGAAAACCCAATGATGTAACAAAATAAAAGATTATTTTTTGGCCTAGAAAAGTTTGCTGCATTCTGGTGGTTCTTTTGGTTAATTTCTTTCTTGGCAGTGACTCATGAATCTAGTTCTCTTTCATTGTATGTGTTTATCATCCTAAGTTGTGATCTCCATCTCATTTTAGTATTAAAGACGACAGACAAAATATTATTCAGCCTGGAAGTAACGCATATCATTTCTGTTTGAAGTTCTCTAGGAAGGACAGTCTTCTGTGTTTCCTGGGAAGAGGGGCATACCAGGTGTTGATGAGCACTTGTATGTCAACAATCCTCCACCCAGACCAATGCTGTAACCAAAATCGTGATCTACTGTGTAACATAATAGGAGTCACATTCCAGTCAATTAAAAAAAAAAAAAAATAGATGTGATTGTATTATTCTGAATTATCCAGCTCTCAGTAAAGAAAATACTATTTTGAAATCATGAATACAAAATACAACTTTTTTCTTTTCTGTTGATATCCTAGTTTTGTTTTGTTTTGTTTTGTTTTGAGTCCAAAGACTGTTAACTCACATTCAAAGACAACTGAAAAAAAAAATTAACATTTGTTCAGTAATATTGGCCTTCAAATAGATCTGTGAAACATCTTTCCAAATTGTCTTCTAAAATCCTTTATAAAGTTTCATAGGTTAGAACTTCTCCAAGTCTATTTGCTTACAGATTGTATATTACGTTGTGTTTAAAAATATAGTCAAACTATAGAACATGTTACTATTTTAATATTAATTATCCAGTTATAAGCTAAAACATTAGAAAAAAATTAAAACAACACTACATTAAGACTCAGATAGATGTCTATTTCATTTTTTATCTAGGCTCTATTTAGTGAAGTGTTTTCTGTTTGAGTGTATAAGATAAATACCTTAAATCTATGCATCTCAGACACTTAGAAAAATGACTAATTTCTAAAATCACTTCCTAAGCACTGGGATTCTGTGGTTTTATGAAACCATATGTCTATCTTTATTTTAATAAACATAGACTAAGCTCAAACTTCCATTATAGGTCAGAAGATGCCTTGGGCACATATGTTATATACAAGAAATTCTATTATTGACTTAGCTATAGATCATTTTGATTTTGCATGAAAAATGGGTACTTCGCTTTGCTCCACTTTCCTCAGTTGATGATCAAAGTGTCACTGCCTGATTGTCTATTATAGAGAGGACATTTTTGTCATGCTGTTAGCTCTAATAATGTATAGAAAAAAACTTGGCCAGCAATGCATTTACATTCCTGCTTTACAGCTGGGCTCTCCAACTGTTCCTTCTGTTAAGGTATATTTTAGATATTGTCGGTAAGTAGTAGCAACCTTATGATGGAAAGAATGGATGGAGGTTAAGCAATTCCATGACAATGACACACCTAAACAAAAAGAAGAAAGATGATGACAGGCAACAGACAATGAGGTTACAGAAGTCAACTGCATAAGGTGACCGGTCAGTGAAACAAATACATGACAGCAACAAAAACAGGACGGAAGCCAGATCTGGATCCTGAGCAAAAAGTCGGATGATCAGCAGCAAATAAAACTTCAAAGCTTGATAGTTCCTAGCTTTACTCCATTATGATAATTGAAAAACATTCACACATGGATTGACTTTGACTCATAGGCATGTATTACAGCATGGTATTGCTACTACATTTTGAAGCCAAAATGTAAACGCTTGATGCATATTTAATTTAAGCAAGAATTTGAAAAGAACAGTTGAAAATGTTAATAAGCACTTCTTCAAAGACTTCAACATTTATATTTAACTTTTTATACTGATATTAAGATGCTATAAACAAAGAAAACTAGCACATAGTTTGGGCACTCTTGTAGCATATCTCAAGTTAAGACTCCATTATCTTTGGGGGATCTAACTGTATCTTTGTTTAGGTGAAAGTTTGTGGTTATAACCTAGCCAGATATACATACAGCTGTGTCACATTGGAAACATGTCCCAAATAGTAAACAAAAGTATCCCATAGAAAAAGACTAGTAAAAATTCAGAGAAAAACTAAATGACATTAAAATTTTTTTTTTCTTGGAGTAAAGAAAGAAGTATCACAGGCAGTTGCAAAGAGATAACAGAGATATATGCACTCAATTGGGTATGTTAGGAGATTCCGAAATAAAATATTCAAATTCAAATTCCAAATACTTGCATGCCAAGTTCTTATGTGCTGTAGTATCTGGCCGCAAATTACCTCTATAGTACTAAGTTTTTAAACACCCTAAATCTCACTATTGATATATACATAATTACAAAGAAAACCAGGCCAGCTGTGGTGGCTCACGCCCTGCAATTCCAGCACATTGGGAGACCAAGGTGGGTGGATCACCTGAGGTCAGGAGTTCAAGACCAGCCTGGCCAACATGATGAAACCCTGCCTCTACTAAAAACACAAAAATTAGCCTGGTATGATGGCAGGCGCCTGTAATCCCAACTACTTTGGAGGCTGAAGAAGGAGAATCACTTTAACTCAGGAGGCAGAGGTTACAGTGAACCGTGATCCTGCCACTGCGCTTCAGCCTGGGCAGCAGAGGAAAACTCTGTCTCAACAATAACAAAAAAAGAAAAACCAGAGTAAGTTCTGCTCACATAATACATCTTTAATCAGCTCCTGGTATATGTGAATGACTTGCAAAAGGCATGGAGGCCAAATTTTAATATGAGACACATAATATTGGGGGAGTGTGGACAACGAAGTGTGCCGTGATAGAAAGTGTTTCTAGATTTATTTTTAAAGTACATTACATGGTAATTTTTATTTGTGCAAAAAATAAGTGTGCAAAAAATTTATGAGAAAGAATATAGCAAATAATGCACATGAGTTTTATCTACCTTGTGACTATCTTACCAGATATTCAGATACTCTATCACTGCTTTCATGCCTTTCCTCTTCTTAATCTTTCTCTCCTCTCTCCCTTCCTCTTTTTCCTTTCTCTCCCCCTTCCTGTTACCTTCTTTCTGTACACACAAACACACACACACACACACACACACACACACACACACACACACACACACACAAAATCCTGGAACAATTTGAGAAGTTGAAAACCTTATGGTGCTTAATTTCTAAATACATTAAATATGTGTTTGCTAACAAAACAGAAATTAACACAGCAGCTATCAAACTCAGTATATTTAGAAGTAATATTTTGTATAATTTATCATCAGCATACAATTTTGTCAATAAAGTTTCCCACATTTTGCCTTGATCATTGAACTAAGTCTGAAATTTGGAGTAGCATGTAGTATAATGTTGACAGAGATAAAAGGAGGTTTTGGAACTTGATGTGATGAGTTCCAATATTTGTGTGCTAGGAAAGCTTACTCTCATAGGCATCAGATTTTCCAATAGTCTAAATTTTTGTTTAAGGACATACAGATTATGTTTAGATCATAACAGCATAAGAGGCAGAATTCAACAAAGTGAAGTGCTATTAAATGAAACCCTGAAATTTTTTACATGTGGGCATGGTGGCTCACACCTGTAATCCCAGCAGTTTGGGAGGCTGAGGCACAAGGATCACTTGAGTCCAAGTGTTTGAGACCAGCTTGGGTAACATACTGAGATGCTGTCTGTACAAAAAAAAAAAAAAAAAAAAAAAATGGCAAGGGCAGGCAATGTGGCTCAAATCTGTGGTCCAACATACTTGGAATACTGAGGTGGGCAGATTGCTTGAGCCCAGAAAGTTAAGGCTGCAATGAGTCTTGATCACACCATAGCCTGGGCAATGGAGCATGACCTTGTCTCAAAAAAACAAAAACAAAAACACAGCTTTCCTCAATACTGTGTATCTAGAATAACAGGAAAACACAGAAGAAAAATTACTTAATGGTATCTTTATATCTAAGCCTGTTCACAACGTTTGCTTTCTCCGCATGTTAAAACTATTACATAAATTATTAATCCATTCACTAATTTAGCAAATATCCAATGAGTGATTACTATACATTAGGCTTTTCATAGATAAACTAAGCATATACTGATGAACTAACAGGAAAGCTCCTGCTAAGAGTAGTTTAGAAAAAGGATCAGAGGAGATGGAAAGCAATGATAAATGAAATTGTTTGTCCTAATAAGGAGTTCAGAATCTATTTTATTACTAGGTAATTTATTATCTTATTTCGATATAATGAGAAAAATAAAGGTATAATAATACTTAATATACTAGGCATATTACACTTATAATAAGTATAATATAGTTTCCAGATAAGCCATTAAAAGTAATTATATAAATAAGTACAACAATAAATGATTTGAGAATCCCAATGATTTAACTTCTAGAAACATTAATCTAGATACTATTTGAACATATGTTTTAGAATGTTTGGTCAATATACGGAAAATGTGACTCCAGTTCTCCACTCTCAACACTTCACCTACGACCTCCTGCATTTATCCACACTCTTTGCAACGTGTCTTTGCAGCAACTCTTGTCATTTCTATGTCTCCATGCCTTTAATCTGGTTTGGCCTTGTGAATTTTAGCTTATAGGATGGGAGTAGAGTGTTAGCACTGCTGATCTGACTCTGAGCCTTATAAGCATTGCATACTTCCGTCTCTCACTAGGACTTCAGTAATCATGCTGAGAAGATATGCAGGCTACGCTGCTGGATGGAAAGACACATGAAACAGAGCCAGGTCAGAGTAGAGGTTATCCTGCATCAGCCAACAGCCAGCTGTCTGACAGACACGTGACTGAGTGTAAGCCAAGACCGTAAAATCCCCATCAAGTGAAGATCATCAGAAACATCTAGTTGTTTTGTAGACTTGTGAACATTGGAAAGAATGATTATTTCTTTAAGCCATCAACTTTTGGGGTAATTTGTTATTCATTAAGAGGTAAGTATGGCAAAAAAAAAAGTGTTAGTAAGGAAGACAGTTAGAAAACTATTGTAACAGTGGAGGTCAGTGAAGATTTTGTCATGGATTAAGAATCTAATATTAGAAATGGAGGAAAGGACAAGAACATGTTTGGTATGTGTTTTGGAGATCAGTTCTGGAGGACTTCTAGATGGCTAATGGTTTGAATGTGTGTGGACAGTGACAGTGATTACTAAATGACATCCAGTATTTCTTTTCCATTGGTCATTTCATTAGTAGAACGTTTTGATCATAAACAAGGTTGGAATGTTTCTGTAGTATTGAAACTGGCTAAGTATAATTCAAATCAATAAATAGTATAAAAGGAAGAAGACATACTTACTACTCATTGAAATAGTTATTTCCCTGATATATGTAATAATTTGACTATCTAATGGAAATAACTTTGGAATAATTGCTGATCATTCTGGAAAAGCTCTACTTAGAAAACAAATTTGATGCTATTCTTTATTTTATTTTAATTTTAACTTGGCATAAATTTTTTCCCTCTTAATTTATACATATTTTCAGTATCAATTATTAGTAAATGATTAAATGCATGTTTAAAAGTGGCTATTGCCTCATAGTTTTGATGTGCAATGCTATAATTTCAGTACTATGTTTCAATCAATATGATAGAAATTTTCAGCTGCTTTTAAGTTCCAGGACTCTTACTTTTTAAGGATTTTCATATTATAAAAGTGCAATTACCATATATTTTTTTCTCTTACTAATGAGCACAACAGAAAAAAAAATGTGTTTTTTTTGTTATTGTTGTTAAAACTGTACAAAATGTCATTCAAATTGCACATAACTTTTACAATGTGAAAACTAAATCAGTCATAAAGCTTTAGAAAATACCTTTTCAATGTTTTGAAGAATATCACAATTGCCCTTAAAACATTTTGAAAATGATAAAATATTCCAATGACCTGTTTAGTTATACATTGATTATAACACTAATTTGATTTTAATATTATGATAGTTAATTTTATATGTCAATTTGATTGTGATTCAGGGTGCCCAGGTATTTTATTAGATATTACTCTGAGAGTGTCTGAGATGTTGTTTGAAGGAAACATTAACATTGCATCTGTACACTGAGTAAAGCAGATTGCCCCTGCCCCTAATGTAATTGAGCCTTATCTAATCCATTGAAGGTCTGAATAGAATGAAAGGTTAAGAGAAAATTAACTCTTTCTGTCTGTCTTAGAGCTGGGCCAATGATCTTATTCTGTCTTCAGATTTGGACTTGAATTTGGATGAAGACATAATCAGCTCCTTGGTTTTCAGGCCTTTGAACTCAGAATAAAAGTATAACATTAATTCCTTTGTGTCTGGACATAACCTCCATAATACAAGTTTTCATAAAATAAATCTCTTTAACAAAATATTTATATAGGAGAAAAAAAAAAAACTGTGTGTGTATGTGTTTGTGTGTGTGTGTGTGTGTGTGTGTGTGTGTACAGACACATATACATGCTTTTGTTTCTGTTTCTCTGAAAACCCTGGCATAATGTCTAACACTATGTCTGACTCTTGAAATTTCTGTTACTAAAAAGAGATAATTCTGAAATTTGACTAAATAGTCACTGCTACATATTTCCAATTAATTTGCTATTTGTGTTTAGTAATTAATAGAAAAAATCAAATTGCTTGAATTATAATTGCTATTTAAAATTACAAAGTGAACAGTGTCCATATATATATATATATATATTCATTTCTGGGGTACATGTGCAGATCTTGTAGAATTGTTACATGCACATGTCATGTTGGTTTGCTGCCTCCATCCCCCCATCACCTACATTAGGTATTTCTCCTAATGTTATTCCTCACCAACCTCCCCACTTCCTGTTATCGCTCCCCTAGCCCACCACCTCCCAAAAGACCCCAGTGTGTGATGTTCCCCTCCCTCTATCCATGTGTTCTCATTATTCAGCAACCACTTAGGAGTGAGAACATGCAGTGTTTGGTTTTCTGTTCTCGTGTCAGTTTGCTGAGAATGATGGTTTCCAGATTCATCCATGTCCCTGCAAAGGACATGAACTCATCTTTTTTTAAGGCTGCATAGTATTCCACTGTGTATATTTGCCACATATTCTTTATATAGTCTATCCTTGATGGGCATTTGGGCTGGTTCCAAGTCTTTGCTATTGTAAAAAGCGCTGCAATGAACATACATGTGCACGTGTCTTCATAATAGAATGATTTTTAATCCTTTGAGCATATACCCAGTAATGGGATTGCTGAGTCAAAAGGTATAACTAGTTCTAGATCCTTGAGGAATTGCCACACTGTCTTCTACAATGATTGAACTAATTTACACTCCTACCAACAGTGTAAAAGCATTCCTATTTCTCCATATCCTCTGCAGCATCTATTGTCTCCAGATTTTTTAATGATCACCATTTTACCTGATGTGAAATAGTATCTCAATGTAGTTTTGATTTGCATTTTTCTAATGACAAGTTATGATGAGCATTTTTTTCATAAGTTTCTTGGCCACACAAATGTCTTCTTTGGAAAAGTGCCTGTTCATATCCTTTGCCCACGTTTTGATGGGGTTGTTTTTTCTTAATTTGTTTGAGTTCTTTGTAGACTCTGGAAATTAGCCATTTGAAAGATGGGTAGCTTGCAACAATTTTTTTCACTTTCTGTTGGTTTCTGGCTCACTCTAATGATTGTTTCTTTGGCTGTTCAAAAGCTTTTAAGTTTAATTAGATCCCATTTGTCTATTTTCACTTTTGTTGCCATTGCTTTTGGTGTTTTTGTAATGAAGTCCTTGCCTATGCATATGTGCTGAATGGTATTGCCTAGGTTATCTTCTAGGATTTTTATGGTGTTAGGCCTTATGTTTAAATCTTTAATCCATGTGGATTTCATTTTTGAATAAAGTGTAAGGAATGGGTCCAGTTTCAGCTTTCTGCACATTTGTGACTAGTTTTCCCAATACCATTTATTGAACAGGGAATCATTTCCCCATTGCTTGCTTTATTCAGGTTTGTCAAAGATCATATGGTTGTAGGTGTGTGGCATTGCTTCTGAGGCCTCTGTTCTGTTCCATTGGTCTATAACTTTGTTTTGGTACCAGTACCATGCTGTTTTGATTACTGAAGCCTTATAGTATAGTTTGAAGTCAGGTAGTGTGATGCCTCCAGCTTTGTTCTTTAGACTCCCACACAATAATAGTGGGAGACTTTAAAACTCTACTGTCAATATTAGACAGATCAACGAAACAGAAAATTTAAGCAACTCACAAAAAAAAAAAAAATGCCCAGCACAACTACTTGGAAACTGAACAACCTGCTCCTGAATGGCTACTGGATAAATAATGAAGGCAGAAATAAAGATGTTCTTTAAAACCAATGAGAGCGAAGACACAATGCACCAGAATATCTGGGACACGTTTAAAGCAGTGTCTAGAAGGAAATTTATAGCACTTAATGCCCACATGAGAAGTGAGGAAAGATCTGAAATCGACACTCTATGATCAAATTTAAAAGAGCAAGAACAGGAAGATCAACCACATTCAAAAACTAGCAGAAAAGAAAAATTAACTAAGATCAGAGAGAAACTGAAGGAGATAGAGACACAAAAAAACCTTTCAAAAAATCAATAAATCCAGGAGATGACTTTTTGAAAAGATCAACAAAGTAGATAGACCACTAGCCAGACTAATAAAAAAGAAAAGAGAAAAGAACTGAATAGATGCAATAAAAAATGATAAAGGGGATATCACCACCAATCCCACAGAAATACAAACTACCATCAGAGATTACTACAAACAACTCTATGCACATAAACCAGTAAATCTAGAAGAAATGGATAAACTCCTGGACACTTATATCCTTCCAAAACTAAACCAGGAAGAAGTTGAATTCCTGAATAGACCAATATCAAGGTCTGAAGTTGAGGCAGCAATTAATAGTCCACCAACCAAAAAAAGTCCAGTCCTAGATGGGTTCGCAGCCAAATTCCACCAGATGTGTGAAGAGGAGTTGGTACTATTCCTTCTGAAACTATTCCAAACAATACAGAAGAGGGAATCCTCTCTAACTCATTTATGCGACCAACATAATCCCTATACAAAATCTGGCAGAAATACAACTAAAAAAGAAAATTGTGGGCCAATATCCATGATGACCATAGATGCAAAATTCTTCAATAAAATACTGGCAAACCAAATGCAGCAGCACATCAAAAAGCTTATCCATCTTGATTAAGTAGGCTTCATCTTGGGGATGCAAGGCTGGTTCCACTTTTGCAAACCTATAAATGTAATCCATCTCATAAACAGAACCAAAGACAAAAACCACATACTTATCTCAATAGATGCAGAGAAAGCCTTCCACAAAATTCAACAGCCCTTTATGATAAAAACTCTCAATAAATTAGGTATTGATGGAATGTATCACAAAATAATAAAAGCTATTTTCAACAAACACACAGCTAATATCATACTGAACGGGCAAAAACTGGAAGCATTCCCTTTGAAAAGTGGCACTAGACAAGGGTGCCTTCTCTCACCACTCCTATTCAATATGATATTGGAAGTTCTAGCCAGAGCAATCAGGCAAGAATTAGAAATAAAGTATATTCAGTTAGGTAAAGAGGAAGTCAAATTGTCTCTATTAGCAGGTGACATGATTGTATATTTAGAAGAACCCATCATCTCAGCCCAAAATCTCCTTAAAATGATAAGCAACTTCAGCAAAGTCTCAGGATACAAAATCAATGTATAGAATTCACAAGCATTTCTGTACACCAATAACAGATTTAAAGAGAACCAAATCAAGAACAAACTGCCATTCACAATTGCTACAAAGAGAATAAAATAACTAGGAATACAACTAACAAAGGATGTGAAGGACCTCTTCAACAAGAACTACAAACCACTGCTGAAGGAAATAAGAGAGGATACAGAGAGGTGGAAAAACATTCCATACTCATGGTTAGGAAGAATTAACATCATGAAAATGACGATACTGCCTAAAGTAATTTATAGATTCAATGCTATTCCCATCAAGCTACCAATGATCTTCTTCACAGAACTGGAAAAAACCACCTTAAACTTCATATGGAACCAAAAAAGAGCCTGCATAGCCAAGACAATCCTAAGCAAAAACAATGTCTCTTTTAAGTGTTATAATATTACCTTCCAATATTTTATTTATTTTCGTACACATGATTTTATTGGATGAAAGGCATCATCTTTTAGAACAAGGAAGCAGATTTCAGATCCCTATCTTGAAGTAGAGGAAACTAAGTCTTAAGAGGAACATTTTCACAGGGTTATAGAAAGCCCATTGTGCTGACCTTCACAAATATTCACTGAAAGGTGTTTTAATTTCGCAGCTAGATGTGATCATAGGTAGAAGTGGAAGAGCCCGGGCTCTACTTAAGCAAAGTTTTATTCAATCTCTTTTATTTTTACCACAATATATTTTCAGACCCTATAATTTCTCTCTGCCTCAACATTCTAACTTGTAGGTATCTCTTCTGTTCTAATACTGTCATATTTGTAGAGCAGTATAATAATTAAAAAAAACTTAAACATGCATTTCTACCACATAAATATTCCTTTGTTAATGCATTTTTCTCTGTCTTTGTATATACGTGGTACAAGAGAAAAGTTAGATAAAATAATGTCTTTGAATATCATTGACAGTGGATAATGTCTAGCTTTAATAATAAAAATTTATACACAAGAATACTCCTTCTCTTTTTGGAGTGCACACAGGCATGTTCAACTCAGATTCTTACTGATTACTATTCAAAGTTTGAAGCCAATCATCATTTGTTACGTCATTCAATAAATTATATGCTAGACACTTTTCTAGGTAGTGAGAGTCAGCAATGAGTACAATGGAACAGGCAGAGAACCTACATTCCACAAGCTTCTACTTTGATTGACCAAAAAAAATAATGACTATGTAGATGAACATTACATCTGCTTAAGAAAAGTTAGCAATTTCTCTGGCATGAGACTGCCTTCAGAGAAAAGGAGAGTGTTAGCAGAAGGAACCTCGACAGAGGCTAGAATGGCGTCGACCTCTTCCTCGTCTTGCTCTTCTCCTTCCTAGCTCACTTACTAGTTGCTATCTTTTTATATCATTATTATTTTACTTTAAGTTCTGGGATTCATGTGCAGAACGTGCAGGTTTGTTACATAGGTATATAGAGATGCATGGTGGTTTCCTGCACCCATCAACCCATTATCTACATTAGGTATTTCTCCTAATGCTATCCCTCCCGCAGCGCGCCCCATCCCCTGGCTTGTGATGTTCCCCTCCCTGTGTCCACGTATTCTCATTGTTCAACTTCCACTTATGAGTGAGAACGTGTGGTGTTTGGTTTTCTATTCTTGTGTTAGCTTACTGAGAACTATGGTTTCCACCTTCATCCATACCCCTGAAAAGGATATGAACTCACCCTTTCTTATGGCTGCATAATGGCATATTTGTGCCACATTTTCTTTTTCCAGTCTATCTTTGATGGGCATTTCAATTGGTTCCAAGTCTTTGCCATTCTGAATAGTGCTATAGTAAACATACGTGTGTGTGTATCTTTATAGTAGAATGATTTATAATTCTTTGGATATATACCCAGTAATTTGATTGCTGAGTCAAATGGTATTTCTGAGTCTAGATCCTTGAGGAATTGCCACACTGTCTTCCCCAATGGTTTAACTAATTTACGCTCCCACCAACAGTGTAAAAGCATTCCTATTTCTCCACATCCTCTCCTGTATCTGCCTCCTGACTTTTTAATGATTGCCATTCTAACTGGCTTGAGGTGGTATCTCAATGTGGTTTTGATTTGCATTTTTCTGATGATCAGTGATGATGAACTTTTTTTCACGTTTGTTGGCCGCATAAATATCTTCTTTCGAGAAGTGTCTGTTCATATTCTTCACTCACTTTTTGACGGATTTTTTTTTTTCTTGTAAATTTGTTTGGTAGGTTTCTTGTAGATTCTGGATTGTAGCCCTTTGTCAGATGGATAGATTGCAAAAATTAAAGGCTGGATCTCATTGTCTTAGAACATGTTCCTGAGGTTTTCCAAGGCCTTCTGTGATAACATGAGATTATTCTTTTCATAAAGTATATTGATTCATTTTTTTTTTCAACAGCTTATCTTCCTCACTTTGGTCTTGACTTTCTGGCTGGCAACTACTTTCCCTGAACTCCAGGGTGCCTATTTTGTTAGATTTCTCTCTTTGTAGCCCACTTGTGGTTTAAATAATATGCTCATATCTTCTAACACTCATGACATCAGTGGAAATGTAGCTAGAGTCTAATGACCATAAACCTTTCACCCTGATTTATCTGACAACACAGATTTTTACTTTTAGGTCTCTCAGGAGGTGTCAAAGAGTCTAGATTTTTTACTCAACAAAAGGGTTGTGTACTCCAGGGGCCCCTTGAAGACCTTCTCTTGTAGTTTGATGGTAGGAAGAAGCATTCAGTGCTAGAAATGCATTCACTCAGGCATCCACTAAAATATATTGATGGTCTAACAGATGACATAACATTCTATGTAACAGAAAACAAAACATTAAAATAAAAAGTTATTTTTCATCACAAACATGTTTCATTTGGATAGGTGGATAGGTTTGGCAACTACGCTAGTACAGCTTTCATTTTACCTTCATCTGTACACCTTAAACCTTGAAAAAGAGATCTTTTAGAAAGTCAGCTTTGTTTCTCAGCACATGAAATGTACGTGTACTTCACAAGATATACAAAGTTCACTTGTGACATAAGCCTCGAGGATACTTCACTCATCAGTTCATAGATTCTTAAAAACAATAGTAAAATCTATGTTTTTATTTATAAAATAAAATCTGTTTTTATTTACCTTATTAGATGGTAATAACTGCAATAAGGAAACACAAGCAGAGTAAAAGAAATTCTTCTTTTTTTTTGAGACAGTCTCTGTCACCCAGGCTGGAGTGTGATGGTGTGATCTGGGCCCACTGCAACCTCCTCCTTCTGGGTTTTAGTGATTCTCCTGGCTCAGCCTCCCAAGTAGCTGGGACTATGGGTGCATGCCACCATGCCCAGCTATTTTTTTGTATTTTTAGTAGAGCTGTGGTTTTACTATGTTGGCCAGGATGATCTCAATCTCTTGATCTCGCGATCAGCCTGCCTCGGCCTCCAAAGTGCTGGGATTACAGACATGAGCCACCGCACCTGGTCAGGACATTCCTATTGAGAAGTTGACATTGGAATAAAGCCTAAAATGGTATAGAACTCAGCCATGCAGATATTTGGGGAGGAGTAATACAGGCTGCTGAGAAAACAGGAATACAGACATGAACGCGTATCTGCACTGCATAAACAACAGTGACTAAACAGGGTACCATGTCTCATAGACCGTGTTAAGGCTTTTGACTTTTACTGGGAGTGAGATAGGAAAAAAGTAGTGGAGGATTTTGAGTAGAGAATAGCATGATGTGACCTCTACCTTAACACTTGAACAATATCAGTCTAGCTGTTGTGTTAAATGCAGATAAAAGAGAACACGTGAAAGTAAGGGAACTGGCCCATCATAATAATCCAGTAAAGAGATACTGAGAGTGTGCACTAGGTTTTCAACAGATGTGTGAGAGCTGGTTGGGATTTTCATGATTGTGAAAGTAGAGACAAGAAATGTTGTTAACATACTGAACGCGATATATATAATTGTCTGTATTGCAAATATATTTTGAATGGCTTCAGAGTATGGGATGTGAAGACTGAAGTATAATATTTTTAAAGAAATTTGAAGAAGAAAATTTGGCAATAGCAAAAGGAGAAAGTAGCATAGATATATACATACATACACACACATATATATGTGAGGAATAGTCATAAATGATTCCATGTTTCTATAATCTGTGCAAATAGGAAGGTAAAGGTGCACTTGTTTACTGTGATGAGAAAGACTGCAGGAAAAGCAGATTTCCTATATAATTCAGGATCTTTTGGACATAAGTTTGAGATACAAAGAAACTGATAGAAGATAGAGAGTCAGAAATTTTATATGTGTATAATTATATATATATGGAATTTGGAATTTTATGGGAGAGTTCTGGCAGGAAATACATATTTGGAATTATCTTTACAGATGATATTAAAGCTATAAATTGGATAGGATTAATAAGGAGTTACATGTAGATTGTAAAGTTAAGTTTTCCAGAGACTGAATCTGGGATATTTCAACATCATAAGCAAATAATCAAAGAGGAAATTTATAAGGAGACAAAGAATATGTGGCCAATAGGATAAGGGAAAAACCTTGAGAGTATTGTTCTGAAATCCAGTGAAAAAAAAATATATATATAAATTACTAATATATTAGTGATTTCTCAGTCTCCTAGCATTCCCTTAGTTGGTTTCTTCATATTTAAATATCTATCTATCTATTTATTTATCACTCCATAGCTATAGATATACCAACAAATTTATTTTAATGAATGTATGAATGAATGCATTTCTGGCACTGCATGCTTTCCTCTTAAGCTATGAGAGGACTTCAAAGAACTGCTGGAATATGCATCCATTTTGTTGGGTGAGAAATCTGGACTCTTTAACCTCTCTCTCTCTCTCTCTCTCTCTCTCTCTCTCTCTCATCTACCTATCTATCTACATAACAACTGGGCAAATACAAGCAGGACTAAAAAATTGCTAATACATTTTGCAACAGTAGGACATTCATATTATTGCTGAGGAAATACTGAAGTATTTCAAATATACCTTGAGCGGGTTTAAAGACTATGGGATGTGAAAATTGGAGTATAATATTCTTAAAGAAATTTGAAGAAGAATATTGGGCAATAGCTAAAGGAGAAAGTAGTATCAAATGAGACTTTTGTAAAACTGCAGGGTTTTTAAAGAGTTTTTAAGTAGGACAAATTCAATACGTGGAAATGAACTGACAATGCAGTTATAACATGGGCAGTAGGTAGGCTTTATTTACCAAAGGAAAGAATTTTCCTTGGCCTGGAGAAGAGTCAATTCTTCTTAAGAAAAAAGTTTAAGGAGTTTGAAAAAATGAGAGAATAAATATACTAGAGAAACACGGTATTTTTGTAGGTATTACATTCATTTTGTAGGTATTAATCATTTTAGGTTTTACATTCTTTTAGGTATTGTATCTTTTTGAAATGTCATGAGTTCCAGTCTCCTATTTTTCCAGTCCTTCCCCAGGAAGGAAAGGTGCTGATAAGGATTGGTGACAGAGATGTGGTCTTTTTTTTCCTTAGGATCAGTAAGAAGATTAAATATGATTTGCATGGGATTCTTATGATTCTATTTGTTTTCACATGACTTGAAGGGCGTGGGAATTAAGGGTGTGGCCAAAGGGAGAACATCCAATGATCTTGGTTTCTCCTTTCTTTGTTCAGTGTTGTGCCAACTCAGAAAAGCTGCGTTTCAAAGCGACTGGAGGAGCCACCTGAAGAATTCCTGAGTAGGAGTCTCAGACAGCATCAACATATAGGAATTGTACAAAAATTATTTATTTCCTCATTTTTTTTACTCATCAATGGTCAAATAACACATTGACATATTAGTTGTTTTAAAGGATATAAAGGAGGTCTGATCATTCCCTTTTGGAACCTAGTACAGCATGCCTTTCAGAAATGTTTTAAAAAAGTCATTTATGATGTAACCAACCTTAAATTAACATTGCCTCTTGAATGCAAAGAATCATATTCATAAAGATGATTAGAGTCTCAATCATTGTGTACTTCTCTTACTTGGTCTCTGGCTACTTGATACATGAAGTGGGTGGGAATAGAGAGAATCTCAGTATTCCTAGGCCCCTTGTTAAAAACCCATCTCAATATCATCTCTTCGCCTATACAGAGTGTTTGAAAAGACCACTTACACAATTTCAGTAACATGTCTTGTCAGATTTGCATCTAAACTCTGCTTGTCCCCATCTTGATGATTAATTAATGATTTTTAAATATTCAATTAACCTATTATGTCCATAACTCAAGTTAGCCTATAAATATAAAAACCTTTAGAGGTGGCATTAACCATTTTATCTGCACACCCACCCCATCACAGTATTGGGTTAATTGACAAATTCAGTGATTCTAATCAAAATTGGTAACATAGCATCCATGGAAAGTAATGCTGCTGGAGCTAGTTTTTGATTCTTGTCTTTTTTTGCTTATTTTTATATTATCTCTATTCCTTCATTTATCTTCATTTCTCAACTTCATTACTTTCTTCTCACATGAATTAGATAAACTCTGTTATTCCTACAAATATTAATGTAACTTCTATAAATTTAT
Source organism: Sapajus apella (assembly GCF_009761245.1). Taxonomy (NCBI): domain Eukaryota; kingdom Metazoa; phylum Chordata; class Mammalia; order Primates; family Cebidae; genus Sapajus; species Sapajus apella. The sequence continues at coordinate 16,207,776 of NW_022436951.1, forward strand.
GCATGCTTTTTGTTACTGAGTCCATATGAAAATTAATTGATATTTTCAATATGTATACTAATTTAGAGTTTGCAGTTAGAATAGAATGAAAGTAACTTAGAATATAATTCACACTTAGAATAGACTACAAATAACTGTTGCTGAAAGCTTAACAATACAACACTTGTTTTTGTGAGGGGAAAGAAAGGAAAAAAACAAAAAGGAGCAATTTTTCTTTGATATTATACTACTATTTTTTCATTTTCCTGTGGAGAATTCATATAGAAGTGCTGTCAGGTTCAAATAAAAATTTATATCTTAAGGTAAAAACAAGAGGCAGAAGGAAACCACATACATCTTCTCAACAGAAGACCTCCTGTTGCTTCTATTGCAGGTGGTAATGCTATGTGATCCAAAGGTCCTATGAATTAATTACTTTCTTGACACATAGTTGGGAACCAATTGCCAGTTTTTTTCCTGTCTGAAAGTCTTCAATGTTTGGAAAAATAGGAAACTAACCATATTTTACTTTCACTTTTAAACTCTCAAACATCTCTAAAACAAAAATGTTTCTTATTATTCATCTTTTTACAAGGTCTATTATGAAATGAATTTTTAAAATTTAATTATTCTAATAATATTCTACTAATATGCCTTATTACTAAAACCAATAGCATGTTTCTATAGAAACAAACAGAAATATTGGTTTTTATCATGATTCTTACATCATTATTTGCTCAAAGAATCACCAAGACTCTTTAATTTCACTCCTGAACTAATTCTTGTAACTATCACATAATTTGATTTCTGTTATCACAACCATTTCTATACTTCATTTTCTCTGTTGTTTAAATAAATTAATATAATATGCTATTTTGTTATGATTATTATAATTGACGTTGATTCATATTACCAGTTTGGAGCTATATATTTTGAACCATTCTGAGTGATTTGGAGATTAACTCGTCTCCTATGCAAAGCTTCAGGTACTCACCAATCACTTTCCCAATTCCAGTGTATACATCTGTTCCACAAAATTGATACAACGAGGTAATTGAAATAGGAACACTTTTACACTGTTGGTGGGAATGTAAATTTGTTCAATCATTGTGGAAGACAGTGTGGTGATTCCTCAAGGATCTAGAAACAGAAATACCATTTGACCCAGCATTCCCATTGCTGGGTATATACTCAAAGGATTATAAATCATTCTACTATAAAGATACATGCACACATATGTTCATTGCCGCACTATTCACAGTAGCAAAGACTTGGAACCAACCCAAATGCCCATCAATGATAGGGTGGATAAAGAAAATGTGGCATATATACACCCAAGAACACTATGCATCCATAAAACAGGGTGAGTTTATGTCTTTTGCAGGGGCATGGATGAAGCTGGAAGCCATCGTTCTGAGCAAACTAACACAGGAACAGAAAACCAAATACCATGTGTTCTCACTCATAAGTCGCAGTTGAACAATGAGAACACATAGACACAAGGAGGGGAATATCACACGCCAGTGTCTGTTGGGGGATGGCAGGCTAGGGGAGAGACAACATTAGGAAACATACCTAGTGTAGATGACAGGTTGGTGGGTGCAGCAAACCACCATAGCACACGTATACCTATGTAACAAACCTGCATGTTCTGCACATGCACCTCAGAACTTAAAGTATAATTTAAAAAATGGGTCTAATGGGAACCCTCCCTAGGCATTGTTTTGCTGTAAATGCCCCTTGAGTAAGTGATGAATTGGGTACAAATAATCTCCAACATAATTTAGACATTACTGAAGTAAACATAATCAGAATGGGTACAACTTGAAAGTATGGAACAGCTATCTTAGAAATTAAACCACCAAAAATTCTAGCTACTTTGGGACAGTGAAGAACATTCCTATCCTGTCTACCTTTGCTGAGTACAAATTGAGACTCATTAATTTGCAGTCTACTAGGTTTCTGCAATGTGAAGTGGTAGGAACACCCCAAGCCAAGTCAGTCTTATATCTTAGGTTTTCCACTTTTGTATTTGAGCTTACTATTTAAGAATGCCGGAGATATCCAAGATGGCTGATCACTAGCAGCTCGTGATTGTAGCTCCCAGTGAAAGCGCAGAGAACGAGAGGATGCCACACTTTCAGATGAATTTTTGTGGTTCATGGACCAGGAGATTCCCAGCAGAGGAGCCCCACAGGTCACCAGTGTGACTCTTGTGGCCGGAATGGTGGTTTTGCCGGTGCCCCAGCACAGTGGTTCTTGGTGCAGAGTAAACAGGACTGGGTCCCCTTTTGGCCTATGTTTGGAGCTCTGGGAAGGCAGAGTCACCTATTCAGCTGACTGAAGGACGGACTTAAGAAGGAAGCCAGACCAGAGATTCCCGGGCAGAAAAGCACCATCAATCTTAATGCTGCTGTTTTAGCTGGTGCAGTGGGTTGCTCAGATTCTGGCGCTGGGAATCAACAAGTTGGACATCCGCTCAGAAACCTAATTAGAAAGTCGGTAATCATAAAGACCACAGATGGCTAAATCTACAACGAAGGGAAGAAACCAGCCTAAAAAGGCTGAGAATACCCAAAGTCAGAATGCCTCTTCCTCTACAGGGGATCACAGTTCCTCATCAGCAACCGAACAAGGCCTGATGGACAACGATTGTGTTCCATTAACAGAAGTAGGATTCAGAAGGTGGATTATAAGAAACTTCTGTGAGTTAAAAGAACTTGTTCTAACCCAATGCAAAGAAACTAAGAACTTTGAAAAAAAGTTTGACGAAATGCTAACGAGAGCAGACAATTTAGAGAGGAATATAAATGAATTAATGGAGTTGAAAAACACAACACGAGAACTTCTCAAACTATGCACAAGTTTTAACAGCCAAATTGATCAAGCAGAAAAAAGGATATCAGAGGTTGAAGACCAACTTAATGAAATAAAACGAGAAGACAAGATTAGAGAAAAAAGGATAAAAAGGAATGAGCAAAGTCTCCAAGAAATATGGGACTATGTGAAAAGACCTAATCTACATTTGACAGGCGTACCTGAATGTGACGAAGAGAATGAATCCAAGCTGGAAAATCTCTTCAGGATGTTATTCAGGAAAATTTTCCCAACCTAGCAAGGCAGGGTAATATTCAACTCCAGGTAATACAGAGAACACCACAAAGATATTCCTCAAGAAGACCAACCTCAAGGCACATAATCGTCAGATTCACCAGGGTTGAAATGAAGGAGAAAAATACTGAGGGCAGCCAGAGAGAAAGGTCAGGTTACTCACAACGGGAAGCCTATCAGACTCACAGCAGATCTCTCAGCAGAAACCCTACAAGCCAGAAGAGAGTGGGGGCCAATATTCAACATCCTTAAAGAAAAGAACTTTCAACCCAGAAATTCATATCCAGCCAAACTAAGCTTCACAAGTGAAGGAAAAGTAAAATACTTTGTGAACAAGCAAGTACTCAGAGATTTCATCACCACCAGGCCTGCTTTACAAGAGCTTCTGAAAGAAGCACTACACAAAGAAAGGAACAACCAGTATTAGCCTTTCCAAAAATATACCAAAAAGTAAAGGACATCAACACAATGAAGAATTTACATCAACTAATGGGTAAAACAGCCAGCTAACATCAAATGGCAGTATTAAACTCACATATATTATTATTAAACCTAAATTTAAATCGACTAAATCCCCCAATCAAAAGACACAGCCAAAACCCATTGGTATGCTGCATCCAGACCCATCTCACATGTAAGGATACACAAAGACTCAAAACAAAGGGATGGAGAAAGATTTATCAACCAAATGGAGAGCAAAAATAAATAAATAAAAAGCAGGAGTTGCAATTCTCACCTCTGATAAAATAGACTTTAAAGCAACAAAGGTCAAAAAAGGCAAAGAAGGACATTGTGTAATGGTAAAAGGATCAATGCAATAATAAGAGCTAATGATCCTAAATATATACACACCCAATTCAGGAACACCCAGATACATAAGACTTATAAAGAGACTTAGACTCCCACACAATAATAGTGTGAGACTTCAGCATCAATATTAGACAGATCAACGAGACAGAAAATTAACAAGGATATCCAGGACTTGAACTCAGATCTGGAACAAGTAAACTTAATAAACATTTATAGAACTCTCCACTTTAAATACACAAAATATACACTTTTATCAGTACTACATCACACCTACTCACAGGTTTAAATGAAATATTGGCTGGCTGCTTGTTTGTTATTTTCTTCCCTCATTTTTTTTTCCTGTTTCCATTATTAAGCATAAAACAGGTTTTCAATATCTATTTTTAGACTACATTCTAGCCCGGGCAATAAAGCAACACTTCTGTTCTCTCTCCCTCTTCCTCTTCTTCTTTCTTCCTCTCCTTCATTCTTTTTTTTTTCCTTTCTTTCTTTTTCTAAATGGAAAAAAAAAAAAAAAAAGAATGCCTATTTGACAGCGAGACAGCCAGGTGTGAAGGGTTCCCTGAAGAGGCTCCAACCAGCCTGCACACTGAGGCAGACCCTCAGGAAATTCACCACCTTTGCAGCAGGGAGGAGCCTGGCCCTTCCTTTTCCTGTGTGGGAACTGGGACTTGAATTGCTGGGTGGCAAGCACCCTAGTAGGTACTCTGGCCTAGTGAGATTCCCCATTTCCCTCTTTTTTTCCATTTTCATCCAATAAAACCCTGCTTTGTTCACTCTTCAAACTGCCTGCAAGCCTAAATTTTCGTGGCCATGGGATGGACAAGAATCCTGTCTTTAGCTGAACTAAGGAAAGTCCTGTAAAAATAGGGAGGGAGCCCACAAAATCAAAGCCACCTAAGACTGTTCTGTAAATACTAAAGTTATCTTATGCAGTGTCAGCTGTGTTGGCTCCTTAAATCCATGTGTCTTCAAGTTACTGCTTTTATTACTATTGACATTTAACTGTTCATAAAATAACAGTTTTAAACCTGAAACCGACATCAGAAATCATCTTTGTAACATAGTTAAAGACCAGAGAGGAAATCAGAGGAAGAGCTTGGATTTGAGTTCATTCCATGCACAACAGATTGTTTTCCTCAACCATGTCCAGTGTATTCTCAATTCTGTTTCTTCTCTTTGATTATTCTCTTTTTTATGGTCTTTCCCTTATTATCCAAAGCATGCCTACTGAATTTCTATTAAAAATAGATCATAATATCACCTGCTATAATCCAGATATTTTCTGGGTGCTTGGAATACATTATTTTAATCTACTGCTATATTAACCTGAAAAACTAGATATTACTCATTCAATTATAATTAATTGTAATTAATCAAGAATTGATATTTTCAGCAATGTATCCAAAATAAGGTGGTTATGTCAAGTAAGTCATTAAATATATTTGTTGTAGCTTGGGAAATAAATCCAAGCTGATGTAGAGATGTGAAGCCCTTAGCGTATTCATTGTAATTTATGGCATGGGAGAGTAAGGGATCATTCAGGGAGAAGTACTGGAGAAGAGATGAGGACTTACAACAAATCCCTGTAAAATTTCAACATTTAGGGGTCATTCAGAAGTAAAACAGAAAATCAAGGACCATTGATCAAAACGTAGAGTGGAGACCAGCAGAGTATAACATCATGGAAGCCAAAAGAAGAATAAGGTTTAAAATTGGTAAGCAATTTCAAATGCTCTGCATATTCCAAGCAATATAAGGATATATGAGTATATTAGTATGTATTCTGAATCACCATAGTAAGCTGCCTCTTCAAAATAGGTAAAATGAAAAGAAAATGAATAGAAATACATTAGCAAAAGGTAATTAATTTTTTCCCCAGCATTTGGCAATGGAAATGTGCACAAAACAATAGACAAAATTTATGTGTTTAATAAAGTTAGTAAAGTTGATTTAACATATTACCTATTACACACTGCTAAAATACAAGGTACCCCTGAAACATCTCCAAGACAATCTCAACTGGTTCAAAGTTTATAGCGTGCTGTTTATAAAGCCATGTCACAACATACAAAATTTATAACAGTAGTACACATTTCAATCATATTTTAAAGATTACATGGCATTTAAATAAATTAATTAATCATAAAAAACTGATACATTTTAATTGAAAACCCCATCTGTCTCTATATATCCTTTGAGTGATATTTAAAAATAAGTAATATTATAACAGGATTTAGAAAACATGATAACCTTAACACAACCCATCTAAACTAAGCAATCTCACTTGTAAATATGCATCAAAAATGTTAAAGAATACAAATATAATGTATTAATATCTTAAAATACACATACATAAGAACTGTATATGTTTGATCCTAGTTATTAGAAAAATATTTAATCTATTTTAAAATCTTCATATTCATAGTTTAAATTAGAAAATATATAGCCACAATAATTTCACAAAATCTAGATGTAAAAAAGCTATTGTCACATCGAATAAAATTTTCTTTCCTGAGTGTATATCACAATACAAGAACATAGGCCTTATCAAATTAAGAATCTCCAAATGAAAGCAAGGGACAAGGCATATTGTTGGTAGGAAAATTCCCATTAACAGTATCAACAAAAGGACCATTCCTATCAATGTCCTTCAAAGACTAAGGTGAAGATTGACTCTATTGACATTTTATTTATCCAATCCCATGCATTATTACAAAAATGAATATAAAATAGAAACATCAGGGCCAGGCGTGGTGGCTCAAGCCTGTAATCCCAGCACTTTTGGAGACCTAGGCAGGTAGATCACAAGGTGGAGTTCAAGACCAGATGGACCAACATGGTGAAGCCTCATCTCTACTAAAAAATACAAAAATTAGCTGGGCATGGTGGCTCGTGCCTGTAATCCCAGCTACTTGGGAGGCTGAAGTAGTAGGATTGCTTGAACAGGAACCAGGGAGGCAGAGGTTGCAGTGAGGCCAGATCCTAGCACTGCACTCCAGCGTGGGCTACAGAGCAAGACTCCATCTCAAAAAAAAAAAAAAAAAAAAAAAAAGGAATAGCAACATCAGAAAGGAGTTAAAAATGCCGTTTTCAACTACAATAAGACCATTTCCCTGGAATCCAAGAGAATCATGTTAATAGGAAAATTTAATACTACAACATTATCACTTCTCCCATAATTATTCTCAATTATCACACAATTCAATGAAAATTTCAAAAAAATAAATTAAAATATAACTGATGTCAATGGCCAGCAGGGAAATAGAGTTACAAATGTTTATATCTGATGAGTAAAAGACATTGGAGAGTGAAAAGAGTGAATGATATGACAAGGTCCTAAGTGGACCAGAGGTGAAAGGATCCTGAGTAGAGTTAGAAAGACAAATTTTATGCAAAAGGAATATCTTTTTCCTATGCAGAAGAAATGATGTAAAATGTAGGTGACACTGTAGGGTTTATTGACAAAACATGATGGGAAATATAAACACATGTCAAAATGTGCATAGATTCACATATTTTCTTCGTTTAATGTATATTAATGACAGGATCTCAAATCACTTGTAGTATTTAAATTAATTGATATTTTCCATGATGGTAAATTAGCTATAAAAAGAACACAGAAGTCATATGAGAAACGTAATAACTTCTGAATATATTGAAAATGTATTACCATATCAGTTTCCTACTGCTGCTGCAAAAAATACCATAAACTTACTGAGTCACTTCAAATAACAAAAATGTATTATATTACAGTGCTGACTTTCATACATCCAAAACGGGTGGGCAGAGCTTGTTCCTTCTGGAAGTTTTAGGTGAGAACCTGTTTCCTTATTCTTCCCAGGTACTCCAGGCAGTCACCATGGTTCGGCTCCTGGGTCTACGTTACTCTGACATGGTTTGTCGTCACCTTTTCTCTGACCCTGCACCTCCTGCCTTCATCCTCTGAGGCCCCATTGTGCTTATACCTGGCCCAACTGGATAATTCAGAATAATTTCCCTAATTCAATCCTTAACTTATTCACGTCTACAAAAGTTCATTTCGCCGTATAAGGTCACAAATGTCCAGGTTGTGAGAAATAGGAACTGGACGCCTTTTGGGGGGAGACTTTGTTCTATCTACTACACATATAGCTACATATAAACAAGAAAACACAATTAAGGCACAGGTGTAAGATGAAAGTAAATATACATGTTTCTATTCTTGAGATGAATACAAGATGGATACAAGAACTCTTTTTAGGACTTTAACATAAGTCACATTCAAAAACCCGGCTTTCTGATAACACAAAATTTCAAAAATGTGATTCTTCTGATAAGAAGCTTATTTTCCAATAGTAAGATATTCCCAATTTATAAGCCAAAAAAGACTTTGCCAAACAGAAATGAAATTAATAAAGAGACTAAAGTATTTGATTTGTCAATAAACCAATAATAAATTACTATCTGAAGGTAAAAATAATAAAAAATATAATAAATGATAAAATGTTGAATGACATGTAACTTGGTTCATGCCTAATTATGCATATCTTAAACTGATAATAGCTCTGATGCATTCTCCATTAATTATAATCCTAGAAATATCACCTAAGACAATAATTGGAAGAGAAAAAAAATGTATAGAATAATTTCTAACCAAAGAATAAAATATGAAAACTAATTTAAAAATTATAAAATCCAGATACCATAATATTCTGCCCAAATATACAATAGTGGACATATATTTACTGGCATGTAAAGGTGCTCCTGATTTTATAAATTTATACACAAAACACACATACATACAATAGCTCTCTCAATGACACATGATAGCAGCAAAGAGTCATACCCAGCCCCGGCTTTGAGTAACTATTTATTTCTTAGTCACTGAGATACTTTGTTCTATAAATTAGTGCATGATTAGAAACACAGATGTTGGAAATTCTGTCAGTGAGACTGAAGCACCCTGCTCTTGCCTGGAGGATCTTACTTACCCAGACAGCCTTGTTTAATCCCAGATACAGAGCTTCAGTTCAGGGGTTCCTGGACATAACCTTCCAACATGTTTTTGTTTTAACTTTGTAAGTTTCCAAGTACATAGAATTCTGCTTTTTTTCTTTTTTTTTCCCTCTTGCTTAGTGAGAAACTCATGGTTTCTGTGGTGCTTTGATACATTATTTTGTAGTAGTGTATCAAAAACTCCTAATTTGTCAGTGTCAGAAGCTCATCTGAGCTGAGTGAAAGCTTCCAACATATTATATTTTGTAGTTTCCAAATACATAGAACTCTGCAATTTTTTTTTGCCCTTGTTTAGTGAGAAACTCATGATTTCTCCGGTGCTTTGATACATTTCCTTGTTGTAGTGTATCCACAACCCCAATTTTGTCAGTGTCAGGAGCTCAACTGATCTGAGTGAAAGCTGAGCTGCCACGTGGTAGAGTAGCCAACTGAAGCAAAATTGAGCCAGAATGAAAGTAGCAACAAAGCCTATAATGATTTATCACCATAGTATAAGCAGACAGCTAAAACCAGAGACACCAGTTCCCTCTGTTTCATGCTCCCCTATAAAACAGTGTGTTGGTAGAGGGTCAGGTGGATTAGCAAAGATGTGTGGATTTTCCCACCGTTGAAGGAGCTCCAAACAAAAGTGTCTGCCACGTTTTTGGACCTGTGGCTGGTTGAAGGCCCAGCAAATAGGTCTAGGACTAAAAAGTTATTGGGTAAAGAGTCAGAATGGGGAAAAGTATCTAATTTTTCTCTTTTCCTCTAGTGAGAAGGCCTCACCAGAGGTGTCTAAAGATAATCTCTGTCCAAGGCATTTGATAAAGAGACCTAGGAATATGGCCCCTGGGCTGGGGATGGAAATCTGTGAAAGAGCACGACCTGACTGGAGATCTGAGTCCTGAATTGCAACTCTCTTCGAGACTGAAATGTACTAGCTGAACATCAAGTCAGGAGTGGGAAGGGAAGGTATCTTCCCATGTGGTCTTCCAGGTAAAATCTTTGTAATTACCTATGATTGGGCCAGAAAGATCACACATAACATGGTTAAGCAGGACCTGTACCCAGTCAGACCACAATTTTGTCCCTGACATTCTTAGTTTTTCTGGTCTAGGACAGTACACAGATGTGAATGTACACACAAAATCATATGCACAAACACTTATGTACACACTTACATCTAAATACGCATCCACTCATCGATGTTTTATGATGAATATCAGTGGTGGGAAATGCCATTTTTATGTTTAGTCATTTATACACTCTAATGTTATCTACTGAACTAATATTACTAAGTAATATTGAACTAATTAAAGGAGAGATGTGAAATTAAAAAAAAATTGAGTGAAGAAAAAGAAAATGTGTATCTAAAGCAATCATAACGTAAATTAATTTTATAACTCCAGAGAAGACAATAAAATCATTTGCTATCTGAAATTAAATGTAATAAACCTACTTAATAAGGAGAAATTGTCTAAGAAAATTTAGAATAATCAAATAAACATGCATCCTTGAAAAACAAGACCTTTTGTTAAAGAAAACACAAGTGCTTTGTCTACATGTTCTTGAATAAAGAATAATGATTTTCAATAATCTTCATATTTAAGCTTGTTAATGGAAACACATTTAAGAACATAAAATGCATTTTAGAATACATAGACTCTACTTAAATTATTTTTTTCTTGATACCCTAACTTCTGTAATTTGAAACATCCCTGAAGCCATTCTTCACTTTCTATATGCATAAACTCTTCAACAAAAACAAAGAGATAGGAGATTACAAAATAACATTAAAATGACTTGGGGTATTGTAGGAAATAAAGCTAAATATATGTGTTAGCCTTTCTCCTGATTTGGCACATGAGGAAAAAGGAGTCTCTGCTCTAAACTTGTACATTTGTGTAAGGCTGGACATCAAGTCTGCTTGAACCTAAAGGGCTTATTTTTGTGATAATTAGACCTGGCTTTACATTCAAATCAATGACAGCCTTCTATAATAATGGCCAATCACAAAAAACAGTTTTCAATCAAATTATCGAACAAATCAAATTATATTTTTCTAAATCCAAGCTTATTTAGATTTAACTTTCTCCTTCATGCTTTATAATTACCTGTCAGCTCAGATAAGACTCTGTTTATTCTAGCATGACATGGGCTCTCCTCACTTTAAAAATCAGTAAACTTAGTCTTGATTTAAATTAACTTTATATCTTTGATTATTTTTCTACCTTTGTCCTAAAATATTTATAATTTCCAATTAATTTCACATGCTTTCTATACCAAAAAATACATAAATTATAATTGAAAAATATTTTCAACATGGCTTTGTTATTTCTGCTTTTGAGAATACAACTCTTTTTCCTGTTTTACATATATATGTATATGTATATATATATGTATATGTATATATATATATGTATATGTATATATATTTGTATATATATATATGTATATGTGTATATATAGTACTTTAGGTTCTGGGGTATCTAAACAGGAAAAAGAGTTGTATTCTCAAAAGCAGAAATAACAAATACAGGAAAAAGAGTTAGTTAGAAAGGATAACACATATATCTAGCTTTATTTCCCACAATACCCCAAGCCATTTTAGTGTTATTTTGTAATCTCCTATATCTTTGTTTTTGTGTGCAGATCATGCAGGATTGTTGCATAGGTATATACATGGCAAGGGGGTTTGCTGCTTCCATCCCCCATCACCTATATCTGGCATTTCCCCCCATGTTATCCCTCTGCAACCTCCCTACCCTGCCACTGTCCCTCCACTAGTCCCCCCCAACAGACCCCAGTGTGTGATGCTCCTCTCTTTGTGCCCATGTGTTCTCATTGTTCAACACCTGCCTATGAATGAGAACATGCAGTGTTTGATTTTTGGTTCTTGTGTCAGTTTGCTGAGAATGATGGTTTCCAGTTTCATCCATGTCCCTATAAAGGACACAAACTCACCTTTTTTATGGCTGCATAGTATTCCACGGTGTATATGTGCCACATTTTCCTTGTCCAGACTATCAGCAATGGGCATTTGGATTGGTTCCACCTCTTTACTATTGTAAACAGTGCTGCAATGAACATACATGTGTGTGTGTCTTTATCCTAGAAGGATTTATAATCCTTTGGATATATACCCAGTAATGGGATTGCTGGGTCAAATGGAATTTCTGTTTCTAGATCCTTGAGGAATCACCACACTATCTTCCACAGTTCTTGAACTAATTTACACTCCCACCAACAGTGTAAAACTGTTCCTACTTCTCTACATCCTCTCCAGCATCTGTTATCTCCAGATTTCTTAATGATTGCCATTCTAACTGGCGTGAGATGGTATCTCAATGTGGTTTTGATTTGCATTTCTCTAATGACCAGTGATGATTAGCATTTTACTTCTGTTTATATACTCATTTTGTGTTTCTTGTCAGTAGGCATACCTACGCTAGTTCTAAGTAGGCTCATCTGGTGAGATCATTTCTTTCTCTTCTCCATGGGTCATCAGTACTACCAATCCAGTTTATTTTCAGGATTTTGAATTTTGGGTACTTGTGAAGCCATTCTGCAGGTAATTTAGAGATGTAAATTAAATTCAACACATCCTCACTGAATATATGAATTTCCGTTTCACCTAAATGAAATTTGGCTGAATGGCTTTGATTGTGGTTACTGCCTGTCCCTGGAATTTCAGAGATACCTCCATGACTCCCCCTTTGTTTTCCAAATAGGCCTTTCAACTTACTCTTAAGTATTTATCCCACGTTTACTTTTTAAAAACATTTGAGATCACATCTTATCATTTGTAATTCATTACCCTGCTTGGTAGATAAAGTTGCTGTTAAACAGTGGATTGTAGACAAGTGAACAGTATGGAAATGTTGGGATTTAGAAATAATTCAGATAAGGAAGAACACTATAAGCACCTTATTAATAAGCCAGGATAATACATTAGCTAACCATGGCACCCAGAGGTGAAGAAAATATTTTAATTATTAACTGTGATCATTTGGAAGTAAGGGTTTATTGAGTCAAGTCTTGCAGAGTATAATGAAGACAAATATAAGCAGATGATTTGGACAGTTTTTTAAGGCAAAAGAAAACACAAAAATACACATGCACACACAAAAACATTATTAAATTACAAAATCATTAGCTAAAATTAAAAATCAAACAAGGTTATTCCATGACAGCAGAGGAGCAAATATTCCACACTTCTAACCTCTCAGGATGGTGAGAGATTACTTGGAAATCACATACAATTTTGATATGTTAAGTTGGCAAATTACAAGTTCCATTATAAGGTCTATTGGTTAATCCAAACTTGGTTTTAATGTGCAGAAGATAAAGAAGGAAATAAAAATGCCTTGGTATACTCAAGAGCTGCATTTATTAAGAACTTTTAAAAATATCGAATAATAAAACATAATGTCTTTATTCCATTTTAGACAAAGTAGGAAAACTACTTATAGCTCTGAAACACCAGCCCAGGGTCCCACCCCTTGCTAGTTATACAAGGTCTAAGGTAGATCAAAATTTCATTACACCTTTATAACAGGTGCAGTATCCTGTATAGAGGAACTGCAAATATTGGGGAAAATAAAAATTTCAGAAGAAAGCATTATGTTTGTTGTGTTCAGACCCCTTATGGTCTTCAAGACGGCCCAGAAAAGATTCCCATTACCAATCTGATGCATACTTCCAGTGGGACAGTTTCTACCTTTGCGGAAACACTTATTGGCATGTTTCTGGCTACTGAAGACCCAGAACTAGTGTGAGTCACACTAATTAAAATGGACTTATGATGGTGATTTAACTATTTTTGATGATGATATGAACATGTCTTCCCTTTGGATTAAATAGATTGGCAATTCATGAAATTGATAACTTCTGTTAAAATCTGACAAAGGGCCAATATCCAAAATCTACAAAGAACTAAAACAGATTTACAAGAAAAAAAACAAACAAACCCATTCAAAAGTGGATGAAGAACATGTACAGACACTCACTTTTCAAAATAAGATATATATGAGGCCAACAAACATGAAAAAATGCTGATCATCACTGGTCATTAGAGAAATGTAAATCAAAACCAAATTGAGATACCATCTCATGCCAGTTGGAATGGCGATCATCAAAAAATCTGGAGACAACAGATGCTGGAGAGGATGTGGAGAAATCAACCATTGTGAAAGACAGTGTGGTGATTCCTTAAGGACCTAGAAACAGAAATTCCATTTGACTCAGCAATCCCATTACTGGATATATATCCAAAAAATTATCAATCCTTTTGCTATAAAGACACATGCACATGTATGTTCATAGCGGAACTGTTTATAATAGCAAAGACCTGGAACCAACCCACAAGCCCATCTCTGATAGACTGGACAAAGAAAATGTGGTACATATACACCATAGAATACTACGCAGCCATAAAAAACATGAGTTTGTGTCCTTTATAGGGATATGGATGAATCTGGAAAGCATCATTCTCGGCAAACTGATACAAGAACCGAAAATCAAACACTGCATGTTCTCACTCATCAGTGGGTGTTGAACAATGAGAACACATGGGCACAAAGAGGGGAGCATCACACACTGGGGTCTGTTGGGGGTGACTAGGGGAAGGACAGTGGCAGGGTAGAGAGGTTGTGGAAGGACTACATGGGGAGAAATGCCAGATATAGGTGACGGGGGAATGGAGGCAGCAAACCACCTTGCCATGTATGTAACTATGCAACAATCCTGCATGATCTGCACATGTACCCCAGAACCTAAAGTACAATAAAAATTATATACAGACAAATCTAACACTCAATCAATCAATTCAGAACTAGCAAGTCAAAATTAAGATTGAGCCAATGTGTGGAGAATTGTGATTTCCTCCACAAACCATCTCCCACATTATTTCAAATTAGAGACCCAAATCTTGCAGAATGAAATATGTTAGATTGTAGCCATCTGTCAATAGATTTGTTGTTTCTATTCATGTGATCTCATGCCAGTATTGCCTTTCACATCTGCCTCTTTCACTGGAAAAACTAATAGACTTAGCTCATAAAATACAAACAGAAGTGATCATTGTCATTTCTAAGTAAAAGTTTTAAAATACATTTACGTTAATGGTTCTTTTTTTCTGGCTACAAAAAGTAACATGTTCCCAAAATGGGTTGTTTTCTTAATTTGCTTCCCATGAGGAAAACAGGGAAAGCAGTGCTACAGACAACATGTAATGTGAGAACAACAAAAAAATATTTTTCTATGTATATCACTTAGATTTTGGATTTGTACATTAGTGAAGCATAACTGAGTGAAGTTTGATGGATTCAGCAAGAATTCCAGATACATTTGGAGAAGAATATTGAATAATACCTTGAATAACATTGTTGGGTATATTTCTTTTAGGATCTCTTTATAGAACACTGAAATGTATACTGAAAAGTAAAACTCAAAATTTTCTGGAGTACTGTACACTAGCTCTACATTATTATCTTCCAAAAATTTAAAATGTCATTGCAGCCCTATAATTAAAATTGGAACTTATTGGATTCAAGTGACTAACTGTATTTTGATCTCAAACTCCACAAAAACTCAATGGCAGTTTATCTTTTATTATTTACTCAATTATTCAATTTTTATTGTAAAATTAAAATATCTTTTGTCAGAAACTGTCAGAATCTCTTCTGTTACTCTCTGCCTCAGTCCAGACCCTGAAGTAAAGACAATTAGGAAGATAATCCATTGAGAAAGTACTGAGAACATACGTGAGGAGTGAAAAATGATGTTTCAAGTGAGATAGAGTTGGAACGTCTTCCAAACAGAGGAAGTAGTATCGGCAAAGAAAGTGTAAAACAACATAACTGCCAAAACATGAAAGACTGCCAGTACTCCCAGAACTGGGAAAAAGAATGATTTTATGAAATGAGAGGACAACCACAGGTCATCATTAAGACTATGGCTACATGCTAAGAGCCATCAGCTTGATTGAATATATATTACCAACATAGTTAGACTTCTCTTTTTTAGTTGTCATTTGGTTTGTATAGTTAGAATGGGTCGACGGAAGGCAAGAATGGTTCAATGGTTAAGCATGTTGCTGTTCCTAAACATTTCCAGTTCCAATTCCTACACAACTGGAGTCGCATGCCTGAGAAATGACGTAGGATGAAGAGAAGTGGATAGAGATATGAAGAGATATTAAAGATGAAAATCAGAGAGGCATGGCAGTAAATTGGCTAAGGAGAGTAAGGACAAGAAAGGTAAAATCTAAAACTCAGTTTCCTGGATTAGAAACTTGAGGGACGGACGTCCTCTCATGCACATGCATACATATGTGCACATATATGCACACACACACACACACACACACACACACACACACCTGTCTGTTTCTTCTAAAGATCACCATTTTATTATCTTGAGTTAAGTTGTATATTTTTTACATTTTACTAATTGCTCTTACATTCTTCTGAATTTATAGTATCACACAAGCCCACAGGTTGAAATAAATTATTTTCCACCTTTCATTTTTTCCTCAATTTTAAACATTTTAGTGAATATCCATGCATAGCAGAAATCCTAAGGATACAGCCTGATAAATTTTCACAAAGAAAACATATCCACGTAGCCAGTAACTTGATTAAGAAATACAGCAAAAACTGAAAGCCAAATACACCTTGAGCCTTTTCTCATTCATAACCAACTACCCCAAAGGTAACCTCCATTCTGACTTCTACTAGCCTTAGAAGGGGTTTTGTTTTCAAAATTTATATATGTTGAAAAAAAATGTAGTGTGCTGGGTTTTAATTTTTTTATTTGTGTTTTACTATTTGCAGACTTTAGATTTAATGTAAGTCAAGTAATCCAGCCCTATAGCATTTTGGTTCATGCTGTTGTAGGCAGGAGGCTGATTATTTCAGCGAAAATAGTAACTGAAAATAAGCAGAATAAGAGTAGAATATAAAGAGAATTAAAAACATGGGCTAAATACAAAATTATACATGTAAGAAATGTAAAATTCAAACTAGGTTATATCTCTTTCTATAATGTTTATGCAATAAAGTTCTAATTTGTAGATAGCAATATTGTTATTAAAAACGATATCACATTTATTTTAAAGCATTAATACACATAATTTATTATAATATCAAATAACAATTTTAATATTTATTGCTTTTCCAGTAGCTCTTCTAAGGTCTTTAATGAGTAATTTGGGTTAGGATGTCAGCCTGAGAGAATGGTTGCAGATTCCCCTCACACTCATAAAACATGAATGTAAATTTCCTTTAAACAAAAGGCTTGATACAAGACCAATTAAGGTACTTTCCCTAGGAGTTCAGTAAATCCATTTAGGTAGATTTATGTATTCTATTTTTGAAAGTTAGAGGAAAGAGTGTTTCTAAACTACTGTAGCTACTTTGTATTCCCTGAACATTTATAATCAAACCTTGAAACTCATTTCTAATATCCATTATGCTAATTAATAAGACACTTGTTTAACCAATATCAAGTATTTTGATCTCATATGCTAATGAGAAGTGTTGATTGAATAAAATACACTTAATGTAAGATTATTTAACATCTCAATGTACATTATGCTCTCTCTTACAAAGCTCTCCATAACGACTACCTTCAAATGGTAATGTTTGATAGAATTTGTTGTGTCATCACAGATTTAGACTTAAAGTAACTGATGTAATAAGCTTTTCACATCAAAAGTTTATACCAAAGTTTATGAAGTGTATTGCCTCTAAAAGAAATTAGGATTATGAATGAAGGGACTAAAACTCAACATTCATGATTGTGTTATTAAAATGCAAAGTATTATTTTAATGCTGTGATCCAATTAATATAAAGAAAAATTTACTGGAATTTTAGCAAGCCTAAAGCTCTAATACATCTTAGAAAACATTACATTTAAACTATTTTTAAACACTAAAATTATTCCTTAGCTGTCATACCCAGCAGTAGAATTTCATAGAGCCAATACATATTAGAAAACTGAGATTTGATTATAACTTTTAAACTACAAGAAGCTCATCATTTGCAAATAGGAAATGGATGAATATATTGTGAGAATATTACATTTCAGATTATGAGTGTATGTTGATTTTGAAATGTAGTTTTTGGCAATTTTATCAAAGCCCATCCCAACTTTAAACCAATATTTTCAGAAACTGTTATTCTACAAGAATAATGGCAGTATCTAAAATGGCCATACATTCTGTAGAGGTACTACTTAGAAATTTCAAAAAGTAAAATTGCTGTATCTCCATCATTTCTCCTTCTTTGACTTTTCTATCTGAGTTCTTGTTGTAAGCAATGAATCTTAAATGTGACTGGCTCACCTGCTTGAGGATAAGGTAGGCGGAAGTCACACCTTAGGAGATAAGGCTATTTGTAATTGTTCCTTTAAAAATGTAGAAAGTAAAAAGGATAATAATTTAAACTAAATAAATAATATATGATTGATGTTGAGAATGAGTAGTCTTTGCTCTGGGCATTGCTATAAAATGGATAAAGAATTTTTAGCCCCTTTGTGTGTAAAATCACCCTGATTCTGCCTCTTTACTAATTTTAAACCTAAGATATTATTCCTGGGAACCTTAACCCTCTCATATCTTATGCCATAAACTTGACCATCACTTCAAATATAGACTCTACTTCATTGCTATCATGACTGTTTTTCCAACTTTCTACTTTTACCTTTGATCTTCAGTGCCTTGCTCTATGATTAGTGGGCTGTTTGCACTCCTGCAAGCAATTGGAGCTCTCTAACTCTTTACTGCTCTGGCACATACTCTTGTGGCTGCCTGAAAGGACTAACATCTCCACTCTTCACTTGATTGAATCCCTCTTATCTTCCGCGTGTCCAGCCTAAACTTCAGCTTCCCAGTTAGACAATCAGTGAATAACGTATTGCAGTGAATTCTCTTGCTGCCAGAATCTGAAGGTCTCTTAACCTTCTTATTTTCTAACATTACAGACTGTTTCTATCATTGTGAATATTATATGTGTCTATTACAAATTATACTTTTGTACCTAAATGGTAAATATGAAACCTGCCATATGGAATGCAGATAATACCTTAAAATATTGATTGTGGTTATTTTTAATTTCTTATTAATTGTAGAAAATTTTTAATTACTTCTTTATAGGTATGTCACAATTGTATATATAAGTTGAACATTTTCATAGGAGAAAATTAATTACCAAAAAATGTACAATCTGGAACAAGTGATGTGAGCCTTCCCCCAGCAGGTGGATAAATCTTCATTAATCATATTCACTGCATTTCAGCAGCATTATCTCCACCCAGTGCTCATTTCTATTTCCCATTACTAAAAACCTTGTGTACTCTATATTTCCTGAATAAAATGTCATCATCCAGTGTTTGTTCTAATATTATATGCCCTTTGCTCCCAATAACATCGCCATTTCTGTGTACAGACTGTTATTTTCCTTAAATGTCACTTCTTTTTTTATTCTTCCAACTCAGAAGAGTTTTTTTCTTCCTGAAATTCCCTATCATTTATGCATCATTTTAACCTTAATCTCAGTTGAAGAACTTAACATTATATCATGAAAAAAAGCCTAAAAATTATCCTTAATGACTGTTCTATGAGTACACATATTGATTTATAATTTCTAGTTTTAACTTTTAAATTTATCTATAATTCCTCCATTTACCTACATCTTATCAGTTCCATAGTCATGCTGTATTATAACTCTCAACAGATCTACCCAAAACAATTTATGAAGGTTTCTCTTTTTTCTCTTATCTTAGCCTTCTCAAAATACCTCACAAAAGATGTCACCATGAACATCTAAAATGCCAGTGTGACAGTGTCATTCATTGAAACAAAACGCTTCCAGGCTTCCTGTTGTCTTCAGAAAAGATCTGAGCTTTTTGATCTAGCAGATGGAGCCTTTGAAATATGATTCAAGTAGAAATTTCCCTTCTCTTATTCCTTCATTCCATTTTTCCCCTTCCATACTCCAATAACTTCAAGCTCACTGACATTCTCTACAACAGATTTCCTCACTGCTGTTTTTCCAGCCTGGGAACACTTCACCAATATTATCCCTTCATTATCTTACTGTGTGACATTTCAGGGAATGTGTCCTGTCTTAACTTCATTCACCATAAGCTCTCCTCATAGCTGGTTCTTCATACATTCCGGTAGCACCTTGTTATTATACATATGTTTACTGTGTGTGCATTTTTAACATTCTATATGAATTGCATGCAGTCCCACATTTGTTTTCCTGCAGTTTTAAGACCTTGAGCAAGATCTCTCAGCTTCAATTCCTTCCTCTGAGATATAAGTATCATAAATGTACCTAAATTAAAGGAATATTACAAAGATTTAACAAACCATTTATGACTTAAGGAATGCATCCACTAAATGATCCATGCTTATTTCGTTGTGATTATTTGTGTCATAAGTATCTGTTTCTCTCTCTGTCTGTCTGTCTCTCTCTCTCTCTCTTTCTCTGTCTCTCTCTTTCTCTGTCTCTCTCTCTCTCTTAATTACCAGCCCTTTGAAGGAAGATTCATAGCCTTTTATTTTGGGGTCAGCATAGCATAGAATACTAACAAATAAATATATGTATTCAAAACTTTGTTGAGTTAAAAATGAAATGATAAATATATTATTTTGAAAGTATGCAGCCTTTCCTGTTACTATAGTAGATTTTGTTTATGTGTGCTCTTGAGTGTTTTGCATGTACTAAATCAACTAATACATGTTAAAAAGCATGTAATAGGCCGGGCATGGTGGCTCAGGCCTGTAATCTCAACACTTCAGGAGGGTGAGGGGAGGCAGATCACCTGAGGTCAGGAGTTCGAGACCAGCCTGGCCAACATGGTGAAACCCCATCTCTACTAAAAATAAAAAAATAAAAAAAATAACTGGGCATGATGGTCAGTGCCTGAAATTGCAGCTACACAGGAGGCTGAGGCAGGAGAATCCTTTGAACTCGAGAGGCAGAGGTTGCAGTAATCTAAGATCACACGATTGCACTCCAGCTGGGGTGACAGGGCAAGACTCCCTTTAAAAAAGAAAAGGCATGTAATTTTGTCTGAAGACTAGATATTATACTTGTATTTTAACAGTGATCTCTGTAGACAAAAAAATGGCAGACAGTGAAAGCTGAAAAGTGATCTTACCTACAGGTTTGGGGCTTACATCTAGTCTACTGCAGGTTTTATCCATGTTCTTCTGATGTCAGCTCTGTGATCCAAAATAAATTTATTTTTTCAAACTTCCAAATACTTAAGGATAATATTAAGGTGATGATGAGGAGGAGTAGTCAATTCTTAGAGATCACATTGCATTTGTTATTTACTCATGAAAATGGATGCTATGCCCCTTGCGTATGATTTGCTGAGATCCACAAATGGAAAAGCAGTGGTGACTGGTGAAGTAGGCAATCTGGAGCATTTTTTAAAACTATGTGTATAGTCTAATAATCTTAACTTGTTATGACTCAGAACTTTTCAGCATGTATTTATCCATGTGAATGAGAGAATTGGCTACAGAGAAAAAGAAATGATGAGGCAAAGGTAACTATGAAACAACATAATTTTATAAATTATAATGCAGTGAAACAAAATGTTTTGAGAAAATAAACAAAATTCATCAAGATGGATCACTAGGTTTACTTAGAAAGTTCTTCATTTCAGCTATTAATATATTTAACATAATATAGTTAACTAAAATTAAATTTGTTTGCTAAATGCTTCTAAAATCAATATGAAAGATATTTCTTTGCAGTCTTTTAAATACCTATCTTGTTCTGTTAACTGATATTACATATTATACCACCCAACAAGTTTAAATTTATGTGGCTGGACATGGTGGCTCATGCCTGTAATCCCAGCACTTTGGGAGGTGGAGGCAGGTGGATCGCCTGAGGTCAGGAGTTCAAGACCAGCCTGGCCAACTTGGCCAAATCCCGTCTGTACTAAAAATACAAAAATTAGCTGGACATGTTGGTGCCCACAGCACCTCAGCTACCAGCAAGCCACATACACAGTTCACCACACAAATTCTGTAAATCCGAACAAATGTTATAGCTCAAGTTCACTTATAAGTGGAATATTAATTTTAGTGAGAAAAAATATGTCTTTGTATTTCACACAGAAAACTTTTGTCTGGTTGTTTTTACTTCCCTAATAAATATGACAGAAAGGAGGAAGGAGCAGTCAGTCCCAGGTATTTGGAAATTTGTTACAACATTTAAGAACAAAAGAATCCCAATCTCAATCACTCGGAGTGAAAACAAGTGAAGAAATTGGTGATTGACAGAGTGTCATGAGAATAGTTGATCAGAAAAGGACACCTGAGGGAATGTTTTAATTACTTATTTTTAAGTGATTTGTTTTATCCGCAAGACCAGGGTATACTCGTAGAAATCTGTCTCTGGTGAAGAGGAAGAAAAATAGCAATGGTATGCAGATCAAGAAACAACTTAGATGAAATATATCAATGTTTATTCATATGGATATTTAATTGTATGAGAGCCTTGTCATAATTTCAGGTAGAGAATCCTGAGTGTCAATTACTACTATTTACCAAAAATGATAGGGGGAGATCAGAATTGAGTAGATTGAAAAGAAAAAAATAGACAGAGAAAAGAGCATCCTTTGGGGTGCAATTTAGAGAACATATTTTCTGTTTTTCTTACCATGTTCATGGTTGTATAATTGGAGGCAGAAAACATGTTATGGAAGTAACACTGAAGAGCAAGAAGGAGGCCTACGCTAACTTCAAATACAAGGCTTGTGAGAACCACAAAACAAACATTAAACAAACAAAAAAAAAACTTTTCACTTGAATATTTGCAGTGGTAATATTATTCTCTGGGTAAAAACATTTTTTTTCAGTTGCGATCAGTGGGCAGAGACAGTTTTGGAAACATTTTCCTGGTTTTCAAGCTGAATTCCCATAAGGCAGAATGGGAATTTAGAGAAAAGTGTGTTGAGGATTGGATGAGCTAAAGGGAATGACTGAAGAGAGAGAGCAACAGGATGTATGTGGCCATTGTCATCTCTAGAAGAGCAGGATGTTAAGTCAGATGGTAGGACTATGAAGACATCGCAGAGATGCTTGGTAGTGAAGGGTGATTTTAGTATGTGGGTGTACTATGCCACTGATTTTTTTTTTTTTTTAAAGACTCAGTCTTGCTCTTATCTGCCAGGCTGGAGTGCAATGGTGTGATCTTGACTCATTGCAACCTCCACCTCCTGGGTTCAAGCAATTCTCCTGCCTCAGCCACCTGAGTAGCTGGGATTACAGGTGCCTGCCACCACACCTGGCTAATTTTTATATTTTTAATAGAGATGGGGTTTCACCATGTTAGCCAGGCTGGTCTGGAACTCCTGACCTCAGGTGATCTGCCCACCTCGGCCTCCTAAAGTTCTGGGATTACAGGCATGAGCTACCGCACCTGGTCTGGCACCACTGATTTTTAAGGGGCGATGTGACCTAGACTAACAGGAAAGTACTTTAATGGTCTTCAGTCATTTGGAGAGCAGGACACTTTTTGGTTGTTGTTCTATTCTCAATTCCGTTCATTGTTTCTGTTGATTTACATTGTCTTGAACTTCTACAATTTATTGTGTGACTTTGGGATGTTAAGTGCAAAGTGAGTATTTTGGAACATGAAAATATGGTTTTACAACAGACTTTTAGGCAAATGAGGAATAAAAGCTAGTGAATAGGTTTTTGTATTATATACTTACATAAAAACTTGTGAAGTATGAACTTATACATGTTTTTCTTTTCTTCTTCTGTTTCATTTATACCAAAATAAAGAATCATTTATGAATTTAAAAAAAAGCAATTAAATTCTGGCTCTTGATTTCACAAGCAGGTACAAAGTTGTAAGAAATACTTATGGTGTAAAATTATAGATTTCAGAAGAATAGATTTTATGGTCCAAAGTACTCAAGTTACTATATGAAGGTATCTTATGCATGGGGACATGAAAGAAAGGAAAACACAAGTGTAAGAGGCTAGTAAAATACTCTGAGGACAGTCCCTCACTTTGAGTACCAGAGAGCTACGTTGCTGAAGGAAGAGGGCAATTCTATGTCAAAGATATTAGAGGGGGTCCATATTTCTCCTACATCACAAATGTTGTCAGGCATTCAATAGACTCATGATAAGACAATTTGTTGTTGTTGTTGTTTTATCACAATAATATAAACTCCTAGAAAACAAAACTTATTTCTTGAATCGTTACATCAACTATGTCTAATACAGGGCTGGATCAATCATTGCTAAATAATTTCCAGATATATGAATGTCAGTACAGAGTTATATATTCAATGTCCACACATTTCGTAGAATTCCTTTATTTGAGAGAAGAAAAAGAATCTTAATTTTAGTCTTTGTGACAAATTATAGTAGTGTATGTTTTAAAAACTGAAATATTTTAGGCAAAAACATATCATATTTGCTTTATTTTCTTATGTGGCCATATTTTTTAAGTTAAATGCAGAATGCAATATAATAAAAATCTCTATTTCTCCCAGTCACGTAGGTTCAGAGATGTGTTGCCATCTGTAACATCAACAGTATAAATAGTGTCAGTAATTAGAAAATGAATTATATAACTAATTATGCGCAGCTCATTTCAAGGTGAGCATATCTAAGGCCTAGTATATTAGTGAAATAGTGGTGGATAAGAAAACAGATTACTCAATGAGTTAATAATAATTAAATATAAGAATAACAAATTAAAAGTAGCCAATAAACATTTAGGAAAGGAGAAAAATAGTTCTTTAATTCAAATGTTTGCGTTTGTCCTTCTCCTATAGTTTTCTTTAATTTATTCAAGCCTAAAATTAAGACAGTTCTCAAATACAACACTGTATTACATCCCTAACAATGAAACTACAGGATGTGGACTACCATTTACCAGAACACTTTTATGCTTACAAGTGATTTCTTATTAATGCTTCATTTATGTTCACCAATGTAGTATAATAATATGTCTATAATCCTTACAAGAAAAACCGTTGAGCATTATAATCAATCATACCTAATTAAAAACAATTCAGTAAGGACTTACCTGCTTACATATCTTTCCCTTTCCCCAGGGTCTTAGGTGTGTTAGGGTTTGCTATTATATGAAATTACTGTTTCATGCTACACCATACTTATAACAATTGTTCAAAGTATGTTTCTTCTAAGGATTGTAAATGTCATTTTAGTAATGGACAGACATATCGACATTTTAGATAATGCAAGAGATGTATTATGAATTAATTACTTGTTTTTGTATGACTAGTGATTACATGCAAGTTATGAAAGTAATCCAAGTGCTAAATGCAATACAAAACCAACTTCCAAGTAGTTTATAATCTAAAATAAATGATTACAGCAATAAAACAGAATATGGATTACATGCTAGGTATTCTAGTAAAGGTAGAAGAATGATAATTTAACAGCACACAAAAGGTTAGCTATTCTTAGAAGACATGTTCTTAGAAGTTAAAATGGAAATTTTAGTGAATTCAAAAGGCAGAATTTGGACAGGTGGCTCATGCCTGTAATCCCAGCACTTTGGGAGGTCTAGACAGGCAGATCATGAGGTCAGGAGTTCAAGACCAGTTTGGCCAATGTGGTGAAACCCTGTCTCTACTAAAAATATCACAATTAGCTGGGCGTGGTGGCACGCACCTGTAATCCCAGCTACTCCGGAGGCTGAAGCAAGAGAATCACTTAAACCTGTGAGGTGGAATTTGCAGTGGGCTGAGATGGTGCCACCGTACCTGGGTGATAGCATAAGACTCCGTCTCTGGGGTGTGAAAAAAAAAGCAGAATTTGAAAAAGCAAAATACACAAAAATGTTCCAAGACAAAAATATGATAACAAATGAAGGATCAACCATGTCTTCTAAGGTTTAACTCTGGTTAACATTTAAACATTGGAAAAATGGGAGTTGGTGTTATTGAAACATCTTGAAGTCCATATCAGATTCAAGAGTGTAATGAATAGCAAGCTAAATGGTATGTACTTGTTCTTTCACCTTTTGGAAACCAAAGCTTGTTTTGTCTTTTGTATTGAAATGAGGCTTTGGGAGATAAATACATGAAATATTGATCAGAGCAATATACTTCCTTGATAAATGGCAACCAAGTATTATTTACAAACCATTTATTTTTATAAAAGTGATATTTTTCTCTATTTTTGTATTATTTCTATCTTCTATCATGTGATAATTGAGCATAAAGGATATGAAATAAATCTGACATATCTACTGAGAAAATGACGAGCAACCAGTGTTAAATTTCTGAAGCTTAAATATTAATACCTAATTAAATTTAACCTTTTGCTTTTAGACAACACAGTTTAAAAAAGGAGGAAGTCAAATTGTCTCTATTTGCAGACGACATGATTGTATATCTAGAAGACCCCATCGTCTCAGCCCCAAACCTCCTGAAACTGATAAGCAAGTTCAGCAAAGTCTCAGGATACAAAATCAATGTGCAAAAATCACATGCATTCCTATACACCAGTAACAGACTTAAAGAGAGCCAAATCAAGAACAAACTTCCATTCACAATTGCCACAAAGAGAATAAAATACCTAGGAATACAACTAACAAGGAATGTAAAGGACCTCTTCAAGGAGAACTACAAGCCACTGCTCAACGAAATAAGAGAGGACACAAACAGATGGAGAAACATCCCATGTTCATGGTTAGGAAGAATCAATATCGTGAAAATGGCCATACTGCCCAAAGTAATTTACAGATTCAATGCTATCCCCATCAAGCTACCAATGACCTTCTTTGCAGAACTGGAAAAAACCACCTTAAACTTCATATGGAACCAAAAGAGAGCCCGCATAGCCAAGTCAAATCTAAGCAAAAAGAACAAAGCGGGGGGCATCACACTACCAGACTTCAAACTATACTACAAGGCTACAGTAATCAAAACAGCATGGTACTGGTACCAAAACAGAGATATAGACCAATGGAACAGAACAGAGGTCTCGGAGGCAACACAACATATCTACAACCATCTGATCTTTGACAAACCAGTCAAAAACAAGCAATGGGGAAAGGATTCCCTGTTCAATAAATGGTGTTGGGAAAGCTGGCTAGCCATGTGCAGAAAGCAGAAACTGGACCCCTTCCTGACACCTTACACTAAAATTAACTCCAGATGGATTAAAGACTT
>NW_022436951.1:16235251-16559047 GCF_009761245.1 Sapajus apella
TAAAATCCAAAACCCATTTCCAATAAAATAATTTGTGAAACAGAAAAAAAAAATAAAAATAAAAATAAAAAAAAATAAAAATAAAAAAGGCTAATACATAACTTTGATTATGCTTCAATAATATTATGATAGCATATTTACACAATTTTAAATAATGTATTTTCCTCACACATATGACTAACAATATGCTTTTAGTTTATTCCATTGAATTCTTCCCAAATTATTTTTTAATTGCTTTCTTTTCTATTACTCTCTTTTTACTTTATTTTTTACACTTTGGAGATATCTTAGTCAGAGATTGAAATTAAATGAGCAAATTGTCAACAAAGCCAAAATTGGCATTCATGTTGTTGGGCTACTGCCTTATATAAAAATCATTGAAGCTGCTGATTCCAAAGATTCTTGTGTGAGTTTTTGTGTGAGTTTATGACTGGTGATAAAACTACTTAATGTGTGCTTTAAATATGACTTTTAATTCCTTGCACAGTGCAACATAAAATTCTGAACCCTGAAATAAACATTACGGTTTTCACCCAAGAGCAAGTTCCAACCTGAGATGTTCTAACATATTGCATCATGATGCTACAAGAGCAAATGTACATTCATGTGGTACAACTTTTAACAGAAGTAGGCTAATTCACACAGAGCAGAGACTATTATATTTTTGGAATAGCCTTATGAGGAAATAGTTTTTTGTCAGAATGTTATAAGCATTGATAAAACATTATTCTTCATTTAAGGAAAACATTATTGTTGAAAATATTCATTTTGTTTCTTGTTAAATATGTTACCTTTATAATCTCAGAAGAGGATATGTAAGTCTAAAATGTAATTGTTGTTCAGGAAATAGATTGTAGATTGTAGATGAATTGAAACTCAAGTTACAGGATAACATCTATTTATTTTTCATCTGTGTTGGTCAAAGAAGGTTGGTCAAATATTTTACTCATATCCTATTAAAGGCCAATAGAGAGATGATATAGACAATTAAACTCATTTTCTGGTTATTAATTGTTTGCATCACTATTTTGTATATATAAACAGAGATTTCACAATAATAGTTTGTTCTGTAAATTTGAAACAAAGTGCAGTGAATATCTCAATATCATTTAATAAGAAAAGCCTTCAGGGATCATAAGTGGAAATTATGCTAACAAGCCACTTATTATTTCATAGTAATGAAGCAAATATGCATTTTTGCATTGTAGTATTTTTAACTTATGCTCAGTAGGAAATCTCAAGCTTCCTGAGTAAGATTAATTAACTGTTTTACTATATATCCCTTGTTTATTTTTTAATAGAAAATATTTTACATATATAGCTAGAACAATAGAGCAATTTTTCCAATGCTAACAATAAAGAGAAAACCCCTAAACATATTATGAAATTGAATCATTTTTGTAGAATAAATTCCACATTTGTGTTGGAGTAATTCAGTAACAATCTTTGTATTTCAATCCTGTTTCACCTGGATTATGATAATAGATTCCTAATTTGTCTCCCTACTTTTATCTGTTCTCCTGCTGTCTAGTCTCTATCAGCCCTTGAATATTTCCTTTTTAAATACAAACATATTCATGCCTGTTCCTTGGCTAACACCATATGAAGGTTTCTCACCATTCTCAGGACTAAAGACTTCACTCTGCTCCCCATATCCAATATGTTTTGGCCACTGGTTCTTTCTCTGGCCTCATCATCTGTTAAGTTTCACCACCAGCTCACTCTGTTCCACACATCCTGGCCTCCTGTTCTTTTCTTGGTCATGCCACACATGGGATATTTTTAGTTTTACAACAATATTTTTGTTCGTAGTTTGTTGCTTACACTCTATTTCTTTATTACCATTAGAATGTAAGTGTCATGACACCAGTGATTTTGGTTTTTTTATTTTATATTTTTGTTGTGTTATGTTTTTTTGCTTTGATTTCACTGAACTATTCTCAAAACTTACAACAATTCTTGACAAAGAGTAGGGGTTCAATAAAAACAAATTGAATAAATAAATTCATATCAACATGTGGCTATACCAAGTAATAGGTTTATGAGTGGTCAGCATTTTCCCTCTATTCTTGCTTTTATATCTTTTTAAAAATTATAATATTAAAATGTATCAAGACCAAATGTAAAGTTATAAGAAAGTTAGAGAAAAGAGACATTTAGGAAATAATTCAGGAAATAATTTTAAGATTTTATCACATTGCAATATTGAAAATGATTAGTTACTAATCAGTATTTATCAGATGCATATAGGAATGAATAGAATAGATTCTGAAAATTATTATCAAGTATTTATTAGGTGAAAAAGTGGATGGATGTATGGATGGATGGATGGCTGGGTGGATGGATGGATAAATGAAGGAATGAGGGGAAAAATTAGGAACATGATATGTTTTATTTTGCTCTTTCATCTCATTGGTGAAGGAGAAGTTCCTGACCTATGTAATGGGATGGCTGAACCCACAACACCTGACACTGGTCAGTTGAGATTGACAGCTTGTTGCTGGTCACAGCCAGAAGTAAGAGGATACTGCCACACTCACACTTACGACAGAGGTAAAAGGACACTCACAGCCAGCACTAGGAGGACACTGCCATGTGCAGGCTGCACTGGAGACCACAGTAAACAAGTAGGGCATGCAGGAAGAAGGCATAGTAATAAGAAGGAGGATGTTATTGACTTGAATAATTCTAGGGCTGTCAGAGAACTGAAGTTCACTAGTAAGGAGTAAGTAGTCAGTGTATCTGGACTCTGTGATACATGGTTATTTGGGTAGGATAAAGGAGGTGGAAAACTTGCAATTAAACCTTTCAGGGCTCTCCCAATTTTACTTGATGTCAAGGCAGAACATAATATTAAGTTTTAATGTCAGTGTTGTACATAAAGAGAGGCAAAGTGAAGAGTGGCTTGATTTTCTGTAATGGAAGATGGGGAGAGCATCTATTCTAAGTACTTAAAAAAAGAAGGGAGGAGCTGAGCTGGAAGATGATATGTTAATTGTCAAGATGTTGACATGATGGAGGTGGAGTGTTTGGGCCTCATTCACACTCAAAATAAAGGTTTAGGAGTCTACAACTAGGGTGTGTAATTCTAATATAAGTAATGAATTTTAGTAGAATAAATGTAAGGTTGGTGATAAGCATGTTTAAATATATATTTTTGGAAGGTTAAGGCTAGAATTCAAATCACATATTAGTGAATTTATTAAGGAGCACTAACTGTGCTGTATAGTTTATTTCACACACATAGAAAAAGCTGGGGGCTTTTATTTTCATTATTTTATGGGTAAATCATTGCTAATCAAGCCATCTAAATAGTGCAGCCAGTATTCTGACAAAATTCTGTCATAGACCAATTTCAGTAACCTTTTTACCAAACTCTAGCTCCCATTAGAGGTACACTTTAAGGATTTGCAGTACTAAGCCATGAGAAATGACCAATAATTTGTTAAGTGCAAAGTAAGTCTCTCCAATTATTAGGATAGTAAAAGGAGATAATATTACGAATAAATACTCAACTTTATTTTTATTATTTTTAATTATAAAGGCTAAAAACTATGGCTGAAATAGATATAGGAGTGGGCTGGGAAGGCAAATGAAGCAATATACGTGAGACACTCTGCTAAAGATTATAATTTATCATTTGTTAAAAGTATACACCCTAAAATTTTAAATGCTCATGTAATTATAAAATCGACTGAGAGGGAAAACCCCCACCCCACTGCCCTACTTGCAGGCCTCCACGTCCTCCCTCTGGATGAGAAGGAGGGTAAAGAGAAATGAAATATCAAAGAACTGGAATCCATGGTCAAGCGGCTTGCTGATGACACTGACCAGGCCGTAATGAGGCCCAAGGACTGGAAAATAACTCCCTTTTAGGTTTCCAGCATCTCTGCTATCTATAAACCTTGAAGAGTTGCAAAGAATGTCATCCCTACCTGCCAGAGCCGGGCACTGGGTCAAGTCCTCCATATTACCTGACCCAGATCCCCTCCTGGAAATACCTCTGCCAACTAATTACTGACTGCCTTTGTCTTGTTTCTGTAAGCCCCCTCCCCTGTCTATTTCAAGGGTGCTGCGTATGAGTTAGCAAATCAGTGAGAGCCAAAGCCTGTGAGGTCAGCTGCCTGGCCAATGGGCAATAACACAGTTTCATCTCTGCTCCCCCTTTAGAGTGGTAAGTCCTTGAAAAGGAAAAAAAAAAAAAAAGCTGCTTCTAGGGGAGCTCGGTGAATGAAGCTGCAGACCCCTGGCAGCTCCTGACCAAATAGGAAGCCACTTCCTTCCTCAGTTCAGTGTTTGAAAGGTTTGTTTCCCGCTGCTCCTGCTTTACAACAAGTGTTACAACTCTACTTCCCTGGTTAATTAATGAGGAAGCTAAAAGTAGATTAAAATCTATTCAAAGTGCATTTGAAAAGCTAGGTCTCTGTAAGTAATTTAACAAAGGAATGTTAAGCTAAGATTGGAGGTTAAGCTAAGATACAAAAGTTAAATTAATATTGAAATGTAAAGTAAGATACAAAATTGGTTAATATCTTACTGAGCAATAAGGGTAACATTAACACTTGTCTTTCCTTCAAGACAAGTGAGCAACTGCCCCGTCAATAGAAAGCCAATTAAAAGTATAGTCTCTTAAAATCTGCTGTAAAAACACTCAGGAATTTTTGCCAGTTTACAGGTTTAGTATATTTTTCCAGATACCTTCAATCTTTAAAAAATATGAAATTAATATGCTTGAATATATTCCCCTTCATTTTACAGATAGAAATAAAGCACAAATATGGTTAAGTAATTTGGCAAAAATATAGAATAAATAAGATAAAAATATTTAATGTTAATGAACATTAATTCCCTCTGCTTTTAAATCTTTTTTCAGTCATAACACATTTCTCCTTTAAACTATCCCTAGACATTGGACAGTCACTAAGCACAGATAGATTCAAAGGCAAAGCGACAGTTGGGTGGTGATTTTTTCTGTAACTAGCATGTAAAGGGAGAGGGGTTTTACATACAAATTTTCAAGCAAAATACTTGATACCTATTTTAACTCTTTTACCCTCACCTGATAACTTTGTAATAAATAAAAGCCTAAAAGTTCTCAGTGATTGATCTACTCTCCTTCACTGTTATATGCATCTACTCTTTCATTCCAGATGCTATGGGAGAACTGCCCCTGCTTCAAACAAAGCCCAACCCTCTCACCTACAACCTAGATCCCATACTTGTTTATCTACTCAAAGATTGATCCAGAAGTTTTATCTACTTTATCTTACGTATTGTTTACATCTCGACCTTTTTTACCGCTGCATGCAGACAAAAGGCGATTTTTTTTTCCTTTCTTTTCTAAAAAAGTTTTTTGGTGTAATTTTAGTTACAACTATGGTTCTATTTTTTCTTTTTCCTCAAGAAGAAGTACACAAGGAAAATAACATTTATATTAGCTTACTCCAAATTATTCCTGATATCTTTTCTAGAACCCCATCTAACAGTTCCCCCAAAATTATTTTTACCAAAGTCACAAATAATGTTTAAATTGTAAAATCTATAGTCCATTTTTCACTTAGTGCCTTACTTGAAACACTTAACAACAGTTCCAGGACACAGAATTCTACTAGTTTATTTTTAGTCTCTCAGTTTCTTTTGCTAATTCCTCTTTTGACCCCTGATGTCTTAATTTAAAAGGACTGGAGAGCTCACTATTATAACATCAGTAAATTAATTCAAATTTCTATTTTAGCCTGAATTGTTCCTCTGAACTCCAGTCTCATATATTCAACTTCATGCTCAAGGCCTACAATCCTAGGCCAGTCTAGCATCTGCAATCCAAAAGGGAGCACTATTATTTCCCCTTACTGTCCCTCCCGACATCATTTCCATCTAGACTGTTAGAAATCCTGTTCATTTTGTGGGTAAGCCCAAATAACTTCAGTCATCCTTGACTTTTCTCATTCTTACATAACCTGTAGTTAACCTACCAGCTTTTTTTTTCTTCTGGCTTCTAAATATATTCAACCTCAATACCGGAATCTTTTCCAAGTTACCATCACATACTCACTAAATTATTCAATAGCATCTCAAGGTGTCACCTTGTTTTAATTTCTCTTCTTTTTTCATTTATTCTCAATGAAGCAGCCAGAAAAGCATCCCGTATATAAACTGGGCTTCTCTTTTTAATGTCCTTGATTGAATTTCCATATCCTTCTGAGTAAAACCAAAGTTTGCAGTGGTAGGCAAGTAACTGCATGAACTGAACTTTCATGACCTCTCTGGCCTCTTTCCTGCTTCTCTACCTATCACTTGTTCTAACTTCCTACAATATCAGTCTTCTGGTTCCTATTCAAAAACTGCATCAAATTAACCCAAATCAAAGTTTTAGTGTTTGCTCTTCTCTTTAATGAAGTAGCCTTTCCCAACTCTCTATATGGCTTATCCCTCATTTAATTTTTTGTGTTAATTCAAATATTAACAGTTACTGGAAAAGATTCTTCTCACGGTGTTATCTATAAGTGAAACATTCCAGTTTTATAGACACTACTCTCTGCCTTTTTCCCAAATTAATTATCATCAACATACTATTATATATATTTTAATCATTATTTTTTACTATCTGCTTGACTTAAATATAAAATATCTGAATGCAGAAGCTTTATTCTGTGTTTATGAATCTCCTGCCACAATATTATAGAATAGCGTCTGATTGTCTCACATATCATTGACATTTAATAAAAATTTATTCATTATGTTAATTGATATGGTTAGGCTTTGTATCCCCACCCAAATCTCATTTTGAATTGTAATCTCCATAATCCCTACAAGTCGAAAGACCTGGTAGGAGGTGACTGGATCATGGGTGCACTGTCTCCAGGCTGTTCTCATGATAGTGAGTGAATTCTCACTAGATCTGATGGTTTTATATGTGTCTGACAGTTCTTCCTTCATGCACTTGATTACTCTTACCTGCCACCATGTAAGATGTGTATCTTCCCTTTCCATCATGATTGCAAGTTTCCTGAGGGCTATCCAGCCATCTGGAATTGTGAATTAGTTAACCTTTTTTAAAAAATAAATTACCCAGAAATGGGAAATTATGTATAGCAATGTGAGAATGAACTAATATAGTTAATTGATACCAAGGAATTGAGGTGCTTCTATAAAGATACTTGAAAATGTGGAAGCAAATTTGGAACCAGGTAACAAAGATTTGAACAGTTTGGAGGGCTCAGAAGACATGATGATGTGTGAAAGTTCGGGACATTTTAGAGACTTGTTCAATGGGTTTAACGAAAATGCTGCTGATGATGTGGAGAATGAAGTCTAGGCTGAGGTGGTCTCAGATGGAGATGAGGAACTTCTTGGGAACTGGTGCAAAGGTCACTTTTGCTATGGTTTAGCCAATAGACTGGAGACATTTTGCCCCTGCCCTAAAGATCTGTGGAATTTTGAACTTGAGAGAGATGATTTAGGTATCTGGCAGAAGATGTTTCTATGTAGCCAAGCATTCAAGATGTGACCTGGCTGACTTTGAAAGCATTCAGTCTTATGTGTTCACAAATAGATGGTTTGAAATGGGAACTTATGTTTACATGGGAAGAAGAGTGTATAAGTTTGGAAAATATGCAACTTGACCATGTAATAGAAAATAAAACAAAACAAAACAAAACAAAACAAAAAATACATTTTTCTGGGGAAGAATTCAAGCCAGCTGCAGAAATTTATATGAGTAAAGAGGGACTGAATGTTAACAGCTAAGACAATGAGAAAAATATCACCAGGGTATGTCAGAGACCTTCATGGCATCCCCTCCCATCTCAGGCTCAGAGGCCTAGGAGGAAAAAGATGGTTTCATGGGCTAGGTCCAGGGCCTCACTGCTGCTCTGTGCAGCCTTGAGACTTGGCATCCTGCATCCCAGCCATGGCTTAAGGGGTCAATGTACAGCTCAGGCCGATGCTTCGTAGTTGCAAGCCTCAGTCATTGGTGGCTTCCATGTGGTGTTATGCCTGCAGGTTCACAGAGGTAAAGAATTGAGGTTTGGGAACCTCCACCTGATTTCAGAGGATGTATGGAAACTCCTGAATGTTTAGGCAGCAGTTTGCTGCTGGGTTGGCACCCTCATGGAGAACCACTGCTAGGGAAGTATGGAAGAAAAATGTAGGTTGGAACCCATCACACAGAGTCCCCACTGGGACACTGCCTAGTGTATCTGTGAGAAGACAGCCATTGTCCTCCAGGCCCCAGAATGGTAGAACCACAGACAGCATGCACCATGCACCTGAAAAAACTGTAGACACTCAACCCCAGCCTGTGAAAGCAATCGGTGGTAGGGCTGTACCCTGAGAAGCCAAAGGAGTGAAACAGCCCAAGAGGATGGAAGCCCATCTTCTGCGTCATTATGACTTTGAGGTGAGACACGAAGTCAAAGGAGATCCTTTCAGCTTTAAAATTTAATAAATGACCTACTGGATTTTGGACTTGCATGGGGCCTGTAGCCCCTTCATTTTGTCTAATTTCTCCCAATTGAAATGGGAGCATTTATCCAATACCAATACCACCATTTTATCTAAGAAGTAACTAACTTGCTTTTGAGTTCACAGACTTACAGGCAGAAGGGACTTGCCTTGTCTCAGATGAGACTTGGAACTTGAGCTTTTGAGTTAATGCTGAAATGTGCTAAGACTTTGGGGAACTGTTAGGAAGGCATGATGGGTTTTGAAATGTGAGAAAAACATGAGAATTGGGAGGGGACAAGGTTGGAATTATATGGTTAGGATGTGTGTCCCCACCCAAACCTCATCTTGAATTGCAATCCCCATAATCCCCACACATTGAGAGAGAGACCTAGTGGTAGGTGATTGGATCATGGGAGCAGTGTCCACATGCTGTTCTCCTAATAGTGAGTTCTTATGAAATCTGATGGTTATATAAGTATCTGAAATTTCCTCCTTCCAATATTTGCTCTCTTTCACCTGCTGTCATGTAAAATGTGACTCTTTCCCTTCCTCCATGATTGTAAGTTCCTGAGGCTCCTCCAGGTATGTGGAACTGTGAGTCCATTAAATCTTTTTTTTTTTTTTTTTTTTTTTCATAAATTCGCAAGTCTTGGGCCATCATTTACAACAATATGAGAGCAGACTAATACAGGTAATGAACAATTAGTGTATGAATAGCATCTAATTCAATATATAATAGATACTTGTTAAATAAGTTTCTCTGTTTTTCAGGTTTCTTTTTCCAAGCCAAATATACCTTTATATATTTCCGTCATTCCAGATGCCATCTTAAATTTCAAGTTTGGAATGACAGTAGATCCAGATGTAAAAGTTATATAACCCTCTGCTGAAAATGACTTTCATTTGTCTCTTACTTATATTTATATGTGTTACAATTCCTAAGGTACATGAATCTAAAGAAAAAATTATCTAATAATGTAATTTAAAATGCTATAACATGTTGGCTAGGATACTCACATCATTGACAATGGAGGAAAATCTCTTATTAATTCTAAAATCTTTAAAATGTTTTTCTATTAAGGAGCATGATTAGGAAAACAGAGAAATTATAGAGCTTTTTAATGTAATCTGAAAGATCTACAGCTTGGGTAATATAAAGAACACCTCTGGATCCAGACTGACTTGGGCACTTTTAAACCCTCATTCATTTCAAAATAGATAGATGAAAAAAAAAAATGAAGCCATCATCTATCTTACTGAATGGCACTACACTTCAATAGAAAGGATATTAGGCTTTTCTAGGAGTGTCAGTAAAAAGCTGAGTGAAGCTAACAGTAAGAAGTTTGATAACTTAGGTAAGAGAAAGACAGCATGAATTTCCTTAGGAATGAAATAAGGATAACAAAAGGTATGGTGAAAAAAGGTGATAAAGGATTTTGCATACACAAAATCCATCTTCCAGAACCAATTTTATCTTTTGCTGAGGTCTGTTCATGAAGGTCAGTGCAAAAAGTAAGTAGACAAATTGTGAAAATCTGTGATCTGAAGTGATAATGACGATGATGCCCTTTAAACATATATTAGAAATTTGAAGACATTTATTCTTCTGTTCTACAGCTATAATGAAGTTTATTCTCAAGATTTACATATTCACAGTGTTTCAGCTATAGCAGTTGGACTTGTAGGACTCTGACTTAGCACCTAGGTTTCTTTCATTTGAAAGAAGACATAAGCAGAATAAAAGAAAATATGGAAAGGGAGTGTCACCAGCCTCTAATCAGTGCTCTTTAATGCCTTCCTTCTGTTTTTTGTTTTTATTTTCATTTTAAATTCATCATGTCAAACTATAACTACAGCACTATCATATCAGTTTGAGGTTTATAGATCAGATTTCTTATAGCTATTGACATGTTTATGTAATAGTAACTATCCTCAGACACATTGTATAATATGTACATTTCAGTGAAAACATCAGAAAGAATTAACAAAATGACAAGATAAAATCAGTGGGCATTCCTGAACATATTACAGTTATTTTCAGATTTTATTTTTCTTAAAATTATGAAAATAAAATTAATATGGACAGCCAGAATATAAAAAATCCACACTTTTCATTGTTTTCCATTAATTACTAGCAAATCGTAAATTTCAGTTATGAAAGACATTGTGTGAATCTACAGCACCAATACCAAAAGGAAAGACCCTTTTTTTTTCATTTAATCATCCTACAGTTTCTTCATGGATTATGATGGAATAAATGAAAAGAGTTATTCCAAATGATATAAACTGGAAGGCTTCTCACATTAAAAAGTCTTTGACTATTATCCTAAGAGGAAGAGCTGAAAGTTTTTTTTCCTTCTGTTTTTATTTTTAATACAGCTCATCTTCAATATGGTCTCTCTTTGGAATACATTTACGTGGATTGGTGCAATTGGCCATTCCAGTTTATATGGTCGGTATTGTGGTCTTAATTAGCAAATTAGGATATTGTACCTATAAAACTGTTGCCAGGGAAGATTACTGATAATTGAGTGTTATCAACATTCTTGAACTGAGTGTTATCAACATTCATAAAAGCATGGACAAAAGAGTTATGATGGGTTGGATCTTTGCTAAAGTATGATCTATTTCCTCTTGCTGACACAACATACTACAATAATATACTGTCTTAAAACAGCACACTTTTGTTATGTTACTGTTCTAAAGGTCAGAAATTTAAAATTGGTCTTGTTGGACAAAATCTAAGGTGTCATAGGGGCTGCTTTCCTTTCTGGATGCTTTAGAGGCAAATAAATTTCCTGGCCCTTTTCCAGACTCCAGAGGCTATTCAGGTTCCTTTGGCTCTTGGTTTCTTCCACTTTCAAGCCAGCAACAGCCAGTCTGGTATTTCTCAGAATGCCTTCACCTTCTTGTTCTCACTTTTCCACCTCTTCTTCCTCATTTGATAACTTTTTTTCATTATATTGTGTCCATATGGATGCCCCAAGATGATCTCCTTAATTTAAAGTTAGCTGATTAGCCACTTTAATTCCATTTGCTACATTAGTTCCCCTTTGCCATGTAACATGACGTATCCACAGGTCCCAGGGATTAGGATGTGAACTTCTTTGAATGGGCTATTATTGTCTCTACTGCATGTGTAAGTAGACAGCATCAGCCACAACTATAAGTGGGCTAGAAATGCAAATTGTTGCCCCTTATCCAAGTCCTATACATTCAGAATCCCTGAGGGTAGAGCAAAGAGTGTATGTTTTACCCAGAATTCCAGACTGTGATTAGTTCAACTTAAGTTTGGGAAATAATAGTTTAGGAGACACAGTTCTCAAGAAGGGACTTCTTTGCTCAATAATTAACATCTTAAATTAAAATATTAAAATATATTACCATATATATTTCAGATCTTCTTCTGGCTGCCCCTCCCTTGTTTTCCATTACTGAACAGAAGTCTCCCACCAAATCTGCAAATAATGTTTTGTCCTTTTCTCTGCTCACTTCTCATTCTGTAGTTTGCAAAACATATAATTTATTTATTTGTTCTATTTCTAACATTTTAGGGGTCGCCAGCAGTAATCTCTAGTGTTATTACCACTCTTAAACCAAGATTGCACCATGTAAGTGCTTCTGGAAAGCAAAAGGTATCAGGAATTTTTAATTCAGAGTCTGCTTATTGCTATCACCTGTGTGAATATTGATTTTGCCATTTAAATCACTGTTGCCAGAAAGCTGGCATGTACATGTTGATAAATTGTGGCTGGGCATATAAATTTTTTCCTCTGATAGAAATAGCCAAGAAGCCAGAATGAAAACATAATTCAACCCTGGACATGTTTGTTTTGAAAAATCTAGTATAAGAATTCTGTCATTTATTATATATATTGTGATTTATAAGATCACTACATGGAAGATTACAGTTGGATATAAAATTGAAGAAATAAAATTCCCTTCTTCTTTGACACTTTCTTTCGTGTTCTCTAATATTTACTATCTAATTAATTCCATATTAGATGATGTTATTTTTCTTTGTCACTCAAGTAGAGGCATTGATTTGAATCCTATCTTAGAGATAAATTGATTTGACTCTGTTCTCAAAATAAATTGGTATCTGTGTGATTAGAGAAGAAGTTTAGGGTCTGCAGGACCCTCAGGGCAGAGACCTGCCAATGTTCATAGAAAGCCCTGTCTTTCTGTGAATTACTTACAAAATATAAGGCCAAGTAATGTCCTACACTGCAACTCTTGCCGACAGAAAAGCCCAGGGCATCAAAGTTAACTTAGCATTCTGATTAAAGGAGTGTCAGATACAGTGATGCTGGCTGGATTGGCCCCTTGCATGATGATACAGACACATTCTTAAGCATAAAAGACTGCTTTAACCAATTTGTGGCTCACTCCATTTACTATGTTCGTCTTGCAAAAAATTTGAGGACCCATGTAATCTCTAATGAAAACAATAGGGAATATTCCTATCATTTTTAAGGAAAATGAATGATAATCATGATGCCAGCTATGATTTGAACATGTTTTCCTTCCAAAACTCATATTTAAATTACATTGTAATTGTAACAGTAATAAGAGGTGGAATGTTTAAGAGGTGACAAAGCCATGAGGACTCCACACTCATGTGCGGAACTGGTGCCATTGTAAAAGCGTGAGTTTGACCCCTCTTGCTCTCTCTGGCCTTATCTTTGCTATTTCACTGTATGATGATGTAGCAAGAGGGCCCTGGCAAGATGGAGGCCCCTTGACTGTGGACTTCCAGGCCCTCAGGACTGTGAAATAACAAATTCTGTTTATTATAACTTACCCAGTCTCAGACACTGTGAGAAAACAGCACAGAACAGACAAAGACAACACCTAGCCAGAGGATCTTTAGCCCAGCACCACAGACCATAGAAGAGGTCACTTAAGAATGATAGAAGACATATATGAGGCCAACAAACACATGAAAAAATGGTCATGATCACTGGTCATTAGAGAAATGCAAATCAAAACCACATTGAGATACCGTCTCATGGCAGTTAGAATGGCGATCATTAAAAAATCTGGAGACAACAGATGCCGTAGAGAATGTAGAGAAATAGGAACACTGTTGGTGAGAGTGTAAATTAATTCAGCCATTGTGGAAGACAGTGTGGTGATTTTTCAAGGATCTAGAAATAGAAATTCCATTTGACCCAGCAATCCCATTACTGGATATATACCCAAAAGATTATAAATCATTCTATTCTAAAGACACACGCACATATATGTTCACTACGGCACTGTTTATAATAGCAAAGAACCTGGAACTAACCCAAATGCACATCGATGATAGACTGGACAGGGAAAATGTGGCACATATAAACCATGGAATACAATGCAGCCATAAAAAGTGATGAGTTTGTGTCCTTTGTAGGGACATGAATGAATCTGGAAGCTGTCATTCTCAGCAAACTGACACAAGAACAGAAAAACAAACACAGTGTGTTCTCACTCATCAGCTGGTGTTGAACAATGAGAACACACGGACACAGGGAGGCGAGCATCACACACTAGGATCCCTAGTGAGGGTTGGGGAAGGATGGGGGGAGGGTGGGGAGATATGGGGAGAAATGCCAGATATAGGCGACAGGGGAATGGAGACAGCAAACCACCTTGCCATGTATGTACCTGTGCAACAATCCTGCATGATCTGCACATGTATCCCAGAATCTAAAGTACAATAATAATAATAATAGTAAGTAAATAAAATAAAGCTCATTCAGTCATTCTATCCCATCTAATCTCTGCTACCAAAAAGCATATGTTGGTATTATGATTCTTCCTGAGTCTACAGCAAATATAAATGACTTTAAGTCTAAATTCATTTAGCGTTTATCCCCCACAAAATATAGGATATAGCACTAGTGTATACCTCAAACTGTTGTTTTGAGAAATAAAGGGAATAATCATATAGGTAAAATCTGTAGTAGATTGCTGGGCATAGAGCAAGCCCTCATAAATAGTGAGCATAATAATATATCATATCACTACTGTCTTTATTATTTTAACATGGAAGCCTATGTCTAATTCTATGATGTTTGGACTAAAATAAGGACACTTCAGAGTTGAAGTCATAGACAGTAACAATAGCTTTACTTAATTTCTGATATCTCCTGTTTTCTAAATTAAGAACAGGAAATCAAAACATAACAAAAATGAAACAATCTTTTCTTCTTTGTAACACAAATTGGAGACTTTGTATTTAGTGGTTTATTTTTTGCTTTAATTTTTAAATTTTAGATTCTGGGTGTATATGTGCAGCTTTGTAATATAATTATATTGCATGATGGATGCTGAGATTTGGGCTTCTAAAGGTCCAGTCGCCCAGCCCAAGTAGCAAACATAGTATCCCATAGGTAGTTTTTCAAACCTTATTTCCTTTCTTCCTTTACTTGAAATCCCCACTGTCTAATGTTCCCATTTTTGGGTCCATATGTACCCAAGGTTTACCTCCAATTAACAAGTGATAACATGCAGTATTTTCTTTTCTGTTTCTGCATTAATTTTCTGAGGATTATGACCTTTAACTGCATCTGCATCCATGTTGGTACAAAGAAAAATATTTCATTCTTTTTCATGGCTGTGTAATATTTCATGATGCATATGTAGTACATTTTCTTTATCCAACCCACCATTGATGGGCAACTGGGTCAATTCCATGTCTTTGGCATTGTGAACAGAGCTGCAGAAAACATTCAAGTACAGGCCTCTTTATGGTAGAAAAATTTGTTTTCCTCTGAGTATATGCCCGGTAATGGAGTTGTTGAGTAAAATGGTAATTCAATTTTTAGTTATTTGAGAAATCTCCAAATTGCTTTCCATGGGGGCTGAAAAAATTTGCATTCCCACCAACAGTGTATAAGCCTTCACTTTATTCACAACCACACCAGATTGTTTTTGTTTGTTTGTTTGTGTTTTAACTTTCTAATAGACTTTGGACTGGTGTGAGATGGTATTTCATTGTGGTTTTGGTTTGCATTTCCTTGAGCAGTTTTTCATGTTTCTTGACCACTTGCCTGTCTTCTTTTAAGAAGTGTCTGCTTGTCTTCTCATGTCCTTTGCCCACTTTTTGATGGGGCTTTTTGCTTTTTTCTGGTTAATTTGTGTGAATTCCTTTTAGATTCTGGGTATTATTCCTTTGTCATATGCAGAGTTTGCAAGTATTTTTTTTGCCTCCTGAAGACTGTGTTTAATTTATTGATAGTTTTTTTTCTTTGTTTTTTGCTGTGCAGAAGCTCTATAGTTTAATAACGTCCTAATTGTCTTTTTTGATTTTCTTGCATTTACTTTTGGGATCTCTATTATAAATTATATGCCTAGGCCAATGTCTAGAAGAGTATTTCCTAAGTTTTCTTCTAGGGTTTTGATAATATGGCGAATCACATTTAAGTCTTTAATCCACCTTTTTTTATTTTCTTTTTTTGAGATGGATCTCAGCTCACTGCAACTTCCACTTCCCAGGTTCAGGCAATTCTCCTGCCTGAGCCTCACAAGTAGCTGGGACAACAGGCAGGTGCCACCACGCCCAACTAGTATTTTTTTATTAGTAGTAGATATGGGGTTTCACCATGTTAGCCAGGATGGTCTCAATCTCCTGACAGTGTGATCCTCCTGACTTGGCCTCCCAAAGTGCTGGGACGACAAGGCTGAGGCACCACACGGCCCACCCACTTTTTTTTTTTTTTTTTAGAATTTTTGTACATATTTTCTTCAGGAATATTGGCTTGTAGTTTCCTGTTTTGTTTGTTTGTTTTGCTTTTTTTCTTTTCCAGCTTTTGGTATTAGGATGATACTGTTTCATAAAATCAACGAGATTCGATACCCAAATCTGTCAAAGTGAGTCAGGAAGGAGTCCTTCCTCCTCAATTTTTGGGAAGTTGAGTTTTTGTATATTGTAAGGAGCAGAGGTAAGGCTTCATTTTTCTTCATATGATTGGCTTGTTCCTCAGCACCATTTATTAATAGGGTATCCTTCCCACATGGTTTATTTTTGTTGTTGGTGTGTGGCTTTATTTCTGGTTTGTGTGTGTGTGTGTGTGTGTGTTTTATTGGTCTTTATATCAATTTTTTTATCGATACCATGCTGTTTTGGTTACTGTAGCCTTATAGTGTAGTTTGAAGTCAGGTAATGTGATGCCTCAGGCTTTGTTATTTTTGCTTAGGCTTTCCTTAGATATTCCAGCTCTGTCTTGTGTCTGCACAACTTTTAGAATTTTTTTTGTCTAATTTTTAAAACATTAGGTTGGTAATAGGAATAGCATTGAATCTGTAGATTGCTTTGTGCAATATGGATATTTTAACAATATAGATTCTTCCAGCACATGAGCATGAAATTCTTTTCTAATTTGTGTCATCTGTGATTCCTTTCAACAGTGTTGAAAATTTGTCTTATAGACATCTTTCATCATCTTTGTTAGATGTATTCATAGACATATTAATTTTTTGTGGCTATTTTAAATGAGATTGTTTGGTCTTAATTTGGTTCTTAGCTCAAATGCTATTGTGCATAGAAATAACTGATATTGTACACTGATTTTGTGTCCTGAGACCTCACTGAAATCATTTATAAGGTCTAGGAGTCTTTTGGTACAATTTTTGGGTATTTTATGTATAGAGTCATATTGTCTGTGAAGAAAGATATTTTAATTCCTCTTTTCCTATTTAAATGACTTTTATTTTTTTCTCTTGCTTGATTGCTCTAGCTAGGACTCCCAGTACTATATTGAATACATATGGTAAGAATGAATATTCTTACCTTGTTTCAGTTCTTAAGGAAAATGCCTCCAACTTTTGCCTATTTTGTATGATGTTGGTTATGGGTTTGCGATAGATGTCTCTTATTATTTTGAGGTATGTTTCTTTGATGTCCAGTTTGTTAAAGGTTTTTATCATTAGGGATGTTGGAATTTATCAAATGCATTTCCTGCATCTATTGAGATGATCACAGGGTTTTTGTTTTTAATCCGGTTTATGTGGTG
The DNA here is from genome assembly GCF_009761245.1 of Sapajus apella. NCBI lineage: Eukaryota > Metazoa > Chordata > Mammalia > Primates > Cebidae > Sapajus > Sapajus apella. Next base: position 16,252,696 of record NW_022436951.1, read on the forward strand.
AATGACATTTGTTTATTTGCATATGTTGAATCATCCTTGCATCCCAAGGCTAAAGCCCACTTGATTATGATGAATTACACTTTTAATTTACTGCTGAATTTGGATGGATTGCTGGAGAGTTTTTTTTTTCTTTTTTTTTCTTTGTTAGATTTTGGTGTAAGGATGATACTAGTTCAGAGAATGGGTCTGGAAGCAGTTCCTCCTTCTCAAATTTTGGAAATAGTTTCAGTAGTTTTGGTGTCAATTTTTTTCAGTAGGCTAAGTTTCATTAATCTTTGTATAGTTTTTTGGTTTTAATTTCATTTGATTCTGATCTGACTTTAGTTACTTCTTTTCTTCTGCTAATTTTGGGTTTAGTCTGTTCTTGTTTTACTAACTACTTTAGGTGTGCTGGTAAGCTGTAAATTGATATCTTTCTATTTTCCTGATGTAGGTGTTTAGTGTAATAATGTTTCATTTTAAGGCTGTTGTTGTATCCTAGTGGTTTTGCTGTGTTTTGTCTCTTTTTCATTCATTTCAAGGAATTTTTTAATTTCTCTCTTAATTTCATTGTTTATTCAAAAGTCATTGAGGAGCAACTTGCTTAGTTTCAATGCACTTGTGTGGATTTCAGTGTTTCCCCTGCTATTGATTTCTATTTTTATTCCACTGTCATCTCAGATGATAATTTCAATTTTTTTGAAATAATAGAGACTCTATGACCAAGCCTGTGATTAATCTTAGAATATGTCCCACGCAAACACGAGAAAAATGTATATTTTGGGGTTGTTGGTAGGAGTCTTCTTTACAAGTTTATTAGGTCCAATTGATCAAATGTAGAATTGTAAGTCTTGGTTTTAAGACAGAATTTCCATCTTGATTTTCTGTCTCAATTATCTCTGTAATGCTGTCAGTGCAGTGTTGAAGTCCTGCACTATTATTGTGTGTCTGTCAGTCCTTTTTTAAGTCTACAAGTAATTGCTTTATAAATCTGTGTGCTCCAATGTTGGGTACATACATACTTAGAATAGTGAAGTCTTCTTGTTGAAGCAAACATATTATCAATGTCATACCCTTTTTTTGGTCTTTTTTATGATTATTAGTTTAATGTATACTTTATCAGATATAAAACTACTGACCCCTGCATTTTTGTGTTTTTCTTTCCCACAATATAACGATTTTCATCTCCTTACTCTGATCCTATGAGTGTCATTACATGTGAGATGGGTCTCTTGAAGAACAGCCGAAGAATGGCCATTTTCTTACTCTAATTTCCCACTCTATGTCTTTTAGGTGAAGAATTTAGACTCTTTATGTTCAAATTTAATATTTGTTATGTGAGAGTGTTATTAGCTAGTTGCTTTGCAGTCTTGACTGTGTTGTTGTTTTATGGGTTCTGTGGGCTATGTTCTTGCATGTGCTATTATGGTAGCAATGTCATTCTTTTGTTTGCGTGTTTAGAACTCCCCATAGCATCTCTTGTAATGCCAGTATAACGGTGCCAAATTCCCCTAGAGATTACTTGTCTGGAAAGAACTTTATTTCCCTTTTGTTTAGGAAGCTTAGTTTGGTAGCATATGAAATTCTGAACTAGTATTTCTTTTTCTTTCTTCTTTCTTTCTTTCTTTTTTTTTTTTTTTTTTTTTTTGAGACAGCATCTCACTTTGTCACCCAGGCTTGAGTGAAATGGTGCAATCTCAGCTCACTGCAGTCTTAACCTTCTCAGCTCAAGCCTCAAGTAGCTGAGACTATAGGCACATGCCATCATGCCCAGCTAATTTTTGGTATATTCCATGCAGATGAAGTTTCTCCATGTTGCCCACGCTGGTCTCAAACTCCTGAGCTCAAGCAATCCACCTGCCTTGGCCTTCCAAAGTGCTGGGATTACAGGCGTGAGCCACCACATCCAGCCTCTTTATTTTTGTTTTTTAAGAATGTTAAATATCGGCCCCCAATATCTTCTAGCTTGTAAAGATTCTGCTTAGAAGTTCATTGTTAATCTGATGGTTTTTGTTTCATAGATTACATAATCCTTTTCTCTAGACGCCTTTGAGATTTTTTCTTTCATATTGACCTTGAGTATTATGATAACTATGTGACTTAAGGAATAATATGGTTTGCATATTTGTTCCCTCCAAATCTCACGTTTAAATGTAACCCCCAGTGTTTGAAATATGGCCTGGTAGGAGGTGTTTTCATCATGGGGACAGATGTCTCACGAATGACTTAGTGCTATCCCATTGGTGATTAGTTAATTCGTGTAAGATTTGGTTGTTTAAAAGTATATGGCACCTCCTTCTTCTCTCTCTCTTTTTTTTTTTTTTTGAGACGGAGTTTCACTCATGTTACCCAGGCTGGAGTGCAATGGCGCGATCTCGGCTCACCGCAACCTCCGCCTCCTGGGTTCAGGCAATTCTCCTGCCTCAGCCTCCTGAGTAGCTGGGATTACAGGCATGCACCACCATGCCCAGCTAATTTTTTGTATTTTTAGTAGAGACAGGGTTTCACCATGTTGACCAGGATGGTCTCGATCTCTTGACCTCGTGATCCACCCGCCTCGGCCTCCCAAAGTGCTGGGATTACAGGCTTGAGCCACCGCGCCCGGCCCTCTCTTGCTCCTTCTCTCGCCATTTGATGTGCTGTCTACCCATCACCTTCTGCCATGATTACAAGCATCCTGAGGCCTCACCAAAAGCTGAGAAAATACTGGAGCCATACTTCCTGTGCAGCCTGCAGAACCATGAGCCAAGCAAATATCTTTTAAATTACCAAGTCTCAGGTATTCATTTATAGTAACAGAAGAACAGGCTAATACACAGATAGTCATCTTATATAGTCTATCACTGGAGTTCTCTGAGTTTTTGTATTTGCATGTTGACCTCTCCAGCAAGAATGTGTAAATTCTCCTTAATTATATCCTAAATATGTTTTCCAAGTCACTTACCTTCTTTTCTCTCTCTGGAATGCCAATAAGCTGTAGGTTTATTTAGTTTGCATAATCCCATATTTCCTGAAAGCTAAGTTTATTTATTTAATACTTTTAAAATTTTGTCGAACTAGGTTGATTTGAAGGATGGGTCTTTGAGCTTTGAATTATTCTACTTGGTCTACTCTGTTTTTAAGGCTTCTGTCTGTATTTTGAAATTCCTGCAGTAAATTTTTCAATTCCAGAAATTCTTTTTGTTTCTTTCCTAATGCCTATGTTGTCATTTAAATCTTGGATCACTTTTTACTTTTCTTGTTTCTTTGCAATGGATTTTGACTTGCTCTTGAATCTCATTGAGGTTTTTTTGCCATCCAAATTCTGAATTCCATATCTGTCATTTCAGACATTTTATTCTGGTTAGAATCTATTGCTTGAGAACTAGTGTGATCCTTTGGAGGTGATGAAACACCCTGGCTTTTTGTATTGCCACAGTTCTTGCACTAGTTTCTCCTTCTCTGAGAAAGCTGGCACTTATTTATTTAGTTATAGTTTGCAGTCACTTTCTTGGAACTTATTGAGTTTTTATTCTCTTTTCACTTAGGGGTATGATGGTTGTGTATATTATGTATAATGGAATGACTTCATTTCCAGATGCTTCAGGGTACCATGGCTCTGTCCAAGTTTCTTGGTTACTGATAGGTTCATGCAGTGGCTTTCTCAGACATGGCTTGTTGCAGCAATGTGATTGTGTTTGGTGCTATGGTTCAGGCTGCAGTCCAGTAGACAGTGCTTACAAGTAAGAGCTGATTGGTAGGGGTATGGATGGAGGCAATGGATAAGTGTCAGAAGCATCCTCCCCCAGTATATATTCACCTTCAGTGGGGCTGGCACCACTGGAGAAGCCTGAGAAGTGGCCTCTGTTAGCCCATTCCCCCAGGCCCCAGTGGGAAGAGTTGCTACTGAGTCCATGACTACACATTAAGGGGGGGAATGAAGGAGCGAGAGATGACACCCTCTCCATAACTGTTCCCACACTTTGGGGATGCCACCTTCCATGGCTGGCATTGCACTCCTGTTTTTACTGACTCAAGGTGAGATTTGCTGGGCTGTGCTTCCCTTTCCCATATTGGAACTCCCTGCTGAGGATTAGACCTCCAAAAGTGTGGTACACCTCCCTCCCACTCCTCAGAGCTGGTGAAGGACTATCCCCCAAATAACCAAGGGAGCAGGCTGAGGCACCCATCAATGGCACACTCACATCAGTTTCAAGTCACAAGGCTGTCTCTGGTTGCAAGTCTCACTGCCCTGAAGAAACCTTGGTTTCAGCAATTCTCCTCCCAGTCCAGTCATGTGATAGGAGAGAGCCTCATGTCAGTGCCTACTGCTGGGAGACTTTCTGCACTCTCCATTTAATTCCAGCTGTGGGGATCCTTATTCCATTCTGGGGCAAGCGGTCCAGTCTCTGATCCAAAACTAAATGACCTGTTGTGCCTATCACTGCCAGATGGCCAAGCAATGGCTCCAAACTCTCAAAATAATACCTACTCTGGGCTTGTAACCAGAGAAGGTGGAACCCCTCTCAGGTGAGAAACATGAGCAGGAAACCGTGGGAAGTGCAGTCTGTTCTACTCTTCGTCTCACAGCAGAACCTTACAGGGCATTAGATGTCCTAGGTACACATGTGAACACCCAGCTTCCCTGCCCCTCCTTGGCTAGGTGGCAACTGCATCCGCATCTGCCCAAACTCTGGCCAAGGGTTGGGTGCAACTCAGAATTAAGCTCTTGAAATGACACATTTGGCCTGAAACCAGGGAGGGTGGGACACTCCTCAGGCAGGCATTGTAGGCAAGATATTGTGGGGATTGAGGTTTGATCACATCTCAGTTTCACAGCAGCCCAATGCAGAGCAGTGAGTATTGTCCTAGCTATGCGTGTAGTAGCCTGGTTTCCCTTTCAGTCCTTGGCTGGGTAACTGCTACAATCACATCAGTCTGACCTGAGGCCAAGTAGTGTTCAGACTAGCATTAACATCTCAAATAGTGCCTTGAAACTGGGGCTAAAATGGGTGAGGCACCACCCAGGCAAGCAGTATATGCAAGATGCTGTGGGGAACATGGTCACTCACACCACTGTCTCAACAGCAACTCAGCAGGATGACAAGTATCCTTCCAGGGCTGCATGGATGTGTGCCTTCACTGCTCTCTCTCCTTGGGGCATTGCAGCAGCTGCAACTGTGTCTATAGGTCCCCAGTGCTAAGTACTCAAAATGGGTCCCAGTTGAGGCTGCTCCATGCTCTGATGCCTGCGGGATTCTATGTGGGTTTCCGATCTGGAACAATGTCTCTGTGCAGTCTTTAGCAACCTTGGTATGCCTAAGGGTTTCTCCCATAACCAAGATCATAAAAGCCAGTGTTTGACCTTTAGGGATTTCTTTCTGTTTCCCCATGTCCAGGAGCCTTTCCCAGCTTTCAACATTTTTCTGGCTGGTTAAGGTGCCTTGAACCCTTTCCTTACTTACCCTGGTGTTTCCTGTCTCTTTTCTGGTGGATCCAAGCTTCCTCTCCTAGGTGATTTTTTTCTAAATGTATCTGCTGCTTCTTCTGGCTCTTCTCTGTGGAGGAGACACACACTACCAGCACCTAGTCAGCCATGTCGATCTTGCCCCTTTTAGGTAGATTTTGTACCATCATATTTCTATTTTTATTTCTATTTCTATTTCTATCAAATTAAGACTCTAGCACTGAGGGTGTCTTTGCCCAATACCTTTATTCAGTTTACTCCTGTTAGTTGACACCATAACTCCTCTCACCAGTCCTATTTTTTTTCCAGAACCCATGTTTGAATGCTATAAAACACAGCATGCAATTGTGTAAATATCGGGAACAATTACTTTCTCATGCATTCACCTTTAGCGGCTCAAACCATGTGCCTAATTTCAGGTAATTCAAAGAAATATATTTTTAAATGTGTACATTTTCTTAAAAAATAAAAATACTGAGAAAATATCATGGAAGAGAGTCATCTCATTTGACTAACTTTATTTTGTCATGTCTAACAGATAACCATTCTTCAATTTCGTACTTTTCTATTTTTCTTAAGAACTTCAGTGGCAGTAATGGAAACTACATGGAGGAAAGACAGTGGTACTTAATCCTGTAGCATTATAAACGTCAAAAAAGGAACATAGAAAAATAGAAGCTCATTTGTTAGCTAATATTTTTGATAAACATTTATAAAAAACATGAACTAGAAAAAAACATTCTGATGCAAATCAATATTTAATAGATGAATAAAATTATTTCACAAATATATTCAATATTATATAATCTATATCATCAATATTAGAGACATATAATTGTCATTTCTAAAAACATTTGCTTTTGTCTTTAAAAATTATGAATAATAAGTCTTTATTTCAAAAGAAAGTGAGAATATTGTCTTACTTATTTCACACATTTGTTCAAAATAAAAGATTATTAATTGGTATTTTTATGTGCATGTTTTACATATCTCTTTTCTCCTATGATATATGATCTATGAGTATAGAAATGATTCATTCTTATTCCAAACTCAGTCTTACAGCCAGAAACCGTAACGGGAGTATCACAGGGCAACTAATAATGACTAAATTAACAAATGGTTGAGAGTTGGTTACATGCGGTTTTGGAAAGAATGGAAATTTAAGATTATATCATTACATACATATTTTAGAATAATGGAACATATCTGTTTATGTATAAATGGTATGCTTTATGACAGATATGTTATATATATCTTCATATATACAGAAATGTATATAATTACATATACACATGGAAATAAATATGTTATACATCTATCATGTTTAATTCCACTTCTATAATAAATTTTTAATGATATTATATTGTATATTTTAATTACTTTCCTTGCAAATAAATATCCTTAGCTGTTATTGTGAACATTATAATCATTTTGTAATTCTTAGTGAAAGTGGAGTTTACTTGAAATATTTAAGTGTAAAATAAAACCCAAATGTATTATTATTTTTCAACCACAAATATATATAGTATGTTATACCAAGGCAATAAAACAGGTTGAACTTTACACTTTACCTCACTTTCTGTTACCTCCTTTTTGAATCTCTCTCTCAGTTGAGGCACAATAGTAATTATCAGAATTCTAAAGTTTTAAGATTACTCTCTGAACTTGTCAACCATATGGCAACCTAGAACTTAATAAGAGCATGTCTATATTTACTCCTCTGCCTGCCTTCCTCCAACCTCAAACCTATCTGTTCCAATTTTCATTTGATCTTCTCTGTATCTCTATATATTTTAACATGATGATTAGTCAATCAATTGGAGCTGTGACATTACCATTTTTGTTAAAATTTGAGTAATCACAAGTTATTTATTTCTAATTACTGTGCCTGATTTTCTTTCCAATAAATTATCCATTTGAATGGGAGGTTTGATGCTTACACTTTTATTAGTAAAGTAGTTTCAAAAAATAACAGTTTATTATACATAAAACATCAATTTATGTTCTTACATGTAAATTTTGTGATTGTATTTTTTGAGAGAGTTAGGGTAAAAAATTACATTAAAGAGCATGTGTTACTTTTTCCTATGTCAGGACAGCCTACTGCATTTACTGTGACTAGACTTTCTTGGAGGAAATTCAAAGCAATATATTCTGACACTAGAGGTTTGTGAAGGCAGATTTGATATCTGTCAGGTTCGCTGTCGTATCTCCATAATGCAGCACAGTTCCTGGCACGTAGCTGATCTTCCATAAACACTTGATAATTGAATGACTTTAATTATTCTCCCATCAGCTCATCATTTGGCACAACTTTCAGGGCACTGCCGCGGTCACACATAGGGATAAGAAGTAGCAGGATATAGTTATGAAAAGAAGCCAAATCCAAAAATCTGTTAGGGTAGGAGAATTCTGACAGATTCCATTGGTGGGCATACAAAAGATTAATTATATAGAACTAAATATGTCTAAAAGTATCAAGTGAGAAATGTTGAACCAGGCAAGCAAAAAAAATAACAATAATAATCAGTTTAGAAAAGTCAAGAAAGGGCAAATAGCTATCAATACACATATCTACCACTCTGTTTTGGTAGATTTGGACAAAAGGACAATAGTAATTAGAGAAATAAGATAAATTTAAGAGATTACTACCAAAATTACTCTTTCAGACCTGTCAAATTACATATTTAAGCCTGTAGTTTAAGGCTAAAAAAAAAAACCACACACACACATTATTATTATGTCAAAGCCAGTCCAGTTACACAGATAAATCCAAGTATTCATTATTTGTTAGCTGACATACTTTGTGAAATTCTTCCCATTGGTCCACATAAAGAGAATAGAAAAAATTGTAGGGATAATGACATTGACAATATTCTTCTATGGAAAACAAGATTTCCTGTATTAATAAAAGGCAATGATATAACAACTGAATGTGTTTCAGTCAAAGTATTTTTATTAGTGATTTTAAAATTATGGGACACATTATTCGGTTTCATGATAGTCTTAATTCTATGATCACTAAAATAAATAATATAAAATAGAGAATAGAGGGGAAATTGCAATAGATTCAAGATACCAGCTATTTGGCAGTGGAGGAGAGTGAATTCTAAAAGATGGAAAACAAAGTGAGCCCCACAATTGTCCCAGCCTACTATTCTGTGAATATTTCCAGACCACACAGCCGGGATAGGAATTCAGTTTGGAGGTGAGTGAGGTGTGGCGATATTGGTAGAGTATAGGAAAACAATATATTTAAATGTTGAAAGGCAGAGTGCCAGGAAAGAGAGACATGCACAGAGAGAAATATCCAAAGATTCATAGAGGATTCCTGTCAAATATTCAGCAGTGTACAGATCAATGCGGGAATTTGAGGAAATGATCCTGGTGGGTGAAAAGAAAGGATTTCAAAATGCTCATGATTCATGGTCATTAGATAGAGTATTCGGAAGGATCTAGCTTCAGCTGAAGTGAATAATTAGCTCTAGATGACAGCCTGTTGTGAAATCACCTAACAAACTTTAAATGCAAGCTTCAAATGAATGTTTCCAAGCAACCTAACCACATGGCAGAACAAGCTCCACGGTACTTAAAGGAATACAGAAATATTCTTCATCTAACCAGGAAGAATTCGCAATATTTACCATTAAATAATAACTTATCTGTCATGCAAAAAAGCAATAAAATATAACCTATATGAGGAAAAATGTAAATAATTAGCCAAAGCCTCAAAGCAAAACAGATGTTAAAATGTGTAGTCTTATCTGATTTGTTCTAACTAGACAGAAGTTGAGCATATTAAGCATAGGTCTCAAAGATAGATATGAAACACATAAAATTGCTGGATATTAAAAATGCAATATATGAGATAAGAAATATACTGCTTAAGATTAACAGCAAATAAGGAGCCACAGAAGATGAGTTATCATAATGATGCAGCAAGAGAAGCCCGGTCAAAATTCATCACAGATAAAAGAATGGAGAACAATAAACAGAGAATTCATGAGCAGTGGGCTATATGCATTTATAATTGGAATCTCAAATGAGGATGTTACAGGAAGAAGTGGAAAAAAATATTTAAAGAAATAATGGCCAAAATTGTCCAAATCTGATCAAAACTAAAAACTCAAATGTATTATCTGAAACTCTCAAAGAACACCAAGCACAAGAAACATGAAAGAAATCACACTAAAAAAGATCATTGAATTTCTATCCCTGAATCACCAGCCTGTTTTTATTAATAAACCCTAATAGGTCTTATTGATCAATTATTCCCAATCACTATATTTTTATTTCTCTACTGATTATCCTTTGACAAGAAAGTTATGTAGAAGGGTTTTTTATATGGTTTGGATCCGTGTCCCCACCCAAATATCATGTTGAAGTGTCATCCCCAATGTTGGAGGTGGGGTTTGGTGGGAAGTGATTGGATCCTGGGGGTGGATTTCTCATGAATGGCTTAGTGCCACCTTCTTGGAACTGTCCTTGTGATGTGAGTGAGTTCTTTTGAGATCTGGTCATTTAAAAGTGTGTGGGACCCTCACCCCCTCTTTCTTGTTCTTGATTTTGCCCTGTGATGTGCTTGCTTCCCCTTCAACTTACACCATGATTGTAAGCTTCCTGAGGCCTCCCCAAAAGCACATGCCACTGTGCTTCATACACAGCCTGCAGAAATGTGAGTCACTGAAACCTCTCTCTATAAATTACCTAGTCTCAGGTTTTTCTCTATACCTATGCAAGAACAATGTAATGCAGTGTTTTTAATGCAGTTTGAGTTTTTTTTTCAATGTTTATTCTCTACTCTTTTGTCTTATGGTTAAAGATTATAGCTTTATGGCCAAGAAGCTCTCCCTTTCTTTATATCTTCATGTTTTAACTGAATTATTTGACTCTTGTGTATGTGTTAGATTAATATAAGTATTGCCTTAAATTATCTTGAATTAATTTATTCTGATTCTTCCCGTTAGGTGACCTTTCAATTTCAGTTCTGCCTGCTTCCTTCTCCAAGTCTGGCTGCTACAGTGATTTACGGAATCTGATGATCCAGCAAATGCAAGGACTGGCATCTAACTTCCCAGCAGCCATAAGGGAAAGTGATATGACACAAAATTCTAGAAACATCAACTCCCTGATGAGCATACTGACCAATGGAGGTAGGAGACAGAAAGAAAATTTTAAAAGTGTCTTCTTCATTCTGTTTTACAAAGAAAAGGGGCACAGCTTGTTTCTTTGCTTTTGACCAAAGACATTCTGCCTAGCTGAAGAGGCCTGCTACGACTCTTTCTGAAGCAGTGGTTGCCTGGAATGCATCATGTACCACTGCTTCCTATCTATCCCTGACTCACATCCTATGTCCAAGATATTCACAGCTTTAGGTTTGCAGCTCCCAATAAAGCATTGCCACTTGAGCAATGCTGGGGTAATTGAAGCACCATGTAGTAAGTAACTATGGAAAGTTGGCAAAAAGTATGCTTTGATTAATTGATCAGGTCCATATGTTAAATATTCTCAGTTTCTTTCTTTTGAAGGTTAGTTAGAAAGTAAGTACTGTTAACTGTGAAAATATGTGAAATAAGTTTGATTAGAAGCACAAAAATTAAACAATTTGCTATTTCATAGTTGATCAGAGACCTTGCCATTATGTTTGAATATTGCAATTTCCATTAATACTGATAATGATTTTCATTATCATCCTTAATGTAAACTTCTTATGTAATTCCAGAAATGTGGTGTCATTTATATTTTCACTTGTACAACAACTATAATAAATTTGTTGTGGAAAAAATGGGGCTGATCCAAGATGGCAGAATAGGAGTAGCTCTGGAGTGCAGCTCCCAGTGAGAACAACTCAAAGGGTGAGTGAACACCACTTTTCCAAATGAGTCATTACTGACCATAGACCAGGAAATTCCCATGCTGCAAAGCACCAAGAATTTCCAGCACAGCTGTTTCAGCCAGCATAGTGGGTCTCCACACAAAAACTCACACAAATCTGGGCGGCCATTTCAACTGGCACCTGGAATGCCTGGGAGACACAGCCGCCCATTCAACTGAAAAAAAGGCAGCTGAAACAGGGATTCAGGTGATCTGGCTCCACAGGTTCCACCCCCACAAAGACTAGCAATCTGAAACACTCTGGACTGAGAGTTTCGCAGCAAGCTCAGCTGAACCCAGATGGTCCAGCTCTGTTGCAGGAATGGTGTCTGCCATTACTGAGGCGGTCCGCCACTACCGAGGCAGTCCACCATTACCAGTGCAGTCTGCCATTACTGAGGCAGTCCACCATTACAGAGGCCGTGCGCCATTACAGAGGCCATCCACCGTTACCGAGGCAGACCACTAATACCAAGGCAGTTCTAATGATATCTCTATAAACAAAACCGCAGGGAAGTTCACACAGCATCTGAGCAGAACCCACCACAGCTCAGCAATGCCGCTGCTTGCGGACAGTGCCTAGGCTAGCTTCTTGCTTGGTAGGGCAGCTCTGAAAAAAGGCAGCAGCATGTCAGGAACTTATAAATAAAGCTCCACCTTCCCAGGACAGAGCACCTGGGAAAAAAGGCAGTTATGAGTTCCGCTGAAGCAGACTTAAACATACCTGCCCAGCAGCTCTTAACAGATCAACAGAGCTCACAGCTCAGCACTTGAGCTCTTATAAAGAACAGACTGTCTCCTCCAGCAGCTCCCTGACCCCTGTATATCCAAAGAGTCATGTCATAAAGGAAAGCTCAGGCTGACATCTGGCAGGTATCCTTCTGGGACAAAGATAATAGAAAAGAAACTGGCTGCAACCCTTACTGTTCTGCAGCCACTGCAGGTGATCCCCAGGCAAGCAGGATCTGGAGTGGACCTCCAGTAGTCCTACAGTAGGAGGCCTAACTGTTTGAAGAAAAACTAAAAACAGAAAGAAGTAACTTCATCATTAACAAAAATAACATCCATTCAGAGACCCCATCCGAAAATCACCAACTACAAAGACCACAGGTAGATAAATCCACAAAGATGGGAAGAAATCAGCCCAAAAAGGATGAAAACACCCAAAGCCAGAATGACTCTCCCCCTCCAAGAAATCACAACTCACTACCAGCAAAGGAACAAAGTTGGATGGAGAATTAGTCTGATGAATTGACAGAAACAGGCTTCAGAAGGTGGGTAATAACAAACTTCTCTGAGCTAAAATAACATGGTCTAACCCAATGTAAAGAAACTAAGAACCTTGAAAAAAGGTTTGATGAAATACTAACAAGAATAGACAGCTTAGAGAAGAATATAGATGAATTAATGGAGTGGAAAAACACAACAGGAGAATTCCGTGAAGCATATACAAGTTTCAATAGCCGAATCAACCAAGCAGAATAAAGGATATCAGAGATTGAAGATCAACTCAATGAAATAAAATGAGAAAGCAAGATTAGAGAAAAATGAGTGAAAGGAAATGAACAAAGCCTCCAAAATATATGGGATTATGTGAAAAGACCTAATCTACCTGAATGTGACAGAGACAATGATTCCAAGCTGGAAAAGATTCTTCAGGATATTATCCAGGAGAACTTCCCCAACCTAGCAAGGCAGGCCGACATTCAAGTCCAGGAAATACAGAAAACACCACAAAGATATTCCTCAAGAAGAGCAACCCCAAGACACGTAATTGTTAGATTCACCAGGGTTGAAATGAAGGAAAAAGTGCTAAGGGGAGCCAGGGAGAAAGGTCGGATTACCCACAAAGGGGAGCCCATCAGACTCACAGCAGATCTCTCAGCAGAAACCCTACGAGGCAAAGAAGAAATAAAATCCTTTATGAACAAGAAATTGCTGAGAGATTTTATCACCACCAGGCCTGCCTTACCAGAGCTCCTGAAATAATCAGAAAACACAGAAAGGAACAACCAGTACCAGCCACTCCAAATACAAACCAAATGGTGAAACACATCAAGACAAGAAACTGCATCAAATAATGGACAAAACAACCAGCTAGCATCAAAATGGCAGAATCAAATTCACACATAATAATATTAACCTTAAATGTAAATGGGTTAAATGCCCCAATCAAAAGACACAGACTGGCAAATTGGATAAAAAGTCAAAATCCATGGTGTACTGTATCCAGGAAACCCATCTCACATCTAAGGGCACACATGGGCTCAAAATAAAGGGATGGAGGAAGATTTACCAAGCAAATGGAGAGCAAAGAAAAGCAGGAGTTGCAATCCTAGTCTCTGATAAATGGACTTTAAACCAACAAAGATCAAAAGAGACAAAGAAGGGCATTACATAATGGTAAAAGGATCAATGCAACAAGAAGAGCTAACGATCCTAAATATGTATGCGCCCAATACAGGAGCACTGAGATACATAAAGCAAGTTCATAACAACCTAAAAAGAGCCTTAGACTCCCAAACAATAATAGTGGGAGACTTTAACACTCCACTTTCAGTATTAAACAGATCGATGAGACAAAAAATTAACAAGGATATCCAGGACTTGAACTCAGATCTCAACCAAGCAAACCTAATAGACATCTACAGAACTCTCCACCCCAGATCCATAGAACATATATTCTTCTCAGCACCACATCACATCTACTCTAAAATTGACCACGTAATTGGAAGTAAATCACTTCTCAGCAATGCAAAACAATGGAAATCATAACAAACAGTCTCTCAGACCACAGTGCAATCAAATCAAAGCTCAGGATTAAGAAACTAACTCAGAACCACACAATTTCATGGGAATTGAATGACTGGCTCTTGAATGTTGACTGGATAAACAATGAAATGAAGGCAGAAATAAGAATGTTCTTTGAAACCAATGAGAATGAAGACACAATGTACCAGAATCTGTGGGACACATTTAAAGCAGTGTCATGAGGCAAATTTATAGCAATAAATGCCCACATGAGAAGCAAAGAAAGATCTGAAATTGACACCCTATCATCAAAATTGAAAGAGCTAGAGGAGCAAAATAAAATAAAAATCAAAAGCTAGCTGAAGACAAGAAATAACTAAGATCAGAGCAGAAATGAAGGAAATAGAGACACAAAAAACACTTCAAAAAATCAATAAATCCAGGAGCTGTTTTTTTTTTAAAAGATCAACAAAATAGACATACAACTAACCAGATTAATAAAAAGAAAAGAGAGAAGAATCAAATGGATGCAATAAAAAATGATAAATAGGATATCACTACTGATTCCACAGAAATAAAAACTACCATCAAAGATGACCAAAAACAACTTTATACACATAAATCAGTAACCAAAACCTGGCAGGGACTCAACAGAAAAAGAAAACTTCAGGTTAATATCCATGATGAACACAGATGCAACTGTCTTCAATAAAATACTGGCAAACCAATTGCAACAGCACATCAAAAAGCTTATCCATTCACAATCAAGTAGGCTTCATCCCAGGGATGCAAGGCTGGTTCAACATATGCAAGTCTATAAACATAATCAGTCACATAAACAGAACCAAAGACAAAAAACACACGATTATCACAATAGATGGAGAGAAGGACCTTTATGCTAAAAACTCAATAAACTAAGTATGGACAGAACGAATCTCAAAATAATAAAAGCTATTTACAACAAAACCACAGCCAATATCATACTGAATGGGCAAAAACTGGAAGCATTCCCTTTGAAATCTGATACTAGACAAGGGTGTCCTCACTCACCACTCTTATCAGTATAGTATTGGAATCTCTAGCCAGAGCAATCAGGCAAGAAAAAGAAATAAAAGTGTATTCAATTAGGAAAGGAGGAAGTCAAATTTGTCTTTATTTGCTGACCACATGATTGCATATTTAGAAGACCACATCATCTCAGCCCCAAATCTCCTTAAACTGTTAACTTCAGCAAAATGTCAGGATATGAAATCAATGTGTAGATATCACAAGCATTCCAATAAATCAATAACAGGCTTAAAGAGAGCCAAATCAAGAATGAATTCCCATTCACAATTGCTACAAAGAGAATAAAATACCCAGGAATTCAACTAACAAAGGATCTAAAGGACCTCTTCAAGGAGAACTACAAACCACTGCTCAAGGAAATAAGAGAGGACACAAACTGATGGAAAAACATTCCATATTCATGGTGAAGAAGAATCAACACTGTGAAAATGGCTATACTGTCCAAAGTAATTTATAGATACAATGCTATCCCCATCAAGCTACCTATGAATCTCTTCACAGAACTGGAAAAAAACAACTTAATCTTCATATGGAACCAAAAGAGAGCCCGCATAGCCAAGACAATTCTAAGCAAAAAGAGCAAAGCTGGGGGCATCACTCTACCTGACTTCAAACTATACTACAAGGCTACAGAATAAAACAGCATGGTATCATACCAAAACAGAGATATAGACCAATGGAACAGAACGGAGGCCTTGGAGGCAATGCCACACATCTACAACCATCTGATCTTTGACAAACTTGACAAAAACAAGCAATGGGGAAAGGATTCCTTGTTTTATAAATGGTGTTGGGAAAGCTGGCTAGCCATGTGCAGAAAGCAGAAACTGGACCCCTTCCTGACACCTTACACTAACTCCAGATGGATTAAAGACTTAAATATAAGCCCTAACACTATAAAAACCCTAGAACAAAACCTAGGCAAAACCATTCAGGACATAGGCATGGACAAGGACTTCATGACTAAAATACCAAAAGCAATGGCAACAAAGCCAACTAGACAAATGGGATTTAAATAAACTCCAGAGCTTCCGTACAGCAAAGGAAACAATCATTATAGTGAACCAGCAACCAACAGAATGGGAAAAAATTGTTGCAATCTAACCATTTGACAAAGGTCTAATATCCAGAGTCTGCAAAGAATTAAAACAGATTTACAAGAAACAAACAAACAAACCCATTTAAAAGTGGGCTAAGGAGATGAACAGACACTTTTCAAAAGGAGACATATATGAGGCCAACAAACATGAAAAAATGCTCATTATCGCTGGTCATTAGAGAAATGCAAATCAAAACCACATTGAGATACCATCTCACACCAGTTAGAATGGTAATCATCAAAAAATCAGAAGACGACAGATGCTGGAGAGGATGTGGAGAAATAGGAACACTTTTACACAGTTGGTGGGAGTGTAAATTAGTTCAACCATTGTGGAAGACAGGGTGGTGATGCCTCAAGGACCTAGAAACAGAGATTCCATTTGACACAGCAATCCCATTACTGGGTATATATCCAAAGGATTATAAATCCCATTACTTGGTATATATCCAAAGAATTATGAATATTCTGTTATAAAGACACATGACACTTATGTTTACAGTAGCAAAGACCTGGAACCAACCCAAATGCCCATTGCTGATACGCTGGACAAGGAAAATGTGGCACATATACAACATGGAATGCTATGCAGCCATAAAAAAACGGTGAGTTTGTGTTCTTTGTAGGGACATGGATGATTCTGGAAACCATCATTCTCAGCACACTGACACAAGAACAGAAAAAACAAACACCACATGTTCTCACTCATAGGCGGGTGTTGAACAATGAGAACACATGGACACAGGGAGGGGAGCATCACACACTGGGGTCTATTGGTGGGTAACAGGGGAGGGACAGAAAGGAGTAGGGAGGTGGGGCAGGGATAACATAGGGAGAAATGCCAGATATAGATGATGGGGAGATTGAGGCAGCAAACCACATTGCCATGTATGTACCTATGCAACAATCCTGCATGTTTTGCACATGTACCCCAGAACCTAAAATGCAATAAAATGTATACATAAAAAATAAAAAATAAATTTGCTGTGGAAAATACATCCTCTGATACTGATAAAAATAATAATAATCAGGCCACACACATTTTTGGCTTCTTAATTCACATAGTAGTTTGGAATAGCAGGTGAAATCAGTATATAATTTTCGAAGAGCCTGAAAGTTAATTTTCACATATTTAATTCATATTAATGATAAATGACACACTCTGCCTCAGAGCATTTTTCAGTATTTCTAATGTTTGCACAAAGTAGGCTTTGTGTCCACAAGCTGTCATACAGGGTTTACAACAACAGTGTGTCAAAATGAAGATCAGAAGGGCTGCTTCATTTATCCAATAATAATTCCATTATTATTATTTTTATATTCAAGCTAATAAGTTTGGTCCATGTAGAACAGCACTAATTGTCTACAACCACAAGATTAACACCTGAAATCTCAGTCTATGTATTATTTTCCTTGGCTTGTTGATGATCTTTATTTCGATTATTTTAATGAACCAGCAGATAATTCATATACCTCTGTTTCTTTAGGATGACTTTCTGGACATTTATTCTGTTTATTTGATAGGACTATGTTCCTTTATTTCTTCTTGTGTGCCTCGTAGCTTTGCACTGGGAGCTGCGTATTTGAAAATGTTGCCATTTGCCTTGTTTTTATGAATGGGTTTTATCCATGGAAACACCTTCAGTAATCAGCTGGGCTAGAGATCTTGATACACACAAATATTTTCTGCAGATGTGTCTTTTCTGACTTTGTGCATATAAATTCCCAGTTAGAGGGGTTTGTTGGTTTCTTTTTCAGGTGCTCATAATCCTTTGTCATTTCTGGAGTCTGTTCGGGGTACTGTAGGTTTTCTTGAGCTGCTCTGCTTCGAGCTTTATTATGTCCTCAGCCCCTTCCAGACTTCTAGATTCTGCAGGATCTTATCATGGTTCTGCATCATTTGAGGCAGAAACCAGTCCCTTACACAGCCTCCTGAAAAGCCAGAACATTGGACCTCTGTTCCACTCTTCTTTTTGACTCCTACAAAAGAAGCCACCGAGCTGTACCAGAATCTGCTGACCATATCATGGGTTGTCTGGAGCAGCAGCAAGCTTCTCTCTTTTGTTTAAAGTGGCCTCCAGGAATCTAAAGTATGCAGGTCTTCGCAGTTCCCTAAGACAGGTGAGACATAAACCAGACCTTCAGGCAGCCCTCTGAAACCCAGAGTATTGATCACATTCTCCAACTCTTTCCCTCCACAGGGAGATGCTGAGGGTTGGAGTTTTCTCTTGCTAATTTTGAGCTGGGCCTGGGAAATGGAATTTTTTTTTTCCAAAGACAAACAGCCCAAGCAGAGGTCCATTCCCCTCTAAACCTCCAGAAGACAAGAAAAACCATGAGACACTAAATAAAAGAGAAATCACTGTAAAAAGACACAGGTAGAATTACTACAAATCTGTTAAAAATACACTGTCAAGGTTAAAAGTAGAAACAGGGTTTTAGCCAAGGCACCACTGCTCAAAAGTGAACAAATGAGAGTCCAGGGAAGCTTTGGGCTTTTTGATGCTGTTGACAACCAAAGACCTATAGAGCTGGATCCAGAGGAGGCCACTGTGAGGCAAATGCAGGGCAGAAAAAAACCACCATGAGGCAGGAGATGAGCCTGGAGTGTCCACTAAGAGGCAGAAGAAAAGCCTGCAGAGGCCATGGTGAGACACAAGCTGGTATAAGAAAGGCCGCCGTGAAAAAGAAGCTGAATCTTGAGAGGCAGGTGTGATACAGAGGATGGGGCTGAAGAGGCCACTATGAGGCAAATGAAAGGCCAGCCAAAAAGGCTGAAAAACAGGTAGTAACAAGGCCAGAAAAGGCCCATATAGCAAGTGAGTGCTGTACGAGCCCAAACCTTTCCTTTGTTCTCAGTGACCTGAAACATTATGCCCTTTCTCATTAATGTGTAGATTCAGGCAAAACAAAAACTAAACCCTTAGATGGTCCCCTGAAATGTCTCTACATTGAATGGACATTTCAGTCTCTTAATTCTTCCACAGGAGGAAGCCAAGAGCTGGGAGGTTTCTCCCTGTTTTGCTGTGCTGAGCCATGCTGAGGGAGAATTCAGCGGTGAAGCAGTCTGGTCCTGGACTTTTTTTGGTTGGTAGGCTATTAATTGCCGCCTCAATTTCAGAACTTATTATTGGTCTATTCAGGGATCTGACTTCTTCCTGGTTTAGTCATCCCCAAGAAAGGTGAGACATAAACCAGACTGCAGGCAGCCCTCTGAAACCAAGAATATTGATCACAATCTCCAGCTCTTTCCCTCTGCAGGGAGATGTTGGGGGCTGGGGTTTTCTCTTTCTCATTCTGTTCTGAGCTTGGGAAAATGGGCTGTAAAGCAAGTGAGTTCTGTGCTAGTCCAAACCATCCCTCTGTTCTCAGCGATCTGCAACATCTTACCCTTTTTCGTTAATGTGTAGATTTGGGCAAGACAAAATCTAATCCCTTAGGAGATCCCCTGAAATGTCTATACATTGGATGGACGTTTCAGACTTTTAATTCCCTTCACTGGTGGAAGCCAGGAGCTGTGGGTTTTCTCCCTGTTTTGCTGTGCTGAGCCACAAGGGGGAACCATGATGATTATGTGTGACAAATTTTTCTACCAACTGGAATGCAGCTGTTTTTGTACGTGAGGTACAGTGGCTTCTCTGAATTGTTGTCTAGATTTCTCACAAAATAAATTAGTCCGTGTACTGTTGTTGAATCAGTGTGACCATGGAGAAAGAAGAATTTAGGGCTTCCTATTCCACCACTTGCTGAACTCTCTATTTTAAACCCCACATTTTGTGACCCGGTCTTTATAGACAATATAACCATATAATTTTATTATAATGTTATAAAAGCTGTTCAGTGATATTTATGGCAGCCAGATCTTACATGACTCTCCAATTATTATAATCCTCACATCTGTTAGCTACCTTGGAGATGGACCAAAATGGGATATTTTATTTAAGCAGAAAGCGTAAAAGCCAGGTATGTTTCTCCTTCTCAATTTAAAGAGTAGTAAGGAATAATGCTTTCACACAATGTGATTATCTGTGTTATTCCACCACCTTTTAGATATCCTCTTCAACATATACATATGCTGAAAGTGGCCTTTAACCCATAATAAGAGGTTGCTTAACATTTATAATTCTACGAATTACCATACCAATTTAAAAATCATGGGTTCCAAATATGTGAATATTTGTAAGCATAGTAGGCAGTTAGGCCTCTATAAATACTGCTTTACTTTGCCTTTTTAAAAGCAGAGAGAATACCTTTCATGCTTCATGGTCTGGGAAAACACACACATACACACACAGGTTGTTTACACATTTCCAGTTTAGGGCATTCGTGGATAACATTGAGTCTTTTTGAGACCCAGAAACCAAAGGACACAATCCTGGACTAGCTCTCAAACATCCAGCTCTTCCCTTACTCTGGAAGCACAATGCCCATCATCACTGGGTAGACAAATCTCCATTAACACAATGCCAAGGATGACAAATGACTTCTGCATTCACCTTTCCACAGTCTGCTTGATCATTATCTTAATGTTCCTTCAATTGTGTCTCACAGGGTGGTTGTCAGGCATCTTCCACATAAAGATCTGGTTAGGTTCTGCTCAAGTTGGAGGCCAATATTATGCCCTTGATTACTTAATTGATTCCCCGAATTCACTCCCTTTTTAAATATCAAGATACTACTTTTTTTTTTTTTTTTTTTCAGAGATAGAATCTCTCTCTGTTGCCAGTCTGCAGTGCAGTGACGAATCTTGGCTCACTGCAACCTCCGCCTCCTGGGTTCAAGCAATTCTTGTGCTTCAGCCTCCCCAGTAGCTGGGATTACAGGCACACACCACCATACCCAGCTAATTTTTGTATTTTTAGTAGAGACGGGGTTTCACCATATTGGCCAAGATGGTGTCGATCTCCTTACCTTGTTATCCGCCCGCCTCAGCCTCCCAAAGTGCTGGGATTATAGGCGTGAGTCACTGCGCCTGGACACATTTTTTTAATTAAGCAAAGTTTTAAGCTATTGATGTCGACAGTTAGGCAATAATTAAAACCTAGACCCCTGAAAAATTATTATTAGACATAATTTCATGGCATTCTCTTAACTGTATCGCTACTTCCTGTTGCTGAAATACATACAATTTTAAAGTATAAGAGTATCACCTTATAGTATGTTATTACTGCCGGGCGTGATGGCTTATGCCTGTAAACCCAGCACTTCAGGAGGTTGAGTCGGATGGTTCAACTGAGGTCAGGAGTTCAAGACCAGCCTGGCCAACATGGTGAAAACCCATCTCCACTAAAAATACAAAAATTAGTGGGATATGGTGGTACATCCCATACATTCCTGAGTAGCTGTAGTCCCAGCTACTCAGGAGGCTGAGGCAGGAGATTCGTTTTAACCTGGGAGGCGGAGGTTGCAGTAAACCGCAAAGACAGTATTGCACTCCAGCCTGGGGAGACAGACTGAAGGTCTGTCTTCAAATTCATATATATACACATATATGTATGTATGTGTGTGTGTTGTGTGTGTATGTGTGTGTGTGTGTGTATATATATATAATGAATATATAATGTATATATACATACATATATATGACGTGTGTGTAATGGATAACATATATGCATGCAATGTATATATGTATATATAAGGTATATATAATGTGTGTATGTATTTAAAATGTGTATATATACATTGTATATAGAGTGCTAATACATTTTTAAATAATCTTGTCTCAACTACCACCTTAAGAATTATCTTACTGATAAATATAAAAATTTATACCCTGTACAGTTTTATTCATATTTTGTTCTATGTTAAATGTTTTACTTCTTGTTATATGTTAGTTCATTTTTTACTGGAGTAAAATATAAAATGCCTTATTTTCCAGAGACATGTTGATCCATAAACTTTCTAAATTCTCAAATAATTGAAAATATCTTAACTGTTAAAAATTCTAAATATAAAATATTTTTCTAAGTATATTTTTCCTAAATTTTCAATAATTTTTAAAACATTAAAAATGCTGACTTTTTTGCTATTATCATCCTTTATTACAAATTAAATGCTTTTGTTGACTTTATTCTATTGACCTTTTAGACAAGTGTTGATTGGTTTTTGTGTGCTTGATTACAAAAGCTTATAAGATTTGTTTTATTCTGAAAGGAAGCATTTTCCCAAAATATGAATAGTATTACTTATTTTATTTCATTGTCGTCAAGTGAATTTTTTAGCCTAAAGGTTTGAGTATTTCTTTATCAAAGGGATTTTATTATTTTCCTATTCAGTGCTTTGTATCTTTTCATTATATTCTCACATTTCTTCAATTACATTATATTTCTCACATATGAAATCTCTGTTGGATTAGTGGAAACTTCCAGTTATTTTCAAATACATTTATTTTCAGTTTTTAGTTTATCGTTTATTCTAAAGTAATCTATTGACTTGTTCTCAGATCTCGCCATATTTGGTTTGCAGCTGGTTTCTCTTCTTTCACTGAGTCTCTCTCACTCTCTCTTTCTCTCTTTCTCTTTCTCTCTCTCTCTGTGTGTGTGTGTGTGATGTAAATATATATTTAATTTGTAAAAGCTTTGACTATTTTCAAATGACGTTGTTTTATTTATCTTTAATTTTTATTTTATGTATTTATTTAGTCTTTTACATAAACAGTGTAATTACTAATATGTATGTATGTATGTATGTATGTATTTTATTCTGCTAATTCCTGGATTAGCAAAATTGGTTCTGCCACAAACCAAAAAGAATGGAAGTGGGTTGTCCTCCAGAGACTTGAGAATGGGCCAGACTGATGATAAACTGATTTTGCCTTATTAGACCCCAGGCTGAGCAGAGCCACTTTGACTACTGCCTTGTAGAACTGTGATATAACAACAGGATGTTATTGGAAGCCACTATATTTGTGGCAATTAATTTTTCAGCAATAGAAAATAAATACATATTATTTGTTTCTACGTATTTGTATTTTATTGTGCATTTGGAATTATAAGTTTCTTCTCTCCAATAGAGCTTTGAGTTACCTTGGAAACCATTATATTCTTTAGTCTCAACATGATTTTGTTATAAATTCTACCCGAAATAGCTTTTATGTATTTATGTCAGAAAACACTTTGAGAGCACTGGTCCACTAAAGCTGTTCTACTGTTCTGTAATTAATTATTTCTATTGTCCACACTCCCTAACTTCCAACACCCCATATTTGGAGTCATGTTAGGAAAGAACTGACATTTTTTGAGATTCTCATTTTCATCCAAATGTGCTTGTGTTTTTCTCAGCTCCATTGAATTTTATTGTGAAATTTTAATTCTTTGTATGCCATGCAGAACCAACTATTTGGATATGCTGCTGCCTCACCTTCTTTGTCTGCATTGTTTCATTTTAATTTTATTTTTATATTATTTTCTAATTTTTGAATGTTGACCAACAAAAAAGTAATCTTATGTGTTTAATTAGACATTTACAAACTCAAAGTTATATATATATGTATACATTGTGTACATATATAGTGTATGTATATATTCAGGTAACTGAAATTAAATTCATATAGTTTCAAATGAAATGTAATTATAATACAGATAGACTGTTGCAAAACTAGATAGCAATAAAGCCAATAAATTATTTTTCAACCTCGTGTATGTATATGTATGCACATATAGATGTGTATATATATTTCAGCTATTTTCAACCTATATGCAACTATTTTCAACTTGTGTATATATATGTATACACATATAGATGTGTATATATATAGTGTATATATATTCAGATAACTAAAATGAAATTAATATAGTTTCAAATGAAATGTGATTATGACACAAACTATTCAAAACTAGGTAGCAATAAAGCTAATATATTTTTATTTTTCAACTTCATTTATTAAAAATATTCTCTTCTACCATTGAAGTTACTTTGTTTTTTGCATATGTAAAACATTATATGGCCAGAAATGCCCTTCTAAGACTGTGTATATATATTATATTTTCAGTTGAGATTTACCATTACTTTACTTTCTGTTTCAGTTGTTAACAAATAATGCAGTATGGCCTTTTTTTTTTTTTTTACTTCCCATTGATATATTTTATATACTATATACCTGTTTATATTCAAAGCAATCTTTTAGAAATACTTATGGAATTTTTTATCTTTGAGTCTGAAATATAAGACATTTTTATCTTCAATGGTAAATAGATCTGACAGTATATTTAGCCACAAAGTCAATATGATTAATAATATCTTTTGAAAGAAATTAAAAACATTATTTTTCATCTACAAAGAAAAATCAAATTACTACAACAAATACATTAATGTAGTTAATCTATTACATTTATGGATTCCATTATGTAAATTCACAGATTTTTATCCAACATCATTTGTTGAAAATATTACAATCTCAGAAGCCATAAATTGAAGCTTGCTAATGGACTCAGATATGCTTGTATGCTTTAAGTGCTGAGGAGTACAAAAGCAAACACTATTGGTCACCAAGTAACTCAGATTATCCAGCTGTGAATAAAGACAAAAATACATCAAAGCAATAAAATGGCAATCAACTGTAAATAAATATCGTAATATTTTTTTCCAAAGAGCACTGCCATGTCAGAGAATCCAAAGTTAATGTCAATGTATGAGAAGATGTTTGATAAAAGTTTACTATGAGTTATTTATTCAGCCTACTAATGAGACTTTTTGTGAATAGCTCTTAGGTTTTCTCCCTACACTTTATTTTTGTTTCTTGTATTTGTTTTTGTTTTCCAGTATTAAACTTAAGGTCATTACAAAATTTGTTAAAGTGATTAAACATTGAAGATAAAAGAAACCAAAAACCTATTGTTTATTTTCAGGTCTCAATCAGATCTTGCCAGATAAATGGCTAATGTCTCCAATTATCCTTGCTGTAATCCTCACTTATTCCTAAGTATTTAATGTAGTTCCTAGAACCTGAATCCTTTAGTCTGAGTAGTATTTTATTTATTTTAAAAAAAGTGTTGATTTTACAATTCAGTATAATTAATATACACAATTGTCAATACTGAAAAATAAAAGTTAAATGTTTCTTTTCAATGAACATATATTCTCATTTAAAATTTGCAAATGTTTCTTTTCAATGAGGATATATTCTCATTTAAAATTTGTAAATGTTTCTTTTCAATGTGCATATATTCTCATTTAAAATTTCCACTCTAGTTCAGAGCAATATTTCTCAAGTTATTTGGAGGAATGCTAGTCGGAAAAAGCAATATAAAACAAATGTTCCTCTAGTGTAGTACCCATAAAAATGTTTGCAGAGGGATCTGAGATGGGTTATTAGTATAACTGATCTAAAGAATATTCAGTTAAAACACAATACCCCTTCTATGGTTCCTCTGGAATCACTGACATTACCATAGTTCTGTGGCTCTCGGAGCATGCTTTAGTAAGCATAAACTCATAATAAAAGTTGCTTCTTTTCTTTTAAGTTGACTATCTCGGGAAAGGAAAGTACCTATTATATTACAACCATGTGTAAATTTTTAGTATGCATTGGGTGAGGACCTTATTAAGTTCATCTTTCTTTTAATTCAGTAGCCAAAAGGAACAGAACAGCTGGTTTGAGTGGCTCACACCTGTAATTCCAGCATTTTGGGTGGCTGAGGTAGGAGAATCACTTGAGCTCAGGAGTTTGAGACTAGCCTGGACAACATAGAAGGGCCACTCTCTACAAACAAAAATAAAAATTAAAAAATTAGCCATGCGTGGTGGCACATACCTGTGGTTTCAGCTACTTGAGAGACTGAGGTGGGTGGACTGTATGGCCCCTGGTGGTCAAGGCAGCAGTGAGCTATGATCTCACCACCGCACTCCAGGTTGAGTAACAGAGGGAGAACTTTTTTCAAAATATTAATAATTATTTAAAATAAATATTTTAAAAAGAAACAGAATAGATGTTATTATTTCATTTAAAAAGAAAAGTTCAACGATGAACAGAAGTTTTAAATATCTTGTAAATTATAAATTTGTTTAAAAGATATAATTACTAAATAGAGTTGAAATTCAAGTGTTTTAAAGGGATGTTTAAATAAAACGCCGCATTTTCTCACTCGTAAGTGGGTGTTGAACAATGAGAACACATAGACACAGGGAGGGGAACATTATACACCAGGGTCTGCTGGGGGGCAGGGGGACAAGGGGAGGAATAACAGGGGGTGGGGGATGGGGGAGGGATAACATTAGGAGAAATACCTAATGTAGATGATGAGGGATGGATGCAGCAAACCACCATGGCATGTGTATACCTATGTAACGATCCTGCACGAGCTGTGCATGTACCCCAGAACTTAAAGTTTAATAATCAGTCAATCAATAAATAAGTACCTGAAGACACGCCCATTTTAAACAAGCCTAAATGAATATATATACACTGTATTCAGTAGGTTTAAATTACAGATTCTTTTTACAAACACAACTTCTTCCTGTCTACATGTGATCACTGAAATCCCTAACCCAATGTAAGAGTTGAAAAAGCTTTCAATCTGTGTTGAGATTCTGAGGTTTAACTAACATGTACTCTTTTCCAGAACTTACTATTGCAATGAGTAAGTTGATCAGACCTAAGAAGAGTCTTCTTTAGAAGATTTGATGCAGATCCAGATCAACTTCCTAAGTCAGTTATCTTGGACAAATTATGTATCTTAATTTCCACTATGACGTAAAATTTGGACTAAACGTAGTATATGCTTGTACTGGTTTAATTAATCAAAGAGGCAGATACCACAATGATTTAAACATGCAAGGAAGTTAGAAAGAAAATGTAAGTTTTCTGGGGCAGTCATCTAAACAATTGAATGATGGCACTGAGAGAAGAAAAAAAATTAAAATAAATTGGTCAGAAGGTCTATTAACTTCTACGCAATGTAGAAAATTGCCACAAGGCCATTGGTGAGTCTTCAAGTCAAAGACAGCTATCAGGGGTATCTAAAGTCTCCCAGTAATGGGTCTGCAGTAGTATCCTGGCTGGGCTCAATCAGTGCCAGGAGCAGCCTAAACAAGCGAGGACTTAAGATAATTTCAGAGATGTTTTTCAAATTTCAGCAGCTAG
Source organism: Sapajus apella (assembly GCF_009761245.1). Classification (NCBI taxonomy): domain Eukaryota; kingdom Metazoa; phylum Chordata; class Mammalia; order Primates; family Cebidae; genus Sapajus; species Sapajus apella. The sequence continues at coordinate 16,279,993 of NW_022436951.1, forward strand.
GCCTTGAATCAACTATGCTCTCTGTAGCTGGGAGTTTATGAGGTGCCACCATATTACCTCATAAAGTTATGCAAACATTATAGAAAGAATTCCATTGAAAGCACTTAAAACCATCTTATGACTATGCTCAATAAAAGTTTGCTGTCATTTTGAGACGTAAAGTCCTCATCATTGAGTAATGAAACAAGCTACACTCACTATACTTGCAGACGCCTTGGGCTTTGAAGATTAACACTATTCATAATTGCTAAGCCAGAATACCTCAGTACAGGTGAGGGACACATAGGCTACACACTGTCAGGAGAACAGATCATTTTCCTTAACTGTCAGTAATGCCATCAGGTGCAAGGCCAGCCTTTTAGAGAGAGCTGATAAGGAATAACGGAATAATTCAGCTGCTCCTGTCACAACACATTCACCAATTATAGAGAATATATTGCAGTGAGGCAGTTCTGGTGGGATTCCAGAGGCTCAACATGTACCTCAGCCAGATTACAATAGCAGATTCCTAGAGTGGCAGTGTGAATGCACAGCCGCAGCTGCCTGAGACACATGAACAGAAGAATCTTATAGCACTTTTGTGAAGAAGCAGGATATATGATTTTCAAGTTCTGACATAATTAAATATTTAAATGAGTTAAATAAAACAATACCTTATTTTTATCTGACATATAATAATGCAATCATTTTAAGCTTAGATTGTAATTCAAGTACAGATTCCTCCCTGTGCCCACATTTTCTCAGGCTCTGTGTTGCCTGAGGATTTGGATAAGCATTTTATCTATGTTCTATGATATTTCAGTCACAACAAATATACTATGTCCGGATTTAGGCTATGCTCAAAAAGTTGCATTAACAAACTTGAAAGTGTGTGTACGAGGACGAGAGGGGCACTCAGGGACATGAACAATGTGAGAACTTAAAACTGTGTGACACTCAGAACATTGGGAGGCTGATGCAAGCGGATCACTTGAGGTCAGAAATTTGAAACCAGCCTGGCTAACATGGCAAAATCTGTCTTTACTAACAATACAAAAAAGTAATAATAATAGTAATTCACTGGGTATGGTGGTGTGCACCTGTAGTCCCAGCTATTTTAGAAGCTTAGGCAGGAGAATCACTTGAACTTGGGAGATGGAGGTTGCAGTGAGCCAAGATTGTGCCACTACACTCCAGCCTGAGTGACAGAGTGAGACTCTATCTCAAAAATAAAATAAAACAAATGACAACAAATAAACTGCATGACACTGGCTGGCAAGTAGGCCAGTTTACAGCACAAAGATATTTCAGGAGGTGAAGAGACTCAAATATTTTTTAAAAAATATCTACAAATTGCCACATAAATAACTGATTATAGTTTCATGTGTTGTTTCATTTGTGTGTATCTTTTTCATAGTGGGAATTATCAGGCTAAAATGTTCTTCCAAAAAGCAATGAAATAATGAGAGTAAAGGTATGATAGTCAAGACCATTGCCAACAAAAATTCTCTGAGCCTGTTTTCATTTCATATTGCTAATTAAGGTAGAAATTATCTCTTAGCAATGTTTGAGCACTAAATTTATAATATTGGTAAAACAGGGTCCACATGTCTAGGTCAAAGTACAAAACTAGCAAAAACAAATCTTACGCTCATATAATGGACCATCCCAGAAAGAAGCAACACTGCTTTTATAAAAAGTACATGCCAGGTGCAGTGCCTTACACCTGTAATCCTAGCACTTTGGGAGGCCGGGGTGGGCATATCATGAGGTCAGGAGATCCATACAATCCTGGCTAACATGGTGAAAACCTGTCTCTACTAAAAAATACAAAATTAACAGGGCGTGGTGGCAAATCCCTGAAGTCCCAGCTACTCGGGAGGCTGAGGCAGGGGAATAGCTTGAACCCAGGGAGGCAGAGGTTGCCGTGAGCCAATACTGCACCAGTGAATGCACTCCAGCCTGGGCAACAGAGTGAGACTCCACCCAAAAAAAAAAAAAAAAAAAAAAAAATACTCACAGTCACAGGACAAATTTTAGGACTGTTTATTTCATTGAATATGAAATCATTAGGAAAGTGTTCACTTCTGTTTAGAAAGCTCTCCTAACAAGTTTCACATCACACAATTAAAATTTGAGGTAATTGACTATCCCTCCAAAATTTTCAGGTACTTACTTATTTCCTTTTCTGTCCTTTTTTTCTTAAATTCACTTTCTTATTACAAAGAAATAATTTACTGAAACATGAACATAGGGCTTGAAGTAAATTCTTCTAAGCTCACTTCACTCTCCTGTAATTCTCTCAAGAGGCATATATTTGTTCAAATAATGTTTTCAGCATAAATAAGTTAGATATTAACATATTGAAAAATAATGTTATAATGGTTTTTGGCTTATAGAAATAATAACCCAAATCTTGTGGATTTGTTGCTTTGTAGCAAATTAATCTAATCGGTCTTTTAGCTCCTGTGACATTCTTTTTTTTTTTTTATTGCATTTTAGGTTTTGGCGTACATGTGAAGAACATGCAAGATTGTTGCATAGGTACACACATGGCAGCGTGTTTTGCTGCCTTCCTCCCCTTCACCTATATCTGGCATTTCTCCCCATGCTATCTCTCCTTAACTCCTCACCCCCCACTGTCCCTCCCCCATATCCCCCCCCCAGACCCCAGTGTGTAGTGCTCCCCTCCCTGTGTCCATGTGTTCTCATTGTTCAACACCCGCCTAAGAGTGAGAACATGTGGTGTTTGATTTTCTGCTCTTGTGTCAGTTTGCTGAAAATGATGGTTTCCAGGTTCATCCATGTCCCTGCAAAGGACAGGAAGTCTATTTCCTTAATTATTTCTTCACATACCTGGGGATATAATCATTGTCTTTCTGCTGGTGCCTAATTAACAAATAGAGAAAAAATGTAAACTGAGCCAAACACCAAACTAAATCAAACCAAAATAAAGTCTGGGAATAACTTGCATTTACCTGTTTTTCTTCCTATCTTCCCTTCCATGCTCTCTTTTCTTCCTTCTCTCCTCCCTCCCTTTCTTTCCTCATTCTTTGCTTTCTCCTTTCCCACACAGCCTCTCTGTCATCTTCCATTACTTTTATTTGCATTCAGTATTTCTTCCTTTGTCTTTTTCTTCTTTTTAATTTTTCTACTGCTAATGTTTGCTAACTGTGTCATAAGTGAGAGTATTTCCAATTTTGTATGCACTGAAACTACTTATATTTAATACCATTGTAGTGTTACTGTCATGTACCATACAGTGCTGTACGTTACCTTATTGTCTTATTACTGAGATTAAATAACAGACAAAGGTAATGGACTACTTTACTGTATAAATTATGAGCATACTTCCTATTTATTTATCCTGAAAAAGTAAATTAATCAGACAGTTGGGTAACCTGAGAAACAGACTCTGAGACTTCGCATGCAGGAGGGAAGATTTGTGAAAGGTGAAACAAAAAGAATTGGGAAGAGTGAGAATCTGAACTCCAGGGTCCTTTTCTAGACAATACCCATAAATGAAATCATACAGTATATGGCCTTTTATGCCTGGTTTACCTCATTTAACGTGATATTTTCAAGGTTCACTCATGTTCAATCTGTGTGGGTACTTGATTCCTCTTTATAGCCAAATAATATTTCACTGTGCGGATATGCCACATTTCCTTTATGCTTTAGTCAATCAATGGACATGTGGATTTTTAATATTTTCTGGCTATTGTGAGTAATGCTGCTATGATCATTAATGTGCAATTTTTTTGTGAACACAGATTTTTAGTTAGTTCTTTTGGTTCTACAACTAGGAGTGGAACTGGCTGAGTTACGTGGTAACTCTATTACACATAGACAATGTGAGGAACTGAAAAACTGTCTTCCAGAGAGGTTGTACCATTTCACATACCATCAATGAATGAGAGTTTGTGTTCACTCAGTTCATTTTTCTACATCTTTGCTGATACTTGTCATTGTTTGCCTTTTTTATTTTACCCATTTGCTGGAGGTAACAAGTAAATAATAAATAAGTAAACCTTATTCTTACTTTGGCTCGAATGACTCTAATGACTAATGAAGTTGAGTATCCTTTTTGTACTTATTGTTAATTTGTTTACCTTCTTTAGAAAATCGTTAATTTAAATTGTCATTTTTATTTGTGTTATTTATCATATTACTGAATTGTAAAAGTCTTTTTTATAGTACTTGACATTTAGATCGCTCATTAGAGCTACAATTTGCTAATCTTTTCTTTCATTTTTGAATGTTTTCTTTTCATTTTCTTGATAGCATACTTTGAAGTACAAACACTTAATTTCAAGGAAATTCAATTTATCTACTTTATCTTTTGTCACTCAGGGTTTTCATACGTTGAAGAATGATTGCCTTACCCAACACCCACCAGGAAGATTTAATGTATTTGTCTCAAAATGGGTTTATAATCTTAGGTTATGTATGTAAATCTAAATCTACTTGGAGTTAATTTCTGGAATTTATCACTTTATCCTTTATCTGGTATTTATTTAATTTATCTACTTGATCTTTTGTCACTCATAGTTTTTACACATTGAAGAATGATTGCCTTACCCAACACCCACCAGGAAGATTTAATGTATGTTGTCTCATAATTGGTTTATAATTTTAGGTTATGTATGTAAGTCTAAATCTAATTTGAGTTAATTTCTGGTATGAGGAACAGAGGCCTCATGCATTGTTTTACCCATTGATATGCAATGTCCCAGTACCATTTGTTGTAAAGACTGTTTTTTTTTTTTCACATTGATACGTCATGACACCCATATTGAAAATTACTGGTCATAAATTTAAAGTTTATTTATGAATTTTCAATTATGTCCTCTTAATCTATACGTCTCTACCTATGCCAGTATAACACTGCCATAAATATTTTGGATTTCTAATAAATTCAGCAATCAAAAAAGATGTATCCTTTAACATTCTAAAAAAACGGTTTTACCTATTCTGAATTCCTCGCATATATATATAAATTTTATGATTAGCTGCCAGTTTCTAAAAAAAAAAAAAAAGTCAGTTGAGATTTTCATACCCATTATGTTGAATCTGTAGAAAGTTTCAAGAGTATTGCCCACTTCACTGTATTCTTTCTTTTTACTTTTTATTTTACTTTTTAAATTGACAGATAAAATTGTATACATTTCTTGTGTGCAATATGATGTTTAAAAATATTACACATACATTGTGGAATGGCTAAATTTAGCTAATTACCATATACATTAATTCACAAAGTTATAATTATTGTGATGAGAACACAAAATCTACTCTCAATATTTTTCAAGAAGCATTTTAAAACAAGATATGCATGTTTTACCATTTAGTTCTTCTTTAATTTTTTCAACGTTTTGTAGTTCATTATATGAGCTTTGTAATTCTTTTGTTAAACTTATTCCTAGTTTTGCTGATGCTCTTGTAAATAAAATCATTTTTAAATTTTATTTTCAGATTGTCCACTTACTGGTATCTAGAACTACAGTACAGTTGATTTTTTGTACATTGACCTTACATTCTGCAAAATTGCTGAACTCACTTATTGATTATGATAGTATTAGCAAATTCCTTATATTTTGTATATACAAGATCATGTTAACTGCTAATAGTTTCAGTTTCTCGCATCTGATCAGGATGCCTTTTACTTTTTTTCTTACCTAAATGCTGTAAATAAGACCTTTAGCACATTGTTGAATGGAAGTTCTGAGAGGGAAAATTATTGCCTTTCCATAGTATTCCAAGTTTTACAATTAAATATGGTAATGGGTGAATATTTTTCACAGCTACTCATTTTCAGTTGCTCTGTCCGACTCCTGTATTTTCATGCTTTAGTATGAGCGTGTTTAATTTTTTAAAATATCTTGCTTGTATATCTTGAGATCTGCATGTATTTTCTTTCTTTTTTCTTTTAATATAGAATTTTGTGATTAATTTTGTTTTTTGTTTTGTTTTGAGAAGGAGTCTTGCTCTGTCACCCAGGCTGAAGTTCAATGGTGTGATCTAGGCTCACAGCAACCTCCACCTCCTGGGTTCAAGCGATCCTCTTGCCTCAGCCTCCTGAGTAGCTGGGATTACAGGTCCCACCAACATTCCTGGCTATTTTTTGTATTTTTAGTAGAAATGGGATTTCACCATGTTGGCCAGGCTGGTCTCAAACTCCTGACCTCAGGTGACACACGCTCCTTGGCCTCCCAAAGTGCTGGGGTTACAGGCATGAGCCACCACTCCAGTGATTAATTATTGAATATTAAATTTTGCCTTCCTCAAATAAAACTCACTGATCAGGGTGTATGCTTCTTTTTGTCATAGATTTACATTTTTTGCAAATATTTTATCAAAATTTTTGTTCCTATATTTGTTAGATATAGTTTTCTGTAATTTCTTTTTTTATATGCTGCCACCATCTGGTTTTGAAATTAGGGTAATTCTGTTCTCATAAGTTGGAAGGGAATCTCTTTTCTTCTAATTTTTTGAAAGAGATTTTGTAGAAGTTGTGTTAATTATTCATGAACTATTTGATAGCAGTACATAGTGGGTTTATAGTGTTGTTCAGGTAATTATTTTCTTGTTGATGTTTCGTGTAGCAGTTTTATTCAGTTTTGAAACTGAGTATAAATGACTCCAATTATGATTTGTCTATTCATTCTCTTTGGTCTGTTAGTTCTTGCTTCCATGTATTTTGAGGGTCTTTTAATGTATGCAAGATTTTATTATTGATGTCTTATTAATGGATTAATGCTTTTATTATTGTAAACTTATTTGTTTCTAGTTGCTCATTTATATAAGGCTATATTGTGTAATATTAGTATAGCAATCTTAGCTCTTATTTTTATTTACATTGTACATCCTTTCCTGTTCTTTTTTTCTTTCCAGCTTATTTGTACCTGAAAACCTAAAATGTGTCTCTGGTAGACAGTCTATAGATTGATCATAGAATTTTTATCCATTCTTCAAGTATCTCCTACTAAAAATCAGAATGTTTATTTATGTTTAATATAATTACTGATAAGATTTCCACCTATTATTTATTTTCGTATTGCTTATGCTCCTTTCCCCTCTACTTCTTAATTTATGCCTTCTGTTAAGTATATTTTTTCTAACATAGAATTGTAATTAACTTTTTCTTTTTTTAATTTACTTTTGAAGGTTTTTTTTTTTTTTTTCTGGTTTGGTTTTATGTGTGTGCATAGGTATTGATTCTCAGCCTGGACATTTCACTTTATACCCTACAATAAAGGAATCTAGCTCTGATTAATACCAACGTAATTTTACTAGTATATGATAATTTGATCCAATAAACATTTTTCCCTTGTATGCATTCTTCTAAAAATGTTACTTATTTACACAAGATAAGTTCATCAACACAATTCTATAATCAATACCTTATTTTTTAAATTTTTTATTGTGGTAAAATACACATAACAAAATTTATTATTGTAATCTTTTTCATGACTACAGCTAGTGGTAATAACTACATCCACATTGTTATACACCATTACCACTACTCATCTGTAGGACTTATTTGCACCTCTCATGCTGAAATCTGGACCCATTAAAAAATTACCTTTCATTTCTCCCTCTCCAAGCACCTGGATACCAACATTTTGCTGTTCCTTCTATAAATTTCACCACCCAAGGTAACTCATATAAGTTGAGTTATACAAGTTGGTCTTTTGCGGCTGGCTTACTTAGCATAATGATTCACTTAGCATAATGGTTCAAGATTCGTTCATGTTGTAATATATGTTAAATTTTCCTTCCTTTTCCTCGCTAAAAAAGTATTCCATTGTATGTATATAATACATTTTGTCTATTCAGCTATCCACTGATGAGCCCTCACATTACTTTCACCTTTAGCTACTGTAAATAATGCTCCTATAAATGTTGTTATACATGAAACATGGATACACATACAGACATTCCTGTTCAAGTCCTTGGCTGTATACTCCAATATGAAATAAACAGATTATATGATAACTCTTTCAATTTTTAAGAAACTGCCATACCATTTTCTACAGAAGCTGTTTCATTCTACATTTTCACCAGCCATGTGCAAGTGTTCCAATATCTTTATATCCTCACCAACCTATATGGTCTGTTTTGTTTTATCTTGTTTATAACAGCTATACTAATGAGTGTGAATTGGTATCTCGTCATAAAATTGATTTGAATTTCCTCAATGATCAGTTATATGGAACATTTTTGTATGTGTTTATTTACCATTTGTAGATCTTCTTTGGAGAAATATCAAGTTTTTTGCTCATTTGAAAATTCATTTTGTTATTTTTGTTGTGTTATAGGGGATCTTTATATATTCTGGATATTAATCTCCCATCCAATATATAAATTTCAAGTATTTCTCCTATTTCATGGGTTACATTTTCATTCTGTCCATAGTGTTCTTAGATGCACAAAAGTTTAAATTTTGCTAAAATCTAATTTCTTTTCTTTTTTAGCTTTCACTTTTAGTTTTATAGCTTAGAAATGATTACCAAATTTAACTTTTTATGAAATTTTCCCTTTTGTCATCTTTAAGAGCTTCAGCTCCATTTTCAGTTAAATTTTGTATGCTGTGTAAAGTAAGGGTCCAACTTCATTCTCTTTTGTATGACTATGTCTAGCTTTCTTACACATCTGCTGAAAATACTGTCCTTTTCCCAGTGAATAGCCTTGGTTCTCTATATTACTTTGAGTTACCTAAATATCTAATACAATTTAAGGTTACTTTAGTAAATAGATTAGTCAGAGTTTTACAGGGAAACAGAATTAATAGGATATAGGCATGTGACATTTATTATAAAGATATTAATTCACACAATTTTGATGCTGAGAATTCCCATGACCTGCTGTCTGTAACCTGGAGACCCAGAAAACCCAGTGGTGTAATTTGAAGACTTAAAAGTTGGAGAACCAATGGTGTAAATTTTAGTCTCAGTATGCAGACCTGTTCAGGAGTGCAGAAGGAGAGCACTCCTGAACAAATGAGTAAAAAATTGATGTACCAGCATAGTCAGACAGAAATAAAACTCAACCTTTCTTCACCTTTTGTTCTGTTCAGGCCCTCAGAAAATTGGATGATACCCATTGTATTAGTCAGGATTCTCTAAAGGGACAGAACTAATAAGATATATGTATATATAAAGGGAAGTTTATTAGGAGAATTGACTCACCATCAAAAGGTGAAATCCTACAATAGGGCTTCCGCAAGCTGAGGAGAAAGGAAGCCAGTTCGAGTCTCAAAACCTCAAAAGTCGGGAAGCCAACAGTACAGCCTTCAGTCCGTGGCCGAAGGCCCAAGAGCCCCTGGCAAATCACTGGTTAAGTTCAAGAGTGAAAAGCTCAAGACCTTGGAGTCTGTTGTTCAAAGGCAAGAAGCATCCAGCCCAGGTGAAAGATGAAGGCCAGAAGACTCAGCAAGTCTCCCTATTCCATTTTCTTCTACCTGCTTTATTCCAGCCAAGCTAGCAGCTGATTAGATGGCACTCACACAGATTGAGGTGAGTCTGCCTGTACACTGACTCAAATGTTAATCTCCTTGGGCAACACCCTCACAAACACAACCAGGAACAATTCTTTGCATCTTTCAATCCAATCAAATTGACACTCAGTATTAACCATCACACTCATCCACATTTGGGAGAACTCTCTGCTTTCCTAAGTACAATGCACATGCAAATCTCTTTTGGAAATATCCTCACAGATACAACCAGAAATAAGGCCAGCTATCTAGTCAACCAAATTAACACATGAAATTAACTATCACAATAAATAATGTGTTTTATAAGTTACAATTGTTTTTTCACCTCAAATTATAAACATTTATGTCATAAAAATGAACCTCGAGTTTTTAAAATATGCAATTTACTTTGAGACTTTGTGTTTGGCATTCAGTCAATTTCATTTTTTATTTATTTTTCAAGATAGTTGAAATTATTGGTCGTAGACATCTGTTCCATGGACCATACGAAACTATATCTATGTACATTTTGAAACAAGAGGAAAAATATTTTACCAAGGATGATAATCCTTTTAACTGACATGGATGTAAAATATTTCAAAAGCATAAGTCGAAAAAATGTACAACATAGAGATGTCAGTTTATAAAATGTTACATTTGTTTGTGTCAAGAGCCTCTCTCATATCTTTGGTTTGCTGTCTGTAAAGAACCAGTGAATTTTACAGGTCCCCTATTCTAAGACTTTGTTCTGCTAGAAACGGTTACTAACAGACTGAAAGAAAGTGCAGGTAACTGAAATTTTCACAGTAAATTATTTCAACTATTACTGCTTCTTTAATCACACACTGCATGTCTGCCACTTCTAATAACAGCTTGGTGTCTGGCAGGCATTCTGCTTTATCTCTGAATTTCACTGCTGTGTGATCCTTTGTGAATAAATTAGTCTAGTAGTCATTATGTGGAGTTTAGATTAATGTTCATTTTATTTTTAATGCCTCCATGTACTTTTTTTTTTTTTTTGATAAGAACTAACTAGCATTGACACTTGGTCTGATCTGACCCATGCATTTCTTCTGCTCCTGGTGAAATTTCCATAGACCAAGTATTACCTGCCATGTTTCTTCATAAAAATTGCTCTTTGGTTTAAAAAGAAAACAAACATATTTTCTTTTCTTTCCTGTATGGTCATACTGAAAGTGACTTTATAAGTCTATTGCTAGATTATTTTATTTACTGTTTTGATGATCTCTCATTTTTCAGTCTGAGTCACCATCTATGTCTCTATAACTGTTTTACCCTTTATAACTGTTTTTCTTTCCTTAGTTAAAACTGTAAAAGCAGTATATTTTATTATTTTTATAAAAATTTAGATGATACCTAGCATTCCTTATTCTTGAGTTCAAATAAAAAATGCTATTTATACTTCCTTCATAAAATAATTTTAACTTCTGTGATTCTCTAAACTACGAATTAAAATATTTCTACTATCCTTACTCTGTTAAAACTTGCTGCACAATTTTCTTATCAAATTGAATAAAATGTTTTCAGAAAAGTGGTTGCTGTATCTTCATGAGAAACCTAAAATATACGCATCTTATTTATTAAATAATTTAAGTCTAATATGATTTGCTTTAGTGCCACACTGTTAGATAGACATTTATTCCTCTTAGATAAAATCCATCTATCAATTTTATAAGTTAATTTTCATTTACTATATTTCTTCCAGTATGGTACATATATTAAAATTTATTTTCTAAGAATCATAATTTAGGCTGGGTGCAGTGACACACATCTGTAATCCCAGCACTTTGGGAGGCTGAGGCAGGTGGATCACTGGAGTCAGGAGTTCCAGACCAGTCTGGCCAACATGGTGAATCCCCATCTCTACTAAAAATACAAAAATTAGCTGGCCATAGTGGTAGGTGCCTGTAATCCCAGCTACTCAGGAGGCTGAAGCAGAAGAATCACTTGGACCCAGGAGTTCAAGTTCTATTTTTATTAAGGTTCAGAAATCTCACCTTTTGCATAAACGTTAAAGAATTTGTCATTATTTTACTTGTCTAATCCATATGCTCAAGTTTCAAGGCATATAATCATTGCTTTATGCTTTATATAATAACTGACATTTGTTATAAACTATTTAGCCTCAATATCAAATGGATATTATCAAAAAACTGTGAATAATATCAAAAAATTGCCAATGTCGACTATATTACAAGTCATCATGGTGAGGTCTTGAAAAAAGTTTTCAATTAGCAATAATCACTTCTTAAATAAACCTCTAGCTATCATACCACCAGTGTGCAAAGCTGTTATATACTGTGTACAAGATTAAAAATCCAATGGGTAATCTATTTGTATAACATATGTTATTTTGAATTGTTTGGTTTAATAATTCTGATTAAAAAAAATCATTGACTATATAAGGAATTTTCAACATATTTCTAGCTGTATGTATCATCTATAGATTGAAGTTTGAAGAGAGGAGATTTCTATTGGAAAGTTGTCTTATTCTTATACTACTATTTGTGTGTTGTATCATTTTAGTTTTAAAAATGTAATGTATTTAAATATAGAGTAAACTAGAAAAACTGTTCTATAATTTCATAAGAAGCACATATTTCTATGGTAATGCATTTACTTTTACATTAGGGATAGTTAAGTTCAATATTATTAATGATACGAAGAAAGATAAGGTATTATAATGTCACATAAGTAGTGGATATATATTCTGTAATCTTCAACAGAACATAAGCATTTTACCCAGAAGGCTTCCATCTTACTGGGTGTATGGCTTTTGCTTTTCCACAAGATAGCAACTGTATAAAAGACAAGGCTGCAAGAAATCTTACACTGTAACAGTCAATTCAAATGCTTTGTGCTGCAAATGTAACTTGAAGCCAGATATTGACAGCAAAGACAGCGTTTGCCTGGGAAACTCCATTTAGCACTTAAGAAATGAAATATAAAAGACACGTTAACTGATTCCTACAGTAACATTGCATGTCTATATTCTAACAATGAAGAAAAGGTTTTAGCAGCTGTAAAATTATTGGAGTCATTGTTAGAAGGGAATTTAAATATCAACTTTATTTTAATTTCTATGTATATTTTACTAGAAATGGTATTTTATGGTAATTATTCCATATATATTAAAAAATATATCTAATATATTATATGTATGATTCCATATTCCCCCATATTATTATTTCTGTATAGTGAGACAACCTGACTCTTTGGCTGTGGGCTTTTTGTAGCTGCAAAGTTGGAAAAACATAGGTCTATTCCTTGAACAAGTAAGCGACTGTCATCAAACCCTTTATCATGTAGTAGTATCGTGAAATGGTGCTTGTGGCCTGAGCTGCCACCTTAGATTTCTACCATATTGGTTAATTTGGGTAATTAATTGAAGTCATGTCCATAGCACTTTTAAATAATCAAATTTCTAAAAAGCGTTAGGTATTAATGCGGAACTGGAGGCATTAAATGATGACCAGAAAGGGCCTGATGATCATTCTCAGTAACAAAATGTTGCAATATGTTTTACTAGATAGTAATAAAATGTATGATAAAATGATATTCCATTTTAACTAAAAATCTCCCTTTTTTGTTTACGTTTATAATTGTCAATACTGGCAAAGATCTGGAAACTGAATGTTTGCTTGTTTGTGGCAGACTGAAATACCATCATGTAATTGGAAAAGCATTTGCTAGATGTGTCAAAGTGAGATTTTTAAAGCAGTAGTTATTTTACGTGTCTCATGACTAGCACTGTGCCTCAATCTGAATAATATAGTAATAGGTATTTTTAAGCTTATATTTTGGAATTTCTAAACTTTATAGACTGACTGTATATATTGCAGTGATAATCAGAAAGCCAACACTCACTGAATGTTATCTTTAAGAAAAAAAAATATGTGTCTAGTTTGAAGATAACTTAAATATTATGTTTCATTCATCTTCTATAACTCAAACTTTGCATCTTCTGACCAAAACCTCCCTGCTACTCACCCCTCATCCCACCACCAGCCTCTGGAATCCACAATTCTGTTAGCTTCTATCAGTTCAGCATTGTGGCATTGGTTTCCCAGGTTTCATTTATCTCCAAACTATGTACAGCTTTTTTATGTCAACTATCCCTCAATAGTAAAGTTAAAAATGGTAATCTGGTCAACTCTAGTGACATTAATAAAGGCTCTATTAGTAGCCGGAGTCCTGAGTCATTTCAGAGCTGAACAAAGAAAAAGCCACAATCGTGTGGTGGCAGCAGCACACATAAACTTTATTGGAGGATTTTTGGTTTGCATGTTCCCCAAATCCTGAGGCTGGGGAACATCTGGAAGAGAAGGGCCAGTGAATCCCCGAGGAAAGGGGTATTGGAGAGGGGACCTACATATCTCGATAATGTTCCCCAGTAGCACGATAGATTGTCCCTGCCTCAGAGGGCTCTAAATAGCAGAAATGGCTTTCCACAGCTAGTAGATATTGGGCACAGTTTTGTGAGGACAAAGAGGCTAAACATCTGCTTATTTGTTGTTTATAAACCAACCTTTCTGTGGTATTTTGCTGTAGCAGCCCAAATAGACTAGGAGATTACATCTTTATAAAAATTAATATAGAAAAGAATAGTTTTTTCTTTGCTGGGAAAACATTTCTGAAGCCATTAAAACACAAGAAACATTAGATTTATAAAATTTAGAGTTTGGCACTAGCAAACTTTTGAGTGAACAGGTCTCAGCATGCTGTAAAGAAATAAACAACTTGGCACTAATATACTGAGACCATCTTTGACTCATCTTTATAACACATTGAAGGACTTTACTTAGAAAAGATGCTCAGTAAATCTTTCATTTGCAATGAAAGAAATACCGATTTAACACTTCAGAAAATAGAATTCAAAGACAATAAGAGACTTGGTTAAATTTACTTAACTGGCTAGGCAGAGTTAGTTATATCACTGGTTCTTTTTATGTAGAACCAACTCATCTTTTCATCCTTATTATTCCCTCAAACATTGTTAATAAAGTTAGTAACTTTACACATGTAGTTCCAAACCCTCAATGTATAAATGTTCTTACCTAATTCAGTTTCCACTTTTTGTGTTGGAAAAAAATCAAAGGCATGCTGATTGATAGTGAATGAAAGACAATCTTATTTTCCACAAACTTCTAAACATGGCAAATAAATCCTTTAATTGGCTAACTTTTAATTTTCTACATGATGTACATATATTGATATATACATACATATAAATGTATAAATGCATTATCAGAGTATTCCTTTAGGTTTTATTATGGGGCATTATGTTTTTATTGCACTTTAAGTTCAGTGGTACATGTGCATATCATGCAAGTTACTTAGGAATACAAGTGCCATGGTGGTTGGCTACATTCATCATCCCGTCATCTACATTAGGTATTTCTCCTAATACTATGCCTCCCCTAGTCCCCCACGCCCTGACAGTGCATGATGTTCCCCTCCCTGTGTCCTTGTGTTCTCATTGTTCAACACCCACTTATGAGTGAGGACATGCAATGTTTTGTTTTCTGTTCTTGTGCTAGTTTGCTGAGAATGTTGGTTTCCAGCTTCATTCATGTCCCTGCAAAGGACGTTAACTCATTTTTTATGGCTACATAGTATTGCATGGTATATATATGTGCCACATTTTCTTTTTCCAGTCTATCATTGATTGGCATTTGGGTTTGTTCCAAGTCTTTGCTATTATGAACAGTGCTGCAATAAACTGTCCATATGTGTGAATGTTTCTTTATTAGAACAATTTATAATTCTTCGGGTATACACAGTAATAGGATTGCCGGATCAAATGGTATTTCTAGTTCTAGACTCTAGAGGAAGCACCACACTGTCTTCCACAGTGGTGAACCAATTTTCACTCCTACGAACAGTGTAAAACCATTCCTATTTCTCCGCCTTCTTTCCAGCATCTGTTGTCTCCTGACTTTTTAATGATCACCATTAACTAGCATGAGATGATATCTCAATGTGGCTTTAATTTGTATTTTCCTAATGACCAGTTATGATAAACCTTTTTTCATATGTTTGTTGTTTGCATAAATATCTCCTTTTAAGAAGTGTTTGTTCATATCCTTCATGCACTTTTTGATGAGAGTGTTTGTTTATTTCCTGTAAATTTATTTAAGTTCTTTGTGGATTCTGGATATTAGTCCTCTGTCAGATGGGTAGACTGCAAAATTTTCTCCCATTCTGTAAGTTGCCTGTTCACTCTTATGAGAGTTTCTTTTGCTGTGCAGAAGCTCTTTAGTTTAGTTAGGTCTCATTTGTCTATTTTGGTTTTTGTTGCCATTCCTTTTGGTATTTAGTCATGAAGTCTTTGCCATGCCTATGTCCTGAATGGTATTGCCTAGGTTTTCTTCTAGGGTTTTTATGGTTTTAGGTCTTACATTTATATCTTTAATCCACCTGGAGTTAACTTTTGTATAAGGTGTAAGGAAGGGATCCACTTTCATCTTTCTGGATATGGCTAGCCGGTTTTCCCAACACCATTTATTAAATAGGGAATCCTTTCCCCATTGCTTGTTTTTATCAGGTTTGTGAAAGATCAGATGTTTGTAGGTATGTGGCATTACCTCTGAGGCCTCTGTTCTGTTCCATTGGTCTGTAGATCTGTTTTGGTACCATTACCATGTTGTTTTTGTTGCTGTAGCCTTGTAGTATAGTTTGAAGTCAGGTAGTGTAATACATTATTTTTATGATTAAAGAAGGAAATGTAGAGTGTTCATATATCACTGATGTGGGATGTGAAGCATATTGTTAGATACAAAGAATTCTGAGCTACAGATTCTTTGATATGTATTCCAATTCTTGGTCACTCAATAACACAAACATTGATGTATTAGTTCAGTTTCACGCTGCTAATAAAGACATATCTGAGACTGGGTAATTGTTGCCTCACAGTTACACATGGTTGGGGAGGCCTCACAACCATGGCTAAAAGCAAATGAGGAAAAAAGTCACATCTTACACGTTGGCAGGAAAGAGAGAGCAGGTGCAGGGGAACTTCCCTTTTAAAAACCATCAGATCTCATGAGACTTATTCACAATCATGGGATCGGCATGGGAAATACCCACCATCCCTCCTCCATCTCCCCCGCCGATTCAATTACCTCTCACAGAGTCCCTCCCATGATACATGGAGATTACAGGAACTACAACTAAAGATGTGATTTGGGTGGGGACACATCCAAACAACATCAACTGGTTACATTAGAAAATACCAGAACTAAATTTTAAATATATTCACTTGCAGGATATTTGTTTACATGCAGAATCTCAAAAAAGATGATAATACAATTTGGTGCATTAAATTTACAGTTGCCGGAAATTTATGAGCCTTTATATTGCCTTTTGTAGCCTTAAATATTAGTGAGTATGGGTTGCATAACTGTGACATAAAATTGATTCATTAATTTCTGTACCTTTGTTTATATTTCTTTTAGTGCAAATAATACTGTATGTCATTGTTAGAAAATCTTTACTGTATTATTCTAAACTTCATGGCTTGCTGAAGACTCAGGTGATCATGCTTTAACAATAAAGTATTTTTAAATTATGTACATTGATTTTTAGATATACTGCTATTGCTACAGTTTAATGTAAACCATTAATATGCATATTAAGAAAACTATAGTGTAAATGTAACTTTTCTATGTACCAAGCAAACAAAAAAAAATGTTTGACTTGCTTTACTGTGATACTTACTTTATTGCAGTGGTCTGAAACTTAACGCACTATATATCTCTGTGGTATGCCTGTACTCTTTACTTTTCATAGACAAAGAAAAATTGTTAGAATTCAGCTGAATAAATTAGTGTAGTAAAAATTTGACTTACTTTTTTGAATGATTGCTATTACTAAAACTAATTGTTCCTATGAAAATTATTTATTATAAAAGAAAAGAGATATTTATATAAAATGGCACCGAAAATATCAATTTTGTTTACACTTAATGAAGGCAAGGAAAAGGGACTCCAGCAGAGAAATTTGAGTTTTGAATATAAAAAGGAAAACCAGTAGTTATTCAGAACAGTGGGTGATCTCTTACTTTTTGAGGAATAAACAGTACACAATATGAAGCTAATATAAAATACTGTGTCATATCTGAAACAGACATGTTTTATATATAATCATGAAACACTTGTATATATTAGGAGATTTAAAAGAGGATAATATGAGTATTGAAACAATATACATCTCAAGCTTTTTAACTTGAATATATTTTTCAATTATATAAATTAACTCAATAAAATTGTTAAAACTCTCTGACCACATTGAAACAACTAACAATGGTAGATAGATGTTTTCCTAGGATGGTGGTGACGTAAGTCAACCCTCAATTTATGTCTTTCAAAACTATACAGTTCAATGAAGAGGGCAGGTAAAGCCACTCATCATTCACTTCTACATAAGTCCTAAGAAGACAGAGAAAATAATCAAATTTCACTTACATGTTAATAGAATGATAAACAGCTGAAACTACAGGAGCAAGCTGAAGCGCCCATAACAGAGCACAGAGTGAGACAGGATAAAAGAAAAGCATGTTAGGGTTCTAGTGGTAGCAGGCATGGATATTATCCCTTTGAGAAGAGTCTGTTTATGAAAGAAAATCAGAACAAGAGCCAGGCTTTGCAAATACAATCCCTGGCTACTGTGTAATTGAAGTAGGTTCTCAATTGTTCATGGCATCAGAGGTGCCATCCTTGGGACAGCAGTGCATGGGACAGGAACTTGGAAAGGAGGTGCATATCATGTTGACTTTATATAGAAGAAAAGAAAGAATATAGCCTTAGAGTCCTACGGTAAAAATGAAAAAATGAAATAAAATAGCAGTTCTGAAAACAACAGTTTTCAATGGAAGTATTTATTGAAATAAAGACATTTTCTTTTACTAATAGTAGAGTTGATCTTGCATTAAGTATCTCAGTAAGCTGATAAAACATATTTCAACATTAAAGGAACAATTGTTACTGCCTTTCAATGAAACAATGAAAGTTCAAAACAGTTACACACACAAAAAAAACCCATATATAAAAAATTATCACAATACAACATAGATAAAATTTTTACATGATGAAAATATTGTTAACAGCAAAAAAACTTTAAAACAGAACTCCAGCATAAACTACATTATCTTTAAACTGTCGATTGCAACTATGAAAGCACAAAATGCATCAGGGAATTTTAAAAATCACAACTTTAAAAAAAAAATGTAATATGTGAGAACATAATTCAGAACATTAACTAAACAAACTCACAAAATCAAGCCAAAAGAAAAACAGACTTAAAAGATACCCAGAAAATAACGTCTCACTGTGAGAGAAAAAAATAAACACACACACACACACACACACACACACACGGGGAAGTAAATTAAAACAAAAGACTATGCTAAAAATATTAAAAATAAGTAAAATATTTTGAATACCCTAATCTATTATTTACATATAGATCTGAAGGAAAAATATATAAAATAAGCATATAGAAGTAACATTTATTGATAGATTCAATAGAAATTGAATGTTTTAGCAATAACTAAGACAATTTTACTGTGATTGACAATTGTAGGACATGTCCTGATAAAATTACTAGACCTAAAATTCACATGAAAAACAATGACAAGGGGACGATCCAAGATGGCCGTTTAGGAACAGCTCAGGATCGTAGCTCCCAGTGAAAGCGCAGAGAGTGAGTACGCCGCGTTTTTATTGCCCACAGACTAGGAAATTCCCGGGCAGAGGTGCTCCACGGTCGCCAGTGCGGCTGTGCCGGCCAGCGCCGCTGCTTTGCCCCGCGTGGCTGCTTTGTCGGCGCCCGGGAGCCGCGGTTCTCCATACAAAATACACTGGTCCGGGGACCCTTTTGGCTGGCGATTGGAGCCACGGGAAGTCGTCCATATGCCGGTTCAAAAAGGGGACTGAGCAGAGAACCAGGACAGTAGATTCCAGGGCAAAAAAAAAAAAAAAAAAAAAAGCGCCACAAACCTCAGTGCCGCTGTGTAAGCCAGCGCAGTGAGTGGCCGCAGGGGAAAACAAACAGACCCCGGCGCCTCTTCAACAGGCGACTGGAACACCAACTTAAAAAAGGCTCTGAGGCAGGGAGCCGGGCAATCAGGCTCGGCTGGCCCCATCCCAACAAAAGAACAGCAACCAGAAACTCTGGATTGAGAGTTTCACAGCAAGGGCAGCTGAACCCAGGAGGGTCCAGCTCTGTGGGGGAGGGGCGTCCGCCATTACCGAGGCAGCCCCCCGTTGCCACGGCAACCCGCCACAGCAGAGACTCCGCCCCAACAGAGGCGGGCCACCATCGCCAAAGCAGTTCTAACTACACCCATATAAACAGGACTGCAGGGAAGTTCACTCGGCAGCGGGGCGGAGCCCACAGCAGCTCAGCAAAGCTGCTATAGGCCGACAGTGACTAGGCTGCCTCCTTGCTGGGCTGGGCAGGTCTGAAGGAAAGAAAAAAACAAGAAGGCGTCAGCATAACAGAAACTCATAAATAAAGCCCTAAATCCCTGGGACAGAGCACCTGGGAACAAAAAGCAGTTTATGAGTTCTGCTGCAGCAGACCTAAAAGTACCTGCCCAGCAGCTCTCAATGAACAACAACAGAGCCCGCAAATCACCATTTGAGCTCTGAGAAGAGACTGTCTCCTCAAGGAGCTCCCTGACCCATATATATCCAAAAAGACACCTCATAAAAGAGAGATCAGATTGACAATAGGCGGGTATCCGTCTGGGACAAAGATAGAAGAAGAAGAAAACTGGTAACAACCCTTGCTGTTCAGCAGCTGTTGCAGGTGAACCCCAAGCAAGCAGGGCCTGGAGTGAACCTCAGCAGACCTACAGCAGAGGGGCCAGACTGTCAGAAGGAAAACCAAGAAACAGAAATAACCTCATCATCAACAAACAGAATGTCAATCTGAAAGATTTGAGACCCAATCTGAAAGCCAGCAACTACAAAGTCGACAGGTGGATAAATCCTTATAGATGGGAAGAAACCAGCGCAAAAAGGATGAAAACACGCGAAACCAGAACACCTCTCCTCCTAAAAGGGATCACAACTCCTCACCAGCAAGGGAACAAGGTTGGATGGAGAACGAGTGCGATGAAATGACAGAATCAGACTTCAGAAGGTGGGTAGTAAGAAACTTCTGTGAACTTAAAGAACATGTTCTAACCAAATGCAAAGAAACTAAGAACCTTGAAAAAAGATTTGATGAAATGCTAACGAGAATGGACAAAATAGAAAGGAATATAAGTGAATTGATGGAGCTGAAAAACGCAACACGAGAACTTCGTGAAGCATGCACAAGTATCAACAGCCGAATTGACCAAGCAGAAGAAAGGATATCAGAGGTCGAAGATCAACTCAATGAAATAAAACGGGAAGGCAAGACTGGAGAAAAAAGGGTAAAAAGGAATGAACAAAGTCTCCAAGAAATGTGGGATTATGTGAAAAGACCTAATCTACGTTTGATAGGCATACCCGAATGTGATGAAGAGAATGAATCCAAGCTGGAAAATACTCTTCAGGATATTATCCAGGAAAACTTCCCCAACCTAGCAAGGCAGGCAAACATTCAAGTCCAGGAAATACAGAGAACACCACAAAGATATTCGTCAAGAAGAGCAACCCCAAGGCACATAATCATCAGATTCACCAGGGTCGAAATGAAGGAGAAAATACTAAGGGCAGCCAGAGAGAAAGGTTGGGTTACCCATAAAGGGAAGCCCATCAGACTCACAGCAGATCTCTCAGCAGAAACCCTACAAGCCAGAAGAGAGTGGGGGCCAATAATCAACATCCTTAAAGAAAAGAACTTTCAACCCAGAATCTCCTATCCAGCCAAACTAAGCTTCATAAGTGAAGGAAAAACAAAATCCTTTGCGAACATGCAAGTACTCAGAGATTTTGTCACCACCAGGCCAGCTCTGCAAGAGCTCCTGAAAGAGGCTCTACACATATAAAGGAACAACAAGTACCAGCTCAACTAAAGGGCAAAACAGCCAGCTAGCACCGAAATGGCAGTATCAAATTCACACATAACAATATTAACCCTAAATGTAAATGGACTAAATGCCCCAATGAAAAGGCACAGACTGGCAAATTGGATAAAAAGCAAAAACCAATCGGTGTGCTGTATCCAGGAAACCCACCTCACATGCAAGGATACACAAAGACTCAAAATAAAGGGATGGAGGAAGATTTACCAAGCAAATGGAGAGCAAAAAAAAGCAGGAGTTGCAATTCTCATCTCTGATAAATTAGACTTTAAAGCAACAAAGATCATAAGAGACAAAGAGGGACATTACATAATGGTAAAAGGATCAATGCAACAAGAAGAGCTAACGATCCTAAATATATATGCACCCAATACAGGAGCACCCAGATACATAAGGCAAGTTCTTAATGACTTACAAAGAGACTTAGACTCCCACACAATAATAGTGGGAGACTTCAACACCCCATTGTCAACATTAGACAGATCAAACAGACAGAAAATTAACAAGGATATCCAGGACTTGAACTCAGACCTGGACCAAGCAAACCTAATAGACATTTACAGAACTCTCTACCCCAAATCCACAGAATATACATTCTTCTCAGCACCACATCACACCTACTCTAAAATTGACCACATAATTGGGAGTAAATCACTCCTCAGCAAATGCAAAAGAACGGAAATCGTAACAAACAGTCTCTCAGACCACAGTGCAATCAAGTTAGAACTCAGAATTCAAAAACTAACTCATAATCGCACAGCTTCATGGAAAGTGAACAACTTGCTCTTGAATGTTGACTGGATAAACAATGAAATGAAGGCAGAAATAAAGATGTTCTTCGAAACCAACGAGAATGAAGACACAACATACCAGAATCTCTGGGACACATTTAAAGCAGTCTCTAGAGGAAAATATATAGCAATAAGTGCCCTTATGAGAAGCAAAGAGAGATCAAAAATGGACACCCTATCATCAAAACTGAAAGAGCTAGAGGAGCAAGATCAAAAAAACTCAAAGTCTAGCAGAAGACAAGAAATAGCTAAGATCAGAGCAGAACTGAAGGAGATAGAGACACAAAAAACCCTTCAAAAAATCAATAAATCCAGGAGCTGATTTTTTGAAAAGATCAACAAAATAGACAGACCACTAGCCAGATTAATAAAAAAGAAAAGAGAGAATAACCAAATCAATGCAATAAAAAACGATAAAGGGGATATCACCACAGATTCCACAGAAATTCAAACCATCATCAGAGATTATTACAAACAGCTCTATGCACACAAACTAATAAACCTGGAAGAAATGGATAAATTCCTGGACACTTGCCTCCTGCCAAGCCTAAACCAGGAAGAAGCCAAAACCCTGAACAGACCCATAACAAGGTCTGAAGTTGAGGCAGCAATTAAGAGCTTACCACCCAAAAAAAGCCCAGGTCCAGTTGGGTTCACAGCTGAATTCTACCAGACATACAAAGAGGAGCTGGTACCATTCCTTCTGAAACTATTCCAAACAATACAGAAACAGGGAATTCTTCCCAAATCATTTTATGACACCAACATCATCCTGATTCCAAAACCCGGCAGAGACTCAACAAGAGAAGAAAACTTCAGGCCAATATCCATGATGAACATAGATGGACAAATCTTCAATAAAATACGGACAAGTTGATTGCAACAGCACATCAAAAAGCTTATCCACCATGATCAAGTAGGCTTCCTCCCGGGGATGCAAGGCTGGTTCAACATACGCAAGTCTATAAACGTAATTCACCACATAAACAGAACCAAAGACAAAAACCACATGATTATCTCAATTGATGCAGAGAAGGCCTTTGACAAAATTCAACAGCTCTTTATGTTAAAAAACCCTCAATAAGCTAGGTATTGGCAGAACGTGTCTCAAAATAATAAAAGCTATTTACAGCAAACCAACAGCCAATATCATACTGAATGGGCAAAAACTGGAAGCATTCCCCTTGAAATGTGGCACCAGACAAGGATGCCCTCTCTCACCACTGCTATTCAATATAGTATTAGAAGTTCTAGCCAGAGCAATCAGGCAAGAAAAAGAAATAAAGGACATTCAAATAGGAAAGGAGGAAGTCAAATTGTCTCTATTTGCAGACGACATGATTGTATATCTAGAAGACCCCAACGTCTCAGCCCCAAACCTCCTGAAACCGATAAGCAAGTTCAGCAAAGTCTCAGTATACAAAATCAATGTGCAAAAATCACATGCATTCCTATACACCAATAACAGACTTAAAGAGAGCCAAATCAAGAACAAACTTCCATTCACAATTGCCACAAAGAGAATAAAATACCTAGGAATACAACTAACAAGGAATGTAAAGGACCTCTTCAAGGAGAACTACAAGCCACTGCTCAACGAAATAAGAGAGGACACAAACAGATGGAGAAACATCCCATGTTCATGGTTAGGAAGGATCAATATCATGAAAATGGCCATACTGCCCAAAGTAATTTACATATTCAATGCTATCCCCATCAAGCTACCAATGACCTTCTTCACAGAACTGGAAAAAACCACCTTAACTTCATATGGAACCAAAAGAGATCCCGCATAGCCAAGTCAATTCTAAGCAAAAAGAACAAAGCGGAGGGCATCACACTACCAGACTTCAAACTATACTACAAGGCTACAGTAATCAAAACAGCATGGTACTGGTACCAAAACAGAGATATAGACCAATGAAACAGAACAGAGGTCTCGGAGGCAACACAACCTTTCTACAACCATCTGATCTTTGACAAACCAGACAAAAACAAGCAATGGGGAAAGGATTACCTGTTCAATATGTGGTGTTGGGAAAGCTGGCTAGCCATGTGCAGAAAGCAGAAACTGGGCCCCTTCCTGACACCTTACACTAAAATTAACTCCAGATGGATTAAAGACTTAAACATAAGACCTGACACCATAAAAACCCTAGAAGAAAATCTAGGCAAACCATTCAGGACGTAGGTGTATGCAAGGACTTCATGACCAAAACACCAAAAGCATTGACAACAAAAGCCAAAATAGACAAATGGGACCTAATCAAACTCCACAGCTTCTGCACAGCAAAAGAAACAATCATTAGAGTGAATCGGCAACCAACAGATTGGGAAAAAATTTTTGCAGTTTACCCATCTGACAAAGGGCTGATATCCAAAATTTACAAAGAACTAAAACAGATTTACAAGAAAAAAACTAACAAGCCCATTCAAAAGTGGGCAAAGGATATGAACAGACACTTTACAAAAGAAGACATACGTCAGGCCAACAAACATATGAAAAAATACTCATCATCCCTGGTCATCAGAGAAATGCAAATCAAAACTACATTGAGATACCATCTCACGCCAGTTAGAATGGCGATCATTAAAAAATCTGGAGACAACAGATGCTGGAGACGATGTGGAGAAATAGGAACACTTTTACACTGTTGGTGGGAGTGTAAATTAGTTCAACCATTGTGGAAGACAGTGTAGCGATTCCTCAAGGACATAGAAATAGAAATTCCATTTGACCCAGCAATCCCATTACTGGGTATATATCCAAAGGATTACAAATCGTTCTACTATAAGGACACGTGCACATGAATGTTCATTGCAGCTCTGTTTACAACAGCAAAGACCTGGAACCAACACAAATGCCCATCGACAATAGACTGGATAGGGAAAATGTGGCACATATACACCATGGAATATTATGCAGCCATCAAAAACGATGAGTTTGGGTCCTTTATAGGGACATGGATGAACCTGGAAACCCTCATTCTCAGCAAACTGACAGAAGAGCAGAAGATCAAACACCGCATGTTCTCACTGATAGGTGGGTGTTGAACAATGAGAACACATGGACACAGGGAGGGGAGCACTACACACTGGGGTCAGTTGGGGGGAAATAGGGGAGGGACAGTGGGGGGTGGGGAGCTGGGGAGAGAGAGCAAGGGGAGAAATGCCAGATGTAGGTGATGGGGAGGAAGGCAGCAAATCACACTGCCACGTGTGTTCCTATGCAACAATTTTGCATTTTCTTCACATGTACCCCAAAACCTAAAATGCAATAAAATAAATAAATGGGGGAAAAAAAAGAAAAAGAAAAACAATGACAAAACCTACAGGCAAAGAGACCAAGGCATTTGCTAGTTAAAATATAAAAGTGAAAACAGGTGCATATCAGCTTTCTTGACAACACACAATATAAGACAACAGTGAAATAATATTTTGAAAAACACAAAGAAAAAAGGTAGGCAAAATTTTAAAATTTTAAAATTCAGGTAAGCAATCATTCAACTATAAAGGATAGGAGAATAATTAAACATTCAAGAATGTAGTCATACGTTCTTTCTGAGAAATCTAGCTTTGTGAAACTTCAGTGAAGAAAATGGTCATCATCCAATATATTTAACTGCAATAATAAGACTCAAAGGTGGGAACAAAATTAACCAATAATATTTAAATTTATAAGTTCTATAAAAGTGGAAATAAATAATATGACAGAAAGGAAACATAAAAGTGAAAGTAAAATAACCTCATTGATGTTTGCAAAGGTCATGGGTGAGAGTCAAGGATACTACACAATGCTAATAAAATATAATGCAGTAACCTAAATATTGAAAAAGGAGACTAAGGACATTATAAAATATATTAATATAGGTAACCATCTGAATGAAAACAAATCTTTAAATATAAATACCAGAATTAGCAAATAGAGGAAAGAAAATGCATTATACAGAGATATACTTAATACTAAATAAAATAACTTAAGATCTCATGAAAAAAAAGAAACTAAGCATGTCAGTCATGTCAGTATTGTAAATCAGCTTAAATTTTATGCTTTTGGATTTATTCACTAATCAAAATCTAAGTTTATTTTGTGCAAGGATTTATGTAAAACAGACATATTCATGAAGCCTAAAAGTATACCAAACAAATAAGAAAGCAGGGCTGTAATATTAATATCAGACAAGGTTCTCAGAAATATTTTTTGAATGCAGGAATGCATAACTTTGTGAGATATTTATTCTTAGAATGTAAGAACTCATGCCCTGACCCGACAAATCTGTATATAGGTATAGATAAGAAATAAATCTCCAGATTATATTTGCTTAAAGTAAATGAACGCTCTGATTTATTGAATAAACCACCTGATAACATACATTAAAATATGTTTTTATTAAATCACGAATTTCAAAGTGATCAGAACACATGAAATAATGTTTTATTAGTTCACACAAATTAGTATGGCTGTAGAAGTTTTTAATAATTATCTCTTTTGGTTTTAATCAAGTAAGCATGGTAAGTATATGCATAATAAGATTTGGAAGTAAGAAATTGATTTAGAAACTAACTTTATGGTTAATACACACATGATAATTACACATTGGGTGTATTCTGAGTTACTTTTCTGCTAAGATGTTACAAATAAGAGGTATTGCTAATATAAAGGGAGAAATGGGTAGAATTTGTATTTCTTCTTTTTATTACAGCACACTTATACTCAGATTAGGACGTACACTTTCAGAATGTGGTGTTCAAATGTGCTCAGCACTGAATGGTCAGTGTGTACATACAAGATGCATCTCTGAAATAGATGATGATGATGACTTCATATTCAGGAAAACTCATCAGTATTAATGCAGTGATGAAAATAAGAGTGTACGAGATAATGAAGATGTTGGGGGCAGAGTGGCAATGCCTTATTGGCAGTGATTAACAGGGCTTGCTCTCTATAAATGCCACAAGCTTGTTCAGTGTGGGTACTCATGCTGAGTTCCTTCAGCCAGAAAATTGGCTGTTGAAGGGATTAAAGTGAAAGCAGATGTTCCACCAACATATCCTCAAACTGACAACTTATGACTAATGTAGGCCAACAGAGTCACATCTGCCTTTTGACTACAGGAGGCTTTGACATACACAATTTGAAACTATTTTGATTGTTGTTGGTACCGTGTTTCCAGAATGAGAGGAAAAAAAGATTCCTCAAAAGAAGAAGGCAGAAGGGAGACATAAACCAAAATTGAGTGACATCCCCAGAACCATACTGCAAACTGTGTTTCAGCTATTCCTACTTTGGCTCTGTTTCAAATTTTACTTTTGTAAAATGTATTGCCAGGTATCGCGAACCAGAACAATGCTATTTTTAAAACAATTGAACGTTCACAGTCTAACAAAACTGGAGAGAACTTCTCTACCTACACATCAGTAACATTTCACAGGTGATTTCTGTCCTGATTTTAACTGGCTGACATGTAAGAGTTCTCAATAAATGTCTAGTGCATGACGTGAACAATTCAGAGTTGTTTCTTTTGAGGGGTCAAACAAGTAACTAGGAAAACTCACCTCAGTATTTGTCAACCATATTTTATGATTAAATCTATTTTTTTATGAACTCATCACAGTGGAAATAACTCATCATTTTCTGTGTCTTACTGTCTGAAATTCAATGTGTGATACAAAGTCAATGTGATTGTAATACATCTTGATGCTTCCATACACTATATTGTATTTAACAAGGGGCCATAGTACTTGTTTATAATGAGTTTTAAAAGCATATCATTACTATGAATTACTCTTTCTGTTGCTTGTGAAGTTTTATTTCATTCTATTTTTGTTTCAGAGAGATATTGTTAGATGTTCTTTTCATTTGACTTTTAATTATTTTCTCCAAGTTTGCAAAATGAAAACAAAGATTTTGGATCTTAGATAATTAATCTTCTAATTTAATTTTGATACTTGCTAGAATCATGAAAATTATATACATTTTATTTGGTATCTATTATGTTCAGTATGAGAAATATAAATGATATTTAGATACAAACATTTTGCAGGATTTTGAAATATATAGTTAATAAAATATGGACAAAAATATAACATAGGCAGAAAACCATGTATCATAAAATAGTTACAAATCAGAGTCATGTATCATTTAGAGAAGAAATCACTTTGTCACAGGTAGTGAAAGATCAAAAAATATTTTGGATTAATTGAGATAGGCTTTAAAGTTTAAGCAGATTATGGTGAAGGGAGAAGAGTGAAGACTAAAAAATATGTGTGTAGAAATAATGGAGACATGAAAAGCCCAAAAACATATAAGAAGCAGCTTAGTTTGCATAGGTTTTAGACTTCATTAAAGGAATTAGAAAAAGATAAAGCGTATTTTGAAAAGAAGAAATCTTGTCATTAGCAACAACATGATGAAACTGGAGATTATGTGAAATGAAATAAACCAGGCATAGAAATACAAATCTTGCATGATCTCACTTACATGTGGAATCTAACAAAATTGAACTCATAAGTCAGAGAGTAGGATGGTAGGTGCCTGGTCTGAGGTGGTCTGGGGAACTGTTGGTCAAGGGATACAAAATTTTAGCTACACAGGAGGTTAAGTTAGTTGCATTTAGGAGATTAACTTACAATATGGTGACTGTTATGAGTAACGATGTATGTATATCAAGTGAGTAGATCTGAAATGTTCTTATCATACAAAAGTGATAAGTATGTGAGGTAATGAATATGTTAATTACCTTGATTTAGCCTTTCTACAAATATACATATATTGAAAAATAGCATTGTAAAACATAAATATACATAGTTTTCATTTATTAACTAGAAAAAAATTAAAAAGATAAAGCTGAGAGTGTTGAGTGAAGTTAGTTCAGGCAGAAAATTAAATATCAGGTGTGAATAAAAGACACTAAACTACAATCCAGTTGTGAATAAAAGACATTGACAAATTTGTTGCCATTGCTTCTCTTTGTTTGTTTGCTTGGGAAGTGAAATATTATCAAACCCTGTGGGAGACCTATGAAAAGGAAATAAAAGAAGAGTTTTATGGATAGTCTAGGCAAAACACACTGAGAACAGGAATGAAGGAATTGGCAGTAGAGCTGTACCAAAGAACAGTCTTGGTTGTATTTTAAAATTGTCTTTATCTCTCCTTAGAGCAAATAAAATGTGAAACATATGGTATATTTTTGAATGAAAAGTTAAGTAAAAGTCTCAACTATTTATCTAATTTGAATTAAAATATGTGCTAAATCACAGTTAATATTATACTGCTCATTGAGATCAAGTAAGAAAATTATTACGATACCAAAATAATTTTCAGATATTGTGTCCTGTAGAGAATTTCAGTTTTCTGATTTACTTTTAAAGAAAAAAAGCCACATCAAAATAAAATGTCCCTCTGTCTTTGTCCCACTCTGATTTGATGATGAACAATAAATTCTTCTTAGAGAGGACCAAGGCTTATTTATGGCATAAGGATGTGAAAATGACCTCTTGCTTTCCGTCACACATTGAGACATAACTCAAAGGCAGTCACTTTTCATCTGATCATATCAAACAACAGCTGTTACTGCTCTTAGTCTAAGAAGGCTGTCATCAGTATATTTCTCACAATTTAATACACTTTAAGGGAAATTTTGAGGGTATACACTGAGTGAAAATACCTTGTCTTAGAATCAGAGCAATGTAAACAAAGGATCATTATAAATGGCACTATTTTATTGTTATTCATAATACACATTGTTCCTTAATGAGTATGCCTAAATAAAGTAAACATATAGCTAGGCCTAAATGAGTTGGACAATTTAAAACAGAAGCAATTCTACAATAATCATTCCAAATTATGAAATATATTAGTTGGTGAAGGTGAGGTGCAAGGTTATAGGGAAAAATCAAAACTTATTTCAGGTTTTTGTAGAACCAAGGAGATAAATGTGCCATTTTGGAGCTGGGCAACAAAAAATCACTGCTTATTTTTGGATAAGGTATGTTCAGGAATTTGTTGATGAATTTCGTGTTGAAGGGTTTTGAATTCTAAATGCCATTGTGCTGTTAGAAAATACAAAGGAGGAGGCCGAGCGCGGTGGCTCAAGCCTGTAATCCCAGCACTTTGGGAGGCCGAGGCAGGTGGATCACGAGGTCAAAAGATCAAGACCATCCTGGTCAACATGGTGAAACCCCGTCTCTACTAAAAATACAAAACATTAGCTGGGTATGATGGTGCGTGCCTGTAATCCCAGCTACTCAGGAGGCTGAGGCAGGAGAATTGCCTGAACCCAGGAGGCGGGGGTTGCGGTGAGCCGAGATCGCGCCATTGTACTCCAGCCTGGGTAACAAGAGCGAAACTCCGTCTCAAAAAACAAACAAAAAAAAATACAAAGGAGGATTTGGGTTGGTTCCAGGTCTTTGCTGTCATAATCAGTGCTGCAACGAACATACTTGTGTATGTGTCCCTATAATAAAACGATTTATAATCCTTTGGGTATATACCCAGTAACTGGAATGCTGAGTCAGGATGTGCGCATGTACCCCAGAGACCAAAGAGGAAAAAAAAAAAAAGAATAAACAACAATTTTATGAAGTCTCTTCCAGATAATAGAAAGAAACAATTTCCCCACTCCACCAAGAAAAAAAGAAAATACAAAGGAGGAAACTATTAAAAATAAGATATGATTAAGGATTGTGGAAGAATTGTAGAGTGTTTCTTAGGAACCAATAATACCAATATGACTAGAAATTCTACAATAGCTTGTTAGTCTTTTAGCTTCATGGAGGCAAAACCTAACTATGCCAGATCCTGAACATTCAGAAAGTGCCCCTTTTTTTCTTCTCCCAGGCTTATGTGGCACAAGGACATAGAGTAAATTTGAGAAAGTACTTTTTCAGAGACCCACAGAAAGAGTATTTTTCAAAAAAGTGGACCTATTAGATAAAAAAGTAGAAATAAAAAATGCAAATAAATAGATGAGAAAAATGGAATGTGAGAATCAATATAAATAATAAAATTATATATATTGATGATATATTGTAATTTGGTGTCAATCAGTATGGAATTAAAGTACCTTATTTCACAATCAAAAAGGGTAGATTGGTAATACACAGAAGGCATGTGTTAAGACCCTTGAGGAATGAGTGAGAGAGTCCCTATAATTGCATGAACAAATAATAAAACAGAAAAATAGAGCTCACATCTCGAATCGCCCCACCACAGGTGCAGAATTAAATTTAGTATATTTAGGTGATCTTGCTGGGACAATCTTTTAGTTTTGTAGTCAGCACTGACTGCCAAAATTTTAAATCATAGAATATTTGCCCGGTTACTTACTGACTTACAGTTGAATTGAAACCATCACTGTTGCTCTTTTGAGAAAGTTAAGAGAACAATTGAAAAAGAAAAGAACTCAAAAAGTAAAGCCAAAATGTTTGGCACACATTAAAGACCTAAAAAATTCTCTCAATACAAAGCTCAATAAAATGTTTTTATTCACATAGTGAGTCAGGGCTTTAATGAAAGGAAAACTAACTCTTCTGCTATTGGTCAAATGCCCATGGATACATGGAATCAACCTGCTCTTAGACTACAGTGAAGATGTGAAGGCATGAGAGTCATAACCTAAAAAAGTATTATTGGTAATGGTTTAAAAGGATATTTGAGCAAAGAAGGTGGCAAACAATTTCATTGTAAGCCAATATTCAAATTGCTGTATAACAAGATAACTTGTCTTAATTTTATTGAAGTAAGCCAAAAAATACGGTATGGCCAGATTGCCATTTATTTATGTGAAACTTAATCTAACACTGTTCCATGCCAAATGACACCTAAAGGTTACAAATAGTTTGTCAAATTTAAGAGAAAGGATATTAAAAGTTAAATGCCAGTTTTTAATAACTATGTGAACTAATTCGTTCTCCCACTGCTTTAAAGGAATACCTGAGACTAGGTAATTTACAAGAAAAGATGTTTATTTGGCTCACGGTTCTACAGGCTGGACAGGAGGCATGACTGGGGAGGCCTCAAGAAGCTTACCATCAAGGTGGAAAGTGAAGGAGGAGCCAACATTTCAGTGTGGCTGAACCAGGAAGAAAAGAGGTGGGAGAGAAGTGCCACACACTTTTAAACAACCAGATTCCGTGAGAACTCTACCACAAGAACAGCACTGGGGAATGGATGGTGTAAACCATTAGAAACTGCCCCCATGATCCTATCACCTCCCACCATGCCCACCTCCAACACTGGGGATTACAATTGAACATGAGACTTGGGTGGGGACACAGTTCCGAACCATGTCGCTAAGTATGTCTCATAAAGCCTCTTTTAAGTATGACCTTGAAGAATCTTTCTTCCCCAACTTATGGTGAAGGATAGGTTGAGCTATGGAATGCCAGAGTTTTTTGTTTTGTTTTGTTAAATCTGCTCTCTCAGAAATTATGTTTTTTTTTTTTTCTGATCTCAGCAATACCAGTGAATAGTCTAAGTAGGAATGACCCAACACGGTGCTTCTACATTTTTTCTATTTTCATAGCACATATAGAAAATATTATTTGTAAAATGGGTATAGCATGTCAAGGTAAGGCAAGAAACTGGCTTGTGTCCAAAGGAGGCTTGCCAGTAGACTTGAATTACTTCGAACTTTGTCTGCCTGACTAGAAGAACTGAATATGTCCATATTACAGCACATCAGCAAACCATTTGAGGCCTAACACTGTGATTTAACAACGCTATTGCCCCACAGATCTTCTCTACCTATAGATGTTCCAAAGCCAGAATGAACGTAGTGTCATCATTGTGATTGAAAATAGGTGGAGGTAATAATCACATCTGCAGAAAAGACAAGTATACGTAATTTTCACTGGTGATTTATGATCAATTATTGGGATTTTGAAAAGAAGGAAATTAAAAAGTTATATTACTTATTTATGACTCGTGTAAGAATGAATCCTACCAAAAACTTTAGTTTTGAAAAGCTGAGACCAGAATTGAGCCAATAATCTAGAATCCTAGGTCTTGTCCAATTTGAGATAAGCTGAGAGACACTTGAGTGAAGAACTGGTGTACACTTGAAGGACTCCAAGCTGACATCCCAATTGTGTTCTGTAAAACTTCCCTCCAGAATATTTTAAGAAAAACTGTGTCATGTAAACTGGTGACACTGCCCTGCTTAAGCAAAAGGATATATCTAAGCCTTTCAGAAACTCTGAATCTGAAATCCATGGAAATATCAATTACTCCTATTTATGACTGGTTTAATTCCTTTATATAATGTTCTTACATAAATCGAGAATCTTATTTTTAAGATTTCCATAATAAGTAATTTTTTAGGATTGTTGCTTTTTATGTTTAATTTAAAAATACTTGTTTACCTATAGATATAAAAAATAGGTAATAGGTTGTAAAGTATTTATAACTTTGCTTTTTATATTTAAGTTTAATATATTGCAAGATGATTGTTATGTGTCTTGACAATTCTGTTTTATTATTTATTTTTTCTTGAGATGCAGTCTCACTCTGTTGCCCAGGCTGGAGTGCAGCAGTGACACCTTCTTGGCTCACTGCAATCTCCACCTCCCAGGTTCAAGTGATTCTCCTGCCTCAGCTTCCCTAGTAGCTGGGACTACAAGTGCATACCAACACACCCTGCTAATTTTTTGTATTTTTAGTAGAGATGGATTTTCATCGTGTTAGCCAAGATGGTCTCAATCTTCTGACCTTCTGATCTCCCTGCCTCAGCCTTGAAAAGTGCTAGGATTACAGGCATGAGCCATGTCTTAACAATTCTTAATTATTTGCTCATTCATATATATGCTGGCATTATTTTCTCAAATTCTAAAAAAGCATATTGAGATCTTCACTAAAATTGTATCCAGTTTGTAATCTAATTTTAGAAGAATTGACATGTTTCCTGTACATGAGCATGATGTATCTCTCATCAATTTAGCTTGTTTGTTGTATGTATCTGTAAAATGCTATATTGTTGTTAAAGAGTTTCTGATGTACCTTGTTAAAGATATTCATTAGTACATTGAACTTTTGTTGTATTTATGCAACTATTTGTGCAACTATTGGCCATTAGTATATTGCTATTACATCGTCATTTAAACTATGTAATTTTATATTAGATGTATGCATAAGTGAAATTTATTTTTGGGGTGTTCATTTTATTTTAATCAAATTTGTACAAATCCCTCCTATTAATTCTAATAATCTGTTATTCTAATTTTATTTTTGGATCTAAAATGTGTACTGAATTTTGTCAAATACATTTTCTTCAGCTTCTGAGGTGATCACATGATTAACATGGTGATTTAAAAGGATTTATTGGTACACTAAATTAATATTCTGTGAGTAAATGTTGTAGTTGATATTTTAAAGTTTAAATAGTTCAAAATCACTACTGTTAATTACCCCCAATTAAAAGACACTACAAATTCTTAAATCTGATTACCTCCCAATAGTTTATACATGTTGTTATACATCATTGTAGTACGATTTACTACTCTTTTTAACCTCACAATTATAAATATTCCATTATTATTCTTTCTCATTACGAGTCCTCATCATTTGCATACTTGTATTATTCAGTCAGTATATAAATTTAGGCATTTCCTGAAGTGCATTCATTAAAGTATCTTTCTTTAACATTGTCTTGAAAAACAAAATGTTTTTGATTATTTGCAATGCACTTTTTACACGCATTATTGGAAAACAATTTCAAGAGCAGATAATCTAAGTAGACAGTTATTTTCTTTCAGATCTTTACAGTTATTATTTTACTTTTTTCCTACATTATTGTTTTTAGAATACCTCCTGTTCATCATATTTTTTTTATTGTGGTGGTGGTTAATCTTCCTTTATTCTATGATTGAGTTTAATGTACTATTTTTGCCTTCGTGTTGCTAATGTTTTAGCTTAGATTTGAATACAAGATCATTTTTTGTATTTGTATGCAACATAATCATTACAAAAAATGATTTTTATTTATTTTCTAGTGTATGCTGTTATTTTAGCTCTGGTTTCATATCTTTTATTTAGTCTAGAAAATTCACTCATTGGCTCTCTTTCCTTTTCAAGCCTTTTTAATTCCCAATTCTTTTCATTGGACTTTTCTTTCATATTTAAAGTTTTTCCTTTTCTTCAAACTGTATTTTCAAATATATTGTCAATTAACAAAATTTGTGATGAATCTGGTGCTTTATCCATTAGTTGATGTTTGTTTCTAAGTTAACTTTCATATCCAGAGCTATATAATTTTTCTTCTTTCTTCTTCTTGGTCATTGTAAATGGCTCTATTTTCCCGTGTTGTCAACAAAGTTTATTTTACCTTTGTCTTATCCATGGTTATTTTATACTCCGTTTTTGAAAATAAAAGTCTTTAACAGCTTTGAGCATGAGCACATTCCTGTTTATTGGTTATATTGATTCCCATGAATAATAATCTGTTGTTGTGATTAGTGAACTATTATTAGATCATGTTTAATTAAATTTAACATGTGAGAATCCATAGTTTCTGTATTGAGGACTTTTTTTTTTTTTTTAATCTAGAGAGGTCTTTTACTTGTGTCTGTTAAACACTGGAGTTAAAAGTTGTCTGGAAGGATTTCATCTCTCAGCCTGAGAATGCTCTATCCAATTAATAATATAACTTGATGACTGGACCAGTTAGCTCCTTCTTAGTTGAAAGTCTATGGAGAAAGATAGTGGGACATGTGTGACAGACAATGAAGTCTTTCATAACTATTTTAAAAGAATAAATAATACGAATCTGTGTGTTAAAGCATTTCTGGCTACATGTGGCCTGCCATATCTCCCATTCACACTGAGAATGTCACTGTAGATAACTAATCACATAATTTCATACTAATATTGTGTTGTATTTTCTTACTCACCAGCATTACTATCTTGAATAAACCAAGAGTTGGAAATATAGGAAGCTATTATTCTTGGTGCCCTGCGTTAGCCAGTCTGGGACCAGGGTACCTTAAGCATCTATCTGCCTTTACTTCTATTCCTACATTTGCGACTGTCCTAGAAGGTAGGACATCCCTAGAGGAGAGTAGAAATCTGCAGTCAGCACTTGGAGGAGAAAGCAATGTTATATGTTTCTGATCTCTCTGGAATCATAGTAATAGATCTCACAGACCCGTGGTGAGATGCACTCAGCTTAATCAAGTTCAGGTACTAAAAAGTAGGATTTGGCTTTAAAGATTGAGTTTTCAGGAATAATTAATTAAGCCCAGGCCAGGGAACATTTGATTTCTAAAATGAAGAGTTTCCAGTAATGCTTCCAATTTATCTGAGAGAACTTTGAAGGATCTGATACGGTTCTCCATCAAGAGAGAGTTTCTGTAGAAGAAGTAGAAAAATTGGAACACAAGTAAAATCCTAGTTTGGGGCAAGAAAAAATACTCCTGAGTTACAGCCAAAATTTCAGACAAATTCCCTAAGGCTAAGGAGTTAAGAAGAAGCACACAATGATGCCTCTGAAAAAAATTATGACAATTACTTGATTAGTAGGAAAAGAACCACTGAGATAGATTGCAGTGATTACAGGAATCCAACAGATTCTCCTTGTGAGCTCTGACTAGGCAACTTCAGCAATGAAAGAAAAAAATACCCACAGTAAAAAAAAAAAAAAAATCTAACAGGTTTCTTGAAGTAAAAACTATGTAAGCGAGCAGAGTCATAGGAAGACATAAAGAAGAGACATTCTCACTTTATTTTATACTAAGAGATAGCCACTATCTCTGCAATACTCTCAGAGTATTTTAGAGAATTTCATTAAGCTTTCCAGGTTGTTTTATGTAGGATGTGAATAGGAGACCTTGAAATTAACTGAAAGCTCCAGATTACACTCTCTTTTTCATGAGTTTTACTGAGTACGGGAGAATTCACTGACAATGTAAAGCCAGCGTGAGAAATAGTAATATTCTACAAGTCATTAATTGATGAAAACATAACCTGGGGTGAAATGTAAAGCTACATTTTTTCATGGATGTACCATATTTTATTTATCCAATCTCCAGTTAATGGACATTAATTTCAGCCTCTTTTATTTTTTTATTATCCTTTAAGTTCTGGGTTACATGTGCAGATCGCGCATGATTGTTACATACATATACACATGCCATGGTGGTTTGCTGCCTCCATTCCCCCGTCACCTTCATTAGGTATTTCTGCTAATGTTATCCCTCCCCAAACCCTCAAACCCCTGCTATCCCTCCCTTAGTACCCGCCACCCCCATTGTGTCCTTGTGTTCAACTCCCACTTATGAGTGAGAACATGTGGTGTTTGATTTTCTGTTCTTGTGTCAGTTTGCTGAGAATGATGGTTTCCAACATAATCCATGTCCCTGTAAAGGAAATAAATTCATCCTTTTTATGGCCATATAGTATTCCATGGTGTATACATGCCACATTTTCTTTATTCAGCCTCTCATTATGAGCATTTTGGTTGGTTCCAAGTCTTTGCTATTGTAAGCAGTGCCACAATGAACACATGCATGCTTGTGTTTTTATAATAGAATGATTTATAATACTTTAGGTATATACCCAGTAATGGGATTGCTGGGTCTAATGGTATTTCTATTTCCAAATCCTTGAGTAATCACCACACTGGTCTTCTGCAACTAATTTACACTCCCACCAACCGTGTAAAAGTGATCCTATTTTTTCACATCCTCTCCGGCATCTGCTGTCTCCAGATTTTTTAATGTTCACCATTCTAACTGTCATGAGATGGTATCTCAATGTGGTTTTGATTTGCATTTCTCTAATGACCATTGATGATAAGCTTTTTTTCATATTTGTTGGCTGCATAAATGTCTTCTTTTGAAAAGTGTGTGTTCATATCATTTGCCCACTTTCTGATGGGTTGTTTTTTTCTTGTAAATTTGTTTTAGTTCTTTGTAGATTCTTCTACCCTTTGTCAGATGGGTAGCTTGCAAAAATTTTTTCTCGTTTTTTGTGGTTGCTGGTTCACTCTAATGATTGTTTCTTTTGCTGTGCAGATGCTCTTAAGTTTAATTAGATCTCATTTGTCTATTTTGGCTTTTGTTGCCATTGCTTTAGATGTTTTAGTCATGAAGTCCTTGCCCATGCCTATGTCCTGAATGGTATTGGATAGGTTTTCTTCTAGGGTTTTTATGGTGTTAGGTCATGTGTTTAAATCTTTAATCCATCTGGAGTTAATTTTTGTATAAGATGTAAGGAAAGGATCCAGTTTCAGCTTTCTGCACATGGCTAGCCAGTTTTCCCAACACTATTTTTTAAAGAGGGAATCCTTTCCCCATTGCTTGTTTTTGTCAGGTTTGTCAACAATCAGATTGTTATAGATGTGTGACATTGCTTCCAAGGCCTCCATTCTGTTCCATTGGTCTATATCTCTGTTTTAGTACCAGTACCATGCTGTTTTAATTACTGTAGCCTTGTAACATAGTTTGAAATCAGGTAGCATGATGTCTTCAGCTTTGTTCATTTTACTTAGGATTGTCTTGGCTATGTCGGCCCTCATATGAGGTTTCAGGTGTTTTTTCCCAGTTCTGTGAAAAACGTCAATGGTAGCTTCATGGGGATAGCATTGAATCTATAAATTTCTTTGGGCAATATGGCCATTTTCATGATATTGATGCTTCCTAATGAGGAGCATGAAATATTTTTCCATCTGTTTGTTTCCTCTCTCATTTCCTTGAGCAGTGGCTTGTCGTTCTCCTTCACATGCTTCATGTCCCTTGTTTCTTGTATTCCTAGGTATTTTATTCTCTTTGTAGCAATTATGAATGTGATCTTGCTCATGATTTGGCTCTCTATTTTTCTGTTATTTGTGTACATGAATGCTTGCAATTTTTTCACATTGATTTTGTATAAAATAATGCAAAGTTACCATTTTATTACAAATACTATTTTAAATAGCAATTTATTATTAATAAATAATAATTCTTAGTGTTTGAGCATGCTTCTCAAATTCATAATACCTACTTATCATGGCAAAGCAAAGTTTTAAAAGGATGAATTGAGTTTGTTATTCCCTGCTGCTCCCTTCCCCACCGTGATACCTGATAACTAGATTGTTGACTGAAGTTGGGCAAACATAACCTTAAGGCTATGGAAAAGAACATCAAATGTTTCCAGAAAGCAGATTTTAGAGTTGAATGCATGATGCTAATGCTATTTTTTTTCTCTCCATTTTCAGGCTGCTACTCTGAAACATCTGAAAGTGTTACACACATAACCACAGACAGAGAGAAAACATGGAAAGCAACGGTTTCCAAATTTTATTATGCGTTTTAAACTAAGTAGTATGATTGCTGAGGAAAAATAAAATTGCCTGCAAATTGATACAGAATATAGGACTGATATGCTCATTTTCTGGCATTCTTATATATTCATAAAATTTAAAAATATATGATTTGATGACTATATACCACAATTGGATCTTTATACCAAGAAATTGTTTTTATCAGATATTGCTCTATACCACATATCCGCTTCTCATAACACTTCATGAGCCATGTAAAATTATTATCCCCATTTTAGAGATGAAAAACCTAAGACTGGGAGATTAAATACTTTATTTATAGTCACATGTTTATGATATAGCAGAGCTAAGTTGTAAACATAGTTAACCATTATTCTATATCCCTTGTCTAAAAATATTTGTCTTATTAGGAAAAGAATAATTGATGCAAAAAAACTACATCCTGAAGCACTTTGCCAAAACTGTCTTATTGTTATCATCAAAATAAATATTCTTAATTATATCATACGATATTTTATGAGAAAATGTATAAACATTAATTTTATCCCTATATACATTTGATAATTTTGTTTGATATTTCTCCTTTGATTTGGGAATGAGAGGAAAACATTGGACAAAGAATGTCTTAAAAATAGATTGTTCAAAATATGCAGAGAACAATCAGTTCTCCATTTATAAAAAGAAATAATATAAGAAGTTTTAATTTCCAAAAAATCAAAATATTAAATGTTTCAATTATTAAAATAAAGTATATCTTAAACTCATTTGATATCTAATACAAGTATTTCATTTAGATACATAACATGTTTTTCATTGGTACCATTTAAAATATGAACATTCATATGCATACGAAATTATTAGCTATTATATATGATCCTTAGGGGATATTTTATTTTGTTCACAGAAGAATGCATGCACAACCTGTCTTTTTCACTTGTGATATCTCTGAGGTATAACTTACGATAACTAATATATACTTATTAGAATAGCTAAACAAAACAAACCTATAATACAAAATGTTACCAAAGCTGTCAAGTATGTAGAACAACTGGTTGCCATACTTTTTGGTGAATAGAAAACGGTATAGCCAACGTGGAAATCAGTTTGTCAGTTTCTTATAAAGTCAAGTACGTACTTAGAATGTGACCAGAAATTCTACTGAAACAAACAAAATTATGTCACACAAAAACCTGTATTTGAATGTTCATAGAAACACTATTTCCTCCTCCAAACTGGAGATAAGATAAATGTCTTTTGATAAAAGAATGGATAAGCAACTGTTGTTTATACATTCATTGGAATGCTATTCAGCAACAAAAAATGAACAGAATATTGGCCCAGACAATGACTTGGAAGAGCAAATGTTTATGGGAAAATAGTGCTGATAGACTTGGTCAATGCAGGGCTGTCGGAAATCTTCAATTTGTTAAAAATGTAGTATCTGTGAAGCATAATAAAGCAAAGCGCATTAAAATAAGGTGTGCCTGTATGACTTGTGGTTTCCAATTACACCTCCCTAATCACTAATAGTTTTGCGTAGATTACATAACGCTAAGTTGAAGAAGGCAATCTCAAAAAGTTAAATATGGTATAATTTAATATTTATGAATTCCCAGAAATGAAGACTCTATAGAGATGGAGAACAATCAGTGTTGTCAGGGGTCAGTGGTGAAGGGAGAGTTTGGCTATGAAGTGTTAACATGAATGAGTATTTTGAGTGAAGAAAAAATTCTGTATCTGGGTTTATGCTGATGGACACATGAATCTCTGCATGTATTAAAACTCACAGAGGCTTGGTGCAGTGGCTCATGCCTCTAATCCCAACACTTTGGGAAGCTGAGGTGGGTGGATCACCTAAGGTCAGGAGTTTGATACCAATCTGGCCAACATCACAAAACCCTGTCTCCACTCAAACTACAATAATTTGACAGCTATGGTGTCAGGCACCTGTAATCCAAGCTACTCAGGAGACTGAGCCACAAGAATTGCTTGAACCAAAGAGACAGAGATTGCAGTGGGCTGAGATAGCCCTACTGCACTTCAGCTTGGGCACAGAGCAAGACGGCCTCTAAAAAAGAAAAAAAAAAAAAAAAAAAAACTCAATGAATTGCATTGCATGCCAACCAAAAAAGAATAATATGCCAACTATAAAAGAATAATATTATTTTAATCTATAATTTAAAAATTAAGAAATATTTTAAGAAATTTGAGTATAAAATTGGCATATATTTATAGTATACAGCATTGATCTAGCCTCATTCATGTAGATTATGTCTACTAGAAAATTCATATTTTTAATTTTAGCATTTTTCATTTGACAGTATAGGAGTAGTATTCTGCATTAGATTTTCCAGCTCTAAATTCAGCCTATGTAGAAATTAATGTGTTTTGGAAAGAAAAAATTGCACAGATGTCATGTTCCTCAAAAGCAAGCAAACTATGAATGTAAATAATGCAGTGTTTTGGTTTTGAGCTTCCAGAATCACTTGGAATCGGAGATATTGAAATGTCAACAGATTTGAGACCATTTTCTGCCATAAAGATGAGTAAATTGATAGCCCCTTATTTGCAACTTGCGTTAATTAAAAAAAATCCTTATGAATAAAATTTGGCAGAGTTTTCTATATCTGTGATTGTTGTGCCATTATACTGTTTTGAAAAAGAAAACAACTCAAATATTACAGTTATGTCAAATTTATTATCTATAATCATTGATATATTGAAATATTAAGGATATTATATAGGAATATAAATGTGAAAAAAATAAATTCAGAATACAGTTGCAGGCGTAATAAGTACATATTGAGGGTTCAATTCCAACCCACCACAAGAAAATGAATATGATAACACAGCAAGGCACAATTTTTTTTTTTGGCTTCCCAGTGCACATAAAAAGCTGTTTACACTCTATTGTATTTTATTAAGTGTGCAATAATATTATGTCTAAAACAACCAATCCACATACCTTAATTAAAAGTACTTTACTGCTTGAAAATGCTGGCAATCATTTGAGTCTTTAGCAAGCTGTAATCTTCTTGTTAATGGAGGGTCTTTCCTCTGTTGACAGCTGCTGAATGATCAGAGTTGTAGTTGCTGAAGGTCAGAGAGATACAGCATCTTCATCAGACGCAAACTTCATCTCAAAAAAAAAAAAAAAAAAAAACGCACACTTTATTTGCTTATCTATCAAAAGCAACTCATTATCCATTCAAATTTAATCATGAGATGACAGCAATTTGGCCCTATCTACAGGCTCCTTTTCTCATTATAATTCCCTTGCTATTTTCATCCATAGTTACTTCCTACGTGGAAGTCTTGAATATCTCAAAGAGATTCATGAGGATTGGAATCAACTTCTTCAAAACTACTGTTAATTTTGATAATTTGACCTTGTCCAATGAATCATAAATATTCTTACTAGTATCAAGAATGTTGAATCCTTTCCAAAAAAACTTCAAAGGATGTGGCCCAGATGCAACAACCACTATTCTCTGGTAGCCATAGACTCTCAAAATGTATTCATTAAATAATAAGAATTGAAAGTCAAAATTATTCCTTGATCCATGAGCTTCACAATGAACTTTGTGTTAGCAGGCATGAAAATAAGATTAATCAGCTGGGCTCATGCCTGTAATTCCAGAAGTTTGGGAGTCCACAGTGGGTAGATCATTTGAGATCAGGAGGTCCAGACAAGGCTGGCCAATATGGTGAAACATCACCTCTACTAAAAATACAAAAATTACCCAGATATGGCGGCAGGTGACTGTAATCACAGGTACTCGGGAGGCTGAGGCAGAATAATAGCTTGAACTTGGGAGGTAGAGGTTGCAGTGAGCCCAGATTGTACCACTTCACTCCAGCCAAGCAACAGAGTGAGACTCTGTCTCAAAAAAAAAAAAGGAAAAGAATATTAATCTCTTTGTGCAACTCCATCAGAGCTCTGTGTTGGTTATGCATGCCTTATATGGCTGTAGTTATGAGACCTCAGAATAATTGCAAAAGTAACATCAAAGACCACTGAACACAGATCGCCATAACAAATACAGTCATAATGAAACATTTGAAATATTATAAAAATTACCAGAATGTGACACAACAACAAAAAGTGAGCACATGATGTGGGAAAAATGGTGCCGATAGACTTGCTTAATGCAGGGTTGTCAGGATCCTTCAATTTGTAAAAACAGAATATCTGTGACGTACAATAAAGTGTATTAAAATAAGGTATGCCTGTATTATTTGTGGTTTCAAGTTACACGTCCCTAATCACTAGCAATTTTATGTACCTTTTCATGTACTTACTTGTTTTCATATTTCTTCTTTGGTGAAGTGTCTGTTCAAACTTTGGCTCATACTTTTAATGGGCTTTTTTGTTTGTTTGTTTTGTTTTTGCATTGACAAATTAGAGAGTTTTTTTATGTTCACAACACAAGTTGTTTACCAAATATGAGATATGCAAATTTTCTCCCAGCCTGAAGCTTGTCCTTTTATTTAGCTTTGTAAAATTATACAATACATGTAGATTAAAACATATGAGACAGCTTATTGAGGGAATGTGTTCTCTTTCAGGGTCCATGCGGGGGCGTAGCTGTAAGGGTGAGAACTTCCCAGTGCCACGCCCTCTCTCCCATCTCTCTCCGTCCGGGAGATTCAATGGGTTATGTTTGAATTTCGCAGGTGAGGGAAGAAACTAAAAGTCAATCACTCCAGGGGAAGTTCTAAGGAACTCCTTTCATTGGCCCAGGTCTTGGTGAAGGCGGGGATTTCTCCCAGGATAAAAGTCCCTGCTCCCTCACCTGTGCCGAATTTCCAACTTTCTGGAATCCCCTCCCATACAGTGGAAGCTCCCTCTGGGTTTCCCCTCTGGAATCCCCTTCCACACTCTTGGTGGAAGCCCTTTCTCTTCTCCTTTCCTTCTCTTTTCTCTACCTAAATAAAATCACCTTTCTGCAATGCTTTTTGGGTCTGATATTTGCTTTATGAGCATACGGTCCACCTGCAGTGGCCCCACTGCTTATTCCTTAAGAGTTTGGAGGCCAAGAACCCACAACATCCAAGAGAAAACCCGATTACATTATCATTGATTAAGTAATACTGTGTTTTCCTGTAGATACACCT
This sequence comes from Sapajus apella, assembly GCF_009761245.1. Lineage (NCBI taxonomy): Eukaryota > Metazoa > Chordata > Mammalia > Primates > Cebidae > Sapajus > Sapajus apella. The sequence continues at coordinate 16,324,651 of NW_022436951.1, forward strand.
GTTTTATTCATTTAAAGTCCAATGTCTATAAATACTATTCCTGATGATTTACTGTGTAGGTTGAAATTTTGCATTTAGTTTAGAAGCCATATAGCTAAACTTTAATTGATTTAATGCCTTTTTGCAATAGTTAACTTATATACAAAATGGAATAAAAACAGTCACTAAATTATTAAGCTATTGAAATAATTTATGTAAAGGTACTTAGCATAAAGCACAGCATAAAGTGTGTCCTGTATGGTTTAAATATTAGCAGTGAGCTTTAAAAATAAGTTCATGAAAGTAAGATCAACTTGATTCTTTTTCTGACTTTATCTCATATTTTAAAATATTTCCAGGTTGTTACTCCTTTATTATGTATTCTACTTTTATTTTACTTTGCTGGATATCTTACTACTCTATAAAATGTTTTCTTCTGTATTCTAGCCATTGATTAAATTGCTGCCACAATAAATCAACTAAATTCTATGGTAACAAAATTGTGTATAGCACTATTTAACATCTTGAGAATATTAAGTTCACTCAGTTATTTCCACATTTCTTTTTATTTTTTTATTCACTTTGTTTTTTATCAGTAGTGCTATGTTATCAACACTACTATTACTTCTAGTTCCTACAAATCAACATGAACTATATTTCTTTCTTTTGACTTTTGTATTTCCTACAATAATCACGTAATAATCATGTAATGTTTTCTTCCCCCACCCATTTTTATACAGTGGTTTTATACATGAACAACAAACCTTTTTTTCCACAAAATAATTATTAGTGTTTTGGGGTGGAGGGTGTTGCATTTCAGAGCTTCCCAGAACTACAAGGGAGATGCAAGTGGGTTGAAAAAAGATTTCTCCTGAAGTTCTGATATGTTATTTACTGAGGAAAGCCTTCTAGACTCAGGTAAATTATGAATATAATATTTTAAGGTTAACTATTTTGCATGTTACAATGAATAAAACATGATTGCTAGATATTTAAAACTGGCAAAACCATCTATTGATTTGGGTCTAAAGTATAAAAAGTAAAAAGATAAAGGCGATTTTACTACCCTAATTAAGATTTCAGATTATTTACTTTCTGTGTCATTACTTGTGGTTATGAATGAATTTAAACTAATGTCGTCTCTGAAATCCTTAGTCATTGGGTTCTCATTTACAATTGTTGGTATTGCTTTTGAGGGATAAAGCCTCAATTTAAGCCTCAAAATGACATGTGGCTAAGCCAGAAAACCACTGAAAGTGGTACATTTCCTGTTTGTTTTTTAACTCTTGGATAATCTCTCCTGCTTTGCACTGCCTTGTCATCTGTCCTAGGAAACATACTGGGTGGAAATTGATTCCTGAAAACCTTCTATCATTATTTCCCTTCAGATTTTCTTTTCACTCAAGTGATGAAATTTGGGTTTTCGATAAGGCAGGGACTGAGATGGAATTAGAACAATTAATGTTATCACCAATTTATTTTACCAATGTCTCACAGTCTTCCGTATCCAGATCTTTCTCCTCCCTGGTTACATTTATTCCTAAAAATTTTGCTATTTTTATGTTGTTGGAAATAGAATTGACTTTTTTCTTTCTTTTCCAGATGGTTTTTTGTTAGTGTATAGAAATGAAAAATATTTCTGGGTTAATATTATATCCTGATATTTTAATGCATTTATATATTAGTTCTAACAATTTTGGTGACATCTACAGGGTTAAAAATTGAATAAGACACACCTTTGTCTAAGGACTAGCCAGTTGACTTATGTGGGGCTTTAATTTTCTCAGAGTTGCATTTGTATATGTTTAAAAATTGCTGCAAATACTTTAAAAGTAATATCTAGTGGCGATTCCTCAAGGACCTAGAAATGGAAATTCCATTTGACCCAGCAATCCCATTACTGGGTATATATCCAAAGGATTACAAATCGTTCTACTATAAGGACACATGCACATGAATGTTCATTGCAGTACTGTTTACAATAGCAAAGACCTGGAACCAACCCAAATGCCCATCAACGATAGACTGGATAGGGAAAATGTGGCACATATACACCATGGAATATTATGCAGCCATCAAAAACGATGAGTTTGGGTCCTTTGCAGGGACATGGATGAACCTGGAAACCATCATTCTCAGCAAGCTGACAGAAGAGCAGAAGATCAGACACCGCATGTTCTCACTCATAGGCGGGTGTTGAACAATGAGAACACATGGACACAGGGAGGGGAGCACTACACACTGGGGTCAGTTGGGGGGAAATAGGGGAGGGATGGTGGGGGTGGGGAGCTGGGGAGAGGTAGCAAGGGGAGAAATGCCAGATGTAGGTGATGGGGAGGAAGGCAGCAAATCACACTGCCATGTGTGTATCTATGCAACAATTTTGCATGTTCTTCACATGTACCCCAAAACCTAAAATGCAATAAAATAAATAAATGGGGAAGTAATATCTGAAAATCAAACAGATCATTGGAAATTTTGAAGCTGAAATGGAGAAGGCCACAAAGCATTTAAACCTGGGCTATGGTTAATGTTACTTGCAGCCTGAGGATATGACTGAGGGAGAGGGAACTTACAGGCTGCTTTAGCTGGGCTCGCTGTCTCAACCTCATAGGACTTCACTCAGTGAGACTGAAGTCCCTGGAAGTTCTGTTCTATTCTCTCTGCTCATTATTCAGACCTCATACATGTCATTTAATCTTTCAGTTTTTTGCTCCATAAAATGTGAAGGAAAAAAAAAAAAAAAAAGCAACTGCTCCCATCTTCCATAAGCAGCTATTTTGAGAGCATACTTGGAAATACTTGCAGCTCTTTGGAGGAGGGTGAACTATTTACTGGTATTATGTCTGCCTTCCATAGGCTTACCTTGCCAATATCTATGATGTGTCCCTAGTGTGCCCTAACGAATAAAGATCCTGAAGTGAAAAATGAAAAGCAACATGGTCTGTGGAGAAAACATCCATCACACACCATCCCATCCCATCTGAGATCCAAATTTTTTCCTGGCCCCGACTCCTTGCTGTCAAGTAGAGGAGATATATTTACCATAGAAAATTCAGGGTATCTGGGTCCAGTGTATACTCTCTGGAATTGACAAGCCCAAGAAAAAAATCCTGAATTAATTCTGAAGCTATTTCTGGCCTCAGGCACAGGGTTTATATTATATGAGCATTTAAGATTTCAGAGCTCTTTCACTTATTAACTCACATTTTCTTTAACACAAGCCCTAACCTCAGTTCCCCCAACAGTAAAATTAGAAGCATGGCCTATAATGTCTGTTCGAATAATATTTATTTTTCATTTCTCCATATTTTCACTCCTAATTACAAATCTCTGGAGAGATCAAGCAAGGCAGAAAGAAATCTACCTAGTCTTACTTCAGGTTTACTGGCTTCAGTGTGGTGTGGGAAGGGTATAAATCAGTGGTCCTTTGGCATATGTCTCTCTGCCTCAAGTCAAACACAGGTTGGGCAAAATGTACCAAGCTTTCTGAGAGTCAGGTTTCCCATAGGAGGCTGTTAAGGGCCTGTTATGTGCTTTGTTGGGGTCACCACCTGCAGGGGTCTGTCCTGCAGACCCTGACACAGTGATGGATGAATAAAGTACACTGACACACAGATATTATGCTTTGCCATTTCAGCTGAGGGTCCATGGCTGCTTACAGACTCCCTGGAGACTGCTGTGAACAGTTGCAACTGCCGGGCCCCACCAGCCAGTGAGAGTTGTGTTTATTTAGAAAAGTTTAATTGACAAAGGCTTGAGTCGACACCACTGGAGGTTAAAGATTAAAGCACAGGTTCCCATGCCCAAAGCAAACATCATTAGCAGGTAATATCCCTGTTCTACGTCCCCACAAGAGGGCCATATGGCTCAAAAGTTAGTTTTAAGACCATATAAGAAAACAAGCTAGTTAGGTGAACTATTCACATTCCTTTGTCTTTGCACCCAAGTATCTCTGGCTCCTGCAAGTGACTCTGGATGCCTTGAGCCAAAAACTATAGAAAAAAAACCCTAGGCCCTCCAAAAGGATTTTAGACTATATTCTATAATTTTAATATTTTTCCATTAATATTTTTGCAGCCTCCCTGAGTGAATCCCCACAGTGCTTATTTTGGCATAGCAGTGAGGAACTCCTTGAGGGCCTCAAACTCATTGGGCACTCAAAAATAAAAGGAATTAGTAACCAAATTAAAATTATGTAGCAGTGGTTTGCTTCAGTGCTGAGGCTCTCAACTATAGCAACTCTACAAACTCAGGTGGATTTCTCAGCAAATAATTTATCTCTCTGGCCTACATGATGGGAGAAACATCAGATTAAGTGACTTTCTTTTCCCCATTGGACTCTCAATGCCCATGCATATCCTCCTTTGTATGGTAATACTGCATTCATGCTGAAAGATATTTTTGCTTCAATAAATTAAAATGGTAAGGATCAATTTACATTCTTTCTTTTCATTTTTTCCTAATGAAAAAAAATGAATGTTTGGTTCTATGTTGTATTGCTATTATTCATATTCCTCAACCTTTGTTCGATGTGCAAAAATGTCTTGTGTGAAAAACTCAAGGGTCACAGACTAGTAGAAACAAAAAGAATATTTATTTTCATTTTTCATGTGGTATAATTTCAGAGTTGTTTTAATGACCATTTTCTGTTCTAATAAAACATTTTGTTTAAAAACCAAAAAAATTGAATAAGACACAAATTAATGAAAATATTTCATGTTCATGGGTTCAGTGAAATCTCTATTAAATTCCAAAAGTATTTTTATAGAAATAGAAAGAAAAAATCTAAAATTCATATGGAATTAAAAAAACCTCAAATAGCCAATTAAATCTTGAAAAATTTAAGAACAAATATAGAAGCACCGCATTTTCTAATGCCAAGTGATATTTCAAAGTTATAATAATGAAACCAGTATAGTTTTAGCATGAAAACGGACACAAAACCACGTGGGACATAATTGAGAATACAGAATTAAACTTATGCATATAGAGGCAACCAGTCTTTAATAATGACACAAAGAATATAGATGGGGAAAGGATAGTCTCTTCATGAATTATATTGGAAAAACTGATGTCCATATGCACAATGGTAAAATGGGACATTTATCCAACTCTGTATACAAAAGTCAACTCAAAATGGATTAAAAACTTAAATATAATATCTAAAATCATAAAACCCTTAGATAAAAAGTAGAAAGGAAAAGCTCTCTAATGTTCTTAGTAATGATTTTTTGGATATAACGTCAAAAGCATCGGCAACAAAAGCAAAAGTAGAAAAATGGTACTATATCAGATAAAAGTCTTCTGCACAGCAAAGGAAAGAACCAACAAAATAAAATGATAGTCTATGGGGGGGGATATTTGCAAACCATAAATCTGATCATGGGTTAATACTCAGAATATATGAGGAACTCGTGCAACTCAAAAGAAAAAACAATGACAAAACTGAAACAACCCAATTAAAAATAGGCAAAGAAACTGAAGAGTCATTTTCCTTAAGACATACATGTGACCAACAGGCATACAAAAAGGTACTCAATATTACTCATCATCAGAGAAATGTAACAAAACTACTATGAGATACCACCTTACAACTGTTAGGATGGCTGTAACAAAATAGAGATAACAAGTGTTGGCAAGGATGTGTAGGAAAGAGGAGCTTCATAGTTGGTGGGAACATAAATTGGATCAGTCATTATGGAAAACAGTGTGCAAGTTCCTCAAAAGATTAAACTAGCATAAGAATTTAGTAGTTCTTAAAATAGAACTACTATATGATTCAGGAATCCCACTTCTAGGTATATATCAAAAATAAAATTAGTATCTCAAAGAGATATCTGCACCTCAATATTCATTGTACCATTATTCCCAATAGTCAAGATATGGAAACCAGTGTGTCTTCAACAAATGAATGGATAAAGAAGAAAAATGCACAATCATTATATATATATATATATATATATATATATATATATATATATACACACACACACACACACACACACACACAAACACACTATATATATGATATGCCATTCTGTGTGTGTGTTTGTGTGTGGGTGTATGTGGTGTGTGGTATGTGTGTGTGTGAAATGAAACATTCTTCACTCATAAAAAAAGAGAGAAAATCCTCCCTGGATGAATGTAAAGAATATGCTCAGTGAAATAAACCAGCCACAGAAAGACAAATACTATATGATCTCACATCTGGAGTTTAATAGTCTAACTCACATAATCAGAGAATGGATTGATGGTTGCCAGGAGGTTGGGGTTGGAAGAAATAAGGAGATGATCAAAGGTCACAAGCTTTGAGTTATAAAATGAATGAATACTGGTGATCAAACATAGTGCATGTTACTTAGTTAATAATACTGCATTCTTTACTTGAAATGTTCTAATAAAGAAGATCTTAAGTATCCTCACCATGCATACATAAATGCACACACACAGGCATCGTACCTGTTTGGCAACAGATGAGATGATCCATTTGAATGTGGTAATCATTACACAATCACTACAATGTATGTAGATATCAGCTCCTCACATTGTAGACCTGAATATACACAATTTTTATTTGTCAATTAAATCCCAAAATATCTGGAAAAAACGGAATTGCAAAATTATATTGGGTAGTAATCCTTGTGGAAAAAAAAAGAAAGAAAGAAAAATAGGTAGAATTGGGCAAAACCAACAATCAGACCATGACCCTGAACCCTCAAAATCTGAGCCAGCTCAGGCCGGGCACGGTGGCTCACGCCTGTAATCCCAGCACTTTGGGAGGCCGAGGCGGGTGGATCACGAGGTCAAGAGATCGAGACCATACTGGTCAACATGGTGAAACCTCGTCTCTACTAAAATACAAAAAATCAGCCTGGCATAGTGGCACGTGCCTGTAATCCCAGCTACTCAGGAGGCTGAGGCAGGAGAATTGCCTGAACCCAGGAGGCGGAGGTTGCAGTGAGCCGAGATCGCGCCATTGCACTCCAGCCTGGGTAATGAGAGCGAAACTCCGTCTCAAAAAAAAAAAAAAAAAAATCTGAGCCAGCTCAATCGAGAGTCCTCAGAGAAAATTTTCTTATTAAAGAAGCTCCTGTCTGAGGTGGAAATAGGCATATCCTTTTACTATCATCTTACTTATTGGCTGGGGGCCTTCTTGATACCTGCATGTTTGCTGCTGGAAAGTATAGGAAGATGCTGAAGAGCACTGGAGACGTTGAGCTAACATGCACTTTTCAGGTGGACAGAGGCTTTCTTTAATGGTGCTTTTGCTTCTCCATTTGTGCAACAGCAAGCAAATAAATATGTTCTAACTTTTAGTTAATTGCTTTAACTGACATTAAGGGATAATATGACTAGTACTGTACAGTAACGCTTGTCAAAATCAACTTATATCCATATCCATGTTACTTATAGTTATTAGTTCATAGTTATTCATCATTCAGAGTGTGTTATAAAATTAAAACATTATACTCTAAAACTATTTTGTTTGAGAAACATGGGCTAAGAACAGAAGAAATAAAAAATCCTAGTGTATTTTTATAAGTTCTAATGAAAATTTAATGTGAATAGTTTTTTAAAATGTAATTAGTTAGAGGAATATGAACTATTATATATATATGTTTAAATGTATGTATGTGTATATATATGTGTATATATATATCAGAATGTACAGTATAATAAAATTATGACCTACTTTTGACTAAATGTCCCAAAGGAACTAATTATCCATATAAAACAATATTTTACTCATTTTAAATTTTAATTTAACATTTTGACATACTCCTTTTTCAGACTAAATGATAAACTTTCTTAAATATATAATTTTAACAATAAAACTTTTATGAAATATAATTATGCACATTGTTAAAACAAATATTAATTTTAGCAAATGAATCATAAAAAGTCCTGATTCATGCACATAAAGGAGATTAGAATTATAAGCAATAAATAATATAGCATATTTTCCCATCAGAAAATGAAACCAAAATTGATTCATCTTTTACTGAGATTTTTTTTAAGTATACAAATATAACCAACACATTTAAAATGATAAAATTGCCTACATGTTACTTTTCTATTTATTATATCTTTCATATAATTTTAGAAAGTAGAAGACATTGAAAAGCATTTTATACTTAGCACAATAAGTTATCACGTAGTATTATTAAATAACAAGTGAAGTGTTCCATTTTGTCTCTTTTACTTACTGAAAATTATAAACAATTCATGTTTATTTATAAGTGTGTAATCTTGGTGTTTTCACGTAACTCTCAGAGGAGGAGAAAAGCATAATAAATCATCAATGACATCCAACAGAGGGATATCTATAGACTATACTTAAAGGCATATGAATGGTTTACTGTTCTGGCTTACATCAACTATTAGAAATTGAACTATTTTAAGTAAAAAAATATGGTGTTGATATTGTACTAAGAATGACGCAAACACATTGGAATTCTTCCTCTCTGCTTTTGTCATTTTTCAATTTTCAATTTTTTAAGTGAAAAGATAAAATTTAAAAATGTGTTTATACTAACATCAAAATAATAGTGTAACAAAATAAGTGCAAAAGTTACACCCTGAAGACAACAAAACATTGCTGAGAGGAATTATAGAAAATAAAAATAAGTAGCAACTTTTTATTTCATATGCATGGGATGAAAGTATCCCTTGTCAAGAGAGTAATTCTCAACAAATTGCTCATATTTCAACACATTCCTTGTCAAAATTGCAACAGACATGATTGTAGATGTTGACAAATTGAACCTAAATTTGTATAGACTTGGAAGTAACTTATAAAGACACAGTAGTCAAAATAGTGTAGCTCTGGAGCAAGAACAGGTATAGAGATAAATCAAACAAAATTGAGTATTCAAAGATAATCTTTACATTTATAGTAATACTAATTAATCACAGGTGTGAATACAAATAGGGGAAGAATAATATTTCCAGACGGTTGCTTGGACAATTAGGTATGCATGTGTGCAAAAACAATAATTTAGACAATTTGCACCATACATAAAGTTAACTCAAAATGATACAGAAACCTAAATGTAACAGCAAAAACTATAAAATGTATAAAAGAATACCTATAAGAAAATCTTCATGACTATGAGTCAGGCAAAGATTTCTTAGGTAAACCACCAAAAGCATGATCCTTAAAAGAAAAAAAAATTAATTTGACCTATCAAAGCTAGAAACTATTTCTACTTTAAAAGACATCATTATGAAAACTAATGAATAAGACACAGATTGTTAGAAAATATTTCCACATCTTATAGCAATAGAATTGTATTCAGAACATATAAAGAACCATCTTAATTCAATGATTAGATGCTAACTAAACTAATTAAAAATAGGTAAAACATTAAGATACATATTTTACTTTATGATACTTATGCCTAAACATAATTTTATATGTAAGTGTAATTAATTTTGTGTTACTAGCCTTTGTAATATTTTTAATGTGTTCCATTTACAATAAGGCACATTTCTAGCATTTTTAAACAATCTCACAGTTTGTATAGATCTAAATAATTTTATTTTATAAGTGAAGGCCATGCTTTTCTAATCTGTTGGGAGTACACTACATGATTGTGAATGCAGGTAACAGGGAGATATTTAGATATCTTTCTGAAGCTTTACTTTACCTTCTATGATGATGTGTTGCTCTAATGTAGATATATAATTGGACTGAGACAGAAATCATTTTGATCATGTATTTGTGATCATGAACATACTCCAACATTTTTGCTGCAACTAGCAGATCCTTCGTAAATGTAAGTCAAAGAAATCATATTTCTAATACAAGAAGAAAGTGTTTAAATAAGAAACGAGTAAGATAACTTTAACAGCTCCCGTTGTTTTTTGATGGCATGGCTGCCTGACAAGAAAGCTTTCCACCACACGAAGTAATAAAACAATTACTGTATAATCACCTTTGGAAATGTTGTAGAACAGGGAAAAAAATACTCAATTGTCTACAGAGGTTAGTATATAACATAAATGAATGAATCAAGCTGGATATAAGGTTAACATCTTTAAGAATTATGAACAGATTGATCTTTTTACATTGTTTAGTTTTCACGGAGTCATGGTTACTGTAAAAGTTTTCCTTTCTTCTTGATTTTGCCATGAAAAACACACAAAGTAAGTGTGGTAATTAATGATTGTAGACACTGGGCTTAAAGGTTAAAAAAAAGAAACAAGAGAAGGGGTGGTCAGTAGCAAACTATTAAATTCCATGATGTAGTTAATATGTGGCTATTATTTAGCTGTGTAAGAGTGTTACAAAAGTTCCCTACCCTCACCACCTCTCAAGAGGCCCTGGAATGTGCTGCTCCCCTCTCTGTGTCCATGTGTTCTCAACACTCAACTGCCACTTATAAATGAGAACACGCAGTGTTTGGCTTTCGGTTCCTGTGTGTGTTAGTTTGCTGAGGATGATAGGTGCAGCAAATCACCATGGCATATGTATACCTATGTGACAAACCTGCACGTTCTGCACATGCATCCTGTTTTCTTTTTTTAGAGGAAAAATAAGAGTGTTACAAAGGGACAAACATGGATAATGGATATGGTTTCACTGTGTCCCCACCCAAATCTCATCTTGAATTCTCACATGTTGTTGGAGGGATCCAGTGGGAGGTAAGGGAATCATGAGGGCCGGTATTTCCTGTGCTATTCTTGTGATAGTGAATAAGTCTCCCTAGAGCTAGTGGTTTTATAAAGTGGAGTGTCCCCACACAAATTCTCACCTCTTGTCTGCCTCCATGTGAGATGTGCCTTTCACCTTCCACCATGATTGTGAGGCCCACCAAGCCATGAGGTTTAAGTCCATTAAACCACTTTCTTTAATAAATTGTCCAGTCTTGGGTATGTCTTTATCCACAGCATGAAAACAGATGAATACAGTAAATTGGTACCAGTAGAGTGAGGCACTGCTTAACAGATACCCAAAAATGTGGAAGCAACTTTGGAATTTGGTAACAGACTTACAAGGCTGTGGATGCCCGGAACTTCTGGGTCAAACAGAACACAGCGGCCGTGAGGGCTGTGCACTGTTGGGCCAAGAGTTTCACACTCAGATCGTGGTAGCCTCTCTCACAGGTGGATTTAGCAGCCTCTACAAACTGATGGTAGGTATATACCATGTCCCTCAGGTTCCCCGCTGCCTCTCTGTGCCGGGTGGAGCAGCGGCTACAGTCTGTGAACTGAAAGCACAGGCCAGCCAGCTGGACCAGGTGCTGGAAGGTATCACATACAGCCCCCTGCATCTCTTCAGGGGACTGGTCCATTCTGATCACATGATGACAGCTCGACAGGAACTTCTGGGAGCCCATGCAGAGGCGGCTCTGGCTTTCGGTAAAGTACCAGGTGCACTTCTCTGGGGGATGTTTGTTTCCAATCCCCCAGGAAGTTTCTAAAATGTCTTGTAGCTCCAGCAAGCTCTCCATGAATTGGATGAAGCCCTCAGGGGCGCTGGCAGGGGTGGCTTTCAGCTGTCTCAGTGCCCTGGAGCAGTACTCTGGCCAGATGTGGCTTTTCCTCTACAGGGGTGTGGTGCTGCAGCTGTGGGCTCGGGCAGGCCTCCAGGGCAGAACCATCGGGCTTCCTGCAGAGGGCCGTGAGGCGAAGGGGGCTGTGGGGTGTGCTTCCAAGTCCCTGTCTTCTTCCTCTGTCTCAGGCTGTGGGCCACGGAAGCACGTGGCATAGGAGAACTGACAGCTGCACTGCTCCATCCCTATCCTGGGAGCCACCATCTCATTCATGCCTGCAAAACCCAAAGATGTGGCCATCCTGATGGCAGAGACTTCAGGATGGTTTTCTGGGGCAAAACACAGAAAAGACTTCTCAGCAAGAAGGCAGATGCTAGAGCTGAGCTGTCACTTTTGCTTTCTGAGAGTAAGCAATGGTTTGAAGTTTCTAAGTGAGGGTCCTCTTGAAGACATGGTAGTGGCTTTGGCAGGGAAGGCCCGGGATTAAAACAGACCCACTCAGGGGTGTCCCTAGGGGCTGTATCTTTCCCTGCCACATGGTTAGGTGTGATCTCCCCTACATTGATCCCCTCTGTAGGGAGGGCTGATGAAATGGTCTGCTTCCCAAGAACCCATATTTTCCTCCTAAATCTCTGGGTCAGTGTTGAGACAGGTTCATAGGTTGGGCCCAGGGTCCCTCTGCTGTGGGCTGTCTAGGGTGTTGGTGTCCTGAGTCCCAGCCATTCCAGCCATGACTAAAAGGGGCCAAGGTACAGTTCAGGCTGTTGCTTAAGAGGGTGGAAGTCCCGAGCCTTGGCAGCTTCCATATAGTATTGAACCAGTGAGTGCACAGAAATCAGGAACTGAAGTTTGGGAACCTCTGCCTCAATTTCAGCTGATGTATGGAAATGTCTGGATGCTCAGGTAGTAGTTTGCTGCAGGGGCAGGGCCCTCATTGATAACCTCTGCTAAGGCAGTGCAGAAGGGAAATGTGGGGTTGGAGCCCCTACATAGAGTCCCTACCAGGGCACCGTCTAGTGAAGCTATGAGGGCCACTGTCCTCCAGACCTTGGAGTGGTAGACCCACTGACAGGTTGCACCATGTGCCCAGAAAATCCACAGACACTCAATACAAGCCCATGAAAGCAGCCAAGAGGCAATCTGTACCATGGGAACCCACCTCTTGCATCAGCATGACCTGGATATGAGACATGGGCACAAAGGAGATCATTTTGGAGTTTTAAGATGTGACCGGCCTGGTGTATTTTGGACTTGCATGGGGCCTGTAGCCCCTCTGTTTTGGCCACTTTTTCCCATTTGGAGTGACTGCATTTACCCAATGCCTGTACCCTTGTTGTATCTAGGAAGTACCTAACTCCCTTTTAACTCTACAGGCTCATAGGCAGAAAAGCCTTGTCTCAGATGAGACTTTGGACTGTAGATTTTTGAGTTAATGCTGAAATGAGTTAAGACTTTGGGGGACTTTTGGGACAGCATGATTGGTTTTGAAATGTGAAAGGGACATGAGATTTGGGAGGGGCCATGGGCAGAATGATATTGTATGACTGTGTCCCACCCAAATCTCATCTTCAATCCCAAGTGTTGTGATAGGGTCTCAGTGGGAGGCAATTGAATCATGGGGTCACGTCTTTCTCATGCTGTTCTCATGATAGTGAATACGTCTCAGAAGATCTGATGGTTTTACAAAGGGGAATTTCCCTGCACAAGCTCTCTTCTCTTGTCTGTTGCCATGTGAGATATGCCTTTCACCTTCCACCATGATTATGATGCCTCCACAGCCATGTGGAACTGTGGCTCCATTAAACCTCATTCTTTAGTAAATTGCCTAGTTTCAGGTATGTCTTTATCAGCAATGTGAAAACTGACTAATACTGTAATCTTGCTAGATATTTTTAGAAGAGTGCAAATCTGATATGTGAATTGGGAAGAGCAAGTTGGTGTAAAAAACCCTTCATTGACTGTCTCCCCACAGAAATATCAATTTAAACAAGTATCCATATAGAAGATTACCTTCACAAAGACTAAGGAAATCTAATGAAAGATCATAGTACCTGATTTTCGTATAATAGTAAGACAAGACACATTGAAGAGGGTAGAAAGGATAGCATTACATTGCCCACATTAACACTTCCTCAGCATTAAGCATCACATTGTGGAGAGAGATACAACTAGCTTAATGAACCAAGAGGAAAGCGAGTACAATCAAGCTATAGAAGCATGAGCCTTGGGCACAACCTGAGGATGCATTGGTCTTCATGACAGTGGGCCTCGGCCTTGGCAAACAAAGAATTTACTTCATTATCTCTCCCACAACCCTGAGAATGTGGTTCTCAGTGTGCACAGTGTCTCTGACTGTTTGAAGAAAGGAAAGGAAAGTAACTGCATGACTTTGCCTATAATTTATTGTTAGGCCTACCAAAATAAAATCCAACAGTGGGTAGAACCCAGTGATGGTGCCGCGGAAAGAGCCTCTGGACCCACCCTCATGCCAGGGCACAACCCTGACCCAGGCTGGTGCCATGGAAAGAGCCTCTGGACCCACCCTCATGCCAGATGGAGACCCTCCATCCTGGTAGATCAAACTCGTGTTCCAGCCTGCATTGCCACCAGCCTTCGGAAACAGCCTCAAGTCACAAATAAGTCTCAACAACAAGCAGGCTGTAGCAGCATGAACCTTGTGCATATCTCTGTTCTGTGTTGATCTATATAGCTCAGGGTTTCAGGTACAATCCAGCAGTATGGTGGTGGGAATAACAACAAGAATGCATGCTCTATCCCTTCCTCAAACCCAGACAGCACAGCATAGAAAGAAACGTTGTTCACATGGGGGAAGGAGAAGAAAGTAGGCCCAGGATATGTCGCCTTGAATTCGAGTGCCAGGCCTACCACAGTAAGGCTGAGATGCAAGCAGAGACCCATAGCACCTTACTGCAGGGTGGTGAACTTAGAAGGGGCTTCTTAAAAATTCCTGGTCCAAAGTAGAAACTCAATGACCTAGTTATATACACTACTCTCCTTTAGGCTATCCAAATAGAAGCAACACTTTAATCACAGGCTCACAGCAAACCTGCCTTGGACCACTCTCTAGTGCTGTAAAAACTGCAAAACATCAACTATGGACTCATGGACTCATGGCAATTCTGATCTTAGGAATCAGAGTCCTCAAATAGCAGGAATGACCATGGGGTCAGAGAACGTAATCATCAGCCTGTTTAAAAGCTCTGGAAGAAGGGGCACAAAGCCAAATTGTGAAAATTGGAACAAATATCTAATTCCGCAATGCACAGATGTTGTCACACGGCCCAAGCATCAGGAATATTCAGTTAACCATGACGTCCCTCAGCAAATGGATAAAATACTGTGCCTAAATATTGTGCCTAAATGAAGACACCCTAAAATGATAAAGATGTGTGATCTCTCAGACAGAGACTTCAAAAACTATTTCTGAAAACTCAATGAACTTCACTAAAATACCTGGAAAATCATCCAGTAATTTATCAGGTAAATTTAACAGAGAGGTTAAAATAAATTTTAAGGGCCGGGCGCGGTGGCTCAAGCCTGTAATCCCAGCACTTTGGGAGGCCGAGGCGGGTGGATCACGAGGTCAAGAGATCGAGACCATCCTGGTCAACATGGTGAAACCCCGTCTCTACTAAAAATACAAAAAATTAGCTGGGCATGGTGGCACGTGCCTGTAATCCCAGCTACTCAGGAGGCTGAGGCAGGAGAATTGCCTGAACCCAGGAGGCGGAGGTTGCGGTGAGCCGAGATCGCGCCATTGCACTCCAGCCTGGGTAACATGAGTGAAACTCCGTCTCAAAAAAAAAAAAAAATAATAAAAAAAATAAATTTTAAATAATCAAAAATCCCAGAGATAAAAAATACAATGGATGAAATGAAAAATGCAAAACAGGGAAACAAGAGCAGAATCTGTGAAGCAAAAAAAGGATCACTGAGTTTGAAAACAGTCTATTTGGAAATACACTATTGAAAGAAAATAATAATTAAGAATACTTATGAGAACCATGGGACAACAGCAAAATAACAAATATTTGAGTCATTGGGGTTCAAGAGGAAATTGAAAATGCCAAATGAGTAGAATGAATATTCAAAAATATAACAGAAAACTTCACAAATTTAGAGAAAAATACAAGTATCCATGTATAGAATGTCAACAATTGCCAATAAGATTAAACCCAAATAAATATACTCTATATTATAATCATGCTGTCAAATGTCTTGAATCCTTCAGAGAAGATTCAGAAAGCAGCAAGTGAAAATAAGGAATAACATTTAGGTGGGTTCCAATTCACATGGCAACACATTTCTCAGCAGAAATCTTATAAGCCAAGAAAAAGTAAGTTGACTCTAAGTTCTGAATGCAAAAAACAAACCTACCAACCAAGAATAATGCTCCTGGCAAAGCTGCCCTTCAGAAATAGAGAGACTAAAACTCCCAAACAAACAAAAGCTGAAAAAAACCTATCACAACAAGATTGGCCTTATAAGAAATGCTAAAGAACATTCTTGGTCTTACAAGAAATGTTAAACAGAATTCTGGTTCTGCAAATTGAAAGAAAGACACTAATATGTAATAAGAAAACACCTGAAGATATAAAACTCATTTTTAAGAGTAAGTATACAATTTCAGAATATTCAGTACAAGAAAAGGCCAGTAAATGACTTATACTTTTAGCATAAACACTAAAAGAAAAACCTATTAAAAATATTAAGTGCATTCATTTAAATAAACAATATAAAAATATGTAAAATAGGACATCAAAAATTCTAAATGTGAAAGAGTATAAAGTATATATTTTTTGTTTTTTTTCTACCTACAATCAAATTTAAGTTACTATCAGTTTAAAGTAACTTCATATTTGTTACTACTTGTGCCTACATGTAACTTGTTACTACTCAAACGTGTTTTTGTAGGCCTCATAGTAAACACAAATCAAAAACCTATGATAGATACACAAAAATTTTTTTTGAAAAGGAATTGAAACACACTACTAAAGAACATCGTTAAACCACAAAAGATGACAGTGAGAGGTAGAAAAATACAAAATAAATAAATAAAACTAGAAAGCAAGTAACATAATGGCAGCAGTGAGACCTTACCTTTTACTAGTTACCTTAAGTATAAATAGATTACATTATCCAATTAAAAGACAGCAACTGAATGGACAGAAAAATAAGACTCAGCTATATGATGGATTAAAGAAACCCACCTCACCTGTAAGGAAACATACAAAGTGAAAGTGAAGAGATGAATAAAAGACATTTCATGCACATAGAAATCAAAAGAGAGCCTCTGATACTCTTTTTAAAAAGCTTCCTTTTAAGTTCAGGGGTACATGTTCAGTTTTGTTACATAGGTAAACACGTGTCATGGAGTTTTTTTGTGCAAATTATTTTATCTCCTAGATATTAAGCTTAATGCCCATTAATTATTTTCCATGATTCTCTCCCTTATCCCACCCTGCATCCACCAATAGGCTCCAGTGTGTGCTGTTCCTCTCTATGGGTCCATATATCACCATTTAGCTTCCACTTATAAGTGAGAACATGCAATATTTGGTTTTCTGTCCCTGCATTAGTTTTCTAAGGATAATGGTCATTAACCCCATTCATGTCCCTGTAAGAAAGATGACCTTGCTCTTTCTTATAACTGCATAGTATTTCATAGTTTGTAACACATTTTCTTTATTCAGTATATGACTGATGGTCATTTAGGTTGATTCTATGTCTTTGCTATTGTGATTATTGCTGCAATGATTGTGTATTTATGGTAGAATAATCTATATTCCTTTTGGTATATACCCACTAATGGGATTGCTGTGTCAAATAGTAGTTCTGTTTTTTGGTCTTTGAGGAATTGCTATGCTGTCTTCCACCATGGTGGGACTAATTTACACTCCCACCAACACTGTAAAAGTGATCATATTTCTGCACAACCTGGCCAGCATCTGTCATTTTCTGACTTTTTAACAATAGACATTTTGACTGATGTGAGATAGTATTAAAAGTAATTGCAAAAACTGCAATTACTTTTGCATCAACCTAACATCTCATTGTGGTTTTGATTTGAATTCCTCTAATGACCAGTAATGTTGAGTTTTTTTAAATGATACTTGGATGCATGTATGTCTTATTCTTAGAAGTGTCTATTCATATCTTTTCCCACTTTTTAATGACATTTGTTTTTTCCTTGCAAATTTTTTAAGTTCCTAATAGGTGCTGTATACTAGACCTTTGTCAGATACACAGTTTGCAAATATTTTCTCCAATTCTGTAGGTTGTCTGTTTACTCTGTTGACTGTTTCTTTTGCTGTGCAGAAGCCCTTAAGTTTAATTAGATCCTACTTGTCAATTTTTGCTTTTGTTGCACTTGCTTTTTGTGTCTTTGTCATTAAATGTTTGCCTGTTCCTGTGTCCAGGATGATACTGCCTTTGTTGTCTTCGTGGGTTTTTGTAATTTTGAGTTTTACATTGAAGTCTTAGTTCATTTGAGTTGCTTTTGTGTCTGATGTAAGGAGTTGATTTTTGTGTATGATGTAAGGAAAGGGTCCAGCTTCAATCTTCTGCATATTGCTAGCCAGTTTCTCCAACACCATCTATTGAATAAGGACTCTTTCCCCATTGCTTATTTTTGTCAGCTTTGTTGAAGATCAGACATTTCCCAGATGCATACTTTGCAAAAATTTTATCTCATCCTATAGGTCGTCTGTTATTCTGCTGCACAAAAGCTCTTTAATTAGATCCCTTTTGTCAATTTTTGTTTTTGTTGGAATTGCTTTTGGTGTCTTCGTTATGAAATATGGATGACAAACCCAAGCCAACATCATATTAAATGGGCAAAAGATGGGAGCATTTCCCCTGAAAACTAGCACAAGGCAGGGGCACCCTCTCTTACTACTTATATTCAACATAATATTAGAAGTTCTCTTCATGACAATCATTCAAGAGAAATAAATAAAGGGCATTCAAACAGGATGAAAGAAAGTTAATCTATCCCTGTTTGCAGATACTATTGTCAAGAAAACCCCATCATCTCAGCCCAAAAGCTTCTGAAGCTGATAAGCAACTTCAGCAAAGTCTCAGGATAAAAAATCAATTTTCAAAAATTGCTACCATAACTATACACCAACAATCAAGCTGGAAGCAAAATCACAAATGACCTCTCATTCACAACTGCCACAAAAATAATAAAATACTAGGAACATAGCTAACTAGGGAGGTAAAATATCTCTTCAATGAGAAGTACATACTGCTGCTCAAAGAAATTAGAGACGACACAAACTAACCCAAAATTAGTAGAAGGAAAGAAATAATAAAGATCATAACAAAAGTAAATAAATTGAGAGTAAAATTCAATGAAAGAAATCAGTAAAGCAAAGACTTGGTGTTTTGAAAGGATTAATAATACTTAAAAATCTTTAAGACTAAGAAAAATAGAGAGAAGACAAATAGAAACAGAGACAAAAATAAGATAAATTACAGCTGTTACCAAGGAAATCCAAAGATCATCAGAGACATATGAACAAATATACATCAACACATTGGAAAACCTAGAAGTGGATATATTTTCACACACATGCAAGTTGCCAACATTGATTCATAAACAAATAAAAACACTGAACAAACCAGTAATGAGCAATGAGAGAGGTCAAGTGGTACAAAGTTATAATTAGGAGAAATAAGTGTTGATATTCTATTCCATAGAAGAATGGCTAGAGACAACAATAATATATTGTATACTTCTGAATAGCTAGAAAAGAGATTTCTGAATATCCCCATCACAAAGAAGTAATATATATTTAAGGTTATGGATATGCTAATAAGCCTGATTTGATCATATGCAATTTATATATTTTATAATATATTTTGTACTCTATAATATGCACAATTATGTGCCAATCACAAATTAAAAATTCTGAAAAGTTTGTAATATCACACATTTGAAAAAAAATTTAATTACCTAACACGCCGCCCCCACACACACACATACACACACAATGTTACTTGTGGAGCAATATTTTCACAGTCAAACAAAATCTCAACTTCGGGAGTATAGAGCAGATGAGCTTCCAGGCTGCAAACTCTAGGCAGTAGAGATACTTGAACTGAGTAGGTATGTGAATTAAATGTTGTTTTGAAACCCTAAATGTATTGTAAATGGCATAATTCTGAGTCTAAAATATTAACGATTAGATATAAACCCTTAGTATCTATGATCCAAACATAATTACTATTTCCATTTGCAATCTCAGTTTAAAACATGAATAAAGTATGCGTCTTGAAAGAGGAGATGTGTTCATTTCATCTTCTCATATGCTTATCAGAGAACCAATAACGTAGTAGCTTTGCTCTAAATATTTTTAAATAAATGAATAAAGACTTGATATAGCATTCTTTATATGCTTAATGATTGTATAAGAATGGGTGATTATATACCTATGTGAGACAAAGCACCTAAACTTATTCCCTTTTCCCCTTTTAAATTTTATCTTTGTCAAGTATATATAGGGGACATTAACTTTCGGAATCATACAAAACATCTGTTACAGACATAAAAGTAAGGGAGAATGACTCTCCATGGACTCTTCTTTCTACTGCTAAACAAATGTCATAAAGAATTCATATCCATTATTAAAAAATAGAGCAATGATATATTTCTTGAGATAAAATGTACATTTATAGAACCAAAAAGAGTTGAAAAATAATACATTTTTGTTAAATACTTTAAATTTGAGGATGTTATACTTTGGAATATCTTTATGGTAACTGTTTCACAATTTCAATTGAATGCAGATGATAGGTGATCATCAGTGTAATAATTCCATTAAATATGTTGGAAAAATTATAATTTATCAGTTATAATGATAAAAGTCTATTTAATGTCATTAGACTTCAAAGAAGACAACTATTTCAATGATTCCCATCTCCACTTTAGTCAGACTGTCAATATAAGATATAATACTACTGGCCTGTGTGCTAGAGAATTGCCTTACTGGTACCGTGTGTGTGACGGCTTATTTCCTAACAGTTTGAACAAAGTAAACAAACATCTGGAAAATGGTGCTCCTTAAAGATTTTGCCACAAGAAAACTAATCAATCAAGATTCCCATGTTAGTCAATCTTAGGCCTCTTTTCAATTGTATAGCCATTGAAAAATACTTTCCAAAAATCTTATCTTTGACACGAAATTATAAGCACTGTGGTAAAAGAACTTTATTCTACTGAAACTGGAACAAGACAGAATGAGTGCTGGTCACCTAGAGAAATTTAGAAGTATTTTTTTATTATATTTTATAAAGGAAATATATTCTATACAAAATACCCCTTCAGTGAGTTCCAAAATGAAGCAAATATATTTATACATATGTATTTTAATGTATTTGTGTATCTTCAGATTTTTTTTTCCATTTAGAAAGCAGCCCTTTAACAGTTTATTTTTAAAAAGTAGGATAAAAATCAGACATTGAAGAATAGTTAGTGCATGATATTGTAATCCATAAAAATAGGAAAAAAATTCATAGTAACTAGAAATAGGAGTTGAAAGAGTATACTCCTGCTTCTAAGTAGGCTATCACAACTGCAATTTATTCATTAACCAAAGTAAGAAGAGTGGAATTTATGTGGTTGCTTACTTAAATATGGTTTTTATTTCTCTGAAGTTTCTAAAGAGTCTGCATTCTGTTGTTTCTTATGAGAGAAAATCTTGAGCAATAACTAAATGGAAATATCACTCAGAGGAATATTTTTAAGCCAATAATGCAAATTGTGAATGAATATGACCAAATTGTCTTTGCAACTCAAAAGAGAAAATTCTTAGCTGGGAGCAATGCAATGAAAAGCATAATCAAACAAGCAAATTAATAAATTGCTTGGAGCTTCCTTTTGGAAAAGTTTGAAAATTGCCTTGATAAGTGAATTTTAAGAAATAGATGAAAACTTGCCATCCCTGTAAGTAGATCTTTGTCATATATCAAAGAGAGCAGTCAGGGTCCGAACAAAGTTATGTTAGGATACTACTAAAAATGCATACCCTTAAAAGTGTTTCAAATGTGCTTGAAATAAATAAGAAAACTAATATTAGGTGAATATTTATAATTAGACAAAACAATGGATACCACCCACTAAGTGTATTTTTTTCATCTCTTTTAATTTTAGTCATATTCATGGCTTATAATGGTAGTAACTAACAAAGTGCTTGATGGTAAATATATATTTGTGTAGAACAAAAAAAAAAATGACTATTCAGAGTGCTTGTAGCAGTAGTTGTAAACACAATGATTTGCAAAAAGTATCAGATATTAAAATCCTAGCTCCATTCCACCCCTCTTTGTTTCTATTATTAATAATACTAAGTGGGAAAAGTTTAGTGACTTATGTCTTATCTATGTGATTTTTCCAGTAGCCACCAAAATAAAGATTAAAATACTTGTCGAATACTTCAATTAAAATAAAATTCAAATCACTTACATATAGAAGAGAATATCATAATATTTAACCTTAGAAGAACATGGTGCCCATGGCATACACTGAGTGTGGGTTGAGCTGAGAACAATTTTAAATACTTTATATCATTTAATATTCAGTATATGCATATAAACTATGAATTATTTCAATTTTAGAGGTGGCAGAATTAAGACTTAGAGAGGATAAGTAAGCTGACCTGGCTAACCCCTAATGATAACAATATTTAATCGCTAATCTGCCTGGCAACAAAACAAATCCTTTCTGTATGACATTCCACTGACTTCTCTGGTAGTGTGGATGTTACAATTCCAGTTTTACTGAAAATTTTTGTTTGTTTATGACTATCTGGGACAGAGTTGTGATGAATATAAATCTGTGCAGGGGGATTTTCTATGAGTTTACAAAGACATAGATAACATTAGACAAGTGTGCGATCTCCTTGTTAACATCGGAGGATAACATGAGGACAGCATGTCCAGGAATGTATGTGTTATCTGTCTATAATGAAAAAAAAAAAAGTCTTCAATTTTTTTGTATATTTGATTTCTGAGTGACTTCAACTACTTTCCAGTAACAATATTAGCAACTATTTCAGTTCAGGCTGTCAGCTAACAAGTTAATTTAAAAATGTCCTCCTGTGAGTGCATTCTTCACCTCATGCATACAACTGTGAGTGATATTGTTAGGATTGTACTAGCTGCCTTTATACAGCTAGAAGAAGCATCACATGGCCCTTATTCTAAACAGTGATGAAGAAGATTTACTGTGGCTGAGTGTTCATTTCTAAACCAAATACTTAACCAATGTAGCATTGAAAATTGAAATTTATATATGTAATATGTAGTGTGCGTTCATCTGTGTGTTGTGTGTGTATGTCTTGGTATCTGTGCACATTTGATATATTTGTATATAAACAAGATATGATATGCAATGTATGACATATATGGATTTGTGTATTTATTGTCTAGTCTAGAATGAAAGTAATAATATAACTTGTTTCATGGGTTTCAGGCAACCAGAGCCAGAATTTCAGAGACAGAAGACAAATGAATATAATCTACAGGTGCAATTACAACCTCATGTGTCCTAAACAGCCTACTTTTGCACAGTAACTGCCAAAAAATGTATATTGCCAAAGTTATTCCTACAAGAACCAATTTGATTTATTAAAAGGAAAATTCAACAAAAAAGAATTCTATTTAAGATTATAAAGAACCAATGTTTATTATTTTAGAAATTTAATATCCAATGGTGGTTGAGTTTAGCTATGTAAATGTTATAAAATTGTGTTGAACTTTTTCTCTCATGGTTCTGAAGTTATATTTAAGTCATTAAAATATTCATTATGTAAAAATGAAACTAATTACCCAAGTTTTTTATTGGCTGTTCTCTTGCAAAATATCTATTAGTAAATTTTAAAATATATGCTTATACAGTGCTTGAATAATTAAAAAAAAAAGATTTTCATTACGGGCAAATACTCCTATTGCCTGTAATAAAAATCTGTATGCAGATTCTGCCATTCAAATGTTCCTTTTACTTTATCATATTTTACAGAACTTTATATCCAAAGGGGAAAAAGAAATTTGCAAATATTTCTTATTCAATGAATAAACATAAGGACAACCCTCACTGCAGTTTGCAGATTGTGCTAAGGCATGGGACTGGCAAGAATGTAAAGGCTCCAAATGCTTTTGTTGGTCTAATTGTTTTGCATCTGCCAGCCTTGCCAGCCTGTGTGTGTTCTAGTTGCTGACACCTGCTTCTCTGTTTCATTTTGCAAAATTCCATCTAATTTTCAAATGAGAGGGAAACAAACTTTAATATTTGAAGAAAATACAGTACATTTTAAAATAACAAAGAAAACCCTCTGGCATTGTGTCAAAATGCAAAACCTTATATTATACAAAGCCATCTTAGTGTACATGTACGCCTTAGGAATAGTTCTTGCCTGCCGAACAATGGAGAATTCATGTTACATGAATAGAATTTTTAGGAATTCCATCTGCTACCTAGTTAACTGATCAAGAATATCTGATTAGTTTTATAATCACAAAATATTTGGGGGAAGAAAGATGATTTTTTTATGGCTAAAAGAAGATTATAAGCTATTTCTTTACTGGAAAAATATTATTTTAGCAGAGACTATCCTAGCCACCTGAATTACATCATTAAACAAAGCAAACAAAGATCTTGGCCTTCACGGAAGGCATATCATTGAAAAAAACTATATAATCAGCCATAGGGTGGATAACCACAGCCATGTTTCCCTGTGATAGCTCCGACGTATGGCTGTTGTCATGATACACTGTGCATAGCAACTTCTTTCATTCTTCAAATTTTACTGGTTCAGATAACACATTGAATTGTCACCTTAGCAATGTACATAATAACTAGGTAAATTACTTAAATGTTATGTAGTAAATACTCTGGGGAAAACATTAAAAGAGAGCCAGATCATGTAATTACTTATAGGCCATTGTAACATGCTTGGGTCTTACGCTAAGAAAATTGAGAACAAAACTGGATTGGTTCCAGAAGGGAAGTAACAACAGAATTTCTCCAATTGTTGGAGACTTGACTGTAGGCAGTAAAAACTGAAAAGGGAGACCCGTTTGGGGAATCCATGGCTTCTTGTTTCACTGGTAAGAGTAGATAATATAATGAATTGATTTAATAATATTGACATCTTTAGCATTTTCACCTTTTTATTTTCATTTTTGTTTTGTGACAAAGCCTTGCTCTGTGTTGCCTAGGCAGGAGCACAGCAGTGCCATCTCAGCTCACTGCAGCCTCCACCTCTCAGTTTCAAGCGATTCTCCTGTCTCAGCCTCCCAAGTAGCTGGAATTACAGGCGTGTACCACCAAACATGGCTTTTTTTTTTTTTTTTTTCTTTTTGTATTTTAAACAGAGATGGGGTTTCCCCATCTTGGCCAGTATGGTCTCGAACTCCTGACCTCAGGTGACCCACCCACCTCAGCGGGTGGAGGATATAGTTGACAACTAGGATCTTGTGTCAAAACAATTTTTTGCCACATTTGAGCTACATGGGAGATTTGGAAATAGTCGATTGCAGGCTAAGTCTACCTAAAGTTCATTGTTAACTTCAATTTTATTTGTCTGTTACCTTAAAATGCTGGGCCAGCATTATTCAATTAGGGGTTGTACACACCTTTAACAAGTAACAGTTACAACATTTAAAATTAAAAAGAAAAATATGAAGTAAAATTGACAGTGACAACATGGTTCCACTTTGCCTAATGATTTTGAGCTATGTACCTACACTTAAACGCAACAGATTCAATACACAAATGACAATAAGCAATTGGGTAACACCTATTTTAACCATGTGGCTGGCTTTCTTATTTTGTGTATGTGGGTCTCAACTTTCCAAGGGGAATTTATTTAGCTACAGCAAGAGATATTAGCAATAGCACAGATTTGTTGTTGGTGTTATTGATGTTGTTGTTGTTGTTAAGATGAGTCTCTACCCTAAGGCTGGAAGACAGTGATATAATCACAAGCTCTCACTGCAGCCTCAAACTCCTGGGGTCAAGCAATTCTCCCACTTCAGCATCCTGAGTTGCTGGGACCACAAGCATGTACCACTACACCCAGCTAATTTTTAAGACACTTGTAATAGAGACAGGGTCCCACTCTGTTGCCAGTGCTGGATATGGGTAGAAACCCCAAAATCCCTTTGGCACAAGTTTCTCTCAGGTATGCTCACACTTCCTTTTCTTGAGTGTTTTTCACTTTGTAATAATCAATAAATCTCTGTACTTCCACTATTTTATGACTCATTTTTGAATTCCTTCTTAAAGTGGTGTCAAGATCCTAGACACCAGCTGGGGTTGAGGTCCTACTGGCATTTGGGGTCCTCCCCTAGCCCACCAATTTCACTGGTGGCCTTTGTGAAATACTGTTTTTTTGCAGAGTCTTTCACAACAGTTCTTGTTATTAGGTATTTGTGCATAAGAACCTTACCCTTATGGTCTTCCCTGGATCTACTTGTCAGAATTTTTAAAACACATGACTCCATTTTTATTCTGATGACTTCACATTGTACATGTATGTGTGCCCTATCTTTAGTATGTTTAAAATATGTTTTGTATATATTTCTATTCTAGTTGAGATTTTTGCATGTATTTTATAACAAAACTTGACTATAGTTATATTCTGCATTGCTATGAAGAAATACCTGAGGTTGGATAATTTATATAGAAAAGAGTTTTATTTTTTGCTCACATTTCTATAGACTATACAAGCATGGACAAACATATGATTGAAAACTGGTGAAGCCTCAGAAAGCTTACAATCATGGCAGAAGAAAGAGGAGGAGAAGATCACATGGTGAGAAAAGGGGAGGTCCTAGACTCTTTTAAACAATTAGGTCTAATGGTAACCCATTACCATGGGAGGGAACCAAGCCTTTTATGAGGCATCTCTCCTGATGACCCAAAGACCTCCCACCAGGCCCATCAATGAGGCCTCCAACATTGAGGATCACATCATCAACACTGGGAATCCTCCAACTCTGGGGCTGACATGTCAGCATCAAATTTAGAGGAGACAGAACAACCTGACCATATCAATAGTGTTTATTTCTATGATAGCCTTTAGTGCAGATAATAAAGTATTTTCACTTTTTGTATTTTTTGAAAGAATTAATGTATTGTTGGAATTTTCTTCCTTGAAGTATTTGATTATTTTCTATTTTGTCTGAAAAATGATTTTTCAACATTTGATTATTGTTTATACATTTATTCTTGAGTCTATTTTCTTGTTATATTTTTGTATGGTTTCTTCTTTGAATGTAAATTATCAAATATAATGTCATTATACCAATCATATTGTCTTATGTTTTCAATACTTTTAAAATACATGCTACTCTTCTGGTCTGTTTATTTTTTCTTCTATAATATTGTTTCTTCTTTGAGTAGAGAAGGGAATGTTTTAAAAATTCTTCTGTTCTAAATTTTAAATTTATTTTAGTCTTGGAATTTTTGAAAAACTACTTATATACTTTTTTGATCCTCCCATTTTATTTTTATTATTCTTTTAATAATTGCTTGTTTTAATTAATTTATTTTTTTCCCATTTGGGCTACACAGTATTTAGTTTACATCTAATCACCACTATTTGTACATCATTCCTTTCCACACTGCTCCCACAGCTACTTTTAACATATTTTCATTGCATTTGCTACTTTGCAACTTCACTATGATATGAACAAAATGAGAATGTATTTGTTTATTTCTGGATTCATTCTTTTTTCTTTTTTTTTAAGAATGTATGACTTTAGGCCAGGTGCGGTGGTTCATGCATGTAATCCTAGCACTTTGGAAGGCCAAGGTGGGTGGCTCATGAGGTCAGGAGATGAAGGCCATCCTAGCCAACGTGGTGAAACTCTGCCTCGATTAAAAATAATACAAAAATTAGCTCAGCGTGGTGGCATGTGCCTGTAGTCCCAGTTACTCGGGAGGCTGAAGCAGGAGAATCGATTGAACCTGAAAAGTGCAGGTTGCAGTGAGCCAAGGTTGCACCACTGCACTCCAAACTGGCAACCGAGGGAGACTCCGTCTAGAAAAAAAGAAAAAAAAGAATTTATGACTTTAAACATTTCTGGAAAAATTTTAATCAATATAACTTTCTATGCTGCCTTTCTAAATTTTTCTCTATTAAGTACTTCTGGACCTCTAAATAGACCTATATTAAATTTTCTCTTTGTATTTTTTATATCTCTTGGGATCCCTTCTATATTTTTCATTTCATTGTCACTCTATGCTGCATGTTGCTGTTATTCTTTTTTTGTATATTCTTTTGGGAACATCTATTTAATTGATTGATTGATTGATTGATTGATAAAATGTCTCCTAAACTGACGAGCTCCAGCTTATGTACGTCTTCCGAAAGTTGAAAATGACTGAGACATGTCACCTGCTACCCTCTTATTCTATTAGTCCTTTTCAGACTGGTTTTAAAGTGCTTTATTCTTTTTTTTAAAACTAGTCAATTAGGAAAATCATCATTTTGGAAACATCCTAATCTAACCAGTGGTTCTTATAACAAAGCTCCCAGCTTTCTAACCCCATGACTTTTTTTAGCACTCCATATAGAATTTAGAATTTTATTATCTGTGTGCTTATGTATAACTTTTTATTGCCTTTGATGTTTTGATGACATAATTTATACAAATAGTTCATGCATAATAAAGTATTTTGACTATTGCCCCAATAACACAAGCATCCTTCTACATTATTTAAGACAGTGTGATAATTGTTAAACTTTTCAGTTTTCTAAAGACTTACCAGAGTATGGATGATAATGGCTGTTCTAGGCATTTTCTCAAATGCTATAAAGACAAAATTTAATTTTTGCTCTTGTTTAAGTTTGATAATAAGCTGGTTTTACTTGGAGCAATTTTGTTTCAAAATATTATAACTGGAAGTTACAGAGAAATGGAATTCAAGAAAAGTAAATTTGAACATCAAAGGTCATAAATGAAGAACTCTACATTGAAAGACAGAATAATTAGGTGAAAATAAATTGAGTTAGACATATATAAAGGTGATCCTATATTTTTTAAGTTATTCTAGAATTATCTGTAAATACTGATACCTCATCAAGCATCTAACCCTAAAGTAAAATAAACAATATTATGTGAATATTAGAGATTGGTAAAATGAATGGCATGAAATCTTGCCTAAGTCAGCAACAAATCTAAAAATGGGAAATTGATAATCATTTTCATAATATGAAGACATGAGCTATTTTCCTTGTCTTGCATCTACTTAGACACTGATATTACCAAATAAATGAATAAAACAAAAGATTTTTGCTGGCCAATTTAGGCAAAAAAAAATTTTTTTCTAATTTCCAAAAAAAAAAGGCATTACAACAAGTCTCCAAATTGGAAAAAAAGAAAATATATAAACTTCAGTTACAGTTCTAAGACTGTCCAATGCTTGGTAGAACCAAATAAAAACAGAACATTCAATTTAATACTGAAGAAGAATCAATGATAATTCTGTTAGTTTCTGTTGTGTACTACATACTGGCTTCAAACATGCAAGGCTTTAACCAAAGAACCCAGCTTCCTCTATTTCCTTTACTATTTCCATTCTGCTGAAATAACTAACTCCTTAGCTTTTCTTTATCAAACTAGTAAAGTTAGTAATGAAAGAAGTTTTTCTTCTAATTAATATTCAAAACCCAATAATAAAAAGAGAAAACTTTATTAATTGCTCATATTTTCCTATTGTACTTGAAGCAATGAGATTTAAAAAACAACTAAAAGTAAAATGGCCCCTTGACACTTACTTCAGTAAACTACAGTTGTGATATATGATATAGCTTTGATTTAAAACGATGAGGAGGTCTATTTCCCATTACCCTGGACATCTGACAAGTACGTAGATGACACCTTAATACCTGTGTGTGTGATAATCAGCCACTGTTTACTTATCATAGTAAATGTGAGGACCAGATAAAATAACTTATACTAGCATTACTTGGTAAACCATCAAATATGCATTTTTAAGTAGACAACCGCTACAACAGAAACAATTATCAGGTGTATCTAAGTTTTAAATTGATCAAAGCATGCCCAAAATTCTACTTCAATATTCATTTCTCTAATATTCTCCTTCACTTGTATACACTGAGGTACAGACCTTCATTAATATTATTTGGGTTTCTATTAGCTATGGACTGCCAACCAATGGGATATACAAAGGCATATACGAGTGAGTAAAAGTAGACAAAATTTTGTCCTCTGGAGCTTCTAGTGTTGGAGTAAGGCATCAATCACAATAGCATATTATGTTAAAATTATAATTAATTATACCCAGCACTAAGTAAAAGAGGTGTACTGATTTTGAAAGGCTTCCCTTAAAGGAATATTGGTGATAAGCTTTAAGGGAAAGTAGGAGATAAATAAGTGAAAATTACATAGAAATGTTCTATTTCGGGTGTCTGGCAATAGTGAGGAAATGGAACATGGACTTGGAGCAGCCAAGCAAGGAGCCAAAGAAAATTCCTCACAGACAACGATGGGTGGTAAACAAGGGCTCAGAGACTTTATCTCAAGCACAATGGGAAGCTGATGAATAGCTAAGAATGAAGATGTTACAGATTTGTATTTTTTTAAACAATTACACTTTGGATTGGGGCAGGGAAGATGGTGGACAAGGAATGTATACATGAGCGAGTTAAGATATTATCTCATCCTAAAGCTGTATGTGATTGTTCAGTATGTTTGTCTAGTAATAAAGAAGAGATCATCTTTTCTGTACTTTCCCATTTCAATCTAAACAGATATACAGATAATCCTTCATTCACTGGAGAAAGATTGAATGGCTTCTTCACCTCACTATCGTCTTGTTTCATGGGGTATGTGTGTCTCACTGACCACCCTTACCTATGGAATGTTAACATTGGTCCATTTTGCAGCATTTCCAATTCTTCTGTAAGTGACTGGATGGATTGCTAGAAAAATCAATTGACATTAACTAACAATATACTACAGGTAACTAGAACTTGGACCTGTGTGTCAGTAACATAAAACCCTTTGAAACTAAGCACAGATCTCGTATTAGGCCCTTAATAAATAATTATCTATCTAACAGATGTATATACACCTCTGCTTTTTTACAATAGAATAAAAATCCCATAGGCTCATGTACATCTTTAATACATGAGTAAGTAATTATAGAACTAATTAAGGCCAAAAGAAATTAGCTGAGAAATCAGCGAATATTGAGATTTTGTGCAATAAAATTATCTGACAGAAAATATTTCCCATGAATAGCATGGTCATATGTTGTAATAAATTAGTCTTTAAAACAAATATGGTGTAAGTTTCTCCAATTTTCATAGCAATCAGAAATTGCTGTATATTATTTGTTCTAACTCTGAGTGATTTTACACTCATTTAACATATACCTATTATGCATATTTGATTAAAGTAATGCTAGGACTTAAAATTTTCTTGAAATGAGAAAGAACGATTTTTGACTAATTAATACTGTGTTAAATCTCATTCTAGATTCTTTGAAAGAAAACGGGCCTTTAAATATGTGAGACTTTAAATATAAAATTTACAAATCTATTTTAAGGAGTATGCCTTCATTGTTCTGTATCAGTTTGTATCCATCATTATTCAAAGAATTGTACCAGAAATGTATTTATGAGTATCTTTGAAATTAATTAAACTGAAAAATTGAATCATTATCTTTTGTGATTTCATTGTGTCCTGATTTAGGTGGCAAGGGATTAGCAAGGAGAAAGCACAGTTTGTTCTCTGTCTTAAACTTATACAAGTTATGAGCTGTCCTTTTTTCCTAACACTTATACGAAATGCGTATCTAGGACATTTGGAAAAGTTGTAAACTGACAAGTAAGTCAAAATCCTAAGAAACATTTGACATCTTTACAGATAAACTTGTGCTTTTTTTTTTTTTTTTTTTTTTCATCTTGAAGTCTCTGGCACCAAGAAGCAGATACGATGATATCTCTCTTGACACGAAATTGTGATGAATATATCATGTCAGTTCAAGATTAAAAGCTACACTTGTAAAAAGTGTCCTTTATACACAAATCGAGACATTCAATCGGGAAATATGCTGACATTTCTAATAGCAACACTTTTTTTATGTGTTTAGTCATTGTTCCTATCACAAATGCCTATATTCTACAGTTCTAAATCTCCTACATGTAGATACTTTACAAATATACATAGTAGTACATTTATTCCCTGGTTTTTATTAATATAGCCACTCTATAGAGTGACTATATTAAAATGAGCACTAGTTCAAAAGCTTGAATGACTTACTCTTCCTTCCACTGCTCATTAAGGTATATTTCCTCATCTTTCACATCTCCCTATTTTCCTTTAGACATATAGCAAAATATGATAAAATGAAAAGAAGAATAATTATCAACCAGCCAGCCCCAAGTGTTATTAGTGTGGTCCAAACTGCTAAGGTATACAAATTATACTTTAGTAGTGAAAGCAGTTTTAATAGCTTCCATAGACAAATCTGGGTCAACAAAGCGATGGTGTCCATGATTGTCTTTTCAATGGCCAATTATGAGGTTATAACTTCCTTGCAATATGTTTTTATTTTTAAGCATTTCAGAGGAGCTAGACATTACAATGGTCTTCTTGATAAAGACTTGCCTATCTGCTTAATTTTTACTTCTCAAGAAGAGAAGCATATTTAGTACACTTAATGTTACTTAGAATACTATAATTACATGGCACGCTGCTAATAAAAACAAATCATTCCACAAATTATCTATCTAGCATTCATTGGCCTATCAATCATCTCTCTATTTAGACTTTTTTTAAAAGCACATCCTTGGAAAGTTACTGAAAAGTTACAAGATCTTATTTTGGGATTGTTTAAAAAGGAAGCAGCAGAACTAAGTGACTTCTTCAAGAAACATGGAAACAGAATTTGAATCAGGCATCATTTTGAAAGCTGTATCCATTTTGATGCACTAGTGCCCATTCCTTTACTAAATTAATTCACTTCTTAGGACCATAATTCAAAGTTCTGTCAAAGCCCTTGCAAGCCAAATATTACATGTTCCCAAATGCATTGCTCTTCTCTACATACCATCTGCACCTGTGTCTAGGGTGAATTACACAAGGAAAATGTAAGCACGGTGGGTAAACGATAGCCTACAAAAACAGTATAAAGCTCAACTTACAGCAATTTGGCATAGTTGCATACAGCTGGGAAGTGAAAGCAGCAGATGGGTTATGTTGACTTCCTGAAATCAGAAATGAGAAGGCTTATATCTAACAAAAAATTTGCATAGCCTTTAAGGCAAAGGCATTGCAGGCTTTGCAAATGATAACCAGGAAATTGTAAGGTAACATTTTTGAAGTGGCATGTGATCAATAGTATAACTGGCAAGAATTGTATAGATGCAATTTCAAATACAACTTTACATTTTTGTAAGAAAAGAGAGAGAGAGAAGGTACTGATAAATGGAACTGAGATTTATTTTTGATGTTACAAATAATAGCTTACAAATGAGTTTCCTCAGCCCTGTATAGAATCTATAACTATTGGAATTATACCACTAGAATTGAATATTTAATTAAGAAGCTAATAAAAATTCAAGAGCAGGGTATTTCTAGTGTTACTTGTTTGGTTTTGTACATTTTGTGTTTTCCATTTTTGTGATGAGCTATAGTGTTCTAAGAATGTAAAGATAATCAAACAAATGCTTGATACTTGCAAATTTCATTCACAAGCAGATTTAACAACAGCTTGATAAAAACTTCTAAGATGCCCAAGACCCCTTCTTTTAATAATGACTTGATTCATTATACAAAATATATGTTAAGGTAAATAATTTTACTTCCTTGGCCAATGAAATATTCTGCTATAAAATTGTGATAATATATTGCCTTATTAGAATGCTATGTGAAATTAAGCTAAATATGTAATTTTATTAATTATGCAAATGTGTATTACTTTGCTTCTATGTGATGCATCAGGAACTACATTCAACCAAATTGCTGCAGATTAAAATCTACATAGCTAAGCAATATTATTCTTTATTTAATACAAGTTCAAATTATACAGAATAATTTTAAATATTTTCCACATATATCATTTTAGATATCAAAATATTACTATACTATTACTTGATTGGAAGTGCAGTGTAGCTTTTTAACATTTCTAATTTTTCCTTGCTTTGTGTGTTTGCTTGATTTTGTGTCAACTCCTGGTGCGTCTGAGAGGATCAGAGTGGCAAAGGTCAGATGCTAAGTGGCTTCCTGCACTTACCATTTCCCTCACTTATATTATTTTGGTATTGTTGGTTTTATTATAGTCACTTGAAAATCTATATAAATGAGTTTCCCTCTTTAACTGCCCTTTCATTTCTATGGCAAGAATAACTTTCCCCCCTATTTCAAAGGAAATGTTAGAGTGTCTATGACTGCTTGTGTAATAAAAAATGTCAAAATACACATTTCTCAAATTAGCTTCATATTCCACAACCGCCCATCTCTGTTTTAATGGTCATTTGGCTGTCTGGAATCAGTATCTCAGCCCATTTGAAACTATTTAGTCCCTGGTAAAATTGCTCTGCTGTTCTCTCTCAAATGGAGCAATCATTGTCAAGGTGATCTTGAGTTTCTGAAAGGGGGAAAAATACACAAAAGTTATACTTTCTGAAAAGCTGTAGAAAAATGAAACACATACTCAGAAGTGTCAAGCATGGCTTTTCCATCACAGAAGCCCAAAATTTCTGCTGAATTTCTTCTCATGCCAATACTGACAAGAAAGAGAAACTGATTTTCAATTTTAAAATTGCATTCTTATTTAAGTTAGATTAAACTGTGAAGGCACTAAATACAGGCAGAATAGATAATTTTTCTCAGGAATCAAGGGAGTTGGAAATGTATTTTTTTCTCATGACTATCGTTGGATATTTATTTTGTTGTATCATTTCTTGATGAAAATTTATTAAACTAGATTTTTAATTAAAGGAAGGTAAACATATGCATTACAGTATGTTTTAAATGTATTTCCATATTAACATGGAGTACATGTTTTCTTTTTCTTGTTATTAGTTAAGTAATCCAAAATATTCACATTAGAATTTGCATAAATTACATTGAGATTATAAGGTTAATTCTAAATACAGCTCATTTTTTTTGCACTTCAAACCTATATAGATTGAATAAGTCCTAGAATAGGATATATCTGGATATAAAAGAACTAAGACAAAACCTAAGGACAGAGAAGGAGGTCCAAGAATATCAAAAATATCTTCATCAATCTGACAAATTTTCTGGGAGTTTCCCTTGAGTTTAAACTGTTCAAAGGATGAAAATGGTCTTTTCTTCCATGCGCAAATGGTGACCTGCTGGTAGTAATCACAAAGACTCTGTTGCAATGGATTTTAATGTAAAGTTATAAAAGCTCAGTGATTTACTTACTTTTGTAGCATTGTGGTCAGAAATGAATTGTAGCAGGCCAACAGGAAATTTGGCAGTCTTCCTTATTTTACTAATCTGTTTTGTTGTTGTTTTCTCTCAAATATATTTTATTTTTTCTAACTACAAAACATCATACCTCATTTAGTTTTTTTTTTTTCTTTCAGGCTACAGTCTATGCCAACAGTTTCACAATTCTCTAATCCTCTAAACTATGATTATTTAATCTGTCAAATTTGCTTTACCTGTAGTTCATGATACTTTTAAAAAACTAAATATCAAATACATTTTTCCAAGCCGTATCTTGGCTTTTAATTCATTCTTTGCAGAAATGTAATTATTTCCTTTTCAAATTAAATTATGTTTCAAGGTAACATATATTTATATTAATGAAAGATGAATGTGTCCTAAAATGTGGTGTGTTCTTACTTTTCCACTTAGAAAACTGGTTAACTGAATTTCAGAATGCTTGAGATTTATTTTATTCCTAGATGTATAATTAATAGCATGGTAGAATTTATACCCAACTTTATGAAGGTAATTTTTTTTGAGACAGTGTCTTGCTCTGTCACCCAAGAGTAAAGGGTGGTGATCTTGGCTCACTGCAGCCTCTGCCTCCAGAGCTCAAGCAATCCTCCCAACTTAACTTCGTGAGTAGCTGGGGCTACAGACCAATGCCAACATGCTCAGCTAATTTGCAAAAAACAAGTTTGCAGAGATGATGTCTCACTATATTGCTCAGACTGGTCTTGAACTCCCGGGCTTCTGCTTCCCAAAAATGCTAAGATTTTTGGCATGAGCCATTGTGCCTGACATTTTTCCAATGCTTTTCAAGATCACCTGTGTTTCTCTTAATACTATACACCTTCCAGGGCTCTCTTTGACCTAATACATGTGTCCTCATATTTTCGGTATATTAGATGCTAACAGATCAGTTGTAAAGTGTCAGTGTTTTCATACACATGAACTCAGACTTAGGAATGAACACTTGAATGTGATCTTTCTCAGACAGAACCTGTACTCAGTTATTATGGCAGAACATCATCCAGAAGTCTGGGCTTTAGTAACTGCCTAGGCTTGCTCTAGATTTCAACTAACATTTCCTGGGCACAAGTGCTAAGAAATTCATTGCAAGGAAGATAAGATTTGCAGTCATAGATCTCTGGGTTTGAATTTATTTGCACTTAGCAGGTATTCGATCTTCTAGAATTCCCCCAATTGTCCCTTCTATGATGGTCAGCTTTCAGCTTTCTGTCCAAGAATTTCTTACTCTCACAAAAGGTCACTGATGTTGACTTAAATTAACTTTCTGAGAAAACTGATTTGTAAGCAGACATATGTGAAATCTCATATTGTGATATTTGATTTGTTAATTTTGTTGATATAAAAGTGAGTTCTGGAGACAGATCAAAATAAAGGTAAGGAATCACAGGTGTTTATTTGAGAAGATAACTATAAGCATAGTTATATTTCATCTAACATAATTTCCTTGCATGAGAATACCATATTTGGGGGTTAAAGGATTATGTATTACTGGAGTTTGAAATACCAGTGGTATTTATAAACCTTAGTAACCATTTCACAGCTTGAATAGGCTAGGTTTCTGCCAACTTTTAACAACAGATACCTTGAGGATAACATAAGGGTAGTCAATATTGTGTCCTTAATTAGTAAAGGGTAACTAATTCCCTTTCTGACATTTGAAAAACAATTTTTCAGCTTGTCTCAGTTATGGTGATGTTGCATAGTGTGTGTGCTTGGTTGGTACACCAGATACAATAAGCCAAGGGCACTAACCAGTGTAGAAAGATAAAATTAAGTTGTATGCCCCAGATCCTCTGTTTATATGCCGCATAGAAGAAAATGGGAGAAAAAATAAATTGGCCTTTAACAAGATGGGAGGCCATTAACATATTTAATATATCTCTGAAAAATAATTCCCAAGATCCAACAAGTTAGTAAGCATCCTGTGTAAACAGCTTAGTAAATACATAGAAATTTTTTTGGAGTAAATTCAATCTGTATTTATAAATATTGAAACTCGCCCAATTGTCTCATAGAATTCATGTTTACTGTCTTTTAAAATAAAGATAGAAATTTAAAGCTTGAAATGTACATTTCTCTTATCTGAGTTCTTTCCTCAGGAAACACCCTTAGTCCTCTCAGATAATATCAAGGAACTGAAACTCACCAGATCCCCATATCCAGACCATGAGAGTCCACACCCCCCATCTTCATGGTTTCCTTACTCTTCTCAAATTCCTGTTTACTAGCATGTAGCTGCATTATTTTCATGCTATATAAACCCCCAACTTAGGCAGATGGATTTGAGACTGATCTCCCATCTCCCCAACTGCAGTACCTGATTAAGGCCTACTTCCTTGGCAACACTCATTGTCTCGGCGATTGGCTGTCTGTATGGTGAGCAGCAGGAGCTAGACTGAATGCCTGATGTTTTGATAACAGTATTATCAATGTCATACAGCTCATGCAGGGAGGCACTTGTCTTTTTAAAAAGTATGAAACTGTCTCTTTTTTTCAAAAAGAGAGTTATCTTCATAGTAAAGGGAATGATGGCAGTATACTTGGGAATACTGTCATTGAATTAGAAGCCTTCAGGGTTCCAAATAATTTGAGTCGCCTACATTTTTGCATGGAGGCATATCCCATAAATATTATAGAAAAGTCTAATACATTTTGGCTGTTGCTATAAAGGAAGTTTGTAAGAGAAACAATGTATTAAACTGAAATTTTTCAGGGCCTTCATGAACAGCATTAGGAAATTCTATACAGAAGAGAATATGGTTTTATTGAGACTTAATGGACAAATCAAACGTAGGTGATTAAGGCAAAGGAAACAACATGTGGAATAGCAGAGAACATGAAAGTTAAAGCCCAAAAATTTGAGAGTGATTGAGCATACAAAGAAATTTAAAGAACTTGGTTGTGTACATTCTATGAAGGGATGTGATGTTATCTTTCATGCATTTTGAAAGTTAAAATGAACCGTTTCAAAAGTGTGAACAAAGGCATAACACAACTAAATATGTATGTTAATAAAAACATATTTTATTATTTTATTGAGAGTGTAAAATGGAGTGTAAGGAGACAAGACTAAATAAGAAGCCAGGAAAGTAAAGATGTGACCCTGAATTAAAGTATTAGTGTTGCACCTGGGCGAGCACAGAAAATCAACACCAAGACAAAAGTGCCCCAAATTGCAGGGTCTTTATTGCTGGCGGCCACAGAGGACTCATGTCTCTCCAACCCGTGGCCCCAATCTCAGGGGGAGCAAGGCATTTAAGCTGCAAAACCACATCCTTGTTCAGGGGGAGCACAGGGGTGTGCAAGGCAAGCTGTCTGTACAGAAGCTAAAATCAGTGGTTTGTTGCAAGGGGAGGGGGATAGCAGTGGAAATGTTTACCCTTAACACTTCTGAGAATTGATGTACATTGACTGTTCTTAGAACGACACCTCTGCTCAGGGCCCAAGTGTCTTCTCTTTAAGATGGCAGTGCTTAGGCTTCTGTTTTAGCCCCTATCTCATTAATATGGACTTTGGAATAGGTAAATACAACAGAAATCTGTGAGACAAAATTGTCAACTTTGATATATAGAAATTTAAAACAAAAAAACTAGAGGAAGGCACATAAGATATCTTCTTTTCTGACTAGGTTGTTTTAGACCAGTTGATAGCATTGGATAACTGGATGGACTGTAGAGTCATCCACTAAGAAATTAACTAAGAAGACAAACATGGTTGAAGTATGAAAATGTAAAACTTTAGGTGCTCATGGGCCATCCAAGTGGAAGTGTCCAATAAATCCAGGCATGAAGTTATGGAGGTTGTGATATGTTTTTGCATGTGTATGTAAATATTGGATTCATCATTGTGTTGGTAGGAGCTAAAGAAATGTAATTCCTGAGAAATGGTTGTGCTGAATTGTTTCCTAACTTTAATGAAATCTGCATTATAGGTATTTCAGTTTGTATACACTAATTAGGGTGGGACAACTGGAAATTTAAAATACTACTTAAAGGAATCCATGTTGCAAATTCAGATATATCTGTGAAAATGCATTTTATGATTAAGAATAAAAATTAAGGACCAGGCACGGTGGCTCATGCCTGTAACCCCAGCACTTTGGGAGGCTGAGGTGAGTGAATCACAAGGTCAGGAGATCGAGACCATCCTGGCCAACATGGTGAAACCCCATCTCTACTAAAAATACAAAAAAAATTAGTTGGGCGTGTTGGCGCACACCTGTGGTCCCAGCTACTTAGGAGGCTGAGGCAGGAGAATTGCTTGAACCCAGGAGGCGGAGATTGCAGTGAGCCGAGATCGCGCCATTGCACTACAGCTTTGGTGACAGTGCGAGACTCCATCTCAAAAAAAAAAAAAAAAAAAAAGAGATTAACTATAACTTCAAAAATAACTTAGGTGCAAATTCTAACCAGAAAGATCCTATAAGTATTGAAATGTGATATGTGTATTTATAAAATATATACATGTATACATATGAATATGTATACATATATCATTTATTATATAGTCATGCATTGTATAGTGATGTTTCAGTCAACAACAGGCCACATACACAACGGTGATCCCATAAGATTATAAAAGACCAAAAAAAAAAAATTACTACTTCCTAGTGACCTCATAATCGTCATAAAGCTGTAACTCAAGGCGTTACTCATGTTTATTGTGATGCTGTTGTAAAACCAAACTACTGACCTGCCAGTCCTATAAAAGTACAGGATTTTTACATACATACAATTATGTACAGTACATAATACTTGATAATTACAATAAAAGATAATGTAACTGCATTATGCATTGGCTATAGTGTCCTTTTTATTATGCTACAGTGTATTCCTACTTTTTTAAAAAAATAATATGTTAACTGTAAAACAGCCTCAGGCAGGCACCTCAGGACGTTTTCCAGAAGGCATTGTTATTATAGAAGCTGGCACCACCATATGGGCTATTGCCCTAGAAGATCTTCTATTAGCATGAGATGTAGAGGTGGAAGACAGTGATATTAATGATCCTGACCCTGATTGCCCAGAAGACTGTCCAGTAAGGCAAGGTGTAGAGGCATAAACAGTGATATTAATAATCCTGACCTGTGAAGGCCTAGATTAACATGTGGGTTTCATAGTTTTTCACAAAGAAACCTTAAAAAGTAAAAAAAAAATTCAATACAAAAATATTATAAAGATATAAAAAAGTATTTTTGTAGAACTGTAAAATTCGTATTTAAACTGTTATTACAAAATACTTTAAAAAGGTTAAAAATTAGTAAATTTAAGTTTCAATAAGCTAATGTTAGTTTATTATTGTAAAAATAATTTTTAAAATACCTCTATTGTATCCTAAGTGTAGGGTGTTTATAAAGACTATTGTAGTAAGCAGTGATATCCTAGGCCTTCACAAGGTTTGATTCATAATCAGCGCCCTATAAATAAGTTCCGTTTTTTGCCTTTTAAAACTGTATTATCACTGTACTTTGTCTATGTTTAGCTAGATTTAAGCACACCAATGCTTACCATTGTGTTACAATTGCCTACAGTATTCACTATATCATAAGGACTACATAGGCAGGAGACTATACCATTTAGGTTTGTGTAAGTACACTATTACATGTTCAAACAACTACAAAATCGACTAAAGAAGCATTTCTCAGAAATATCCCCATCGTTAAGGGACGTGTGACTGCACACATATCCTTATATATGTATAATTTGTTTTAAATGTTGAAATTCAAATGTTTTTTTTCAAACTATTTTGCTCGTCTATAAGTAATTTTCAGTGATGACCTCCCTTTATTTTTGTTGTGGCAGTGATTGCTGGAATTATTGCTAGTAACCTTTGAAATACAAGCAATTTCATGTTTAGAAAATTCTATCTCTGTATTTCCTTTATTGCTTGCTAAGGATCACAGCAATAACTCTGATCCCAGGCTTTCTTTAAATAAATATCAAATGTGTTACTACTTATTCTAAATTCTAAAGATCTAATAGTTTTTAATAATTTTATAAGGCACTTTGCTCTTAGAATCACTAGGGCATATTGGCACATTTAGCAATAATGAAGAGTTATGAGTGTCTAATATTTCCATATTAAAAATTAATTTATGAACAACTTGTATTTGTTCACATTTTCTTAATGCACAGTGAAAACACTTGTATATTTTCGACATTATTTCATTACAGAAAGGAAGTGATAGATCAGAAATACATCTTATATATGTAACATATTAATAAGCCTCCCTACTAAATGCATTTATATAGTTTTCAATGTAGATCAATTTATACTACTGGAACTCAAATATACAAGATATTAGTAAGACATAAGTAGTCTGTTCTAACTTATTTATAAACAAACTCCCTATAACCAATAACAATTATTTGCCATTTGTAACCTCAAATCGTAAGACATTTCTATTGAAAGCGGTAGTGGACGTGTCCTGTTATTCCTATTTTTCACTTTCATGCTATACATTAGAATTTTTTTTAGCTAGGTGCAGTGGCTAAAATGCTGTAATCCCAGCATTTTGGGAGGCCAAGGTGGGCAGATCACGATATCATGAGATCAAAACCCCGTCTCTACTAAAATACAAAAAAATTAGCCGAGCTTGCTGGCACGCGCCTGTAATCCCAGCTACTCGGGAGGCTGAGGCAGGGGAATCGCTTGAACCTGGGAGGTGGTGGTTGCGTTGAGCCAAGATCGTGCCACTGCTCTCCAGCCGGGGCCACAGAGCAGGACTCCGTTACAAAAAAAAAAAAAAAAAAAAAAAAAAAAAAAAAAAAAAAGGTTCATTTTTAAACTTTTTCTTTTCCTCTTCCTCCTCTCGTTTGACTCCTCCTCCTACTCTTACCCTTTTTTTCTCTCACCTTGTTTACTTCTCTATTTCTTCTTCAGATTTATGTTTGCTTTCTAAATGGTGAGAAAGGGTTACCTTTTTAGTTCACTCTTCTGTCCCTGGCTCTGCTCTTCCTAATTGACATGCTACTCTTTCTGATACCACTAATTTACTCTGTTTTTTATTCCCACTAACTCTCAGTTTTTGGAGTTTTTTATTTTTTTCCCTGAATCTTGTTATATGGTTTCCTAAGAGACTTTAACAATATCTCAGATTGTTCTGTTCAATGTTTTTTCTTTTATTCTTTCTCACTCCTCAGTCTTGAGACTTGGAAGTTTTGTTTTGTGTTTGAGAAACTATAATGTTTTGCCACCTGCCATACTGTTTTCCTTCCCAAAGCTTTTCTCAAGAGACTTAATCTAGCTAAATTTCATTGCATATTGTTAACTAATGTGATCATAATGCCTCTTGCACTTGACTGTTAAAGAAGGTCATGTTTCATTTTGGGTCACACAATAAAATCTATCACATTTTAAGTTAAAATATTTTTTTATTAATAATCCTCCCAAAAGAAAACCTCATTCAGTTGGAGACATTTTAATAAAGCTATAGAATAATAATGAAGATATTGTGCTATATGAATGAAGATAATAGCCAATCATATAGTAATAATAAGGTAATCATTATACTTATATACATAATAATTATATTATTTCATGAGAATAGTAACAGACAATTATTGCCTGATTTACATGATTTTACGCATGCTAGTACTTGTTTAATTATTTTGTCAAATACTAAATGATTAAGAATTTTATAGGAAATGGATAAAACTAAGTACATTCTCCATGTTAAGGAACATTACAAAGATATGGAGATCTTTGCCTTTGGGGATATAGTAAAACTACTTTTCAGGCACAGTGAAAACGTAAGCTGGGTGCATGATAAACTTCACATTTATTAAAGCCTAGTTGCTTGGGCCGTGAACTCAGATAATGTGAATACTTTCTACGTGAACTAAATTCTTTCTTCTAGGGATCTCTGTTTTTCTAACACCCTTATTATTAAACAAATTGCTTACTACTAAATTTTCTGGAGAGTCTCTTCTGAACAGGTAAAGAAAAGGCTGAAGGGAAATAAACAAGTGACTTCTAATTCATCGTAGACCTGTCAATGCCCTTTGTCCATAGTGTTGCTATAAAACACAGGAAATGAAAAAATGCTCCTTTATGATAATTTCAGGTTTAACCATATTTCAAAGAGCAATGTTGGGTAACAGTGTTTATTTTCCAGTAAAATGTTATTAAAAACAAAAATAAATTAAATGTAAAACAAAATCATATATGCAGTTTTTGTTGCATGATCTGCCAGTGGATGCTGATAGAATTCGTGAGAATAATAAGTGAATGGATTTATTTCTCATCAGTTTAACATTCAAATGAATATCATTCCACATTGCCTGAAAACATGATTGTAATGCCAGAGGCAGAAGACTTGAGGATAACAAAAGATCTCAGACTAACAAAATGGTCAAATTCGCCAATGTCCTTTTCAACAATAAGTAGCTGGATGGGATACAGTAATACCAACAAATTGTGGGAATGTTTTGTATTTCATGGGTCTTGCCAACCTCCTTGTGAAATAACTGCTTATGATCTGCTGGACAGGGCTGATATAAAAGTTGTTCATGAATTTCACAACAATCACGGTTATGACAGGAAATCTACAACGCTGAGGAATGAAATGCTGTGTCATTCAAAAAGACAAGAGAAAGTCATATTTAATATCAGTTCATGGGCTCCTGGAAATTTGGCTCAGGGTTGGGATTTTTGAAAGCGAAACTATAGTAGCTGAAATAACTGTTGTTCAATTTATCTCCAAGTTCAGTACATTGAAAAAGCCTTGACTTTCTGTCAATGTTGAGAAGTTTGAGAAAGTCAGGGAAAAGGGAAATGCA
Organism: Sapajus apella; assembly: GCF_009761245.1. Lineage (NCBI taxonomy): Eukaryota > Metazoa > Chordata > Mammalia > Primates > Cebidae > Sapajus > Sapajus apella. Next base: position 16,368,410 of record NW_022436951.1, read on the forward strand.
GGAGATGGGACCCGAAATCACTAGGTAGAAGATAAGTTGCCACCCAGAGTGTTTTGCTCATAATAGGCCTATAGAAGCCTTTCTAATTTTATGGCAACAGGAAAGCTTCCTGATTGGTCAAGTGAGTTGGAATAAATATTAGTAACTTTTTTTTTTTTTTTTCAGTAAAAAAGCAGCATTTAATTTCTACTGGCTGAACTCTGCCATGGACAAAATTTACACAGTTATAAGATTTGTTGTAAAGTGTAGACAGAAGAATATATAATCAATTTACAGTTAGTAAATCTGCATTTCCAGCTAACAAATTGCAAAGAGAGCAAAATTAAATTGCTTCTATAAAATGAACATGCAGTTGCCTGGAGGCATGATGCCTTGATAGTGGAGAGAACAAGGTATAAAAAGTAGAATGCCAATAACAGGGAGAGTATCACCTAACCCTTTATTGTCTTGTTAAACCCTTGCCAAAGTACTGGATAATATCTCAGCATCTTTGGCACACATCTGAACAATAGACAATAAATCACAGAGGTCACAATAAGAGCACATTATCTCATACTGCAACCTTAATTTTAACTCTAACCCACTCATATTTTCAGAAGCTTTTTAACAGTCTGAGTGAACTAATGCTTAGAATTCCAGTGGACTAATGCTTACATCACTAAGTATGAAGACGCAAAGGAACAGTTGAAATGATTAAAACATATAAACTTTTATATCCAGGAAATTTATCCACTGATATTAACCCAGAGATTAAAGATTTCATTATCATTTCATCACTTTATTAATCTAATTACCAATGTTCAGGAGGCAATTTTTCCTCTGATATAACACTTTGAAAGTAATCTTAAAGCCTTGGGTAAGTCTATTTAATGAGGATCCTAATCTACATCCTATCTAAGAGGACAGACCATAATGAATACGTTAGACCAGAGTCAACATGCTAACAATAGAAATTTTCTAAGGATCTAAAAAGCATTTCGCTATAAACTCTTTGATCTAGACTATGTTACTATGGAGACTAAAACAAAAGCACTTAACACAATTATGACGGATATATAAGCCAATGACCATAAATTTGGTATTGAGTGATAAAATTAAGTCTGAGAAGAGATGGTGAATTTAAGGTGGCTGCATCATAGTATCTATATTTCTGTCTGAACTTTATGGCAGAAGGAGTCTGTCTAAACTTTATAGACACCCCTGCTTTACTGCTGGTAGTGTGAGTCTTCAGAATATATGAACCATAGGTCCTATCAAGATTTAAGATCTGATGCCTGTAACACCATACATTGTAGTTGGGCAAATATCCCAGCTTTTTAAAGAGCATTAAAAGTACTTTCCAATATTGAATCAATAATTTGAAAAACTACCAAGCAAGGTATATATGTGGAAGAAAAATAACCTAATTGTAACTCTCTCTCTCTTTCTTAAATTCAACTTGTCATCAGGCATGGTGGCTCAGGCTGTAATCATAGTTACATGGGAGGCTGAGGCATGAAGATCACTGGTGCCCTGGAGTTTGAGGCTGCAGTGAGCTATGCACAACCACACTTCAGCATGGGCAGTGAGTGATAATTCACCTTTAATAAATAAATACATACATACATAAAAACTTTTTCACAAGCAATTTTTAATTCAACTTACAGAAATAGTTCCACCATAAGTCTTTGGGTGATATATGTTCTTGATCTCTTATCACACAGTCAATTAATTTTAGTTATTTAATAATGGTAAAAAATGGTTGATTTGTGCCACCATAATTAACACCTTTAACATTGTAGGCCCATAAAGTAACCATATGAAATATATCAATTCACAGTGAACTATTTGCATATAGTTCACATATTCTCAATGTTACAAAAGAAACAGTAGGCATTATTTTATCTTGGAAAAGATTTTACCCCAGCCACAGGCAAGCACTATACAATCTTGAATTTAGCTAATGCACCATGTTCTTCACCAGCGTACCTGGCCCACAAGCCCCAATTTTATTGATATGAGGATAACATTGATCTTTTCTTTTAATTTTATATCAAAACTGTATTAGTATTCTGTTCTTGTGTTATAATTTATTTGGAAGGAATGTGAACTGGGCCATTGATTAAATTCCACTAGTTGCCAACCTGATGCATTAAATCAATGTATACTATGCATCAACTGAACTTGAGATATCAAAGAAATACTTTAGATTTCATTGACTGCATATTGGATCAAGTTGAGTTATAAACCCAAATAAACCCAAAGCACCTAACCAGTGACAAACTCACTAGATTTCTATACATGGAGACTATGTTTAAAGACCTGGCATTGCACCTGCCTTGAAATATGTCCTCTTGGATAATATAGGCAGATCACGTATCAAGATAATACTATTTATATGCTTATATTAGTTCATAAGCAATGTCAGTTAATACAGTAGATCACAGAACTGAAAGAAGAGCAGCATAAGTACAATTTGAAATTGACTATATATTTTTAAGAATGTCTACACTGTCTATATTCTGTCTACAGTAAATGGGAATGCCAATATCTTAAGCCTTTCTCTGCCCATTGAGAAGTTAAAGGTGATATTCTTTAAAATTTGGGATGCAATAAATGAGCATGTTAATTAAAATAGATCCACAGCATTTTCCAAAAATGCAAAAATTAAAAGAATCTTTATTCTATGCTGAGTAATATTATCTTCAAGGCAAAGAGATACCAGTAGAGATTATGTTAACAAGAAATACTAAAATATTACCTGTATGATTAAGCACAACATAAAGTAGAGAACTAATGTAGATTAAAATCAATTTCAAAAACATCTGTGGGCTGGGCGCAGTGATTCACACCTGTAATCCCAGCACTTTGGGAAGTTGAGGTGGACAGATCATGAAGACAAGAGATTGAGACCATCCTGACCAATATGGTGAAACCCATCTCTACTAAAAATCCAAAAATGTGCTGCGCATGAGTGATACGTGCCTATAGTCCCAGCTACTCAGGAGGCTGAGGCAAAAGAATTACTTGAACCTGGGAGGCGGAAGTTGCAGTGAGCTGAGATCACGCCACTGCACTCCAGCCTGGCAACAGAGCAAGACTCTGTCTCAAAAGAAGAAAAATAATCTGTGTCTACTGTCACTGAGCTTCCTCCAATATTCTTAATCATCCAACATTCTTGATATGTTTTGGATTAGTGTCCCTGCCCAAATCTCATGTTAAATTGTAATCCCCAATGTTGGACGTAGGGTCTGCTGGGAAGTCATTGGACCAAGGGAGCAAATTTCCACTTTTGTTGCTGTTCTTGTGATAGCCTTCTCACAAGATCTGGTTGTTTAAAAGCATGTGGCATCTGCCCCCTGGACCCTACTGCTCCAGCCATGTAAGATGCGCCTGTTTCTCCTTTGCCTTCCACCATGATTGTAAGTTTCCTGAGTCCTCCCCAGCCATGCTTTCTGTACAGCCTGTGGATTTGTGAGCTGATTAAACCTCTTTTCTTTATAAATTATGCAGTTTCAGGTATTTATTTACAGCAGTGTTGACAGCAGACTAATACTTTCAAGCAACTCTATAATAAAATAACATAATTATCAGTGAGAGGTCAAACCTCCCATAAGATACATCCCAATCTACAGAGGAGAAGTATTTTTAATATGCCTCTCTTGGACAATTATATGCTATGTTCAATATTCCTGGCCTTATGACACAGAAAATTTTCAAATGTGATTGTTTCACAAAATATGAAAAAGAAAATTCATTTAGCATAAACCCTGGCACACTAATAATTAGCAACAGTTATGAAGCAAGCCCTTCTAGCTTGACTTATATGTTTGTTTTGTTTTGTTTTGACTTACATATTTGGATGAGCAAGTGTTTGTCTTCTTGGAAGCAGAATTGGTAGAACTATTTCTATTGCTCTGGCTTTAGCCAGCAATCAGAGCTTGGAATTGACCCATTTCAGTTGGACCTTAGAAGCAGCATAGTGGAGGTTCTGATGCAGATTTTAAATAAAGAAAAATAAATTTGACAGATGCCCTTAAGCTATTCTGCTCTCTGAACTATAGCAGCCAATTGGCTTTGTAGACAATTGGCCTGCATAAGCTAGTTCTCTAATGCAGGGGTCTGATTTTATTTTACATTATGGGTTTTCAGGAAGCAAGAATATGTTCATGGGAGAGCAGAATAGTAACTGTGGAGACGTTAACAATGTACAAAGCAAGCACTAAATTGTGCTGCCCATTGCTTGACCTAAAAACCATTGAGTTGGTGTGAAAAAATTAGCAATGAGTTAGAGAACTGGAACGAAAGTAGTATTCTCAAAAAGCAGTCAACAGTAAGGCAAAGAAATGATGAATACAATGATCTAAGTGGTAGGTAACAAATAGGAAAAAATTTGGTGTAGAAAAGCAGAGCTATCAGTCAGTAGAAGATTTAGCAAGGGAAAGTTGGATATCGGGGTTACCTGGGTTATAAATTAAAAGTAATGTAGAGAATTTGTTGCTGTGTAACAAGGGATTCTTGAACTTTAAGGCCCACACAAATCACCTGAGAATCTTACTGAAGTGCAGATTCTTGTTCTAGAGGTCTGTAGAAGCCCCAAGATGTTGAGTTTTTACAAATCCTCCACAATGCCAGTGCTGCTGGCCTTTGGATGATGATTTTGTTAGCAGTGCTGTAGGCCAGATGACTGATAGGCTTACCCTGGATAAAAACAAAAGTTGCATCTTTTCTGAGCACTAAGCTTGATCGTGAAGTGCTGATATAACTCTGGCAGGATGGTTACTTGCATATATATTACATTAAAGCTCTCAGTGATTTGTGAGCTACTGGAGAGAAGAAATCATGCGGAATTTAAAAGCTTTTCATTAATATTTAATAATCCATTTGATTCAATGAAGGTTCCAAACAAATACCTCTTTTTCAGTGTAATCCATTTGTTTGTGCCTTTTATCTAAAGGAAAAATATATTTGATATATTTTATTCTGAGTCAATTGTATTCAGTAATAAGTTTCATAACAAGGCAATTTGCATTTTTAAACAATTTCAACTTGCTCAATACTTTGAATTAATATAATGCCATCTCTAGTGACTTGTTTTTATTTTTATATTTGTTATAGCCACTTATCATAATTTTAATTATATGAAATTTAATAAAATATTCCAAATGTACTTTACTATTATTCAAGGCAGAAATATTCCACAAAATAAATTATACATGGAAGTAGTATGATGTATAATCTCATATTTCAAAATATCTGTATATGTGCTGCATTATGAAACTATAGCTATTGTTTTCCTTATATAAATTTATATATTTGTCCAATATAGAATTTCTGATAACTATAATTGCTGATAATATATGTTAATTTATTCTTCAAAACCAAGTAAAATATGCATCAACTTATCTGCAAATAAGAGTGGAATAAGTGTATACCTGATCCCACATATTTACTTTAATCCTATGTTTTTCATGTAGTTATATTCAATTCCATGTAATAGGCAAATATTTGTTGCACATTATTATTTCCAAGGTATTACATATTGTTTTCTGTGAAGACAATGTTGAGTTAATGGTGTTATTCACATTTGAATCACATAGAGATGATGGATCTACAAGTGCATTCCATTCTATCTAAGAAGTGTAAAAGCAAAACAAAGCAAGATTGCAGAGAATTAAGATGATTTTCATTTATTATTTTTATAGAGGCCTCAAGAAGGAATTTCTGTATTTGAGCTGAACCTTGAAAACTAAATAAGGTGCGTGTGAAAAAAGTTGTCATACTGAGAAAAAAATAACATCGGCAAGACCATAGACATGTAAATGTTGTGCACACAATAATTTATACAAGCAGCCTGGTGAGCCTGGAAGGGTAGAGGTAGCCAGAGCAGAAGGTTAGAAGCCCAAATGTATTGGTGCATAGAGGCAATATTTGTATGGCTCCCGTTCAGATGATCAATAATCTCAGGGTTAGTAATGTGAAAGTCAATGAAGATGGAGACCAGGTCTAAAGAATCCCTCAGCAGACAAGTTGCTAGGCCTCATAAGTGACCTTAACTTTGCTTGGTTTGAAAATAAAAAAGAAACTTGAGTTTCTTTAAATAAATGCCTAAATTACAGAAAAGCAAACCTTAAACTCATCCAATCAAAAGTAGCCAACAAACTTATAATTCTATAACTAAGAACTTCCAGTGGGATAGACCACGTAAGGCAATTGTATAACTATAACCAGTCAAATATATATTCTTTGCACAACTTCCACATTTGCATCATAAAGGCTGTCCATTAATTAGGTTTCTTCTTCCAAGCTTCCAAACTACTTCTGGTTTGAAGCTGACTAATTTTTGGATCACTGGTTGCTCAAATAAACTGCTAAAACTTTAATGGGGCCTCAGTTCATCTGTTGAACAGTTATAAAGATAGAAGATTAGGTGTGTTGACACTGACCATTGTTTTGTAAAGACAGTTATTATTAAAATACTAATCTCAAATTTTCCATGTAATTGTTATGACATTCACAACAATATAAGATTGAAAATATCAGATATAACTAAATTTCAAGACTAGCATTTCATATAAAACTATATAATACTCTTTCATCCATAAGAATTCCTGATTGGCCGGGTGAGGTGGCTCATATCTGTAATCTCAGCACTTTGGGAGGCCAACGCAGGTGGATCACGAGGTCAGGAGTTCAAGACCAGACTAGCTAACATGGTGAAACCCCGTCTCTACTAAAAAATACGAAAATTACCTGGGCATGGTGGCTTGTGCCTGTAATCCCAGCTACTTGAGAGGCTGAGGTAGGAGAATTGCTTGAACAGGGACCCAGCAGGCAGAGGTTGCTGTAAGCTGAGATCCCACCACTGCACTCTAGCCTGGGCTACAGAGTGAGACTCCATCTCAAAAAAAAGAAAGAAAGAAAAAGAATCCCTTATCATTATTATTAATTTATAGCATAACATAGTCATGTTTGGAGATGTAGAAATGCTCCAGTTGATTTTGTTTCATTGGTTACAATGATTAATATGAAAATATGACATTTTGGTGAGTCTTATTCTAATCATCTTATCTGGGAGAAAACAGAGTGGGTGATTTCTTTAGGGCTGGATCCAGTTCAGAAAGTGTCATGATATTAGAGCCCACTTGATTTAAAGAACTGTGCAGTGATTTAAATGGCCCTTTTGTGTGTGTGTGTGTGTGTTTGTGTCTGTGTGTGTGTGTGTGTGTGTGTATAATTATGTTATACATATATGTACACATTATATATATAATGTAATATATATATATATATACTGGAAAGGATCAAAGGGAGAAGTTGAAAAAGATAATGACATTAAAGTTAATATGTAAGATATTTGAAATATTAGAATACTTGAAATCTGATTATTTAAGAATGGCTTTTCAAAGGAGCGTTAAAACATATCAAGGGCAGGAGCTGATGGGGAAGCCAAAGTCCTGCAAAGCAAAGAAGAATTCACACACCTGAAAGGACTGGGAGGAGGGGCAGAAATGCAGTAACAATTTTAAATCAGAACCGTTGCTCCAAGCAGAAATGACCATGTACCACTAATTTTTATGCATTCTCTTCAGCATAAGTAAAAGACTTGACCACGTCGAATCCAGTGATTATCAGCCAATGTTTCATATTGCAAACAGCTGGGAAATGTCTAAAGTCATGTACAGCTCAAGACCTATTGTAGACTGATTGAATCGAAATCTCAGACAGGGACATTGTAATTTTTAATAGCTCCCCAGGTGATTGTCATATACACCAAGATTAAAAACTATTGATTCAACTGATTAAAAACGTGAACCAAAGCCCACAATTCTCAACAGTGGTAACTATGAAATTAGTCTGTATGAATGCATTTGATAAGATTTCCCTAAGGATTCCTCTATGGTTAAGTGAAACTGGTAATTTCTTTTTTGCAGTATATAAAGAACTCTAATAAAGAAATATAAAAAGAAAATTAAAATAACAGTACATTAAATAATGAATATGACAGATAATTCAGAACTGAAGAAAACTAAATATTCAATAAAATTATCAAAAGATGTTCAACCTCACTGGTAATAAGGGTAATGACATTTAACCTAAAATGTCCTATTTCATAAATGTGGCAATTTTTTAAGGTTCATTTATTAGTAAGGATATGGGAAAATGAAATATACCTGTATGATAGTTGGAATGTACATAGTTAAAAATGGAAAAAAAAATTGGTGGCAAACTGTGATAAATTATATCATAATGAAATAGATGAACACCATAAAAGAAAGCAAATCTACTATCAAAATGCCCTGTGAAAATATTTAACATGTTCAGCCAAGGTGTTGTATTTAAGAGTACGTATCTCAAGATCTGTGTAACTGAAAACATGTGTAAATTACCTTAAATATTATAAAATATTAGATATATATTGTTGTATATACTTGTAAATGAAATAAATGAATGAATGATAGTTATTTGTGTCAGCATGAATATGTTTTACATGTACGTGTACATGTAGGTCTGTGTTTGTGTATGTACACAAATACAGAGTAGACAAATGACTTTGTTAAGGAGGCTTTATATATTAAGCTTATAAAATAATTCAGGAGAGGGATATTACCTAGTGACTACAGAGTGTTAAATCTGTCACGGGGCATATAGCAATGGGATTAAGAAAACCACAGGGGTTGAGGTTTATCTACAATATTTTAAGTGAAGCAAATATTGAAAAACATTAATTTTGTTCAGGTGAAATGCCTGTTATTAGATTTTCTATGTTTTACATATACATAATAAAATACACTTGAAAACTGTGGGTAGATTTTAGAGAGTTCTGGAATAAATTAATGATCAATATCATTCCTTTTACTTAGCAGAAGCCTGTGGATTGAGCACAACTATTCTCAGAGGGCCTAGTCCAGAAACATTGATGTTATGGATAAAAGGAGGTTAACTGGATTTTGAGATTGCCTATTTACATTTCTCTGATCTACAGTGAAATTAAATGAAAATTTTTACTAAAACTTAAACTCACAGAGTGAAGATTTCTGTCTGTTTGGTTTCTTCTGTGTCACCAGTAAGTATCTAAACATTTTCTGACTCATAGATACCCCTCAAATATTTGCTGAATAAAAACATTCCTTATAGCAAGAGCAAACTATTTTAATCTGCAAGATTAGGGATTATTAACTATTGCTCTATACATGTTGTTTTTAATAGTATAAGAAAAAAAATCAATAAAATAAACTCCAAAGAAAAAAATATTTGCTATAGCAAGTTTCTTAATGGTCAAGTATTATTTGAGATTACTTTTAGTCCCAATGGTAGTCTACACCATTATTCATAAAGACAATAAATTAATGGTATTAGAATAATAAGGACATCCTTAGATAATCAGAGTTTATCAAGGGTACATGACAATGAGCTGCTTGTTCTGATTTTCATCTCTGTGAGCAGAAGGTGGAGTTTCAAGGGGATTGTCTGGCTTCCACTACACCTCACCAAGGTAAATGAAGACAATAAATGTTTGAAACAAATCCTATAACAAATTCCTTACCATGTTTGAAGTAATGTAATTGTGGCCACTAAATCTTTCAATATTTTCTCTTAGCAAGACATTCCAAACTGTAGAAGCAACTTCATGAAGACATGTATAACCCTGTCCCTGTGCAAAGACAATATAAATGGTCCAAATAAAGAATCCACCCTTAGGAATCCAGATCTATCCATGGATTAACAAGCTTTAAAAATACACTTAGCAGAAAATTTACAGGCTGGATAAACATGTAATCTACCATCCAAAAGGAGATAGCATAAATAAATTAAAATTATGTAATTTTTGAAATATTTATTCATTGGCCAATAGAAACTGGCCCAATTGTTTCATAGAAATTAATGGGTTTTTGAATACACACAGAAACTGGCCCACCTGGTTTTAAAACTTGAAATTTACATTTGTTTAATCTGAGTTCCTCCTGCAGGAAACTGACCATGATACAAGGGACTGAAACTCAACAAACCACTTCGTGCAGAAAATGAGACTTCAGACCCTCTTATGTATCATGATTGCTTCCCTACTCCTCCTAATTCCTGTTTTACATTCTTCCCTCACTATATAAACCTTCAATTTTAGTAGGTAGGGGAGATGGATTTGAGACTAATCTGTTCTCACTGACTGTAACACCTGAATAAAGCCTTCTTTCCTGATAATACTCAGCATCTCAGTGATTGGCTTTCAGCGTGGCAAGCAAAAACGCCAGCACCAAACCTCTGGTGTCTTGGCAACAAAACTTGTTTTGTAGAATTAGATATATGTTTTCAAAAATCGTGTTACAAAAATCAAATTCACTTTAAAAAAGGGACATATTCATATAAAGTTAGATATAATGTATTAATATCTAAACAGAAAGATAATATACACTAAAAATTATTCTTTATACATATTACAATATTTTAATCAGTTTCTTAACTGTAGTTGTCTTTAATACTATGTCACTGACACTTTCCTGAATAATGCCTTTGTTTTTCTAACCAAAGTCTTTTATTTTTTTTCAGCAAATATTTGTGGGGTAATCATGAATCAGAAAATGTCTGTAATCTGCTTCAATGTTGAATTCTAAGATTAATACATTTGAAAATAATAATACCTCTGAAAATTAGCATGCTTTTGACTGACTCTTACATTTGGACCATAATTTTTATGTTAAGAAAGTGTTTGGAACCTTGCCTACATTGTCATTGCAGGACAGCTTCTTTCTTTTTCTCTCTTTCTCCTCAGATAAAGCAATATGGATTTACATCCTTTGTTGTGTTTTTTCTGGCAGCCTCAACACCATGTGAATAAAAGACAAGCATCCTCTTATAAACCCAACACTACAGATATATTGGGGAAAACCTCATCTCACACTGGGAGTATGGACAACTGCTTCTCTCATGTTGGGTTTCATAAATAGTCAAGTCTTCAGCTTGAAAAACTGGGGCAGAGGAGGAAGCCTTGGCTTGTCTTACTTATTCACACTAAGTTACTACTCTGGGATGAGTCTGTGCAACCACGGCATTGAGTCTCATGAACCAGGTGTGAATTGGGTAGTCTGGGTTTCGATACAAGAATTACATTACTTTTCTTTTGTTACTCTCAGTGGATTTGTTAATTCTTCTTTAAAGGTTGTTCTTTTTCCTATGGAATTATATTTTTCCCCTGGATTTAAGCAGTTCTTAACCATATATCTGAACTGATTTGTTTATTTTACCATTCTGTTTATTACATCCCTAAGGCCTAAAATATCTTTTTAGGACTAAAAGCTTTATCTGTCTGGGATCAAAAACTAGCACAACTCAAATAGTTTCCTGCAAATCTCAGCACACTCAAATCTCTAGGACCAGACCACTTGAATACCAGATGTTGCTGAGCGTCATGGATCTGAATTTACTTTAGCTCACTAGATTTAGTGTCTTAGACTCCTAGTAACCATAGGGAAGCCCTAGCCCATCTGTACTTCACATCCTGTCTAGTCCTTCTCTCCATCTAGAGTTTTCCCCATATTCCAAGTGATTTTAATTGGAATGATATCATTTTGACAGATGAACTTTTCCCCTATTGAATAATATTATATTATCTATCTGTATAACATATTCAATATCATACATCTGAATGGAAAATTTCACTAAGACAGTCATGCAAATAAGAAAAATGCTCTCATTTAAAGTCGCAGATCCTTGTTTTAATTTATAAAAACAGAATTCCTGGGTCAGATCTATGATTATAATCACATGAAGTCAATAATCTCACACAGTCAGTAAGCATCTATTTATTTTGACTAATAAATTCTGATATATATATTTTTATATTCTTGTATTTGTGGGCTTATTTCAGAATTGTCTGTTATTAATGAAGCACCAGTGCAATTTCCTTTCAACGTGGGAAACTGTTTCCAAATATCCTTTTCTTATGTGACTCAGGGTTAAAACTTGCAAGGACAGACACAGTCATCAACTTGGAAGGTAGAAAGGAGACAAATGGCATTATTCTTTAAGGTTGGTGATGTACGGAGACAATGGCATCAGGATCTCTCCACTAGTTTGTTTTCCATATTGCAACCACTTTGCACTTTGGAGAGAATTTGCAGACTCCTCCTCATATTTACTTGGAAAAGTTTTGGCTCATTTCCTTCAAGATACATTTCTCTCTGTTCTAGTTCTCCAGGGTTCTAACCAGCCTGCAGCAGTGTTTCAAACTTCATTCCACTAGACCCCCTGCAATCATGGATGCCCTAATTCAAACGCATATCAACTTTCTTTTCATGCCTGCAATGACTGTTTTTCTGATTGAACTTAGAAAGACCATAGGTAGATTGTGTCACTGGTTGCCAGTGAACTTGAATCCTTATGCTTTATACAAAAATATACTGCATGGATTAAAGATTTAAATGTAAGACCTAACACCACAAAACCAACCCCTAGAAAGAAACCTAGGCAATACCATTCGGGACATAGGCAATGGGAAGGACTTCATGCCTAAAACACCAAAAGCAATAGCAACAAAAGCCAAAATAAGCAAATGGGATCTAATTAAACTTAAGAGTTTCTGCACAGCAAAATAATCTATCATTGAAGTGCAAGCAACAGAATGGGAAAAAATTTTTGCGATCTACCCATCTGACAAAGGGCTAATATCCAGAATCTACAAATAAACACATTTACAAGAAAAAACAAACCCATCAAAAAGTGGGTGAAGGATATGAACAGACTCTTGAAAAGAAGACATTTATGCAGACAACAAACATATAAAAAATCTCATCACTGGTCATTAGAGAAATGCAGATCAAAACCACAATGAGATACCGTCTCACACCAGTCAGAATGGTGATCATTAAAAAAAATCAGGAGACAACAGATGCTGGAGAGGATGTGGAGAAATAGGAAAACTTTTACACTGTTGGTGGGAGTGTAAATTAGTTCAACTGTTGTGGAAGACAGTGTGGTGATTCCTCAAGGATCTAGAACTAAAAATACCATTTGACCCAGCAATCCCATTACTGGGTATATACCCAAAGGTTTATAAAACATTCAATTGTAAAGAAACATGCACACATCTGTTTATTGCAGCACCAGTCACAATAGCAAAGACTTGCAACCAACCCAAATGCCCATCAATGATAGACCAGATAAAGAAAACGGGGCACATATTCACCATGGAATACTATTCAGCCATAAAAAAGGATAAGTTAGTGTCCTTTGCAGGGACATGGATGAATCATTCTCAGCAAAGTGACACAAGAACAGAAAACCAAACACTGCATGTTCTCAATCATAAGTGAGGGTTCAACAATGAGAGAAGGAGGACACAGGGATGGGAACGTCACACACCAGGACTTGTCTGGGGGTGGGGGGCTAGGGAAGGGATAGCAGGGGTAGAGACATCTAATGTCGATGACATGGGTAATGGAAGCAGCCAACCACCAATGGCACCTGTATACTTATGTAACAAACCTGCATGTTCTGCACATGTACCCCAGAACTTAAAGAATTCTCTTTATTCTAAGAATTCCAAGTGTTGAGCAAAGTCTGAATTTCTATTGGTAACCTAACCAATAGAGGTTTCTGTGCTTATCCTTCCCAAAGACCTAGATAACTAATTAATAACTCCAATCAAAGAAGTAGTTTCAATACATCTGCAATATAATGATCATTTTTAAATATGTTCCCTGTTACATATAATCAACTCCTGGATATGAAAATTTGTAAATAAGTATTTACCAAAATTATTAGTCCACTTCAAATTTGCTAACTGCAAATAACTTTTAAATCAAAACTTTATGAGAGTCTAGTTGGAACAAAATTTTTGATTTCTTCTAAATGGTAACCAAATAGTCAAAAAATATTTATTGGGATTCTTCTAAGAGCAAAGCATTACAGAAAAATATTGTAAACATGAAACACGTCGGGCCTACCCTTTAGATCCATCTGTTTATTGGGTGAGAAAATTTCTGAACAAATAATTATAAAGCCAAACAATGTTATGAACATACAACATTGTGAAGCATATAAAAACATACAACACTGTAAAAGAGAATTTATTTTTAATTATTGTTTGTATGTGTGTGTAAGTCATCACCAGCAATAATATATATATGTGCCTGTGTGTCAAGCTATTTATGCTAATCCCAGTTCACTCAACTGGGATATTTTACACTGACTGTCAACAGATCCTAGTAATGGGGAGTTGATGAGGTATATATTTTTCAGACTTTTAAAATAGCAACATTAAAATAACTCTATATATAGGACGATGCTCTAATCATCTGAAATAGAAAGAGTTGTCAAAACTGCCAAAAACTGACCAAAACAAAAATGGTTTTCTGTAAGATATTATAATTGAATTATTCAGAATAGATGTTCTAGTTTGTACTTGGAATATTTAACAGAATACAGTATAATCTTCCAGAATTTATTCAATTGGAGGCAACTAAGCAACAAACTCACCTAATCTGAGTCTGTATTTTTGGTAGAAATTTACTGCAATTTTGATGAAATTTTGCTTAGAATAGAAAGAAATTAATAATATAGCATTAATTAGATATCTACCAATTATTGTGAATAATGAAAAATATTAAGTTGTCTCTTTGGAAGATTGGTGATATCAAGTCATTTTAAAGAGCACATGTAAATGTGAGATTTCTAAAGAATGCACTTTCCCAACTGCTCAAAGTTTATCAACAATCTTGGTGTGCTAATTATCTAATTAACTGGGATAGACAGTCCAATTATAATTCTGAAGTTCACTGTGTATGTATAATTATTTTTGTAATCATTAACTTGGCTTAATCACCTTTAACACTAGTTTTGTAGGTCCTCAAATAATGAGTTTTGCTAGCTAATTACTGAATAAAGGGATATTTGATTTTCATTAAGATCTAATAACATTTATTGTCATCTGAGTAGGAATGTGAGAACATTGTGTACATGACACTAGATAAAGTTCACTAAAGGACAACTTTTATTGAACTCAGAAATTCTATAATATAATTGATCTATAGGGACACATATAGATGCAGAGAAAGTAAGCCGTACTTAGCAAGTGATGGAATCTTTGATTTTATCTACACATGAACTCTCCTTCTATGTAAATTAGTTAGTGTCCACAGTGTCAATTTTGCAGCTTTAACAAAAATGCTTAAAAAAAAATTAAACCATTAAAGAAAAAAACTGATAAATAAGATTTGTTTTTATTAGTTTTCCTTTCCATTTTGTCTCTTGTTCGTTATCTTCAAAATTGTTATTGCCCATTTTCTCATTGTAAAGCCAATACAGGATATTGTTAGTTTCTAATATCAGTTAGAACAGTTTCTCTTTGCAATATGCTATTCACTTTGCAAAGTCAGATACTGAAAGTCATTTACTTTGCCAAAGATATTCATTATAATTTCTGGAACCAAGTTCAAGAGATATTTGTTCCCTTTGGATTATTCTTTGGATGTAATACACTGATTTGGTCCCCAAAGATAAAACAAAATATTTACATATTTATGAAGAATAAGTAGTCAAATGTATTTGAAATTATGCATTTGAATACCCAATGGCATATACACTATAATTTATATTTATAACTTCAGAAATGTTGCCGTCTGTCTTAAAAACAGCAAGAGACCAGCCTAAAATATTGCCAGTGTGATATGTTTGTGTTAAATTTTATTGTTTGTACATTAAAATAGAAAATATTTCATATAAATTGTCAAACCATTAAAGGATTTAAAAATATATTGCCTTTCCCATGATCATTTTTGTTTTAACCAGAAAAAAAGTTATCTTTATGGAGAAGAATCTAATAAATACTGAACATATTTACTAATGTTAAACAGTAAAATAACAGAACGATTAACAACCAACAACTTCTACGGTAGAATACAAATAAAGAAAAGAAATATTCAAATTACCACTGGTTGCTAGAGAATCCTCCCATTTTCTCCCTTAAAATGGGACTGATGTCAGAAAAAAAAATAAACAATTTGCTCAAGATCAAATGGCTCTACCTCTTGACAATTTGTGGCAGTTGTCTTTAATTCTAAATCTTCTTGCACTTCCACTGTGATATATTGCTTCCCACTTTAAATAACTATCCAGAGAACAAAATATAAAACATTGTCTCTTCCTTAAAAGAAGAGTTGTCATCTTATTAGCAAAACTAAATGAAGAAAACAATGACTCAACTAAGAAATTGAAAAGATGAACAAACCATATTCATTAATTCAAGTATAGACACAGAAAACTTTTGGCAATTCATATAAATTATGTGAAATTTACATATTTCAAGCCATCATTCTATTCCACATAGTATAGATTAATCTTAATTCAGACAAAAAAAGAGTGGAAAATTATTATATTAATTTAGTTCCTGCTCTGCTGATGTGCTAACTCCTAGTAACTCCTAGTTTTCAAAAAGACTCAATATCCATTAATATTTGCTCAAATTCATCCTTTGCTTGTGAGGCAGTCACACCACATAAAACATGTAATTAATGTGCAACGCACAGGCATTAATTAACGGAGGGTAATGAACCAAAGAGATGGTTTCAGAGACCAGTGTATCCACAGACAAGTCAACTGGGTCCAAAAGTCCTTTGAATCCTGGGATAAGGCCACTACTTTTCTTGAGCTGAGAAAAGCAGTGCCCACCAAAGTCAGAAGACCTCAGGATTCTCACGGGCAGAGCCTCCAAAAGTGTCTTCACAAGGCAGGGTCTTGGATGTTTTATAATCCTCTGTAGATGTGTCTATTCTCGTTATCTCATCCTTTCATACACCTTTCACTTTCTATTCCTTAGTTTTGGGTGTCTTACTAAATACAATGCACCTTTCAATCTGTTTAAAATTCTGTACCATATATGCTTATCACTTTGAATGGGGAGTAACTTCACTGTACGCTCAGCATCACTTGATGTGAGTGATTCCATTTTGAGACATTAAGATCACAGATTATGATGATATATCAGAAACATATTAGAAATATCTATCTACTTGGAATGAATTATTATAGGGTTGTTCTCTATTAATAGAAGTATGATACTCACATGGTTTGGCACTGTGTCCCCACTCAAATTTCATCTCGAATTGTAATCCCCACATAGTGAGGGAAGGTCCTGGTTGGAGGTGATTAGATCATGGGGGCAGTTTCCCTCATACTGTTTTCAAAATTGTGAGTGAGTTCTTACAAGAGCTGATGATTTTAAAGTGTGGCACTTCCTAGCACATTCTCTCTCTCTCTTTCCTGCTGCCTTGCGAAGATGGTGCTTGTTTCACATTCACATCCTTCTATGACTGTAAGTTTCCTGAGGCCTCTCCAGCCATGAGGAACTGTGACTCAATTAAATCTCTTATAAATTACCCACAAGTGGTATCTTTATATACTTTATGCAAGTATATACTTTTTACAAGTATATACTTGTATATATATATACTTTATACAAGTAGTACATTGTATTTAGTAAGATTATGAACACTTCAGTTGCTCAGCCATCCTGTTTCTTCTCTAATGGCAACTACTCATCTTCAGCACTTATTTAACTATTCTACAAGAAATACCTAAGCATATATTATTTATTTTAAAATCCGATAGCATATAATACCCCATTTTTCATGCAGCTTTTTTACTTAAAAATATTTTTATATAAATTATTTTCAGTTGATACAGAACATTTATTTGCATGGAAATTTGGTAGCTTTTAAATTTATCCCTTACAGAGATATGAATGATATTGTTCACACTAGGTATTTTTGATTTATTGATATAAGTAATGTTTTACTAAATATTATTATACCTAGATCATATCACATTTGTCCAAGTATATCTGTAGGGAAAAAAAAATCTGTTGCATCAAAGAAAGGAATACGTTGATTACTTCCATGTCTCTCATATTTACCATCTCTTGTAGCCATGCGTGATTTTTTAATTAATCTCAGTGAGGGGGCAGGGTTTGTTTCCCCATCCTTGATTCTGAGTTCAGCCATGTAATTGTGGGTCAGTGCAATGTTGGAGGGCAGGATGCAAACAGGCTTGAAAGTTGCTTTCAAGATTGAGTTTACTTGTTTTTGTAAGGAACCACCCTAAATCACTGATCTGTAGTCTTGTGAGAGTTCAAAGCTAATTCTATTTAATTTCTTGAGATCTGGAGTGGTTATACAGCTTTATTACTGCAATAGATAATTGATATAAATGTATGTGTTTAAAATTTCAGTAGATATTATGTTACTGATAAGAGCAATGCCAGATTTTATTCAATCCAGTAATATAAAGCAAAATAGTATATCATATAATTTATTGTTTCCTGCCAATCAAATTGATGAAAACTAGTGTTCCTTTATAGTTTCTATCTCTCATATTATAAGTGAGGTTGGTCACTTTTTTGCAAAATTAGAAAATAAAATATTGGCAATTAAAATGAAGGTCCATAAATACCTCTTGATTACATTGCCGTTTTTCACCACTGGACCTGATCACCATTCTAAATTTGGTATTCATCACTACACATAAACATAAAATATTAGGATAAAAACACTAAATTTGGTGGTATTTTCTATATATATCCTTTTTTTCATTTAGAATCTGGTACTCTTCTGTATTTGAAAATGCCTTTTTATTATATATCAAATTTTAACATACATTGTAATTTTTATCCAATATATTTATCTATCTACAATTTGGGTGATAACTTTAGGCCAATAATAATTATTTTGAATATTAACATATCTTGATATAATCAGAATCTTTTATGAATATTTAATTGTGTAATTATTAAAAATTTTTCACTAATATTTTTAATTTTTGATTTGTCAGTTTTTAAATTGTCAGCTTTATTTAATTAAATTCAGTATTTCTTTTATTCTACTGTCTCAAAATAACTATAATTCTTTTATTCATTAAGCATTTTAAAGTAATTTAATTGCAATTAATTAATTTTTTACTAAAGACAAAGAAAACCAGGAAAAACTAACTTTGGTCAAACCTCTTCTGTCCTACATTTGACTAACAATAAGTATTTTTGTTCTATGATTCTTTTACTCAATTTTCAAATAAAAGTAATGATTATTACCTTTAGGTGGCCAAACTCTGCTTATAAATATCAATATATTACTCAATATTTTATCAGTTTTTACTTTACATCTCAGAACACTTTATGGCATAATATTTATTTTTTCCAAAATACTGTTTCAAAAACCTTTTAGTGAGCCCTGCTCTAATAAAATGTATTTGTGTTTTTCTGCAAATTATTTGAATTTGCTTAATTTCAAAAAGATGAGAATACAATTCTAGGTTGACAGTTATTTTCCAGCTACTTCATTTTAGTACTTTAGTTGTAAAAATTCCGTAATTCTGATTCTCAATTTTTGCTCTTGAAAAATCAGAGTTTATTCTAGTTGTTATAATATTTCTTTAGACCAGAAGTTGGCAAAGTATGTATTCCCAAGAATGTAAGATATTTAATAATTTTAGGTATACAGAAGGGGGTTGAAAGTATACCTAAAATTATTAAATATCTTACATTCCTGGGACTACATCGTAGTTTAAACACACACACACACATATATGAATATGTATAATGCATATATTAAATTCACAAGTCTAGTTATAGTCACATATTATTTATAGATATATAGTTTATATATATGTGAATCATTTAAACATTTTGTTTATATATTTTTTTCGTGTGTGTGTGTGTGTGTGCAAGTGTGTATGTGTGTGTGCAAGTGTGTATGTGTGTGTGCAGGTGTGAATTTATGTTATAGTCCTGAGGTAAAATTTGCAAGCATTCTTGCCTCTGGACTAGGTAGAAAAATGACTAGCTCCTCTTTTATAAGGTCAATGGCAGTTTTCATCCTGGATGATGTTACCTGAAAAAAGTATAGAATAAAGCACCTGATACTAATTGGCAGGAGAGTAAGAGTTGATACCAGTTGAGTGAGGCACAGTAGTGGAGCTGTACTCTGCCTCAGAAAGCTTATTTTGGACAACGTATTGAAATTGTCTAAGTTTTAATGTCTGCCCCTTTAGCCTTCCTTCATGATTGTTTTGAATAGCCAAATGAAACAATTCACTCAAGTTCTTAATAAATGACAGCTATCATTTTATATTCAAATTATAGATTCGATTCAGTGATACACTTTAGAGCAAAACATACCTATGTTGATACTTTGTGCTAAAACTTATTTATTCTTTTTGTGAATTTTTCAGTTGTTACTTGGTTTCTCCTTTGAATATCTTCACTGAATTTTTCATACTAACAGCAATAGATGTTTAAAGATGGGGAGTGCCAAGGGTAAGTATGTAGAATTGTAATTGATTAAGATTACTTTTGGTAAGCAGTGGTTTTATCAACTAAAATAAGTTTCCTGAAAGGCAAAAGGAATGGAATTTCTTTAGAGAAAGTGATATTTCACTAAAAGGGTCAGTAAGATTTTTACATGCCCTTGATAGGAGATAAAAATTTCTTGTATACCGGAAATTGTATTGTAACTCATGATTAATAAAAAATGAAGTATTTTGAAGCATCTTTAATAAAAGTAAATGAAACATTCAATTCAGGTCTTCTAATGTAATAAACCCAATTCAAATTATATAGTTCCCACTAGTTTCAGTTATATTATAGCTTTCCCCCTCATCTTTTCTCTGCATTTGCAACTTTTTACATTTAGATTAAATTAAAACATCCATCTAAACTTTTATTTCCTTTTAGTGTTAATTAATATTGCTCTGTGCTCTCTAGACTATTTTCTGGCTCAAAAGATACTCATAATCTTTTATTGATTCTGTGCAGTTTATAGTCATTCCTAATAAGTTTCTACTTCATAAACAGCAAAAAGAATGTTAATATGTATATATAGGTCATATACATTTTTAGTGTAAGGAAATACTCAAACAAAATAAGTTAGACAAATGTTAAGAAGTAGGAACAATCTACTCAAATAAAAGGAACCTTACACACTTTTTTGTTAAGTTCCCAGAGAAGTTGCTAAATCCCTAAGTATTGGAACCTACTCACTGTATTACATCAGAACTGGTGAAGATAGAAGCTAGAGAATAATCAAAAATCTAACTGAAAAATCCTCTCATTTGGTTATTCAACATATCACCACATAAACAATACAAGAATAAATAATTGATATATAAACAATGTGGATTGTTAAAAATTTATTTACATATTTTTAACTTCAGTTTGAAGTTTGGGGGTATATGTGAAGGTTTATTACATAGGAAAACACAGGTCATGAGTTTTTTGTGGTACATATAATGTCATCACCCAGGTATTAAGCACAGTACCAAAAAGTTATCTTTCCTGCTGCTCTCCCGCCTCCCACCCTCCACCCTCAAGTAGACCCTAGTGTCTGTTGTTTTCTTTTTCTTCATAAGTTCTTATTATGTAGCTCCCACTTCTAAGTGAGAACATGTGGCATTTGGTTTTCTGTTCCTGCATTAGATGGTTATGGATATTAGCCTCCAACTCCATCTATGTTCCTGCAAAAGACATGATCTTCTTCTTTTTACAGCTGCATAGTATTCCATGGTGTATATGTGCTACATTTTCTTTAATCTATCATTGATGGAACTTTAGGCTGATTCTCTGTTTTTGTATTGTGAACGTGCTGCAATAAATATTTGTGTGCATGTGTCTTTATTATAGAATGCTTTATATTCCTCTGGGTATATGCCCAGTAATGAGATTGCTGGGTCTAATGGTATTTCTTCTTGTAGCTCTTTGAGGAATTGCCATACTGCTTTCAACAATGGTTAAACTAATTTACACTCCCACCAACATTGTATAAATCCCTGGTGTTTATTTAAATCTGGAATAATAGGAATGTTTTTCTTACTTCAATTCCACTTTCTACCTTTTTTTTTGTCTATTCATAATACAATATTGATCACCAAATCTTGGACAAAGTCACTTAGAGGATTCTTGGAAGATAGTGAGAATTCTTGGAAGATAGTGAATCTCAATGCTGCCTATAAAAGCAACCTTCTTTAAAAATATTATGCAGCCATCAAAAACGATGAGTTTGTGTCCTTTGTAGGGACATGGATGAACCTGGAAACCATCATTCTCAGCAAACTGACAGAAGAGCAGAAGATCAAACACCACATGTTCTAACTCATGGGCGGGTGTTGAACAATGAAAACACATGGACACAGGGAGGGAAGCACTACACACTGGGGTCAGTTGGGGGGAAATAGGGGAGGGATGGTGGGGGGTGGGGAGCTGGGGAGAGATAGCAAGGGGAGAGATGCCAGATGTAGGTGATGGGGAGGAAGGCAGCAAATCACACTGCCACGTGTGTACCTATGCAACAATCTTGCATGTTCTCCACATGTACCCCAAAACCTAAAATGCAATAAAATAAATAAATGGAAAAAAAAATCCATTCCTGGCTGGGCATAGTGACTGATGTCTATAATCCCAGCACTTTGGGAGGCCGAAGTGGGCTAATCATGAGGTCAGGAGTTCAAGACCAGCCTGGCCAATATGGTGACACCCCCTCTCTACTAATAATACAAAAATTAGCTGAGCATGGTGCCGTGTGCGCATAGTTAGTCTCAGCTACGTAGGAGGCTGAGACAGAAGAATTGCTTGAACCCAGAAGGGGGAGGTTGCAGTGAGTTGAGATCGGAAAAAAAAAAAAAAAAGTCCTGGATCCTATTTAGGTTATTCTAATGTATAGTGACAAATAGGAATCATTAGTAAAGTCAGGTAGAAAAATAAAGAGCCAAGGTTGAGCCACAGAATATTTTAGAAACAGGAACTAAGAAAAAGGGAAGCAACACAAATTAAGACAAGAGAAAAGAAGGAGACCGGATTAAAAATTAAAATTAAGAGGAAGTTTGGGAATTGATGACCGGATTTGGAAGAATAAAGGTTGTAATTTTAACAAGGGTGGATTAATAATGTGCTGGGATAAAATCCCAATTAGAGTGCTTTAATTAGAGAGTGGAATGTGAGAAAGCAGAAACAGCCAGTGTAGAGGGCTACTTAGGGGTTTTGCCATAAAAAATACTAAGGACAGTGTGAAGGAACGGTGGGATTAAGGGCAAGCATTATTCTAATTGCAGTCAGTTCACCATGATTGCAGGATGATGTGAATGACCTCTCAGGGAGTGGAAAAATTATGGTGAATGAATGATGGTGAAGGAACAGGATGAAGACAAGAAGTCCAGTAAAGTAAGGAGCACACACTGTTCATACATTTTTACAAGGTTTAAACGAAGTATATGAACTCAGGTGCAGTTTTGGGAAAAGACTTGGTGGTGAGGTTTGAGAGTGTTATCTCAATTCTGTTTATTTATTTTCTCTGACAAATAAATAGTGAAGCAAAAATTAGAAAAAAGGAGAGACAGCAGGAGGTGGGGGCATTGGGGAGGGCTGTTATCTGTCTAGTGTAGATGATGAGGGTATAGATGCAGCAAACCACCATGGCACATGTATGCCTATGTAACAAACCTGCATGTTCTGCACACGTACACCAGAACTTACAGTATAATTTTAAAAAAAGAAATATACATGAAACAAAATTATAAAACAGGTTGTCAATTTGGTTACACATTCAAACTAAGATCATCCACAATTATTGTGCTGCTTCTTCAGCAAAAACAAGCTCCTTGGTCCAAAAAGACAAAATTAAAGCTCCACTCAAAGGTAAAATGGTAGAGTACTAAGAGTATCTTACTAATCAAAGAAACAAAAAACTGGTTTTGTGATCACCTTAAACTAGAAAAAATAAAGCAATATAATAAAAATGGAGTAAGAAAAGTGTAACAAAGACAAAATACAAAATTATTAGAATTGAAAACAAAATATAGAGATAAAATATGACCCTTCCAAAATATTTTGAAGCAAAAAAAGAGACATAATCATAGATATGGAAAATATCAAAAATTATCTGGAAGAATTTTTAAAATCCCCAGGAAATAGCTGAACCTTTGTCAGATTTAAATTGTCTCAAGAAACTCATACCAGTTTAATAGATCTATAAATGTAGAATTGACCAAAGAAAAAGTAATTAAAAATGTACATTTAAATGTACCAGTCCAGGTAGCTCCATAGCCAACAATTTACTATATTTTCAGGAAGCTGCAATTTTACAATTACCAAAGTTGTTTTGGAGCTCTTCCCACATAAAATATAGAGGAAGAGTTTTCTAATTCATCTTCTTTTAATCCACCACTTCCAACATAAATACCATGTATAAAATTAAGATGATCAAATAAATCACACATAATCATATTTTAAAAACATAAATATAAACATAAGCCAATAATTCTAGAAATGTGCCAACACCCTATTCACTATAAATATAAAGTAAATATAAAAGAATGGATAGATGAATATAAAAATACAAAACAACATGTAAAAATTAGTAATCTATGTTTGAGGATTGTGGGCCTAAGATAATTAATTTCATCAATTAAAACATTGACCATGAAAGACCATACATAATAAAATTCTATTAATGTCACATAATACATTATTTTTATACATGTGTAATGGGTAATGGGATCACAGGCTTTTTTTCTTTTTCTTTTTCTTTTTCTTTTCCTTCCTTTCTTTGTTCCTTCCTTCCTTCCATTGTTCCTTCCTTCCTTCTTTCCTTCCTTCCTTCTTTCCTTCCTCCTCAGCATTTCACCTTACTCTTTTTCTCTTTTCGGAGAACATAAATTGTCTAGGTTTTAATGAAAATTATAAAAACTACTTTTTTAGCATCAGAGAGAGTAAGAGGGACCTACTTGCAGGTGAACTCACCAGTTGAGAGGCCATTTTTTTCTTTTTTGTTTTTTAATTATACTTTAAGTTCTGGGGTACATGTGCAGAACATGCAGGTTTGTTACATAGGTATACATATGCCATGGTGGTTGGCTGCATCCATCCCCATGTCATCTACATTAGATAGTTCTCCTAATACTATTTCTGCCCCCTCACCCCTGCTATCCCTCCCCTAGTCCCCCAACCCCTGGCAGGTCCTGGTGTGTGATGTTCCCCTCCCTGTGTCCATGTGTTCTCATTGTTCCGCACTCACTTATGAGTGAGAATATGTGGTTTTTAGTTTCCTGCTTTTGTGTTAGTTTGCTGAGAATGATGGTTTCCAGCTTAATCCATGTCCATGTAAAGGACATGAACTCATTGTTTTTGTGGCTGCATAGTATTCCATGGTATAGATATGCCACATTTTCTTTATCCAGTCTATCATTGATGGGCAATTGGGTTGGTTGCAAGTCTTTGCTACTGTGAACAGTGCCACTATAAACATATGTGTGCATGTGTCTTTATAATAGAATGATTTATAATCATTTGGGTTTTACCCAGTAATGGGATTGCTGGGTCAAATAGTATTTCTATTTCTAGATCCTTGAGGAATGCCACAGTCTTCCACAATGGTTGAACTAACTTACACTCCCACCAACAGTGTAAAATTGTTCGTATTTCTCCACATCCTCTCCAGCATCTGTTGTCTCCTGATTCTTTAATGATCACCATTCTAACTGGCGTGAATTGGTATCTCAATGTGGTTTTGGATTTGCATTCCTCTAATGAGCAGTGTTGATGAGTTTTTTCTCATGGTGGTTGCCTGCATAAATGTCTTCTTTTGAGAAGTGTCTGTTTATATCCTTCATCCACTTTTTGAAGGGGTTATTTATTTCTTTCTTGTAAATTTGTTTAAGTCATTGCAGGTTCTGGATATTAGCCCTTTGGCAGGTGGACAGATTGAAAATTTTTTTCCCATTATGTTGGTAGCCTGTTCACTCTAATGATAGATTATTTTGCTGTGCAGAAGTTCTTTAGTTTGATTAGATCCCATTTGTCTATTTTGGCTTTTGATCTCATTACTTTTAGTGTTTTAGTCAGGAAGTCCTTGCCTATACCAATGTTCTGAGTGGCATTGCCTAGGTTTTCTTCTAGGGTTTTTATGGTGTTAGTTCTTACATTTAAATCTTTAAATTATCTTGAGTTAAATTTTGTATAAGGTGTAAAGAAGGGATCCAGTTTCAGCTTTCTGCATATGGCTAGCCAGTTTTCCCAACACCATTTATTAAATAAGGAATCATTTCCCCATTGCTTGTTTTTGTCAAGTTTGTCAAAAATCAAATGGTTGTAGATGAGTGGCATTATTTCCAAGGCCTCTGCTCTGTTCCATCGATCTCTATCTCTGTTTTGGCACTAGTACCATGCTCTTTTGATTACTGTAGCCTTGTAATATAGTTTGAAGCCAGGTAGCATGATGCCTCCAGCTTTGTTCTTTTTGCTAAGGATTGTTTTGGCTATACAGACTATTGGTTCCATATAAAATTTAAGGTAGTTTTTTCCCCAGTTTTGTGAAAAAGGTCAATGGTAGCTTGATGGGGATAGCAATGAACCTATAAATTACTTTGGGCAGTATGCCCATTTTCACCATATTGATTCTTTCTAACCATAAGGATGGAATATTTGTCCATTTATTTGTGTCCTCTTACATCCTTGAGCAGTGGTTTGTAGTTGTCCTTGAAGAGGTCCTTCACATCACTTGTTAATTGTATTCCTAGATATTTTATTCTCTGTGTAGCAGTTGTGAATGGGAATTCACTCATGATTTGGCTCTCTGTTTGTCTGTTATTGGTGTACAGGAATGCTTGTGATTTTCGCAAATTGATTTTGTATCCTGAGACTTTGCTGAATTTGCTTATCAGCGTCAGGAGATTTGGGGCTGAGACGATGCAGTCTTCTATATCTATGATCATGTCCTCAGCAAATAGAGACAATTGGACTTCCTCTTTTTCTAATTGAATACTCTATTTCTTTTTTTGCCTGATTGCCCTGGCCAGACCTTCCAATACTATGTTGAATAGAAGTGGTGAGAGAGGGCATCCTTGTCTTGTGTCAGTTTTCAAAGGCAATACTTATGGTTTTTGCCCATTCAATATGATATTGTTTGTGGGTCTGTCATAAATAGCTCTTATTATTTTGAGATACGTTCCATCAATACCTGGTTTTTTGAGAGTTTTTACCATAATGGGCTGTTGAATTTTGTCAAAGGTCTTCTCGGCCAGTATTAAGATAATCATGTGGTTTTTGGTTTTGGTTCTTTTTATGATATGGATTATGTTTATTGGTTTGTGTATGTTGAACCAGCCTTGCATCCCAGGGATGAGTCCGACTTGATCGTGATGGATAAGCTTTTTGATGTGCTGTTGGATTCAGTTTGCCAGCATTTTATTGAGGATTTTTGCAGCAATGATCTCCATGGATATTGGCCTGAAATTTTCTTTTCTTAGTTGTCTCTGCCAGGTTTTGGTATCAGAATGATGTTGTTCTCACAAAATGAGTTAGAGAGAATTCCATCTTTTTGTATTGTTGGGAAAGGCTTCAGAAGGAATGGTAACAGCTACTCTTTTTACCTTTGGTAGAATCCGCTGTGAAACTGTCTGGTCCTGGACTTTTTTTTGGTTGACAGGCTATTAATTGCTGCCTGAATTTCAGACCTCGTTATTGCTCTATTCAGGGATTCAACTTCTTCCTAGTTTAGGAGGGTGTAAGCATCCAGGAATCTATCCATGTCTTAGGTTTTCTGGTTTATTTGCGTAGAGGTGTTTATAGTATTTTCTGATGGTAGTTTGTATTTCTTTGAGATTAGTGTTGATATTGCCTTTATCATTTTTTATTGTATCTATTTGATTCTTCTCTCTTTTTTCTTTATTAGTCTGGCTAGCAGTCCATATATTTTGTTGATCTTTTCAAATAAGCAGCTCCTGGATTCGTTGATTTTTTGAATGGTTTTTCGTGTCTCTATCTCCTTCAATTCTGCTATGACTTTAGTTATTTCTTGTCTTCTGCTAGGCTTGAATTTGTTTGTTCTTGCTCCTCTAGTTCTTTTAATCATGACATTAGGGTGCTAGCTTTAGATGATTCTGCCTTTCTCTTTTGGGCATCTAGTGCTATAAGTTTATTTCTCTCTACTCACTGCTTTAAATATGTCTCAGATTCTGGTACATTGTGTCTTCATTCTCATTGGTTTCAAAGAACGTCTTTACTTCTGACTTCATTTCATTATTTATCCAGTAGTCATTCAGAAGCATGTTGTTCAGGTTCCATGTAGTTGTGTGAGTTTAGGGGCTTTCTTAATCCTGAGCTCTAATCTGATTGCACTGTGGTCTGAGAGACTGTTTGTTATGTTTTCCCTTCTTTTGCATTTATCGAGGATTGTTTTACTTCCAATTATGTGGTCAAATTTAGAATAAGTGCAGTGTGGTGCTGAGAAGAATGTATATTCTGTGGATTTGGGGTGGAGAGTTCTGTAGATGTCTATTAGGTCTGCATGGTCCAGATCTGAGTTCAAGTCCTGGGTATCCTTGTTAATTTTCTGTCTCATTGATCTGTCTTATATTGACAGCAGAGTGTTAAAAGTCTCCCACTATTGTGTGGGAGTCTAAGTCCCTTTGAAGGTCCTTAAGAACTTGCTTTATGTATTTGGGTGCTCCTGTATTGGATGACTATATATTTAGGATAGTTAACTCTTCTTGTTGCAGTGATCCCTTTACCATTATGTAATACCCTTGTCTTTTTTGATCTTTGTTGGTTTAAAGTCTTTTTTATCAGAGGCTGGGATTGCAACCACTTCTTTTTTATTTTCACTTTCCATTTATTTGATAAATCTTCATCTATCCCTTTATTTTGATCCTCTGTGTGTGTTTTCACATGAGATGTGTCTCATGAATACGGCATGGGTCTTGACCCTTTATCCAATTTGCCAGTCTGAGTCTTTTAATTAGGGCATTTAGCCTATTTTAATTAATTCAATTGTGCACATGACAAGAGAGTGCAATGATATGTACAATATGATAAACATTTATCTTATCTTCCACAACATCTAAAACCTAACATTTATTATTATCTGCAACATATAGAGAAGGAAAGTTACACTAAAA
This sequence comes from Sapajus apella, assembly GCF_009761245.1. NCBI lineage: Eukaryota > Metazoa > Chordata > Mammalia > Primates > Cebidae > Sapajus > Sapajus apella. The sequence continues at coordinate 16,397,315 of NW_022436951.1, forward strand.
AAGGTTAAATTATATAGCCCGTGTCTCTGTAGTAGTAAATGGCAGTGCTAGGACCAAAACATAATAGTCAGAATCCAAATAAAAGTCAGTCCTTCATTACTCTGTGCCTTGCCTTCTCATATGAATATGATCACTGAATTAATGTTCTTGCTTCTGTGAAAGGTTTTATGTTGTTGCAGCTGTGGTAGCTGTTTTTTTTATAGTAGAATATCCTTTATACACCTCAAGTTCTTCAATAGCTAACTTTGATTGCATGGCATATATTAGACATTTCAGAATTTAATATTAGCAATAGTCACAAAACTAAATATTTTTATGTTATAGAACAGAAAATAAAGGGACATAAATTTACAGTAGGTCCCAAATTTGCAGAGCTAATAAATAGTAGACATGGAAAAGACAACCATGCAATTGAACTCTGGGGTCAATTCTCTAACCTGCTGCATTTCTTCATTGCCAAGCCAGTGATAACTAAAAGTTCTTGGATGAATCCAAGTTTATGAAAGATGATAAAAAGTTTTGACATTCATCCACGCATTTAATAACTACTCTATAGGTACAATACAGCATGCACTGTTCTGGACATTGAACATTAACCATCAGTAAAAGAGTGGTACAAGAAATTATATGCATTATATTTTACCCACTGGACAGGCTTGAGCCTAAGTATGTAAAGCAGCTAACAGCCAGGACCACTGATGATAGAATCAAAACAATTGTTTCTAGGGAAATTGGTCAGACAGCAGAAAACTAAAAGATAATACATTTTGGACTGTGTTTGCTGAACTCAAAGAACTGAATTTTAGCAATCCACCAGACTGTACCCCACTGTAACCAGTCAGTTCTCAAGTGATAACCTAAGGATTTGATTGAAAGGGATTACCTTTCCTGGTGAAAATGTGTGCTATTGCCTCTATAAGTCACAGGAACTCTTCTCCTTCATATAAACCTATATACCAGCAAATCCCCAAATACCCTAGACTGGCTGTCTTTCACTTACATTTTGTAGCTGAGAATCCACTAAGTTTCAACATTTTATTTATTTATTTATTTGTTAGTGTATCAGAAATATAAGAAACCTACTTCCAGTTTAAGAGACAGAGCTTACCAAACCCCCCAGCTTCCACTAATCCCCATGATAGAACAGAAAGGCAAAGTCAAAAGGATGGTATAAATTTTAAAATATAATCAAAGCCCTATAAAGAATTCTGACACACAGACTTCTTATTTTGTGAAGTAACACTTCCTATATTTTCTGTAAGCTGTGTTTCAGTAAAAGAAACTTTCAGAAAGAAAGCAAAATGTAATGTAAGTAAAAGTCAAAACTATCCTCTATATCTGAACTAAATTCCCTTGCTTTTCTATTCAACTTGCTTTTTTAAATCATACCTATCCGGCAGCTGGTCACAAGCCTTTTTATTTATCTTCTTCATACCTTTCATTTTGGGTGTTTTATAAAAAATAATGCTTTTATAGGTAGCCTGTCTTCTTTCTTCTTTAGCTTTTTTATGCTGGATTTTAGAGTTTCATTTATCCTCTCTCCCAATCATGCTGAACCACAAAAAAACTTTTTGCTTACTTTCTGTAGGATATATTAAATGTACCAATATTTTTTTTTCATTTAACTCAGCTTCAAGTTTCCCATTTTATCTTATTTAAAAATTTTACCCTCTTTTCTTCAGATTTAAAAACACAAAGAAAAATTAAAAACAAAAATTTCAACAAAATATTAGAAACAAAATATTTTTGTGTTACAGAATTTTAGATTTTAGCTTTTCTTTCCTCACATAACAAAACAGTCACCTGGTAACTACACACAGAGTGAAGTTTTGAGTAAGAGTTGGGTTTATGCGTGGCAGATTCATGTACCTTCCACATTTCTCACATGTAATCAATCAACATAGCTTGTGAATATCAACTCCACTGTCACTATTTATTTGCCAGGGAAAGGTCATCTAAAAACACATTTAGATTTTTTCTGTTCTCTAGGCTATTCATAAAAACAAAAACACAACAAAGAAACTCTATATTCTACCAGTGTTCACCTATCTTACATGGATATTTGCCTTATTAAAATTCTGTTTCCCATTTAAAATCTACAATAACTTTTGATAGTTTATTCAATAAAGTGCAAACTTGTTAGCACTTCATTCTAAGATTTTTATTGACTGTCTTTTTTCTTGAGGATAGTAACTATATTTTATTCTTCATATTTATAGCATTTCTATACATGACTAGAATGTGACATATTCCCACAAGTTTTTAAAACTCATGTAAACATAAATTACTATTGTTTTATCATGAAGTTTCACATGTTAAAACAATTGCAGAAATTTTGTTCTATAAATTCTTCCTCAACATTTCAAATGATGGACACGATACTTTTATATTAATTCATTAACTGTCAAAAATAATATAGCCTACATTAAAGAGCAATTTTAAAGTTTCACCTTTTATTCTGAGACCTAATATGCTGATTAAATACATAATTCATAAGGTTGACACTACTTCTATGAGTAAAGAAAACAAAAATAATATGTGTTTACATGTCTCTTTTAATATAATCCAGCAGTCTGTTGGTACATCTACTTATTGGTTATGAGTTCAATTTTGTACCCTAATAAATATATGTTGAAATCCTAACCACAACTAGCTCAGAATGTGATCTCATTTGGAATGAAAAACTTTACAGTGGTAATCAAGCTAAAATGAGGTTATTAGAGTACACCCTAATCCAATTGACTGGTATCATTATAAATAAGGAGAAATATGAAGACAGAGTCAGATTCACAGAGGGGCAAGACTACATGAGAGACACAGAGATAATATCAGGCAAAGGCAAAGGATTTGAGCAATGCAACTGCCATCCAAGAAATGTCAGGGATTTCTGGCAAGCCACCAGAAGCTAGAAGAGCAACATGGTACAGACTCTCCCTCACAGCCCACAGGAACTGACCATGCCAACCTTCTGATTTCAGACCTCCACCTCTAGAACTGTGAGAAAATTACTTTCTGTTATTCTAAGCAATCAGTTTGTGCTTCTTTCTTATGTCAGCCTTAGGGAGTTAATAATTTCTATTTATCTACCTATCAACTGTCATTTATCTATCTGAGTTGTATTCCTGAATCACAAATACATCAGGCCTGTTTTGGTCAATAGGTAGTGAGATCACAAAAGTTGCTTGTTGCTTGATATGGTTTGGTTGTGTCCCCACCCAAATCTCATCTGGAAATGTAGTTCCCGTTATCCCCAAGTGCCCTGGGAGGGACCTTGTGAGAGCTAACTGAATCATGGGGACATTACCCCCATGATCTTCTCATGATAGTGAGTTCTCAAGAGAGCTGATGATTTTACAAAGGGCTTTCCCAACTTTCGTTCAACATTTCTTGCTGCCACTGTGTGTAGAAACACATTTGCTTCCCCATAGCCCTCCCTAGCCATTCTGAACTGTAAATCAGTTAAATCTCTTTCATTTATAAATTACCCAGTCTCAGGTATGTTTTTATTAGCAACATGAGAATGAACTAATATATTGCTACATATTGTTATACTTACTACATGTTATTTGTCTCATGGCCACTTACAATTTTAAACCAAATTTCCCATGTTCAGAGTGTGAAACAGCCCACAAAATTGGGTACATATTTGGGTTTCAGGTTGTATAGCTCTTGTTTGACCTGTTGTTATCTAAAAGAGTGTACTCTTAGATTATAGGGGTGTTGCTGGTTTTCAACATTAGTCCCAAGCTGTTTCAGGACCAGACTTCTGACTTTTGTGGGAGCCCTGAGATATCAAATGATACTCTCCCTTACTTCAAGGTAATTCTATTTTGAGGAATTATAAATTCTTTTTTTTTTTTTTTGGACCCTGAGTTTTGATAATAGACATGTGGTTCATAGTAACACTTCCTAATCAAGATCTCATGAGGTACACAGATTGGAGATCTCAACCCCTATTTTCACACAAATCTAACATATAAATTATTCCACCAGTATGCACTGATGATTTGCTTTGGATAATAAAGTACTTATAACATGATATGGATCAAACACACACAAAATCTCATTACCTTTATATTGCAGGATAATAAGTGCCTACTCAGATGGTATTTACTAAAATATCTATGTAGTAACTACAGCGTCTATTTAGGTGTCTGCACACACACATACATACATGCACACTTATACGGGTCCAAACATTTGATTTTGAAATGTTGATGTACCGTGTATAAAAAAATATTATCTAACTGGATGATATCTCTAGATGTAGACCATTAAATCAAATATTTTTTAAAACATCAGTCAGTACAGATGACATCTTCACAAATCAAGTCATTCATTCCCCAATAAATTCCTAGGCAACATTAATTTTGCTTACTGTGGCAACTCAGAAAATAATATAAATCTATGTTGATAGTATCAATTGAACGGAGAGAGAAATGTTACTCTTGGAATATAAAAATAGGTGGCATAAATCGACCTTACTGAATATATTCGTCATCACTTGCTAAGATTGTTTTCATCTCTCTCATTGGTAGTGTAGACACTTAGCAGTAGTGTAAAATATTCACAAATCTTCCAAGTTGGAGAACAGAAAAATCACACCTAGGTTAAGAATGTCAACATTGTTAAAACGATTAATGTAGCCTAACAAATAATTGAAAATATATATTTTTAAAGTAGAGGTGCCGCTGGTTCAAATATTATCTGAACCACGTCCATGTAGTAAATAAGAAAGTAAAAATGTTTAGTTTGAGAAAACAAATACAGATTTCCCCCACTTATGATATTGAACATGTATTATTACAAAACAATTGTATTAGAATATTGAATAAAAATATAAAATGCAGAATTGTAGTGTTCTTAATTTCAATGATCATAATTCAATTTTTTTCTAAAATTTATAGTTTTATGTCCACCTATTTCCTATTTCTTACTTGCAGTTTGTGTGATACAGAAAATTTACAAATATATTGGTCAACTATAAAGACTGACTGTCAAAGGAATTTATGTGTTTTGTGTGAACTTCTGAAATTTTTTAATATTTTCATTATTTAAATTAAAACCTTTCTTAGTGATATATTGCATTTCTAACATTATTTCATGTAAAATAATATAAAATAAAATGTAATTAAATAGGGAGGTCTGTGTATCAAAAGTGATTCCATATGACTTTTATATATTTAATATTTAAATCATGTCCAAATAGACATTGGACACAACTTTTATGTTTTTTTCTTTTAAAATCTGGATTATTATCATAGACAAGCTTTTTGTTTACTTTCTTTGCCACATATATGCTACTAAGATCTATTTTACAATTTTTGTAGCCATATGGTAAATTGAGCAGTGAATAAAACAATAAGGACGACAGATTTTCTGGAAAATACAAAGCTTCGATTTAATAATAGAAACCTGTCTTTTTCTGTTTTTAATTTTGGCAGTTGGACAGATGATCAAAGAGTATGCAGCCAAAAATTTAGAAAAAAAATTAAAGGATTACAGAGATGTCTAGGGATTTAAATAATGATTTCAGAATCTGTTATTTTTCTGCCTTTTTTGTTTGTGGCATTTGTCAACTTTCAATTACATCTTTTAATTAGAATTCTCACTGTAAAAAAAGTGTAAAAATTGTATTAGTTTTATTTATTTTTTGTTAATTATATTGATTTTCTTCAAGTGGCCCCACAAGTCATGTAACTCAAGTTCTGTAAACAAATGACATCTCTTTGTTTTGGACACTGTCAAAAAAGTGCTTTCATAGAGGCCTGTGTACATGCCAAATTTGATGCCCCATGACATTGTCTTCCACTACATGGCCAAACTTAGATTGCTGCCTTTCCTTCAATATCTGCCTCTAATTTTGCCTGCATTGCTTCTGCTTACTACGCTTGCTTGCATTTTCCTTACAATTATATCATCCATGGGGAAGTTTTCTCAAATAAGAATGCTAAGGAGCTTCTTTATGTACAATAGAGTCCACAGTCTTTGTCAAAAGCCTTGCCGTGGCAAGCAGTATGTTTTTTATTAACCAGTTTCTAAATACATCAAGAATCATTATTGCAGGGCATATAAATTCTGCCATCACCAATCAAGAGGGTCAACGTATTAGTTTAATACGTGCAACATCTTAAGGTTAATTAGATCCCATTTGTCTATTTTGGCTATTGTTGCCATTGCTTTTGGTGTTTTAGTCATGAAGTCCTTGCACATGCCTACGTCCTGAATGGTATCGCCTAGGTTTTCTTCTATGGTTTTTATGGTGTTAGGTCTTACATTTAAATCTTTTTTTTTTTTTTTTTTTTTTTTGAGACGGAGTTTCGCTCTTGTTACCTAGGCTGGAGTGCAATGGCGCGATCTCGGCTCACTGCAACCTCTGCCTCCTGGGTTCAGGCAATTCTCCTGCCTCAGCCTCCTGAGTAGCTGGGATTACAGGCACACGCCACCATGCCCAACTGACTTTTTGTATTTTTAGTAGAGACAGGGTTTCACCATGTTGACCAGGATGGTCTCCACCTCTTGACCTCATGATCCACCCACCTCGGCCTCCCAAAGTGCTGGGATTACAGGCGTGAGCCACCGCGCCCGGCTAAATCTTTAATCCATCTGGAGTTAATTATTGTATAGGGTGTAAGGAAGGGTAAGGAAGGGATCCAGTTTCAGCTTTCCCCATATGGATAGCCAGTTTTCCCAACACTATTTATTAAACAGGGAATCCTTTCCCCATTGCTTGGTTTTGTCAGGTTTGTGAAAAATCAGACAGTTGTAGATGTCTGACATTATTTCTAAGACTTCTATTCCTTTCCATTGGTCTGTACATCTGTTTTGGTACCAGTAGTATGCTGTTTTGATTACTGTAGCCTTGTAGTATAGTTTGAAGTCAGTTAGTATGATGCCTCCAGCTTGGTTTTATGTTTTGCTTAGGATTGTCTTGGCTATGAAGGATAGTTTTTGGTTCCATATGAAATTTAAGGTGATTTTTCCAATTCTGTGAAGAAAGTCAATAGTAGCTTGATGGGGATAGCATTGAATCTATAAATTACTTTTGTCAGTATGGCCATTTTCATGATATTGATTCTTCCTAACCATGAAAGTTGAATGTTTTTCCATCTGTTTGCGTCTTGTCTTATTTCATTGAGCAGTAGTTTCTAGTTGTCCTTGAAGAGGTCCTTCAAATCCCTTGTTAGTTTTTTATTCTCTTTGTAACAATTATGAATGAGCGGTCACTCATGATTTGGTTCCCTGTTTATTATTGGTGTACAGGAATGCTTGTGTTTTTTGCCTGCTGATTTTGTATCCTGAGTCTTTGCTGAAGCTGCCAAACTTAAGAGCTTCTGCACAGCAAAAGAAACTATCATTAGAGTGAACCAGCAGCCAACTGAATGGGAAAACAATTTAGCAATCTACCCATCTGACAAAGGGATAACATGAAGAATCTACAAAAAACGTATACAAATTTACAAGAAAAAAACAACCCCATCAAAAAGCAGGCAAAGGGTATAAACAGAAGACATTCATGTGGCCAACAAACATGTGAAAAAAAGCTCATAATCACTGGTCATTAGAGAAATGCAAATCAAAACCACATTGAGATACCATCTCACACCAATTAGAATGGCAATAATTAAAAAATCAGGAGACAATAGATTCTGGAGAGGATGTGGAGAAATAGGAACGCTTTTATAGTGTTGGTGGGAGTGTAAATTAATTCAACCATTGTGGAAGACAGTGTGGTGATTTCTCAAGGATCTAGAAATAGAAATGCCATTTGACCCAGCAATCCCTTTACCGGGTATATACTCAAAGGTTTATAAATCATTCTATTTTAAAGACACATGCACATGTACGTTTATTGTGGGACTGTTCACAATAACAAAGACTTGGAAGCAACCCACAAACACATCAATGATAGACTGGATAAAGAAAATGTGGCACATATACGCCATGGAATACTATGCAGCCATAAAAATGGATGAGTTCATGTCCTTTGCAAGGACATGGATTAAGCCGGAAACCATCATTCTCAGCAAACTGACACAAGAACAGAAAACCAAACACCGCATGTTCTCACTTATAAGTGGGTGTTGAAAAATGAGAACACATGGATACAGGGAGTGGAGCATCACACACCAGGATCTGTGCGGGGGTGGGGAGCTGAGGGAGGGATAGCAGGGGACAGGTGTTAGGGGAGGAATAACATTAGGAGAAATACCTAATGTAGATGACAGGTTGATGGGTGCAGCAAACCACCATGGCATGTATATACCTATATAACAAACCTGCACGTCTGCACATGTACCCCAGAACTTAAAGTATATTTAATAATAACAATACCATATACAATGTCATAGGATATCTTTTTATATTGATCTATTTTATTTTCTTTATATTTCATCATTTCAAACTTTCATAATAATGATATGCTTAAGGAGTTTTGAAGAATGACCACATTAAATTTTGCATGATTTTGTATTTCTCTGAGAAATATTAAATAATTCAATATTCTAATGGGATTATATTTTGATGCTATTTTGTGTATGGAAAAATTTGCAGCACTTTTTGACTAATCTTTGTTGGTTTGCTTAGCTGACATCCTAACTCTACTGCCATTAGCTGACACTTCATAAGTCTCTGGTTTTAGCAGTTTTTGACCACTTCTGCAGTACAGAAGTATGTTTTTGACCACCTTGAGTTGATGTGATTGAGCTAGATCCTTTCCAAGTATAGAGTTAATATTATGACACCAAGGTATCTATATGAATAGACATACATGAATGGAAGTATTGTACTAACAACTCAAGTAAGTGAAAGAAATGTAAAAATTCCGGTGATTTTCTGTAAGCCACTAGTATTTTTTTCTTAATATTTTATCTTGCTCGTTCTTGTGAGGGATATAAGAATAAGATACACATGAAAAGCCACACTGTTAAAATGAGTGATTTTCATTTTTTACCTGACATCCTGAATAAAACCATGCATACACTTACCTGGAAAATAATAATCTCTTGCATATTGACCCAAGTTTTGTTTTTGTTTTTTTTTTGTTTTGTTTTGTTTTGTTGTTTTTTTTTTTTTTTTTGAGACGGAGTTTCGCTCTCGTTGCCCAGGCTGGAGTGCAATGGCGCGATCTCGGTTCACCGCAACCTCCGCCTCCTGGGTTCAGGCAATTCTCCTGCCTCAGCCCCCTGAGTAGCTGGGATTACAGGCATGTGCCACCATGCCCAGCTGATGTTTTTTTTGTATTTTTAGTAGAGATGGGGTTTCACCATGTTGACCAGGATGGTCTCGATCTCTTGACCTCGTGATCCACCCGCCTCGGCCTCCCAAAGTGCTGGGATTACAGGCGTGAGCCACCGCGCCCGGCGTCTTGACCCAAGTTTTGATGACTTCTTTCACTGCAACTACTTTTTGCCTTAAAATAGTATATGGCTTAGGTTAAACATTGATATGAAAGCAGGAATCTCTTGTCTTCCCTTTGTATATTTTAAGGTTTGGAGACACTACTTTCAGCACTCAAATTTGTAACTCCTGCAACACACACAGCTACTCAATTTGAACCAGATTGAATAGGTCATGATCATAATATTTCTGTTTTTCATTTTGTGATGGACCATCTACCCAGAAATATTTTGCAAAAACTTGATTCCTCAATGCTGATTTGTTCTACATGGTTACATATTGGGAGTGATTCAGCCTAATCTTAGAACTTGGATTAATGGAATTTAGCGATGGCAGAGAAAAGAAAAGGTGGTGGTGGTAGAAGATGAAACTTAACCATAGATGTGCTTTTAAGAGCTCCTGAAATGTGTGATGTTGAAGTGAAGAAAGTAACACAGAATGCCCAATGAAGTGTTCTGAATAGTTGAGTCTCTCTACCCTGGTCAGCCACCAATTCCCACTTAATTTATTGAGTAAACCCTACAGGCCTTCTCTTAACCCATCACAAGGAAAGAGAAAGCATCTTCTGCTGGCTAGCTTAAGCCAAAATGAAGAAACGATCTTCCAAAATTCTAGGATGATCACTTGGTGGTGATGGATATGATAAATCAATCTGATGAAATTTATTATATCTACAAACCTCTATCTTATATTTGTTCATGTCTTAAAATATTATTGAACTGTATTGTTAAAAATTCAAATATTCTGACTGGTCTCTGAGCTTTAAAAAATAAAACAAAGCAAAATATTGATCAAAATTCTCCAGGTTTTTTGGTTTGATCTGCTTGCAAATCACCATTCTCAGAGCAGTAGCAACACGGGTCATTTTAGAAGAGCACAGGTGATTGGCTTATATTATATCATATCATCTCTACCTTAGAAATAGCAGAAAATAAATCACAGAAGTCCTTGTGCATATCATTCCATATTATAAAACTAAATATTTGATTCTGATTATCTATATAAGAGTTCTCCAGAGAAACACAACCAGTTAGATACTGATATAGATGTATAGAAAAATCTTCATTGTGACATATAGCTTCAACAGACTATGAAAGCTAAGCCCCACAATCTGCTATTTGCAAGTAAGAATCCCAGGAAATCTCATCTAAAGCTGCAGGCCTAAGAACAAGGGGAGACAAAGGAGTTGTAAGTACTACTACAAGTCTGAAGGCTCAAGCACAGGGTGCTGGGCTGGGGGAAAGGTGTAAGTTCTGATCTGAGTCCCCTCAGACCAAGCACTTTTGATGCTTGGAGGCCCAAGCAACAGAAGTGCTTATGCTTGTGTCGGAGGGCATAAGATGGATGCCTCAGCTCCTCAAAGAGAGAAGTGAATTTGTCCTTCTTTTAAGTTGTTTGTTTTATACAGGCCCTCAGCTAGCTGGAGGATGTGATCACACTGGAGAGGGCGATTTTCTTTACTGAGTCTACTAACACAAAGGTAAATCTTGTTTGAAAATACCTTCAAAGAAACACCATAAAATAATGTTTCATCATCTATCTTGGCATCCTTTGTCCCATTCAAGCTGACAACCATCATATTCTCTGTAGGTCCTGTCATTGCTAATGCTTCTTATGGGGTCAGTTAAGTATTTTAAGTTCACCCTCCTCAGTAGTAATGTCGGGTCAAATTTATTTTGAACCAAAAACTTGTAAAAGCTTACTCTTAGGTACTGGTGGCTTGAAATGTCCTTTTAGTTGAATGATTATATATATATATATATAATATATATATATATATATAATATATATATATATATACATATGCATATGTGACAAATATATATAACAGATAACATGTAATAGATGAAAACTTATGAATAAATATGCATGCTATAAATTTCATTCAATTGCATTACTCATAAATATCTGACATTTAGTCTAATAACAATAGATAAGCGAAGAATTAAATGTTATTATTACAACTATAATTTTCTGTGAAATTTGTAAAAAGAAATTCTAAAGTAATAAACCAACTGTGTGTTGAAAACATAACAAGTAGAGAGGATCATCTTAGCATAGTTTGTCAAGAAAGACCTCTCTGACGAGAGAACACCTGTAACTCTAACAAGAGATGAAAAACATATTTAACATAATTTTTAAGTTCATTTCTTGCTTGCATTTTTGGCATATTCTTAGAAATCAAAACTATGCATGTGTTCATATGAATCAAGTCCATTTTAAAATTTCTATTTCTGAAGCCTATACAAGGTTTGCATTCCACAGTACACTTTTCAAATTAATACTTTCAATATGATTAAATTCCACATGAACTATTTCCAAGAAAAGTGAGTGGTTTCTTTTCAGTTAAACTGCTTTGACAGAGATAATTACTTAGGCAGGAGAAGCTTGAATCAGAAATAATTGTTATTTCACATAAGTTAAAGAAATTCCATGGCTCTCATTGAAGGGAACAAGTAGATCAACATACGTAAATGAAAACTCCAATGCCATAAAATACTTTAGCTGACAAATAAACCTGTTTCAATTGTTTTTCCCAAGGTTTGTTACAAATTTTTAAATAAAGAAAGCATTAATAAATATCGTTCTAAATTAATATATTTTTGGCCACCGATTTCACACTCTATGTGCGTTTATGTTCAATATATGAACTTCAGAAATATAAAATAACTGGAAAAGTTAAAGAATAATATTCAGCCCTACTGTAGTCACAACTGGATCTTTTTAAGTATTGTGTCTAAGTTTTAATTATACAATTAAAACAGTGAAAAAAATAGAGATGGTAACATTTAATGTTATGAAATGCTGTATTCATTTAGTAGCAATGTATGTAATTATAAACATTCCTTTCTTAACCCTCTAATTTGTTCTAAAGATGTTCTTTTTAAGATAAATCAGTGTTGGAAATCCAATGGATTTTTCAATATCAGTTAAATGGTATCTTTTTATGCAAATGCTTTGGAGATGGATAATAGCGATTATTGCACAGCAGTGTGAATGTATTTGACTGACACCTTATTTAACATATACTGTTTAATCATTAAAATAGATTTGTAGCCAGCAGCACTAGGACTCAGGTCTTTAGAAAGCATATGCAATGCGTATATTTTCTCTGTTAGGCAGATCACAGCTTTCTTTTGCTTAGGAACATTAGACAGCACTCCAGAGCTACGGTTGGTGTCCATTTAAAACAGTGAAATTACCAACAATGATGTCAACCAAAGAAAGCAAAAACCGGGCACTAACTAGATCACAGAAAAAACAAATGTTTGCACTATATCTGAAACAAAAAGACAGAGAATTGTCCTGTTCAACCTCAGCTGGGAATGCACATGTTCATGGGGTGACAAATTTCTCACTCAACCTCTGCTGAAAACTCATGTGCACGGGGTTACTAAAATTTTTTACTGCTTGCAAATTTCTAAAAATGAATGACCTGAAAGGCATCCCAGGCATGGATTTGTGGCTACAAATAAACTTTGGGGAGTAAGCAAATTTGCAAATACAAATCTGCAAATAAGGTGGGATGAACTATATACAAATATGGACATAAAATATTTACTGTTTTATATATATGTATAACATTTGCATCACATGACTGAGATAATTTGACAGTCAATAATTAACATGCAATACCACAACACATTTTGGAGAAATGAGGACAAAGGACAAAGTTATAGCTTCAATTTTTCTACTTTTCTTTGCTAGAATAAATGTGAATGACAAAAAGGATGGGGGAAAAAAAGATTATGCCAAGATTGCCAAGACTCCAGCTATTTAGTAGTCAATAAGTATTCTTTGCATTATGATTCTTTATTTGTAATTGCAACACTTTTTTCCTCAAGTTTTATTACAAACAGTAGCCTTATTAATATTTATGTTGGCTGTTGGAAATTTTAGAGTTAGGGGAGAGAAAGTCTTTTAGTTTAAACATGTATTTTATTTCCTAGGAGAAGTGCATTCACCACTTAGTGAAATAACAGAATTGATAACCTAGTGTCAAATACACTTAAAAAGGAGGAAAACTCAAATTAAATTAAGAATATATTCCCAGAGAATTCAATAGTTTTAGTAACAAAACTGCACAATTCAGCCTGATATATTTGCTAATAAAATTTATAAACATCATTGACTCTGATGAATCCACCAAATTCCAGTGTCTCGCTTCTTCATCTTTTCATAACACATTTAACTGAATGGTAGAAAAAGATATTTCTAATAAACAACACTTCAATAATTTCAAAACACTTGCCCCATATAAGCAATCTAATATACAACTTAATTATAAGTATTGTTTGAATGCTTCACGGCAAGAATCTTAATTATCCGAAAGCATGCAACTCTTAAAATAAATGTGGAAATATGAGATAATTATGGATATCCTTCCACATAAAATGTACAGATACTAGACCAAATAATTTGAGTAAGATTAATATTATTTTTGTAGCTAAGTCGTATAAATACACAAATAAGAGCGCTTTGAAAGATCTACATAACTAAATCAGCATTAAACTAATTACATATTAATATACTGAGTAGCAAATTAAATCAGATTAGGAGATAATGAGGGACTGTGTGAGAGGGACTTCCTGGGGTAGCTAGGGGCCTTTGCTTCCACTTTCCCACCTCTGGCTCTAATTAGGGTTTTGTCTCTAATTTTCCCTCCTCTGGCTCTCAGAGGTGGGGGCCCTGTGAAACAGAGGGGTTGTGAAACAGGGTTGTGAAACAGGAGCCAATCCAGTAAAGCATTCAAAGATCATTTCCACAGGAAGTTTGAAATAACCCTTCTCATTGGACGAGAATCTGAATGGGGAGGAAATAACACAGGCGTTATTTGCTCTAGCAGCCCCAGCCTGAGGTGGCACCTACTCCAGGTCCCTTTCCACTGGTGTGGTAGCTGTCTTTTCACTCTGCCTAATAAATGGCACTATCTCTCACTCTTTGGGTCCAGGGGTTCTATCTGAGCTATAACACTCACCGTGACACTGAGGACCCTTTCCCCAGTCTTTGGGGTTAGGAAGGCCAAGAGACTAAGTTCCAGCTGCAGCTACTCTGCTTCTGTGGTGGTCTAGTAGTTAGGACTCCTGGTTTTCACCCAGGCAGCCCAGGTTTGACTCCCAGTGTAGGAACCAGGGAATCCAGCTGCAGCTGCTCCAGTTACAATAACTTTGGTGGGAGTGTAAATTAGTTCAACCACTGTGGAAGACAGTGTGGTGATTCCTCAAGGACCTAGAAATAGAAATACCATTTGACCCAGCAATCCCATGACTGGGTACCTACCAAAAGGATTATAAATCGTTCTATTATAAAGACACATGGCATGTGTTTACCTATGCAACAATCCTTCAAGTTCTGCGTATGTACCCCAGAACTTAAAGTATGTATATATATATAAAGTATATATATGTAAATACATATTGCTGATTATATATATAAAGAATATATATATATTTATATTTAAATATATATATTTAAAAATATTTATATTTAAATATATATATTTAAAAATATATATATTTATATAAATATATATTTAAATATAAATATATATATATTCTTTATATATATAAAGAATCAGCAATATATATTTACTCTGAACTTCACATCAATTTTGGAGGAATAACTTTAATATCAGAGAAAGGGTATAGGCTTTATAATTAGATATTTATAGATATTAGAAGCAATGGGATAGAAAGAAGAAATAAAGTCCACAAAAAATCAGTGCAATGGTAGTCAAATCCTATGACTAGTAAAAACCAAATGCAGAACACAAAACTACAGCTTTGAGTGGTTTTCTGCATTTTTAACTCACATTCAAGCAAAAATGTCATAATACTTTTTGTTCACATAGAATTGCAAGATCAGGAGATCTACTTCCAGTTTTCTCATTTTCATGAAAAAAATATGATTAGATTTATACAGTAGAAAGAATGTTCGACATTTCACAGCACATCTTTTATTTGGAGCATTTTTTGGTAAGAAGCTGGTATATCAAACAGACAACGTATTTCTTGGGATGGTCACAGAAAAATCAACAAATTTCACACTTTGCCAAGAATTACTGAAAACAACTGCAAAAACGCAAATAATGTCAAATGGCTTTATATGTTTCTAATGAGCAAAATGATTAAAAATAAAATTTATCTAAATGTGGAATTTGACATTTCTGTTTCAAAAGGTCACATAAAACAACAACAATGTATCTGAATCTCAACTATTTAACTACAAACTGAATATTAACAGTGTTTTTTTCTTGATAAGAGTAGACAATCTTGAATATTTTATATAGTTATATTTTTGAAAAATGATGTGTATTTGTTGAATTTCATTTTGTTTCAGGATATTGGATTCTAAGTTTTTTTGACATTATGTACATAGTTCTATTCTTTAAAACATGGAAAAATGAATAAACAAAAATCCAAAATTTGAAAACATGAAATCACTCCTTAATATTATGTTTAGTTACAAATGCAAAATAAAATTAAGACTATGAGCACACATGAAATATTTATTCAATTCAGTAATAAATATTGAAATAATAAAATAATATATCTGGTTTAAATTCAGGAATAAAAAAGAAAGAAATACTAATACGTGTTGATACTTGTAGATGAACCTTGAAAATGTTACGCTAAGTTAGAAAAATCAGTGAGAACAACCCACATGTTGTATGAATTAATTTATATAAAATACCAGGAATAGGCCAATCTATAGATTTAGGGCTACAAGAATGGGGCTATAAGGATGAAGGGGGAAAGGGAAATTAATAACAATGGGTGTGGGATTTTTAAGAGCATTTAAAAATGTTCTAAACTTGTTTGCATTATTTACATACATCTGTGAATGTGCTAAAAACCATCGAATAGTATCTCAAAATGGGCAAATTGTTTGTATGAAAATTATATCTCAACAAAGCTGTTGTTTAAAAAAAGAAAACCTACGTTATGGAGTTTTTCATAAGCTGTCAAACACATGCTGGTCTAAATTTTCTAACAAAAATCACAATAATAGGTAATAAAATTATAAACTTCAGCATTATTTTCTTCTTACAGAAATCTACAAGTTTACATGTTAGTTGATAATGAATGGGATTTAATCAAACAGGGAATATCAAAGTCAAACACAGGAATCTCTTCTTAGAAAATTAAGCAATTATAAAATAGACTTATTAAGCAGGTCCCCAGGAGATATATAGGAACCTACTTACTCTGGATATCAAAGTTTTAAATATTATATATTTCCTTAGCAACTTTAAGGAACAAAATGCATGAATAAGAGCTGATTAGTAAAGAGCTGATATGTTGAAGTTAATTATTCATGTTATTATTAAATATACTTTTTTACATTAATTTCTTGTTTCAAAGTTTTAGAAAACTTTCATTAGCAACGTATCTCCCTCTTTTGTGATCATATGGAATCTCCAAAGATAGTTCTTGATTATGCACACTGCCTTAGAAGTCTCTAGAGAAAAGTAACCTACGTGTGTGTATGTGTGTGTGATTGAATCTTGAAGCCTATATATGTATGTAAATATATATTTATTATGAGAATTGTCTTACACAGTTATGGAGGTTGAGAGATCCCAGTCAGCCATCTGTGGGTTGAAGAACCAGGAAAGTTAATAGCAATGCAATCTGGGGCTGAAAGCATTAGAAGCCATGGTGGAGTGTTAATGGTTGACATTTTGTTCTAATTCCAAAAGCACAAAAACCAGGAGTGTGATCTCTGAGAACAGGAGATGATGGATGTCCCAGGTCAAAGAGACAGGACAAATTTCTCTTCCTCCACCTGGTGTTCTATTTGGGCCATCAATGGATTAGATGATGTCTGCCTACATTGGAAAGGACAATTGTCTTTACTCCATCTACTGATTCAAATGCTAATATAATCCAGAAATACCTCCACAGACACACTTAGAAATAATGTTTTGCCAGCTATCTGGCCACCTTTTAGGCAATCAAGTGGCCACATACTGAGGAATGAGACCCAGGCATCTAGGATCACCTCCCCTTTGACTTCCACACTGCATTTTATAAGAAGAAAAGGCTGGCCGAATGGTGCCTCCTTAATCACCTTCCTGTAAATAGCATGCATGGTGTGGAGGAAGCTCTACGAAGGCATTGTTTTTACTTAAACAAGATCAAAACCTCATCCCACTCCTCCATCAACCAAGAGCCATTTATATGTGATTTCTACAGCTAGCTGTAAAACCAAGACCCTTTCATATGTGATTTCTAAAATTGTAAACCCAAGACCCTTTCATATGTGAATTCTAAGGTTGTAAAACTAAAATTCTTTCATGTGTAATATCTAAAGTGTAAGCCTATATAAAAGCATAGCTTCTCTTTGTTAGGTGACCTTGGTCATTTAGATAAATTGTCACCTGGCTCCCAGCAATAATATTATTAATAATAATAATAATAAAACACTTCTTCCTTCCCAGTTCAGTGTTCAAGAGGTCTGTTTCTCACGACCACTCTTGCTTCAATACAATTAACCATCACACAGAAAACAACACACAAACAAAGACACACGCAGAGCACACTGGTCCCATTTTGCTTTGTATACAATTATTTACATAGGTGCAGCAAAAACTGATAACACATATGAACGTCATTGAAAATAACTTACTGAACAAACTGAGATGAGAGAGTTAACCTATGATGTGTAGAAATTTTTGCAAGGAATCTTGGCTGGATCTTAAAACGACTATTATTTGACTCTTCTGTCTCAAGGCTATGGAACCATACTCAAGAATCTCAGTTCAGAAGGTCCTACAGAAATACAAATAAGTTTGAGGAAATTAATATCCTCCTCTTGATGTTTCTCAAAAAATCGAAGGCCCAAGTTCCACTAGCAACAGTTCTTTACAATTTATGAGGCTGAATCTTTACAATTTGGATACTAGGTAATTTTTTCAGGAAGGGCTTTGTAAGCGATGAGTCATATAACATAAAACTCTTGTTCTTCAGGACTCAGCTTGTTCCCAGACCAAACTGAGGGTCAAGCTGATTATTCTTGAGGCCCAGTAACAAGATAAGATGAACTGGGAAAGAAGGGAGCTTTTATTTCTATAACTGGTTACAGGGAGAAGGCCTGGAAAATATCACCAGAACAACTCAAAATTACAAAGATTTCCAGAGCTTATATACTTCCAACCTATATGTCTATTTGTAAGTGGGCATTCAACTAAAGACATAAATGATTAACTTCTTTTAATCTGTAAGTAATGTCTGAGTCCTCAAGACCAGCCTCTGGAGCCTCAGTGAATTGACTTAATCTAAATGAGTCCAGGTGCTGGGATGATTTTTATCATGTCTCCTGTCAAATTATGGAGGCTTGAGGAGTTCCTTCAGACCCCAGTAAACTTTTTGTGGAGGCTTGGGGAACTTAATCAGATCCTCCGTCCCCCAGCAATAAAACTTGTTTAATCCTAAATGGGTTCTGTTAAAAATTCCTTTGTTATTTTATCATGCTTTAAGGCCCAGGAAAGGCCTAGGCAAAACTCTTGCTGGGCTTTTGTTACAATCCAGCCTTTGTATAAGGACGCTGGCATTTTCAGTTTTTAATATTTAACCACTCAATACTGAAACAGTTGTTATGCAGGCCTGCGTTAGTGAGACCTGGCCTGCTACAAACTCCTACGTGATAGAATGAGCTATATTCTCCATATGGCCTTCCAGTATTAACCTTGATTCCTTGTTCAAAATTGTTTGAACAACTATTTCCTGTTAAATAGGAAGAGAGATTCTTATTAAACATACTCAACTTCCCAAGAAAAGTACTGAAACCCCATAAAATAATTTTTCTTCTGATTACGAATACCAAGAAACCAGTAAAATGAAGATACTATTTAACAATCTCTATTTTAGCTTCAAAGTAAAGTCTACCAAGTTAAGGTTTAGATACAGCTAACATATCTAAAGTATTTTCATATCTAACCAAATGTTGTATAAATGGGTTAATAATGACCCCTGTTTACTTTTTCCCAGTTTTTAGAGACTGTTAGGTCAAAAGACCACCAGAACCACACTCAAATTTGAACGCCTTTAACTGTTTTACATATAGATTAAATAAGCACGTCTACTAGAATGGATAAGAGAACTCCGAGGCTGTAAAAGATTCCAAGTCACTGCTACCCTTCAGAGCTCTATAATTTTACTGCTGAGCAATATCACCTCTATATGTCAGCCTCCTCTCCAGTTCCGCTCTCCTTCAGGACTTCCTCTGCCCTCTGGTCTTTTTATTTTTTTTTAATTGCATTTTAGGTTTGCGGGTACATGTGAAGAACATGCAAGATTGTTGCATAGGTACACACATGGCAGTGTGATTTGCTGCCTTCCTCTCCATCACCTATACCTGCCATGTCTCCCCATGCTATCTCTCTCCAACTCCCCAACCCCTGCTGTCCCTCCCCTATTTCCCCTGGACAGACTCCAGTGTGTGATGCTCTCCTCCCTGTGTCCATTGTTCAACACCCGCCTATGGGTGAGAACATGTGGTGTTTTCTGTTCTTGTGTCACTTTGCTGAGAATGATGGTTTCCAGGTTCATCCATGACCCTACAAAGCACACGGACTCATCGTTTTTGATGGTTGCATAGTATTCCATGGTGAATATGTGCCACATGTTCCCTTTCCAGTCTATCATCAATGGATATTTGTGTTGGTTCCAGGTCTTTGCTATTGTAAACAGTGCTGCAATGAACATTCATGTGCATGTGTCCTTAGAGTATAATGCTTTAAAATCCTTTGGATATATACCCAGTAATGGGATTGCTGGGTTAAATGGAATTTCTATTTCTATGTCCTTGAGGAATCGCCACACTGTCTTCCACAGTGGTTGAACTAATTTACACTCCCACCAACAGTATAAAAGTGTTCCTATTTCTCCACACCCTCTCCAGCATCTGTTGTTTCCAGATTTTCTAATGATCGCCATTCTAACTGGCGTGAGATGGTATCTCAGTGTAGTTTTGATTTGCATTTCTCTAATGACCAGTGACGACGAGCATTTTTTCATGTTTGTTGGTCTCATGTATGTCTTCTTTTGTAAAGTATCTGTTCATATCCTTTGCCCACTTTTGAATGGGCTTGTTTGTTTTTTTTCTTGTAAATCCGTTTTAGTTCTTTGTAGATTGTGAATATCAGCCCTTTGTCAGATGGGTGGACTGCAAAAGTTTTTTTTTCCCATTCTGCTGGTTGCCGATTCACTCTAATGACTGTTTCTTTTGCTGTGCAGAAGCTGTGGAGTTTGATTAGGTCCCATTTGTCTATTTTGTTTTTTGTTACCAATGCTTTTGGTGTTTTGGTCATGAAGTCCTTGCCTACGCCTATGTCCTGAATCATTTTGCCTAGATTTTCTTCTAGGGTTTTTATGGTGTTAGGTCTTATGCTTAAGTCTTTAATCCATCTAGAGTTAATTTTAGTGTAAGGTGGCAGGAAGGGGTCCAGTTTCTGCTTTCTGCACATGGCTAGCCAGTTTTCCCAACACTGTTTATTAAACAGGGAATCCTTTCCCCATTGCTTGTTTTTGTCTGGTTTGTCAAAGATCGGATGGTTGTAGATGTGTTGTGTTTCCTCCGAGGCCTCTGTTCTGTTCCATTGGTCTATATCTCTGTTTTGTTGCCAGTACCATGCTGTTTTGATTACTGTAGCCTTGTAGTATAGTTTGAAGTCCAGCACTGTGATGCCTCCAACTTTGTTCTTTTTGCTTAGAATGGACTTGGCTATGCGGGCTCTCTTTTGGTTCCATATGAAGTTTAAGGTAGTTTTTTTCCAGTTCTGTGAAGAAGGTCATTGGTAACTTGATGGGGATAGCATTGAATCTGTAAATTACTTTGGGCAGTATGGCCATTTTCACGATATTGATTCTTCCTAACCACGAACATGGAATGTTTCTCTATCTGTTTGTGTCCTTTCTTATTTCATTGAGAAGTGGCTTGTAGTTCTCCTTCAAGAGGTACTTTACATTCTCTGTTAGTTGTATTCCTAGGTATTTTATTCTCTTTGTGAATGGCAGTTCATTCTTTATTTAGCTCTCTTTAAGTCGTTATTGATGTATAGGAATGCTTGTGATTTTTGCACATTGATTTTGTATCCTGAGACTTCGCTGAAGTTGCTTATCAGTTTCAGGAGATTTGGAGCTGAGACAATGGGGTCTTCAAGATATACAATCATGTCATCTGCAAATAGAGACAGTTTGACTTCCTCCTTTCCTATTTCAATAAGCTTTATTGCTTTTTCTTGCCTGATTGCTCTGGCTAGAACTTCCAGCACTATATTGAATAGGAGTGGTGAGAGAGGGCATCCTTGTCTAGTGCCAGATTTCAGTGGGAATATTTCCAATTTTTTCCCATTCAGTATGATACTGGCTGTTGGTTTGTCGTAAATAGCTTTTATTATTTTGAGATACATTCCATCAATACCTAGTTTATTGAGGGTTTTTAGCATAAAGCACTGTTGAATTTTGTCAAAGGCCTTCTCTGCATCATTTGAGATAAACGTGGTTTTTTTCTTTGTTTCTGTTTATGTGGTGAATTACGTTTATAGACTTGCGTATATTGAACCAGCCTTGCATCCCTGGGATGAAGCCTGCTTGATCATGGTGGATAAGCTTTTTGATGTGCTGTGGCAATCAGTTTGCCAGTATTTTATTGAAGATTTTTGCATCTATGTTCATTATGGATATTGGCCTGAAGTTTTCTTTTCTTGCTGAGTCTCTGCTGGGTTTTGGTATCAGGATGATGTTGGTCTCACAAAATGATTTGGGAAGGATTCCTTCTTTTAGGATTGCTTGAAATAGTTTCAGAAGGAATGGTACCAGCTTCTCTTTGTATGTCTGGTAGAATTCAGCTGTGAACCCATCTGGACCTGGGCTATTTTTTGGGTGGTAGGCTCTTAATTGCTGCCTCAACTTCAAACCTTGTTATTGGTCTACTCAGGGTTTCGACTTCTTCCTGGTTTAGTCTTACGAGGATGCCAGTGTCCAGGAATTTATCCATTTCTTCCAGTTTTACTAGTTTATGTGCATAGAGTTGTTTTTAATAATCTCTGATGCTGGTTTGAATTCCTGTGGAATCTGTGGTGATATCCCCTTTATCGTTTTTTATTGCATCTGTTTGATTATTCTCCCTTTTGCTTTTTATTAATCTGGCTAGTGGTCTTTCTATTTTGTTGATCTTCTCAAAAAACCAGCTCCTGAATTTATTGATTTTTTGAAGGGTGTTTTGTGTCTCTATCTCCTTCAGTTCTGCTCTGATCTTAGTTATTTCTTGTCTTCTGCTAGGTTTTCAGTTTTTTTGATCTTGCTTCTCTAGCTCTTTCAATTTTGATGATAGGGTGTTATTTTAGATCTCTCCTTGCTTCTCATGTGGGCATTTATTGCTATATATTTTCCTCTAGAGACTGCTTTAAATGTGTCCCAGAGATTCTGGTATGTTGTGTCTTTGTTCTCATTGGTTTCCAAGAACATCTTTATTTTTTTCTTCATTTCATTGTTTATCTAGCCAACATTCAAGAACCAGTTGTTCAGTTTCCATGAAGCTATGTGGTTTTGAGTTAGTCTCTGAATTCTGAGTTCTAACTTGATTGCACTGTGATCTAAGAGACTGTTTGTTATGATTTCTGTTCTTTTGCATTTGCTGAGGAGTGATTACTTCCAATTATTTGGTCAATTTTAGAGTAGGTGTGATGTAGTGCTGAGAAGAATGTATATTCTATGGATTTGGGGTGGAGAGCTCTGTAAATGTCTATTAGGTTTGCTTGGTTCAGGTCTGAGTTCAAGTCCTGGATATCCTTGTTAATTTTCTGTCTCCTTGATCTGTGTAATATTGACAATGGGGTGTTAAAGTCCCCCACTATTATTGTGTGGGAGTCTATGTCTCTTTTTAAGTCATTAAGAACTTGCCTTATGTATCTGGGTGCTCCTGTATTTGGTATGTTTATATTTAGGATCGTTTTCTCTTCTTGTTGCATTGGTCCTTTCACCATTATGTAATGTCCTTCTTTGTCTCTTTTGATCATTGTTGGTTTAAAGTCTATTTTATCAGAGATGAGAATTGCAACTCCTGCTTTTTTTTTGCTCTCCATTTGCTTGGTAAATCTTCCTCCATCCCTTTACTTTGAGCCTTTGTATATCCTTGCATGTGAGATGGGTTTCCTGGATACAGCACACTGATGGGTTTTGGCTTTTTATTCAATTTGCCAGTCTGTGTCTTTTGATTGAGGCATTTAGCCCATTTACATTTAGGGCTAATATTGTTATGTGTGAATTTGATCCTGCTAATTTGATGCTAACTGGCTGTTTTGCCCATTAGTTGTTGCAGTTTCTTCATTGTGTTGATGCTTTTTACTATTTGGAATGTTTTTGGAGTGGCTGGTACTGGTTGTTCCTTTCCATGTTTAGTGTCTCTTTCAGGAGCTCTTGTATAGCAGGCCTCGTGGTGATGAAATCTCTGAGTACTTGCTTGTTTGCAAAGGCTTATAATTTTCCTTCACTTATGAATCTTAGTTTGGCTGAATATAAAATTTTGGGTTGAAAGTTCTTTTCTCTAAGGATGTTGAATGTTGGCCCTCACTCTCTTCTGGCTTGTAGGGTTTCTGCTAAAAGATCCACTGTGAGTCTGATGGGCTTCCCTTTGTGGGTAACCTGACCTTTCTCCCTGACTGCCCTTAGCATTTTCTTCTTCATTTCAACCCTGGTGAATCTGGAAATTATGTGCCTTGGGGCTGCTCTTCTTAAGGAATATGTTTGTGGTGTTCTCTGTATTCCCTGGACTTGAATATTGGCCTGCCTTGCTAGATTGGGGATGTTTTTCTGAATAATATCCTGAAGAGTATTTTCCAGCTTGGATTCATTCTCTTCATCACATTCAGGTACACCTATTACACGTAGATTCAGTCTTTTCACATAGTCCCATATTTCTTGGACACTTTGTTCATTTCCTTTCACTCATTTTTCTCTAATCTTGCCTTCTCATTTTATTTCATTGAGTTGATCTTCTACCTCTGATATCCTTTCTTCTGCTTGGTCAATTCAGCTGTTGAAACTTGTGTATGCTTCGCTAAGTTTTTGTGTTGTGTTTTTCAGTTCCATCAATTCACTTATATTCCTAAGTTGTTTATTATCATTAACATTTCATCTAATCTTTTTTCAAGGTTCTTAGTTTCTTTGCATTGGGTTAGAACGTGTTCTTTTAGCTCACAATAGTTTCTAATCACCCACCTTCTGAAGACTGATTCTGTCAATTCATCATACTCATTCTCCATCCAGCCTTGTTCCCTTGCTGGTGAGGAGCTGTGATCCCTTGTAGGAGGAGAGACGTTCTGGTTTCAGGTGTTTTCATCCTTTTTGCCCTGGTTTCTTCCCATCTTTGTGGGTTTAACCACCTGTCATCTTTGTAGTTGTTGACTTTCAGATTGGGTTTCTGAGTGGATGTCCAGTTTGTTGACGATGAAGTGCTTTCTTTCTGTTTCTTAGTTGTCCTTCTAACAGCCTGGCACCTCTGCTGCAGGACTGCTGAGGTCCACTCCAGGCCCTGTTTGCCTGGGGATCACCTGAAGCGGCCTCTATGCCTTCACTGTGAGCTGCAATCCTGAGCTTCTCCTAATCAGCCATCTTGGACCCCTCCCCCTCTGGTCTTTTTGATTGATGGCCTCATGCCACTGTCTCTGGAAAGTCTCCTGCTATGACTGACACTTCTTCCTATGCAAACTTATCAACATGCCATTCTATAAAAGCTCATTGTGTTTTACTGGGAGGTTGTGATTTTTCGTTTTTTCTTGCTCGGTACCCAAATCCCCTAACTAACTGCATATATCATCAGAAAATAGAGCATTGAAAATAATTCCAATTATGTTTTGAAAATACATATATATCCCTCACTAATTGATTCAGTATTAATGTAATAAATAGTGTCTCACTCTATCTTACTATAGATCTCTTTTTACATGAGATCATTTCATCTGATTCTGAACTTAAATGAGTCCTAGGATGCTTAACTCAGCTTGGAAGTTTCTTCCCAAGAGCCTGTCCTTTAAAGTATCAGTATACCTGGTACATTCCCTGGTGTTAAGAGACCATTCTTATTTGTCAAAGACAGATATTTTGCCTGGAGCTTAGAGCAGAGCCTCAAGACAAACCTCCAAGGAAAGAGTAAACCACTCTTTGGATGATACAACTAAATTGTAGTGATTAATTTCTCACAGTAAGGAATAGTATCAAAATGGAAAAAAGTTTGTTTAAATACACACACAAAAAATAATTCTGATGAATTTCATCATTATTTTCTTAATAAATAAAAGAAAGCCATACATTATTCAAAACATACATCTGGAAAAACTGACAAACTTTAAAAAAAATTATTAAAAAAGCCTATCAAAAGGCTTTTTTTCCATTAATATTTCAACACATTCCACTTCTTTTTATATCAGGCTTTATAAATCAAGGCCAATAAAATTTGCTTTTGTCAAAAATTTTATAATTGGCCATTGATGATTAGCTTTAATCTGTCACTATTTTAACTATTTTGTTAAATATTATAGGGAAATATCATTTAACTGTAGGAGAAGACTTGCATTTTTTTTCTTGGAAAGCAAAATACATCCTTATACCTTGGATACACAGAACATCTAGCTGTTGTGATTTCTTCTAGCATGTTATCAATCAACCACACCAATTGTCACTTGTCCAATCTAGCTTAATTTTCTTTCCAAGAGAAACTAGGATGTATGTAACTGTATGACTATGTATAATGTACAATAACTGTAAAAATATATCATCAGGTTAGCAAAGGCCATTATGATTAATCGTTTGATCATTTAATTCTATACATAAGCCTTTTCCACTTGTTTAATGCAGCAAAATAGGGTGTACTCATTAACAGAACCAAAAATAATAGGACCTCTGGATATATGAAATTAAGAAGCAAAACCACAAGAATTAAAAATACGTTTGCTTATTAAAGATCCAGTGACATGGTTTGGCTCTGTGGCCACACTCAAATATGTCAAATTATAATTCCCAGTGTTAGGGAAGCAACATGGTAGGAAGAGATTAGATCATGGGGTGGATTTCCCCATTGTTATTTTCATAATAGTGAGGGAGTTCTCATGAGATCTGGTTGTTCTAAAGTGTGCAGTACTTCCTCCTTTGTTATCTTTCTCCTGTTGCCATGTGAAGGGGTGTTTGCTTCTCCCTTGCCCTTTCATCATGATTGCAAGTTTCCTGAGCCCTCTCCAGCCATGCTTTCTGTACAGCCTGCAGTATTTTGAGTCAATTAAACCTCTTTTCTTCATAAATT
This sequence comes from Sapajus apella, assembly GCF_009761245.1. NCBI lineage: Eukaryota > Metazoa > Chordata > Mammalia > Primates > Cebidae > Sapajus > Sapajus apella. The sequence goes on from NW_022436951.1 coordinate 16,424,015, forward strand.
ACCCAGTCACAGGTATTTCTTTATAGCAGTGTGAGAACAGACTAGTACAGAAAATTGCTATTAGAGAAGTGGGGCGCTGTTATGAAGATACATAGAAATGTGGAAATAACTTTGGAATGGTAATAACTTTGGTAACAAGCAAAGGTTAGAACAGTTTGGAGGAAGCAGAAGAAGGCAGGAAGATGAGGGAATATTTAGAACTTCCTAGAAACTTGTTGAATGGTTTTGACCAAGATGCTAATAATTATATGGACAGTAAAGCACAGGCTAAGGTGGTCCGAGATGGAAATAAGGAACTATTGTAACTGGAGCAAAGGCCACTCTTGCTATGCTTTAGCAAGGACACTGGTGGCCTTGTGCTCCTGCTCTAGAGATCTGTGGAACTTTGAACTTGAGAGACATGACTTAGAGTGTCTGGCAGAACAAATTTCTAAGCAGCAAAGCATTCAAGATATAGCCTCGCTGCTTCTGAAAGCCCTTGCTCATTAGCATAAACAAAGAAATGTCCTGCAACTAGAACTTATATTTAAAAGGGAAGCAGAGAATAAAAGTTTGAAAATTTTATAATCTGGCTATATAGTAAAAAAGAAAAACCCATTTTCTGGAGATGAATTCAAGTCTGCAGAAATTTGCATAAGTAAAGAAGGGCTTAATGTTAATAGCCAAGACAATGGGAAAAATGTCTTCATTTCAAAGACCTTTGTGGCAGCCCCTTCCATCATAAGCCAGGAGGCCTAGAAGGAAAAAACGGTTTACTAGGCCAGGCCCAGGGCCCTGCTGCTCTGTGCAGACTTGGGACATGGTGTGCTGTGTCCCTGCTGCTCCAGCTCCAGCCCTGGCTAAAAAGGGCTAAGGTACAGCTTGAGCCATTGCTTCAGATGGCAAAAGCCCCAAGCCTTGACAGCTTCCACATGGTGTTGGGACTATCAGTGCACAGAAGGCAAGAGTTGAGGTTTGGGAGTCTCTGCCTGGATTTCAGAAGATCTATGGAAATACCTGGTTGTCCAGGCAGAAGTCTGCTGCAGAGACAAAGCCTTCATGGAGAACCTATAGGAGGACAGTGTGGAGAAGAAATGAGGGGTTGGAGCCCCCACACAGAATTGGCACTGCCTAGTGGTGCTGTGAGAAGAAGGCCACCAATACCCAGGCCCCAGAATAGTAGATCCACTGACAGCCTTTACTGTGTGCCCGGAAAAGCCACAGGCACTCATCAACAACCTATGAAAGCCATCGTTTGGGCTCTACCCAAACAGAAAGCAGATTTGGAGACAGTCAGATGACTAGTATTTATGTAGCAGAATCTCATGCAGAAGAGAGATTCAAAGCTAGCTATAGAAATCAGTTGTTGGGTCTCCTTGAATATTTGGCTATAGATTCAACTGTACATGTGAGGAGAATAACTCCGTGATGACAGTGAAGGACGCACCAGTAAGCTGCCTACGCAAACTGAAAAGTATCTAAGATTAATTTCAATGAATTTAGAAGTTTATTTTGCCAACATTTAGGATCATGAACTGTGACACAGCCTGAGGAGGATCTGAGAACATGTGACCAAAATGGTTAGGTTGCAGCTTGATTTTATACATTTTAGAGAGACAACAGTTACAGGCAAAGACACATATCAATACATGTAAGTTATACATTGGTTCAGACCAGGAAGTTGGGTCATCTTGAACTGGGGTGGGGTGCCCAGGAGCTTCCATTTCATAGGTAGATTCAAAGATTTCCTGATTGGCAATTGATTGATGGGGTTAAGCTCTGTGTAGAGTTAAAATCAGCTCAAGGTAAGATAAAAGGGAGGGAATTGCGGAACACAAGGTTCTTGTCAAGAGGAAGCCTCCAGGTGGCAAGCTTCAGAGTCAATGTCTGTTTTAAAAGGTGTGAGATCTGTGGAAAAAAAGCTAGTAAGGAAAGAAAATTCTCTACAGAATGCAAATTTTTCACACAAGAGAAAGTTTTGCAGGACCATTTAAAAATATGTCAAAGAAGGCTGGGTGTGGTGGCTCATGCCTGTAATCCCTGCACCCTGGGAGGCTAAGGTGAGCATATCACAAGGTCAAGAAATCAAGCCCATCTTGGCCAACATGGTGAAACCCATCTCTACTAAAAATACAAAAATTAGGTTGGCGTGATGGAGTGCACCTGTAGTCCCAACTACTCAGGAGGCTGAGGCTGAATAATAGCTTGAACCCACGAGGCAGAGGATTCAATGAGTCAAGTTTGTGCCACTGCATTCCAGTCTGACAACGGAGTGAGACCCTGTCTCAAAAAAAAAAAAAAAAAAAAAAAAAAAAAAAAAAAAAAAAAAAAAACAAACGTAAAAGAAAAATGTATTGGGGTAAAATACTTGGATTTCCTTTTAGGGCATGTTATCCTCATGTGATGTTATACCAGAGTCAAGTTGGAATTGGTATCCTGGTGCCACAAAGAGTCTGTTCTGTTGGTCTTAGAATCTCTAATTTAATGTTAATATTTGTTAGTTGTGACTCAACTCTGCAGTGAGGAAAATAAAATAAAGCATGTTTGACCTCTCCTTCCCCATCAAGGCCTGAAAAATTTTTCATGTTTCTTTGTGTACCCCCGTGAAGAGTTGGGTCAATTCAAAAATTGTCAGGTTTATAATTTTAATTTTTTGTTATACTGATTACACAATTTTTGGAGTCCATAGATGATGGGAATAGTTGAAGAAAAAGATATGTAAATAATGGAATGAAAAAATATGCAATAATTTTAGTTGAAGACATCATCACTTAACTTGTAAACACAAAATAACTGCTAGTCTATGGACGGCATTACCTGAGTTCAGTTAATTGTCCAAAACCAATATGATAATAAAAGTAGCAAGTGTGAGAAAAAATAAGATAAAAAGACTACATTTAAGTGATTTTATTTCTTATTAAAAATGAAAGTATCTGACAATATAGAAAATTATATGTTTTCATGGGGACAAATATTTTTTGAAAATTGTCCATTTGACCTCAAATTAACTTTTAAATATAATAAAAATGCCACCATTTTTTTTTTCTCTTTCAGGACCTAATGGCAGCATTATAAAGTTTATCTGGAAGGGAAAATGTATACATCACATAATGGCACATCAAGTCATAAGACTGAATATGTGTAATGTGATATACAAAATGGCATCACTCTGTTTCAGAGCTCTAAAAGGGAGTTGGGAACCCATTCCAAAAAGGATTGCCTGTGTGTCCTACAAACTTGCAAAAGATCTAGGAATTTGCCTTGAACCATTGAACTGGGTCAAACTGCAATGACTACAACATACTGCAAACAGTGGAATTTTGCCAGTACTGCAACCACCACTGAACAGCAGCAATCAATGAATTATGAACTCATGAACTAAGCTAGACATCTCGTCCAATGGTAATCCTTTCAAAACCACTGTTTCTCTTAAAAAAACTCTTCTCCCCTCTCTCTCTTAAGAATAGTTAGGCTTCTGGTTGAATCACTGTCTCCCAAATTGCAATTCCAAATACCGCAATAAATGCCTTGTCTCATTGCAGTATGATCTTCTGACTCTTCTTGGTTGATAAATGCCACAAAGAAGAGCAGTGAGGATAGAGGCTTCAGTTAATCTGATAATAACTGTCGGCTAAAGTAAGGGGAGCTATCAAATGAACTTGGATGAAGAAGACAGTAATGTGGAAGACAACCAGAAGTGTGCAGTCACAAAAGCCAAATTCAGAATATTTCTAAAAATCATAAGAAAACATTTTTTTTATTTCCATTTAATTTAGATGAGACATGCATGGCTAACTTGACAATGAACATCATTTTCTGTGAATTAAATAAAATTCATGATGAAATATACGTAGCAGGAAAGAGACTGTTGTGAATAAATGGTAGGAGAACATATGAAAAAAAGTGACAAAAAAAAATTAAAGGCCTAGCACGGAGGCTCATGCCTGTAATCCCAGCACTTTGAGAGGCCAAGCAGGTGAATTGGAGTTTGAGAACAGCCTGGCTGCTATGGCGAAACCCCGTCTTCTGCTAGACATATAAAAATCAGCCAGGCAGAGCTGTGCCCCTGTAATCCCAGCCACTCTGGTGACCGAGGCAGGAAGATCATTTGAACCCAGGAGGCAGAGGTTGCAGTGAGTTGTGCCACTGCATTCCAGCCTGGGTGACAAAATAAGACTTGGTCTAAAAAGAAAGAAAAAAGCCATTGAAGTTTGCCTATATAAAAGTAGAAACAGGTATAGGGCCAATGGATATGGAAGCTGCTTTTTTTTTTTAAATTGTAAGTACATTAGTTTGCTGTAGAAGGTAGGCATTTTATTAGCTGGTGAGGATGATGATTCACTAAAGAAGAAGACATAGATGTTTGTGAATATAGAGACACCCTGGGTTGGGTGTAAAAGAAAAAGATAAAACTCAATTATTAAAAGTGAAGATACTAAATGAACTGATGTGTTATTGTAGTAGCCAACCACATTAGTCCAAAATCACTATAAAGGTTGACAAGAGAAGGGAGGAGGAATTAATCAGTCGAGAGGCAAACATTTAGTTAAAAGGCAGCTGCGGGGAGGAGAGGGATTGACTCAAATTCTTAAAATTGCCAATGAGTTCCAAAATAAACCATTATCTTTACTTTACTTCTCTGATTTCTTCTTCTACTCCATTTTCCTCATTCTATTTCTATCGCTTGAAACACTTTTCCCAAATATCGGCCCATCTTTGGTCTGTGCTCAAAGGTACTTTCTCTCTGAGTCTGGGTCACAAAATGAGACTTCATCTGAAAAAAAAAAAAAAAAGTCATGGAAGTTTGCCTATATAAAAGTAGAAACAGGTATACGTTCTATGGATTATAAAAGCTCCTTTTTCTATTGGGGGTACATTATTCTGATATAAAAGTTAAATATTTTATTATCTGGTGAGGATAATAGACTACACTACTTAAAATTTCAAACATGCATCTTCAACTACACATCCATCTTCCCTTGCCATATTTTACTTTTTTCTGTACAACAGCTATTTTCTAACAAATCCATTAATTTATTTTCATTGTTTAGTATCTTTCTCCACCCCTTTAGATTGTAAGCTTCGTGAGAAGATAACAGCGGTAGTGCATAATTAGATGGTCTGAGTTTCAAATAAAGGAAGAAGAGTAATTTAGAAGTGCCAATGAGAAATGATTAAGACAAGCAGTCTATCTTCTGCCAAGAAACATGTGAAAAATGATCATAAATCTCAGAGGGAAAGAATGAGGGCTTATTCCATGGCATAATGATTTTCTACTGGGGGAAGCAGGTAAAGGAAACATTCTGAGAAGATGAAAATACAGAGGGGCTTAGGGGTCACTCCCAAAAGCATTGTGAAACTTTTGTTAGAATGTAGAGCCTTGGGGAAATGGTTTGGATTAAGTGCTATAAACATTGGTATGCCGATGAGGGTTACAGAGAGATAGATGACCTCAAAGTATTAATTTTTGTTAAATTATAAAATAAATAGGTAGATGAAGAAGGACATCTTGAGTTTTGATGCTCTCATGAAGAAAGTCCAGCGGATGATTCAATATTTGCTTTTGAATGTTTAGTTCTGAGCGAAGTTAGTGACATTTGGAATAAATGTGCTTTCTTGTGAGATCAATTTAATGCTTAATATAGAAAGTTGTTTTTAAACAACTAGTAAAAGGAGAGCAATACTTCAGTAAATTGTCCTTTGTGGGACAATATCTTTAAACTAATTTCATAGTAAATTCATTATTTATTTACAATGTTTTATACTTACATGGATTGTTAATAGAATATGTTTTGTCATCTGTAAGATAAAACTATTTCTTAATTACCTTGAGGTTATATGTATTTTTTTCAAATTTATTTTACTAAATGGCATGGTCTCACAGACAAATAGAAATTATTGTCTCTCTCCTGAATGAAAGGATTTACCCTAAGTCAGAAATTAGTTCATGTAAAGGGAGAATAATATTTCTCTTTATTAGTGTAATTATATATACTCTAAGGCATTACTATTGTTTTTTTTTTAATTTTAGTTTTACTTTTTTGATACAGGGTCTCACTCTTTTGCTCAGGCCAGAGTGGAGTGGCATGACTATAGCCCACTGCAGCCTTCAATCCCTGGGCTCAAGAGATTCTCCTGCCTCAGCCTCCTGAGTAGCTAGGACTACAAGCACACACAAGCATGCACCATTGTGCCTGGATAATTTTTTTTTAAGTGTTCTGTACAGAAAAGGTCTTACTGTGCTGCCCAGCCTTGTCTTGGACTCCTGGCCTCAAGCAACCTTACTGCCTTGATCGTCCAAAGACTTGGGATTATAGACCTGAGCCACCAAACCTAGCATATTAATATTGATAGACTGAAAAAATATATAAATTGAACAAAATTGTGGCTACCTTTTTATCATTATCTTTCAAATTGTTGTCAATTTATAGGCCATTTTTAGAAGAGATCCCAGTTGGGTGGCTTTTATTGTAATCTCTTTATAAAATATAAACTTTGTGTAAGATTTAAATTTGTTACAGATTTTATTTGATTTTTAAACTAATTATCAGTCTTCAGCGATATATAATTTTGGATAGTTCATAATGCAATTTTTTGGTTAATTTGTGAATATGAGTAGAAAAATAAACTCTTTTGGATATATTTATTTTGAGAAAGTATATGTTATTTAAAGTCATATTTCTTAATATTAACTACACTCGGAAATAGGCTTGGTACTTAGAAATTGTACCCAATTCCTTAAAGAAAAAATAAGTTATTCATTTGGAAAATGTATAGAATCAATGATGTTATATGAAATACTAATAATGTATATTTGTTGTGTAAAAGGACACCTAATATGAATTATTTAAGATTATGATATAAATTTAATTTTTCTTATTGGTCAACTTATTTTATTTTATTATTATTTTTCATTTAGTTCTTTATTCTTTTATTTCTTCCTTTTTTTATTGTACTTTTAAGTAGCGGGGTACATGTGCAGATCTTTCAGGATTGTTGCATATGTAAACACATGCCATGGGGGTTTGCTGTCTCCGTCCCCCTGTCACATACATCAGGCATTTATCCCAAGGTTATTCCACCCTAACCTCCCCACCTCCACGTTGTCCCTCCTTCTAAACTTCAAACTATACTACAAGGCTACAGTAATCAAAACAGCATGGTACTGGTACCAAAACAGAGACATAGACCAATGGAGCAGAACAGAGGCCTCGGGAGTAATGCCAAACATCTACAACCATCTGATCTTTGATAAACCTGACAAAAACAAACTATAGGGAAAAGATTCCCTGTTTAACAAATGATGTTGGGAAAACTGGCTAGCCATGTGCAGAAAGCTGAAACTGAGCCCCTTCCTTGCACCTTACACTAAAATTAACCCCAGATGACTAAAGATTTAAACATAAGACCTAACACCATAAAAACCCTCGAAGAAAACCTAGGCAAAACCATTCAGGACATAGGCATAGGCAAGGACTTCATGACTAAAACACCAAAAACAATGGCAACAAAGGCCAGAATATACAAATGGGATCTAATTAAACATAAGAGCTTCTGCAAAGCAAAAGAAACAATCGTCAGAGTGAATTGACAACCAACAGAATGGGAAAAAATTTTTGCAATCTGCCTATCTGACAAAGGGCTAATATCCAGAATCTACAAAGAACTAAAGCAGATTTATAAGAAAAAAACAAGCCCATTCAAAGGTGGGCAAATGATATGAACAGACACTTTCAAAAGGAGACATTATGAGCCAACAAACATGAAAAAATGCTCATCGTCACTGATCATTAGAGAAATGCAAATCAAAACCACATTGAGATACCATCTCACATCAGTTAGAATGGTGATCATTAAAAAATCTGGAGACAACAGATGCTGGAGAGGATGTAGAGAAATAGGAACACTTACACTGTTGATGGGAGTGTAAACTACTTCAACTGCTGTGGAAGACAGTGTGGCAATTCCTCAAGGACCTAGAAATAGAAATTCCATTTGACCCAGCAATCCCATTACTGGGTATATATCCAAATGAGTATAAATTGTTCTATTATAAAGACACCTGCACACATATGTTCACTGTGGCACTGTTTACAATAGCGAAGACCTGGAACCAACCCAAATGCCCATTGATGATAGACTGGGCAAGGAAATTTGGCACATATACATGATGGAATACTATGCAGCCATAAAGAAGGATTAGTTCATGTCCTTTGTAGGGACATGGATGAATCTGGAAACCATCATTCTCAGCAAACATACACAAGAACAGAAAACCAAACACTGAATGTTCTCACTCATAGGTGGGTGCTGAACAATGAGAACACATGGGCACAGGGAGGGGAATGTCACACACTGGGGTCCGTTGATCAACTTATTTTAATTCTGAATGTTAAAACTGATAAACACCAACTCTGCCTTGGAGGAGTAATTCCAAAATTCAAGTCCTTGGATTCTAAAACCCTTGTTAAATTCATTCAGATAATTCATCTTGTCATTTATGGAGCTTGAACTTAAAATTTTCATGTATTTTCTCTCCCATTCAGGGTATTAGCCAATGACAATTTTATGCTTAGTGTTTTAATGTGTTCAATGATATTTTCTCCCTAGGTCTATGCACAGAGATAGAAACAGGCCTGAAGACAACATCGGTTCTATTTCACCAGCTTCACATATCCTGCTTCTCACTCATAGTCTCCTTTATTAAGGCAAAATTAAATTGCAGTGCTTCTTCCTATAAGATGATGCCTCACATAAGTTTACAGGCTATATAAAATATTTTACTGTTGGCCAGATGTGGTGGCTTGTGCCTGTAATCCCAGCACTTTGGGAGGCTGAGGTGGGCAGATCACTTGAAGTCAGGAGTTAGAGACCAGCCTGGTCAATATGGTGAAACCTGTCTCTACCAAAAATACAAAAAATTGCAGGACATAACAGCAGGCGCCTGTACTCCCAACTGCTCAGGAGGCTGAGGCTGGAGAATCACTTGAACCAGGGAGGTGGAGGTTGCAGTGAGCTGAGACTGTGCCATTGTGCTCCAGCCTGGAGGACAAGAGCAAGACTTCATATCAAAAAAAAAAAAAAAAAAAAAAAAATCTACTGTTGCCCAACATGGAAAGGAAAGTAGCATACAATTAGAAAATGTATGTATAAGCCCAAAGATGAAAAAAAAAAAAATTAAAGCCTATCCTGTCCTTGAGATGTGGTTTCTCTGCCTACTGGTAAAATATGGACCAATCATTGTGTTTGTCCAAGCAAAAATTCAGATGACCTACCTTTTTTAAAATGGGTTTGGATGTAAAAGATGTTGGAATGCCTAAAATTGTTCATACCAACATTTCGCTTCCTAGAGAGAGAGGGCTGGAGATATCTTACTAACTCAGGAGAACAGGAGTACATCTTAAAGTTCAAAGGTGGGTTGTAATTTTATTTTTTTATTTATTTCTTACTTAATCTCAATGGAAGACTATAGCTAGGGCTGACTTGGGTGTGCAGAATTTTTTAAAGCTGAACGATTAGCTCTATCTTAAACAGAATAGCTAACCAAACAACAAACCCAGAGTGCAAAGACTTCAATAAATACTTAAATCTTAATGCTCAGACATGGAGAAACACTTATAAATATCAAGTCTATCTAGGAAAACATGACTTTACCATATGAACTAAATAAGGCATCTAGGAACCAATTTTGGAGAGACAGAAATATATAACCTTTCAGACAGTAAACTCAAAAAAGCTGTTTTGAGAAAAATCAGTGAAATGCAAGATAACATAGAGAAGGAATTCAGGATTCTATCAGATAAATTGACTGAAGCTTGAAATAGTTAAAAAGAATCAAGCAGAAATACTGGAATTGAAAAATTGACATACTGAAGAATGTATCAGTCTCTTAATAGCAGAATGGATCAAACAGAAGAAAGACTTACTGAGCTTGCAGACATGATATTTGAAAATATACACACAGAGAAAACAAATGAAAGAATAAAAAACAATAAAGCACACCTAGAGAATCTAGAAAATAGCCTCAAAAGGGCAAATCTAAGAGTTATTGGCCTTAAAGGGAATGTGGGGAGATGGGGATAGAAAACTTTTTCAAAGGGATAATAACAGAAAGCTTATCAAGCTTAGGCAAAGATGTCAATATTTAAGTAAGTACGAAAAAGTAATTGAACATCAAGCAGATTTAACCCAAAGAGGACTATCTCAAGTCAATTAATAATCAAATTTTCAAAGGTCAAGGATAAAGAATGAATTCTAAATGAAGCTACAGAATATAAACAAATAACATACAATGGAGCGCCATTAAAACTGCCAGCAGACTTTTCAGTGGAAACATTGTATTCCTGAATCCAAGGGTTCCATCTAGGTCCTGCTGCTTACTACATGGAAAGCCAGTTGCTGAGATGACAGTGTTGCCAAGGAAGAATGCTTTAATTGGGTGCTGCAGCTGGGGAAATGGCTGCTCAGTCTCAAATCCATCACCCAGAATAAAACTAGGGGTTTATATAACAGGGAAGAAATGTAAAACTGTGTCAGAAAACCAGAGCTAGGCTGAGGCCAAAATGCAATTATGATGAATGAGAGGTGTAGCATTTGGTGAGTTTCAGTACTTTGATACTTTTTTGAGAGGGCTGAAGGTCCTTTCCTGAGAAAGGAATGCAGATAAAACAAATACAAGTTTCAAGCTTTAACAACAGAAGGGTCAATTTCTTGGTGTATCAAAAAGAACAGTCTATGGGGCTATTGGGTCAGCTTCAGCTACAGGCCAGGAAAGGGTGACATGACATATTTAAAGTGCTGAAGGAAGAAAGATTTTACCCTAGGGTAATATATTTGGTGAATATATCCTTCAAACATGAAGAATAATAAAGATTCCAGACCTTTCCTACAAGAAATGCTAATAGAAATTCTTCACTCTGAAAGAAAAGAATGTTTTAAGCAAGAAGAAAACATCTGAAGGTATAAAACTCACTGATAATATTAAGTACACACAAAAACATAGAATACTTTTACTCTGTAATTGTGGTATGTAAACTACTCATATCTTACATAGAAAGACTAAAAGATGAACCAATCAAAAATAATAACTACAACAAATTTTAAAGACATAGTCAGTACAAGATAATGATAGAAATAACAAAAAGTTAAAAAGTGAGGAGACAACATTAAACTGTAAAGTTCTTATTAGTTTTCTCTTTGCTTGTATGTTAGTTTATTTGTTTAAGGAAGTAAGGTTAAGCTTTTATCAGTGAAACATAAGGAATTATAAAATATTATTTTCAAGCCTCATGGTAACCTCAAATAAAAACAATGTGACAGAAACAGAAATAATAAAAAGTAATAAATTAAAAAACACCACCAGAGACAATCATCTTCAAAAGGAAAACAGAAAAGAAGGAAGAGATGGCTTAGAACACTGAGAAAACAGATAACAAAATGGTAAGAATAAGTTCTTACTTAACAATAATTATGTTGAATGCAAATAAACTAAACTCTCTAATCAAAAGACATAGAGTGACTGAATGAGAAAAGGTTCTCAACATCATGGATCATCAGATAATTAGAATTAAATACTAAGGAATCATCTTGCTCCAGTTAAAATGGCTTTCATCCCACCGTGTAAGGTGGCTCGTGCCTGTAATCCTAGCACTATGGGAGGCCGAGGTGGGTGGGTCAAGAGGACAGGAGATGGAGAGCATCCTGGCCAACATGGAGAAACCCCATCTCTACTAAAATACAAAAAATTAGCTGGGCGTAATGGTGCACACCTGTAGTCTCAGCTACTTGGGAGGCTGCGGCAGGGAACCATTTGAGCCCCGGAGACAGAGGTTGTGTAACTGGGTTTTTTCTTGAGTGCTGGTGAGGCACAGCTTCCCCAAGAGAATGCTGTGGGTTCTTGGCCTCCAACCTATTAAAGAATAAGCAGTGGGGCCACTGCAGGTGCACTGTATGCTCGTAAAAGTAAATATCGGACCCAAGAAGTGTTGCAGAAAGGTGATTTTATTTAGGTAGAGAAAAGAGAAGAAAGACTTCCACGAAGAGCATGGAAGGGGACTCCAGAGGGGAAATCCCAGAGGTGAAAAGGAGCTCCCACCATGTGGGAGGGGATTCTAGAGAGCTGGAAATGCGGCATAGGTGAAGGAGCAGGGGAGTTTATTTTGGGAGAAATTCCTACCTTCCCCAGTTCCTCTGGCCAATGAAAGGAGTTGCTTAGAACTTCTTCTGGGGTGATTGACTCTTAGCTTCTTCCCGCGCAGGGGAAATTCAAACATAAACTGTTAAAACTCGCGTATGGAGAGAGATGGGAGGGAGACATGGGCTGGGAAATTCTTGCCCTTAAAACTACTCCCCCTCATGGACCCAGAAAGAGAACACATTCCCTCAGTTGCAGTGAGCCTAGATTGCAGCCACTTAGCACTGCAGCCTGGCGACAGAGCAAGATTCGTCTCAAATAAATAAATAAATAAATAAAAATAAATAAATAAATTGCTTTCATCCAAAAGTCAGGCAATAACAAATGCTGAATTGGGTGTGGAGAAAAGGAAGTTCTTAGACACTATTCTTCAGAATGTAAATCAGTACAGCCGCTATGGAGAACAATTTGGAGTTTCCTCAACAAACTAAAAGTAGACTTCCCATATGATCCAGAAATCCCACTGCTAGGTGCATGTCCAAAAGAAAGAAAATTGGTATATCAAAGAGATATCTGCACTCTCATATTTATTGCAGCACTGTTCTCAATAAGCAAGATTTGGTAGTAACCTAAGTGTTCATCAACAGATGAATGGATAATAAAATGTGCTGCGTATATACAATAGAGCACTATTCAGCAATAGTTAAAAAAAAAAAAAGAAATCCTGTCATTTGCAATAACATGGATGAAATTGGAGGTCATTATATTAAGTGAAATAAACCAGGCACTGAAAGACAAACTTTCCATGTTCTTATTTGTGGAATCTGTGACTTAAAACAAGTGAACTCCTGGAGATGGCAGAATGATGGTTACCAGGGAATGAGAAGGGTAGTGGGTAGATCTGGGGAAATAGAGATACTTAATGTGTAAAAAACAGTAGTTAGAAAAAATGAATAGGATCAAGTATTTGATGGCACAAATGGTGTGTGTAGTCAATGTTAATGTAATTGTATGTTTTAAAATAACTAAAAGCTAATGCTTGGATTGTTTGTAACACAGCATATATGCTTGAGGTGATGAATACCTCATTTATCCTTATGTGATTTGTACGCTTTGTATGCCTATGTCAAAATATCTCAGTTTTGATATTAAGCATATCATATGCATAAGCATATACACCTGCTGTGTACCCACAGAAATTAACATTTAAAAATTTAGTATAAATTGTAAAAGTATATCTAGAATACATATCACAAATAAATAAAAATCAACTTCAAATTGATTTGAACTTTAATAATGGAAATAAAACTTCAAGTATCTAAGTAGGAAATCTGGTTAATATTGAGGAAGGCAAATAATATTTCAAATCACTAAACAGAATATATAAAAATTTATTTATGTTTCAGTCAAGATGTCTTCTCATAAAAAGTCACCCTAAGGAAATTAACAAAGAATGAGCTACAAACTAGAAGACACTTGCAGTTTTTAAAAGCAAGAAAAAATTGTTAAAAATATATATAGAATTTTTATCAATTTAATAAGAAAATTGGAAATAATAGAAAAGTGGAAAGACATCGGGGCAAAGAGCTTTAACAAAAATTTTCCACAAGAAAGAATCCTGTGAAGGTCAACACATATTTGAAGATATTTCTAATCTGGCTAATAGTAAGGGACATGCAAGCCAATATAATTATTGAAAAGGGATTTGTATTAGTTTCCCATGATAGCTATTTTTAAAATTACCATTAACTTAGTAGCTTAAACAATATATGTTTACCATGTTAAGGTTATAGGATTCAGAAGCATCACAGGTTCCACAGTGCTAAATTAAAGTGTTGTCTGGATGTATTTCTTAGTGACATTTCTAATAAACAGTACATTTTCTTTTCTTTTGCAGCTCTTACAGATTACCTGTAGTCCTTGGCCCGTGGCTCTCTTCCATCTTTGAAGGCAGAAATGTCCATTGAGTCTTTCTTACATCACATCACATCACTTTGACAATTCCCCTGCATCTTTCTTCCATATTAAAAGGGCCCATATGATTACATTGGATTGCAGTTAATTGTAGAATTCTTTTTATTTCAAGATCAACTGATTAGCCACCTCAATCACATCCGACAACCTATGTCTCTCCCTGCTTCCACTGTTTTATAACATATTCATATTTTCTGAAAATGTGAATATGGATAACTTTAGGGTTCTATTGTTCTGCTTATCACAGCAGTTAATACCAAATACTGGAGAATATGTAAGGCCACAGTCTTTCTTATTCACCGCTGGCAGAGTGTAAAGTAACAAAACCATTTTATTAGAATTGCAAGAATATTGTGATAACAATAACCTCATTATCTTAGTCAGCTAACAAACAAGTTTATTTCTTATTCAAAAATATGACTACTATAATTCTGAGAAAGAGTTTGTAAAGAAGTATACTTGAAAAACAGTGGCTGATTAACTGTACTCCAAGTTTTATATCTGCAATAATACTAAGGGTGACTTACAACAACAGCTCAGGAGAGCAAAAACCCGAAATGAAAACACCAATCAAACTGTATTTTATTCACATACAGAATATTGTGTCTCAGCCAAGTAAGTAAAATGTGATGTAGTCACACAATGAATATTATATCTCAGCCAAAAAGAATGAAATATGTAACTGTTAAGGCAAAACCAAGTTCTTGGAAAAGTCACTTGATTCACACTATGTCAGATTAAATCTTACAATGGAAAAAAAGCCACACACAAATTCATTTGAAGAGAAATGCATATATAAATATTTATAACAAATTGAGAGTAAATAGTTCATATCATATGTTGTAAGATAAAATATAAGTATCGCTTTTGCTTGGATGCCTTTCAGAAATCACCCCCAGTTAACTTAGGTTTCCATATTGCCCTTACATCTTTTATTATACTTCTCTCACTGTATTATATGTTTTTCATGTGTTTTTTTCCTATCTAGACAGGGAGTACCTGAAGGGATTTAACTTATTTTATGTTTCTTTTATTCTTAGCTTCCAGACAAACATTTTCTGAAAAAGGTCTGGGAGTAAGTATTTATATTGTGCTCGCCACATATGGTGTCTCTTGCAACTACTCAACCTCAGCATTGTAACACGTAAGCAGCTTAGACAATAGATAAAATGATTGGCTAGGGGTGTGTTCAAATACAACCATACTAACAAAAACAAGCCAAGGGAAGTATTCCATCTAAAGCTGGAGTTTGCCCAACAACTGTAATAGAACAATGCCCTATAACGTGACACAAAAGCATGTTGCTGAATTAAGGTGAAAGTTTCACATATAATTAATAGGCATTAGCTCATATTGATACATTTGAAACATTTTAACAAAAATGTGAACACCAGCAAGTTAGAAAGAAAATGAGACTTCTGTCATTATCTAAATTGTACAAACTCATTATCTTAGCCTAGATTGACCTAAAGATTATTTAACACATGTATATGTGAATGTGTATCATTCTACATCATCATGTGTTCAAAGGTAGTTTTCTATTGATAGTGTAGCATTGTATAGGCATGCATGATAAACTGCCCAAAACACATTCTGCTCTATTCTCTAATGCTAATTTTATATAAACTGTTACATTGTACATGTGGTTAATAATGAATTTATTTTTAATTTTTGATGGTCTACATATTTTGTTTTGTTGTTATTTTGTGTTTGCCTAGTTTTCTCTACCTAATGGTGATTATAATTATTTTTCCTGGTTTATTTGATTTAATATTTAGTAAATCAGTAAAATCTATGACAATACCTTAATCATCTCTAAAATGTCTTAGCAAACTTAATAGAAAAATAATATAGAAAAATAATTCATAATTAAAAGGAGCCATATAAAACTGTGAATTATATCCTTAAATATCCTCAAAAGAGGAATAAATATGTTTGAAACAATACTGAAAACTCTTCATCAGGTTATTTGTGGTAACTTCCAGGTAATGGTTTTTCATTTTTGTTTATGCCTGTAGTTTAAAATTACATTGTAAATTGATGAATACGTGCATATTATATAAAACAGGACACTCTTACTCTCATTTTTTAATTCTAATTTTCTCTATTCTAATGTCTAGTATTTTATTACATTTTTAAGGTCCAAACACAGCCCATTAAATTGATTACGTGATCAAAAAGTTAAATGTAGTACATGTTTTGAAAATCACAGAGTTAGAACATAAAATGATAGAAAGTTAAAGGTGAAAAGACTTTTTCACATGCAACCTTTTACAAATTTTAGTTGCATTCCTTGTATTTACATTTTTAAAATGAAGATATTAAGACTTAAAGTCTTGACTTAATTCATAAAATACTAGGGTTAATAAGAAAGTTACACTCTATACTACCTGTTTTGAAGACAGCCTTTTATTTGGCATCTAACGGAATTCATTATAGTAGTTTCAATTATTTATCATGCTGTTCTTTTTATAAGGCTTTGTCAATTTTCCAAGTTGTCAGTACTGCTTATATTTGAGAATTGTTTTAAATAATATACTGATACTATGAGCCAATTCATTAAAAATAAATATTGATTTTTATAAATAACTAGTTATATGCAGCACGTAAGTTTGTGAAAATGAAAATTCATTCTTGTGAATTGATAGCATCAATTGATTTATTTAGATTTATCTAGATCAAGCTAGTTGGATCTTTTATACAACAGAGGAAGTGTTACAACTTTATGAGTTATTTCCCCAAATCAAATACAGAGTGTGCTGCTGTGGAGAAAAATTAATTTTCTTTTTCTTTTTTTTTTTTTTTTGTAGCTGTGCAGTTGAGAAATGGTTTTCCAGTAAGAAAGGCTTATTTTTATGACTTGTTCTTATTTTTGTTGTTCTTTCTTCTGTGTCTAGCACAGTGCCTGAAATATGTTTGACATGATGAAAATATTTATTGGGTGAAACAATGAATGAATATTTTAAAAGCATTATGAAAAATGTTGTGTACAAAAAAAATATGCCGTATCCAAGATAATCCTGACTTAATCACATTTCTTATATACTTGAACAACTGATAACTTTTACATAACTGTCAGCTTTCATAAACACTTAAACTCCAAGGGGAGGTAGCATAATTAAGTACCAAAGACTGACACACCCAAGAATGATAATCTATACTTAAAAAAAAATTTAATTAAATGTGTATGATTTTAAAATGTTAAAAAGATTAAATGTCTGCAAAGTGAGATGCCACCACAAATACATTAGAATGACCTAAAATAAAAATACTGATGATATCAATCGCTAGTGGGAATGTGGAGCAACAGAAATTCTCCTTCATTGCTAGTAGTAATATGAAATGGTACAGCCACTTTGGAAGACAGTTTAGCAGTTTCTCACAATACTATACAGTTTTTTTACCTCATGATCCAGCAATCACACTCCTAGGTATTCACTCAAATCAGTTGAAATCATATGTCCACACAAAACCCTTTTTTTTTTTTTTTTTTTGAGATGGAATTTCGCTCTTGTTGCCCAGTCTGGCATGCAATGGCAGTATCCGGGCTCACTGAAACCTTGCCTTCCGGGTTTAAGCAATTCTCCTGACTCAGCCTCATGGGTATCTGGTATTAAAAGCATGAGCCACCATGCCTGGCTAATTTTTTTGTAGTTTTAGTAGAGACAGGGTTTCTCCATGTTTGTCAGGCTGGTCTCGATCTCCCAATCTCAGATAATCCACACACCTCTGCCTCCCAAAGTACCAGAATTAGTGGTGTGAGCTACTGCGCCAGCCCTCAACCTTCACATAAGTGTTTATAAAAATGTATTCGTAGTAGGCAAAATTAGAAACCACCACGATGTTCCCAATGGCTGAATGGAGAAACCAACCATGATGCATCTATACAATGCGATTTTGTTCAGTGACACAATGAAATCATCTTTCAAGTCATAACAAGACAGAGAAACTTTAAATGTGAATCACTAAGTGAAAGGAGCCAATCTCAAGAGCCTATGTGTGCTTTGATTTCAAATGTATGACGAACAGGAAAAGGCAAAACTAAATAAAATGAGCAGTGGTTGTCACTGGATGGGTTGGAGAGAAGAGGAACAAATAGGTAGAATATAAGGGATTTTTAGGGAAGTTAATGTGTGATACTCTAATGGTAGATACATGACATTATGCATTTGGTAACACTCACAAACAGCAATGATGTATGTATGGAGTCAGTTAGTAATAATGTATCAATATTCATTTATCATTTGTAACTAATGATCAGTGCACATACAAGATTTTGCCAATAGGAGGAAGTGAAGGTGGAGGAAAGGGAGGATATGGGAAGAAACTTTCTCTACATCCTGCTCTGTTTTCCTGTAAACCTAAATCTACTTTGAAAAGCAAAGATTATTAATTCTCAAAAACCAGAATTAAAACAATTGGTTCACACTGGTAATTCCAGCACTTTGGAAGGCTGAGGTAGGAGGATTGCTTGAAGGCAAGAGTTCAAGACCAAACTGGCCAACAAAGTGAGATCCTATCTCTACCAGAGATTTAAAAATATATTATCCAGGCATGGTGGCTCATGCCTGTTGTCCCAGCTATTGGGAAGGCTCAGGTCAAAGGATTGCTTGAGCCCAGGAGGTTGAGGCTGCACTGACTTATGATTATGCCATTGCATTCCAACCTGAGTGACAGAGTGAAACCCCATCCCCCACAAAAAAGTAAATGTATGGTTTATTCTCATTTTGTTTCATTGTGAACTGGTAAATATTTCTTCATATCTAACTGTTTAAGCCTTCTGCGATATCTTAATAAAACTATCACTTAATTATTTAATTACCTGTAAGGCAATTTATTCTACCAAAAATAAAAATCTGATATTTAGGATTTCTAGAAGTGGCTTCTCCGGTAGATCAGTCACTTTAATGGCACCAGTCAATGGCCTCCATAGAGTCATACATTTGCTCTTTCACTTTGTTGTCTTCTATGTCACTTACCCTAAGCTCTGCCTTGTTACTTACTTTATCTAACATGATAAACATAACATAAGCATTATTTCTGTCACTGCAAAGATTTCAAGGGCTGGCTTATCTGAAACAACACAGAACAGAGACAAGTAAATTAAATAAGCAGCAGGCCACTGGCCTAAGGTTGTCTCCATACTTTGAATTCTTAGGTAACAAATAACCACCTAGCTTAGTACCAAAATAAACTAAAACCTATCTTATGCAAGTATAATTTTATAATAGCTGGGTTTTAGTCAATCACAAACAGCCAAGCTTCAGCCAATCACAGACATCTAACTGATCAGATCAAGCCCAAATAAGGTAAATGACTCATTATAAAATGCCAAAATAAGGCTGTGCCAATCAGATGATTTCCCTAGTTCAGTGGTCAACCTTTTAAGGCTCACTGTTCATGCTGCCCATCACATCTCTCTGAACTTCTAATTCAGAGTGATGCCTGCTTCATGAATTCTTCTTTGATCAAATAGATTCTGTTAAATTTAATTTGCCTAAGGGTTTTACTTTACCACAGCTGACTGAAGTCTATTCTACCTCAGCCAGAACTCAACAAACTCTTGACTGAACAAAACCATATAAGCAAATCCAGCCGAGGTCTCCAAAGCCTGGACCAGGTTAGTAGAAACCACACAATAATGCTTCATAAAAAACAACACCAGCACCTCAGTGGCTTACAACAATAGGTATTTACCTTTGTTCATGAATCTATGCATGAGCTGTGTGGTTTCTACTAAGCATCATGAGCAAAAGTAAATACTCACTTTTGTAAGCCACTGAGGTGTTGGTTTTGTTTGTTATAAAGTATTATTGTTTCAGAGAATAAATGTAGCTTCTGTTGAAAATAAGTACTGTTTTTGTTTATTACTAGAGCCGAATCACCGATTAAGACCTTAGAAAATTTCTAAGAGATGGGATAAATGCAACTATTTTTAGACCAATTATATATTTCAAGCCCAAAGGAAATGTAACATCTAAGTGCCTGTCAGAAATTAATGATTTCTTTAGGGCAACAGAAGAGCCTAAATTATTCACACACTTAAAAAGGAGACAAAAGAACAATAATTAATTTATGTACCTTCAAACAGAAGAAGGTGGTAAATACCTATATAATTCATTTTAAAAGAGGTATTACAAAACATATAATATTACATCATCAACCTAAATAACAGACATTGAGAGAGTCACTCTCAAAAAATATATTTTTATTTCAGAATGAGTATTGCAATGAGAACACACATGGGCGTAGTCAGAAAAGTAAAGGAAGACAAATGTTTTAAAAGGAAAAATAAGGAAGATTACACAAATTGCTATGAAACAATACTCCTTGACTATGGGGATCAATAAGATGACATCAGCCTAAGGCTGAAAAGGCAGTTGCTGAGCAGATGTTTTTGCAGGATCTTTGGTGATAGTTCTTGTCAGGCATGGATGCATGAGAACTCTACCTTCATGGCCTGTTGCATTTATTTTGCCAAGGTCTGACATAATGACTCTTGACTCTGACAAGTTTCACACTTTTCTCTTTTGATCAGAATCTTTCTCTAAAATCATTTCTGATCAACCATCTGTGGTTAGCTTTTGATTATTTCTTGCTGCCAAAATAAACCTATCCTTGGTTACTGGCCTGGTGCCATATCAGAGGAAAGTGATTGGTGACTAAATTCAGTATCAAAACCCTTTTAAACAATATTTCAGCAATGAAAGAAATTTGGAGAGTGATATGTTTTGTCTGTGTCCCCACCCAAATCTCATCTTGAATTGTAGTCCCATAATTCTCACATGTCCTGGGAGGCACCAGGTGAGAGGTAATTGAATTATGGGAGTGGGGCTTTCCTGTGCTATTCCCGTGATAGTAAATAAGTCTCATGAGATCTGATGGTTTTATAATGGAGAGTTCCCCTGCACAAGCTCTTTTGTCTGCTGCCATGTAAGACTTGATTTGCTCCTCATTTGCCTTCTGCCATAATTGTGAGGCCTCCCCAGCCATGTAGAACCATGAGTAAATTAAAGTTCTATTTTTTTTTTAATAAATTACTCAGTCTCAGGTATGTGTTTATTAGCAGCATGAGAACAGGCTAATACAGTAAATTGGTACTGGTAAAGTGGGATGCTGCTTTAAAGACAACTGAAAATGTGAAAGTGACTTTGGAACTGGGTAAAAGGCAGAGGTTGGAACAGTTGAAGAGCTCAAAAGAAGATAGGAAATTGTGGTAAAGTTTCTAATTTCCTAGAGACTTGTTGAATGGTTTTGTCCAAAATGCTGATAGTAATATGGCAATAAAGTCTAATCTGAGGTGGTCTCAGATGGAGATGATGAGTTTGTTGGGAACCGAGGCAAAGATAACTCTTGTTGTTTTAGCAAGCAGATGGGCAACATTTTGCTCCTGCTCTAGGGAACTGATGGAACTTTGCGCTTGAGAGAGATGATTTAGGGTATCTGGAGAAAAAACTTACTAAGTAGCAGAGCATTCAAGATATGATGTGGGTCCGGTTAAAAGCATTCAGTTTTATGTATTCACAAAGATATGGCTTGGAATTTGAAATTATGTTTAAAAGGGAAACACAGGATAAAAGTTTGGAAAATTTGCAGCCTGACCATGGGATGGAAAAGAAAAACCTATTTTCTTAGGAGAAACTGAAGCTGGCTGCAGAAATTTGCATAAGTAACAAGGATCCAAAAGTTAATCTCCAAAACAATGGAGAAAATGTCTCCAGGGCATGTCACAGGTCTTCACAGCAGCCTCTCCTATCACAGGCCAGGAGATTAAGGAGGAAAAAATGGTCTCATGGTCTGGGCCCAGGGCTTTGCTGCTTTGTGCAGTTTCAGGACTGGATGTCCTGTGTCCCAGCCATGGCTAATAGAGGCCAACATATGGCTCAGACTGCTGCTGCAGAATGTGCAAGCTCAAAGCCTTCGTAGCTTCCACATTGTGTTGGGCCTGTGGCTGCACAGAAATCTGAATTGAGGTTTGGGAACCTACACCTAGATTTCAGAGAATGTACAGAGATGCCTGTGTGCCCAGGCAAAAGTCTACTACAGTGGCTGTGACCTCATGGAGAAGGGAACTGTAG
Organism: Sapajus apella; assembly: GCF_009761245.1. Taxonomy (NCBI): domain Eukaryota; kingdom Metazoa; phylum Chordata; class Mammalia; order Primates; family Cebidae; genus Sapajus; species Sapajus apella. The sequence continues at coordinate 16,446,179 of NW_022436951.1, forward strand.
AACAGAAGGGAAATATAGGGTTGGAGCTCCCACACAGAGTCCCCACTGGGGCACTGCCTAGTGGAGCCATAAGAAGAGGACCATTGTCCTTCAGACCCCAGAATGGTAGGTCCACTAATAGCTTGCACTGTTCACCTGGAAAAGCTGCAGACACACAGCACCAGCCCATTAAAGCAGCCAGAATAGAGGCTGTTTATCCTGTAAAGCCACAGAGGCAGAGCTGCCCAAGACTACGGGAACCCAACTTTTGCATCAACATGACCTGGATGTGAGACATGGAGTCAAAAATGATCATTTTGGAGCTTTATTATTTGACTGCCCTGATAGATTTTGGACTTGCATAGGGCCTGTAGACTCTTCATTTTGGCCAATTTCTGTCATTTGGAATGACTGATTTATCCAATCTGTGTAATCCATCGCATCTAGGAAGTCACTAACTTGCTTTTGATTTTACTGGCTCATAGGTGGAAGGGACTTGCCTTGTCTCGGATGAAATTTTGGACTGTCGACTTTTCAGTTCATGCTGAAATGAGTTAAGACAGTGGGAGACTGTTGGGAATGCATGATTGGTTTTGAAATATTAAGACATGAGATTTGGGAGAGGCCAGGAGCAGAATTATATGGTTTGGCAGTGTCTCCACCCAAATCTCATCTTGAATTGTAGCTCCTATAAATCCCATGTGCCATGGGAGGGACTCAGTAGGAAGTAATTGAATCATAGGGGCGGGTCTTTCCCATGCTGTTCTTGTGATAGTGAATAAATCTCAGAAGATCTGATGATTTTAACATAGAGAGTACTCCTACAAAAGCTCTTCTGCCTGCTATTATGTAGGACGTGATTTTGCTTCTCATTCATCTTCAGCCATGATTGTGTGACCTCCTCAGCTGTGTGGGACTGTGGGTCAATTAAACTTCCATCATTTATAAACTACCCAGTCTTGGGTATGACTTTATAAGCAGGGTGAGAACAGACTAAAATCTACCTGAAATCCATCACTGCTGTCTGTAGACAGTGACTAGAATCTCAAAGTGTTGGACCAGCAGTATTCTGTTAGGGGCTATATTTCTGGAAAAATTTGACATTTAAGGTAACCAACTAAATAAGTCAAATTATCAAGGGAAATTAGGTAGGATATGTTGTAAACCTGTGGTTTGTTTTATTTTGTGCAGTTTCGATAACCATTTTATTATTTGGTATCCCAGAACTAGATTAAATTAAAGCAAAAGTGTTATAAAAAATGACCACTAGTATAATTTGAATAAAATGTTGTATTAAGCGTGCTGTGAAAGTTATGCACTAGACATACTAAAAACCTAAAGGATCTCTTCGATCATGTAAAGATCTAGGTTTGACGTGATATCAAATTTTGTCATTACCCACAGCAGTTTGTTTATAACGTTTTATCTATACCATTATTCTGCCAAGTTAAAAATAAAGAGTACCCATAAGCAAGGCAAACTTAAGAGAAACAGGTATCCTACTATGATGCATTGTTTTGTTCTCTTGTCTTGGGAAATGTTATCCACAGCATGAACTGATCGATGTCTTGTTCTGGTTTGCAGTTTGAATTTCTTTAGGGATTAGTATTGGGCAGTTTTGTGAACTTTCTGTAGGCTACACATCATGCATGACGCTTGTCCATTTAAATTTATGCTTAGTTGTCTAGCTCCAGCTTATAGCGCTTTAAAAAAGAGCAGTTCCCATTTTTAGTAATTCCATAGGAAAAAATTGATTGGAGGGAGCTACAAGAATTAATGTTCTAGTCCAGTTTGTAGGTAGAGACTAATAACTTGAAAGCTGTGCACAAGGCTGCAATCTGATAAGAGATATATTATAGTTTTTTTCTTTAAAAATGTATTCTTTTTCCCCACAGCAAACCTGAGCTCTGACAAAGATGATCAGACTAAGACTAATTAGTTTACATAATTAGTTTTGTCAAATTTGACCTAATAATTTACATAAGTTTAGCAAGACCAGTGATTGGCCACATAGTAATCTGAGATTAAACATTTCAAAACCTCCCAAGGCTAGAAGGCCAAGCCATGGCAGTCTTCTGGCTTTCTCTGTAGTATCTATAAACATTTTAAATATGACATCCCAGTCAATCTTGGCTCATACAATTAATGTTTTCCATTGTATTCTGCTATGAAGAGAGCAGATTCTTGTTGAACTTATGCCAAGAACCATATTAACATAAAAATAAAATTACTCATTAATTGTTTCTGAATTTTAGAGGGATCAACTAGGAAGGAAAAAATAAATGTTTTCATTTTTGTTCACAAAATTATACTTTATTATATTGCTGCAAACTATAGATTGCTTAAAAAAGAATGCTTCTTTAAATTTGGAAACAAAATATTTAAGGAAAGAACAAATAATGTTTCAGAAAATAGTCATAAAAATGTTATGTTATTAGTTATTTAATCTCATGTAACTGAAATGGAAGAGTTCCCTGATTCTCTTTGCAGGACATGCAACAGGGGTGTGGCTCACTTGCTTGGTCACCCTGCAGCTCAAACCCCTAATGGAAGCATGAAGATGGGGTGGCGCAGAGGCCAGGGTGAGTGCCTCGTCCTCGTCCTTGCAGTAGTGTCTAGGAGTGGGTGCCTGCAACCCCAGCGTTAAAAAGCTCTTTCAGCTTAACTGTCTGCAGATGGCTTGAGTGTTAATCAGCTCAGTGGTCCCTCTGCCTTACCACAAGGGTAGAGGGCCAGTGTGACAGCCTTCTGTATCCTGAGCTCTTGCCCAGTGTCCTAGAAGAATCAGATCACACACTGGCTCTAAAGAAGAGTGCATGGTTTTATTGAGTGGTGGAGGTGGCTCTCAGCAAGATGAATGGGGAGCCAGAAGAGGGGATGGAGTGGGAAGGAAGGTTATCTTCCTGTGGAGTCAGGCCACCCAGTGGCTGAACTCTTTCCAACCCCTCCAGCAAAACTTCCCCCAGGATCTGGATATCCCTCCTCTCTCTTTCTCTGTTGTGTCATTCCACCATCATTGGTCTGCTGCTCTGCTCTGGATCTTGAGGTTCATGGTTTATATGGGGGCAGGATGGGGGCAATATTTCCGGCACAAAAACAGAAATACCTGTTCTCATTTAGGACTGCGGCTATCGAGGCTTGAGGAGGGTCCTTTGCTGGTGAACCCCCCTCTTCTACTCAGCATTTGTGACTTCTGTCTGTATCATACTTAATTCTCCTTCTGCTAGATCTCAGAAGTCACATAATTCATCAGTTTCTTAATTAGGTTTCTACATATTTTTATTCATCCCATGATCTTAAAGTTATCAGAAATCCATATTCAAAAGTACTTGTTAGAGTCTTTTCCATGAAGCTGATTGAAGATGCATATAGATAAAAATTAAAATAATAACTGTGGATGACAAGAATTTAGAATATACATAGTTTAAAATGTTATGTGAGTATATCATAGTGAAAAATTGACATGGAAATGTATTTATTTCTATTGCATAAAGCATTTTAACATAACAACCAGAATCATGACCGACAGCATCACACCATGACCTCAGACTTTTATAAATTTCACATACTCTTCAGAACATTCATAGCCATAACACATCCATACAAATATAACATTATATTAAAAATAATAAATTATTACTATTTGATAATTCATTATCAAATAATAAAATGATGTGAGATCATTTTATTATTCAACAATATTTCCTATACAATATAATACATCAAAGAAACCTATCTAGTTTAGCATCTCTACATGATGACAGATACATTCTTTGATGCTCTCCTGGCACATCTGGAAAATGCTAAATTAAATCTGAGGTCAAAAAGACTTAATTTAAAACTTTTATACTGAGAAAGCTTGCCAAGGATGTCAAATGGTTTAAAACATTTAATTAAAACAGAATAACATGTCATTGTAAAATAATTGTCATTCAATTAACAAAGGGACAAAAGATTTCAAAAGCAAATACTCTGATTTACATAGACGTAAAAACGTAATGCTTTAAGGGCTCAGTTTTCCTAAGTAATTAAAGACCTTCATTTAAGAAAAATGAGACAAAGGAAATTATTTTGTTAAAATGTATTCTTTTTTCTAGGACAAACTTTTTAAAAAGGAATAAATAGCAATGTGATTGATTTTTAATGTTAAGCCCATTTAGAGAATCTGAAAGTCAAAGCTGATATGGTACTTGAATTTAATTAGATACTACAAAAGTCTAAACCCAAGGTTGAGTGTAAATAATATTTTATAGAAAATGTAAACAAGAGAATCAGTACCTTGAGCAGGAGAATATATGGCTCTCAGAAAAATAAAAGCACATGGAATTTCCTGATCACACAGAATAATTTAGACACATCAAAAACAGCCAAGAGTACAAAATCAAGGTATACTGATTGCTATTCTCAGCTTTCCAGGCAAACATTTTCAGCATCAGGTTAACAATAAATAGCAGTCAGAATTTCCCCAGGAAATAAGAAGGAAGAGCTAAAGGCAGTAATACATGGCCTGCAATTCACGTGGAGTGACATACAGCACAAGCTGAAATTCTGAGATATGAATGTGAAAAATTTGAAAAGAAAAATTATTTTGAGAAATAAAAATATTACTATTTTTAACCTAAAATTTGAGAAATTGCATGAAACCTGTCAAAATAAAAAAGCCTCCAGTTCAGAAGATGGTTAAAAATGTATTTTAAAAAGTTCATAGTTAAAAAATCAAAACCTTTTGCAATTTATTTTTATTTTTATCAAGAACATATAAATAGTTAAAGCCTTATTGCTTTAAACATACAGTAGATTTGGTTTTGCATCAGTGAATTTATTCTTAATTTTTAGAAAATGTTATGTATAATTAGCTTATAGATTTTAATTTTAGCCAACTTCATTGTACACAACAATCCTTTCATAAGAGTCATCTTTTATAAACCTTTTACAATTTGCTCAAACATTTTAAAACTTGCTTAAGCATTCAGTTTTGTCCCACACTATCTTCTGTTTCATATCAGAAGAATCAATTGTTATTCATTCTACGTTAGAACAAAAACTTACTTTCCTTTTTTCCTTATCAATTTGACCATACAAGATCCTTTCTTAAATAAAATTATTTTATAAACTTTCTTGCCAAAAACATATATATACACATACTGATCAATTTCTTTGCATCTCTGTTCTACTCATTGGTTTTTGTCTTGTTTTCATTTTCTTCTTAAATCCGTGTTTTGAAATAACCTTCAGATAATCTTAAATATCACAAAATTTTCATTTAAAAAATTCTTTTTAAAATTATTCTATCTCACAAAAAACACATCTTTCTTATATACTTTGAAGATAGAATTACACAAATTAAGCAAAATGTTTACCTTTTACTAACTGTAATTTTTAGTGCAAAACCTAGGAACTAAGCAATTTTGTTCTGCTTGCCATACACCAACAGCTTATGAATATATATTTTATAATTTAGAGAAACATGTATTATCTCTTAAAACAATCTTTCAATATAGAATAGGGCACATTTATTAACAAACCCAAATATGAACTACCTTCTTATAAAATTCAAAAGTAAATAAAATTGAACCTATCTTACATAATTAATGTTTTTATATTTCATCATCTTGTTTGAAAATGATCCAGAGGTTTAATGAGTATCTATCATTTAGTTTACCATAACATGTCTTTAAGACTTCAAATTACAGGACAAAGTTCATTTATAAATGTTGATCTTATTTATACTTACCTAATTTATTTTTAACATTTCTACCCAGATCACTTGCGAAAACTGAGACCAAGCTGTCATCTCAAATTGCCTTTCTTTCAACCATATTTACAGTATTTGATCATCACATATTCACCTAAGAACCTAAAAGTTGAATAAATGGGTATTTTTCCAATTAGTTAAATGATATAGCTCTTAAAAATTAATTAAACCATATTAAACTAGTTTTTTCATTAAAAAATTACACAATCAAAGACCATGTTTTTTTGCAGATTGAATTTATAGTTTCATGACTATAAAACATCTAGCAGAGAAAAAAATAACAGTCTGATGATTAAGCAAAGGCAAAAATGTAAGCAGACAATTTTGAAGATATTTCTAGTTTTATGTAACCAACAATTTTTAACATCAGTTTATCTACCAAAGATTTACCCAAGTCATGTGAACTTAAAAACCAAAATTCGTTGATTTAAGAACGTATTTTTTCTAGTTAATTAAATAGAGCTCTATGTAAATTAAATAGAGCTCTATGTAAATTAAATATTATATACACATCTTATTTACACACAAAGACATAAAAACATACAGATGAACAATAACAGAAAACTCTTTAATTTTCATTTGACCTTGAGAGTTAACTTTATGGAGGCTATAGGTAGACTCCATATTTGGGTAAAATGGTTTTCATAGCAGTTTGATATGGAAGGGAAGTATAGGGAAGGGAAGGGCATGGTCCCTTTAAATGATATGGAAGGGAAGAAGGACATGGTCTCTAGCTAGGATGCCACACCCGCTCCCCACTTCCCCCCTAGCCTGTGCCCACAGACCTAGTTGAGGACAGGCATTTTTGCTTTCCTGCCCAAATGTTGCATTTTCCAAGACCCCTCTGCCTGCCATGCCCCTCCTCCTGTGCCTATAAAAACCCCAAGAAACTTGCAGGCAGACACACAGGCAGCCGGACACCAGAGGAGCACATCAGCAGAGGAACATACAGGTGGCTGGATGTGGAGAGGAGCTCATCAGCAGGCACCTGCACACCAGCAGGCCACAGACCAGCAGAACAACACAAAGTTTGGCCAGGGCAGTTGGAGCAGAGCTTGGGCTGCTGAATGACCAAACTCCAGGGGAAACCCATCTCCCCTCTGTCTACCCATCTGCTGAGAACTGCTTCCACTCAATAAAACCTTGCACTCATTCTTTAAGATTATGGTGATTCAATTCTTCCCTTACCCCAAGGCAAGATCCCCAGGATACAGAATACCCTCTCCTTTCGATAAGACAGGGGTCTAACACAGGCAACCTATGGAGGGCTAAACTAAAAAAGCACCATGTAACACATGCCCATTGGGGCTTCAGCTGTAAACATTCACCCCTAGACCCTGCTGCGTGGTCAGAACCCTACAGCCTGCCCTTCTGCATGCTCCCTAGAGGTTTGAGCAGCGGGTACTGAAGAAGTGAGTCACACCCCTATCGCAGGCCCTGAAGGGGGGCAAGGGAACATTTCCTTTTCAGTTTGATTTTTGAAAAGCCTTCTTTTACCCTTTTTTATAGTTTTAAGTGATTTTATGGGTTAGTTCCTCAGATGTTTACATTTTCACTAGGACTCGTTGGAAAAACAAACCTTCAAGTGACCATGAATTTAGTAATAATTTATCTTGGTTTTGTTTGCTGGTCTGGTTGTTTGATTCATCAGTGCAGGTGGGGAACACACTTTAGAAATAATTTCAAAGGATTATTTGAAGTGTTCTTGGCTTTTTTTTTTTTTTTCTTGGCAGACAAAGGAAATTTATGTATGGCAGACAACGAAATTTCTAGGCTGAATAGAGACACCTTTTATTTATACCTCTGAACTCAAGAGATTTGCAAGGCATGAGTGGTTAATAAGCAAACTTGTTTGATCTGAGACTCTAAGTTTTGTAAGCACTTATCAGGTTCTTTTCTTTTAGACTATCAATCTTTCAATTTATGTCATAATGACAATTGCAGCAGTGACTAGAAGAAAAGTCAGAATTTCAAAATAGCTAGAGGAATGAAATAGAAAGTTTAGAAACCTTTACATATTACAACATTCTGACTTTTAAATATGTAGTTCCATTCTTATCATAAAAGCATGCTTAGGGAGTTCAAATATTTCCCATAATTATGGCCACAAATTATCCTTCATGTAATTTGCCTATCAGTTTAAAAATATGTGTGAGAATGTGCCTTAAACTTTGAATGCACAGCTGGTTGGCATTCCAGAGATTTTGCCATACCTTAGAATTTTGTGAATCCCATTTTATATCTTATTAATGTGTTCAGGAAAAAAAGAATAAACAAACGAAAAACACACAGAAAAATACCTATAAACCCTGTCAGGAATATCAACCGTTTGGACTGGTGTTTTGTTTTACAGAGTGCCAGTCACAGGATACTTTTTTTTTTTTTTTTTTTTTTTTTTTAATACTTGGTGAATGCCTTTGCCCTCGTTTTTCATCCTGTGACATAGGTTTTCTTGTATTACAGATATTTTCTTGAGACTGGCAGATGCCCTAGTGATATGGACAGGAGGCAGGGAAATACTGGGTAGAAGAGGGTGGTCCCTGGAAAGGGTCATACATGAAAGCCCGGACCCGCGGCGCAAAGTGAGAACATGCATTCCTGTATTTTTCCAGAATATTGCCTTCTCTAAAACCACGCTGGCCCACACTTCCCCTCATCTTGTACTCAGAAAAATTCCAGGCCCCACCGGCAGAGTGGCAGAACAGCAAAGAAAAGAAGAGAAGCAGCAGCTGGATGTTGGAGAAGAGCAGCTTGACTTCAGAGGGACAGTTTGACGGTGGGAGTTTGGAGAAAAGTTCAGCCACGATGGCCAAACTCCAGTGGAAGACCGCCTTCTCACTTTATCCCCTTCTCAGCTTCTCATATTGCTGAAAGGCAGTTTCCTCAGCAATAAAATTCTCTGCATTTATAACCTTCAATTCCTTTGTATGACATGATCCTTCCTGGACACGGCAAGAGCACTGATACAGAGGACTGTCACACTGAGTTGTTAAACACGTAAGCCATTCGTGGATGGCAAAACTGAAAAAGCACACTGTAACACAGGCACTGTGGGGCTCTGGGGTTCATGGATATCACCTGTGAGGTTTATTGCCGAGGTAAAATGAGGAAACTGAGGCAAGTATAACAAAATGAGACGCTAATTTATTCAGTTCCCCGGGAAGTTTCTGTGGTCCAGGAAGAGGCCAAAGAAGTTGGCCCAGCTGTTCAGGGCCGTGAGGTTTTATGGAGAGGAAGGGCAATTGATTGGCTATTGGGGAAACAAAGTGAGGGCAATTCTATTGGCTGTTGAGAAGCAGGAAGTACATGGAGCTAGTTGCCATTGGTAGGCGGTGGGACTTTGGGTAAGTGGGCCTTGATTGGCTATTGGGGAAACAAAGTGAAGACAATTCTATTGGCTGTTGAGAAGCAGGAAGTACATGGAGCTAGTTGCCATTGGTAGGCAGGCGGGACCTTGGGTAAGCGGGCAAGCCTGGGGCGTGTGGGGCAAACTGCTTCCCGGCAGGGTTTGGTGGGGCTTTTTAAAAAATTTTTCTGCAGGATTTTTCGACAGCGGGCTGGGGGTTGGATGCATACTTTAGTGCTGAGTGTGGGCTTGGATATGGCATGCAGAGGCGGGTGCGGTGTGGCGAGGCCAGATAACGAGCTTGGTTGATGATGTAGTTATCAGGCATGGAGAGTGATGGATGTGTCCTGATGGATGTGTCCATTTGACTCCCGGCGAGGCAACCAGCCTTACATCACCCTACTGCCACAGAGCTTCATGGAGCTCTATTCCTGCCAGGGCTCAAAAGCACTCGTCCCGGCAGCTACACCCACTCACCTGCATGCTCCTCCTCCCGAGAGGGGTTGAGAGCTGTGGACTAAGTAAATGAGCCATCAGCTTCATAAGATCCATGAAAAGCTCAGGGGAATTATCTCATTTCACTAGTGATAATCTTGCCGCTATATGACATTTATCTTACCACAGGGACGTTCTTCAGTGACAAGATTTTCTCCTAGATGGTGGTGATGAATGCCCTAGTAGCTTTTAGTTAGCCATACCATGCCTGCTGTTTAGAATGTTACTTTTTTTTTGCTCTTGGAAGATGTTCAGAAACAAGCAGGAAAACATAAAAGAGCTAAAGCATTTGCAGATGCCTGTAACCAAACCTAAATGAAAACAAAATAACAGTATTGACAAAAATGTTAAGCTGGGTATGGAGACAAGGCAAAATACTAAACAACGTAAGCAAAAAAAGAAAAGAAAAGAAAAAGTATTCACCAGAAAAGACATACCTCACAGACAGAATCTAAGTTGTGTATAAACTACTTTCCAAGAAGATGCTGTTCTCATACAAGAAAGGGCTTGCCAGGAAAGACACAAGCCCTTTACAGTCCAGAGAAGTTTGCCAGGACCTTTATTAAAGGTGGCCCTACATCTCAAATAAAATCAAAAGAATTTTTAGAACTCCAAAAGGGGATTGACCAGGGCAGAAAAGGTGACTCACAGGAGCAAAGGACACAAAGGGCTAAGTCAGTACCATGCTCTAGCCCATGGGCTGGTGATCATCTGAGGTAAGTGTACTTCCATCCTACTTCTTGACATCAGATGATTTTGACCTAAATAACAGACAGAGAGAGGATCTCCAATTGAAATATATTTATTGAGAATGAGTATTGCAATGGGAATATGCATGGGCGTATTCAGGGAGGTAAGGGAAGACAAGGGTCTCTAAAAGAAGAATGAGGCCAGGTGCGGTGGCTCCTGCCTGTAATCCCAGCACTTTAAGATGTCGAGGTGGGTGGACCCCAATGTCAGGAGAGTGAGGCCATCCTGGCTAACATGGTGAAATGCTGTCTCTACTAAAAATACAAAAAAATTAGCCGGGTATGGTAGTATGCATCTGCAGTCCCAGCTACTCAGGAGCCTGAGGCAGGAGAATCACTTGAACCCAGGAGACAGAGGTTGTAGTGAGCTGAGACAGCACCACTGCACTCCAGCCTGGACGACAGAGTGAGGCTGCCTCTAAAAAACGACAAACAAACAAACAAACAAAAGGCAACAATGAAGACGATCACAAAACTTGTTTTGAAACAATTATCTTTGACAAGAATTAATAAAGTTGGTTGCATCAGTTGAGGGTTGGACAGGCAATTTCTGGGTGGATGTTCTCACATTAAGATTTTTGTGTAAGGTTGAGGTGGCCTTTATGCAAGGCTATGTTTCTTGCAGTCTTTTTTGATCCTTCTTGTAACCTGGCATAGGTGCATGAGAACCCACCCTTTATGACCTCCTGACTCCATTTTGCCAGGGCCTGACAAAAGTGCCTCCTTTTTATTTCTGACAATTTTCAAAATATTATATATGTTATCAACTAAATTTTGTCCCACCAAATTTCATATGTTGAAGCCCCACCACCCTATGTGACTGCATTAGGAGATCAAGCCTATTGGAAGTGGTAATGGTTAAATGAGTTCATTATGGGAATACCCTTATAAGAAGAAGTATCACCAGAGCATTCTTTCTCTACCATGTAAAGAAACAGTGTGAAGGTCTGTCTGCAAGCCTGGAAGAGACCACTCACCAGGAATTGAATCAACACCATGATCCAGAACTTCTTGGCCTCTAGAAATGTGAGAAATCCATCTTTCTTGTTTAACCTACTCAGTCTATGGTATTCTGTTGTGACAACCCAAACAGTCTAATAAAGTACACAAATATATGAGGTACAGTAGCTCATACCTGTAATCCCAGTTACTCAGGAGGCTGAGGTGAGACTATTGCCTGAGGCCACGAGTTTGAGACTACAGTGAGTTGTGATCATGCTACTTTAGCCTGGGTGACAGAGTGAGATCCTGTCTCCGAAAAAAAAAAAAAAAAAAAAGTAAATATTAAAAATAGGTCAGTTCCTAGATACTTCCATATATTTTTTGCTTGTTTTTAATGTCATGTTTTTGTTTTTAACTTTGCTGTTCTTTTTCATTGCAATCATTCTGTTTACTGCCACAATGTCCCTTGAGCAACTGGGTTTATTTTCTTCTCCCAGTGCCCTCTCAAGTCTCTATGATCGTCATTTGTCAATCTGACAGCAACTCCTCACAATCCTGTTCTTTGACTTCTTTCCTTTCAGGCTGAAATATAAATTCCTTCTCAAGATCTTGGGTCATGCTAGAATAAAGAATTTAGTGAGCTTACTTGTACAGGCTCTGAGAAATATTATAATAAATGATACACACATAGAAGGTTTCTGGTTTATGAAGTATTATATTTATTTTTTGCTTGTTTTTGTTATTCTAATTTGAGAAAATTGGTGCCTTTCACAGCGTGCTGTGTGGTAATTTCATGTATCACATATTATACTTTATTTATTTACCCTGTTGTTGAACATTAGGCATGTTTCCTAATTTGGGCAGTTATGAATATGCTTGCTATAAACATTTTTGTATGTAGAGGATTTTTTAACAGTATTTATTTATCTTAAATAAATATCTAGAAGTCTAATTGCCAAACATTTTTTAAAGCGGTTCTACTGTTTGGGTGTCTTCACATCATTTTTTACATTTTAGAGTCACTTGTTCTAGCCTTTATATTTTTAGTTGAATTTATTTGGCTTTATTTTCACTTGATATAGAATTCTAGGTTAGCACTTTTTTTCACCTTTCACACTTTAAACATTTCATTAAGTGAAGAAGGTTCTAAAAGTCTCAATAATAATTCCTGTGTTGCAGGCATGATGACAAGAAGCATAATCCTCACCATAAATTTCAAAGCCCTAGCAATGAGACTAGAAGTGTCGATATACATTGAGGTCCTAAACTGTCTCTGCCCTGTGAACCTCAGGAAAAATTGGTAATATCTTGGAAAACAATGTTTCTGTTAAGGCTTAAAGTAAAATAACTTGACTGAATAGGAAAGTGCTTAACACCACATTATTCACATTTCATGTTTTTGGTACCTTCCAATCTATATTTCATTAATGTAGCTGGTTCACAGGGAAACAGAGAAAAAGGAAAATTTTGTTTGGATGCAATCCTAATTGTTCAACTAAACCTCAGTTGATGAAACCAGAGGAAAGCAAAGGAGGACAGAAACTTAGTTAGAAAACTGTAGCTTTGTATCACTCCAGGTATAATTCACAGAACAGGGGCTGTAAAAATCAACATCCAGTCCATCACTTTATATTATAATGAGGGAAATAAACCTCTCATGGGAAATAGGTCAGAAAATCAAGAAATTTCATGCCTGGTGTTTTGAAATGATCCCATAGACCTAATCCAACACTACAAATTAAATATAAATTAACATCATATTCCCCTGATCAAAGTCTACAGTAGAATCTACAATAGAGTGATAAACCATAATTTAGTTATTTAAAATGAATGAAAAAAATCATAAAAACGTTGAGGAAAAACAAACTTGCATCAGTAGATTTGACAAAGTAAATTAAAATATTTCTCTTAGTATTTACTCCACCTAAAATCATGATTACATAATATTATCCAATATTTAATGAATATATGACATTCTACCCAGACTTATTTTCCTTCAGCATTATTTACCACACAGTTAAAAAATCTAAATCCTAAACTCAATATATTTACATGTTTTTTTGTAGCATGTCAAGTATTTTAATAGGTATATATCATATGTATATCTGTACATATATATCATATGTACAGATATGTATATCTGTACATATGATATATATCGATTATATATAGGTACATATACACATATATTAAATAAAGAGAATGCCTTTTCCACATGTATTTTCTTTAAATATCAATTGACCATAAATATGTGAATTTATTTCTGGGGACTGTATACTGTTTCATTAGTCTGTATTTCTGTTCTTATGCCAAGATTATGTGGCTTTGATTACAATAGCTCTGTAGTATAATAGGTTGAAATAAAATAATGTGGCACTTCAGCTTTTTTGTTGTTCTTGTTGTGCAAAAATATTTTGGATATTTTGGGTCTTTTGTGGATTAATATGAAAATTGGGACTGCATTTTGTATTCGTGTTTAAAAGTGCCATAGGAATTTTATTGAGAGTTACACTGAATATGTAGTTTCCTTTGGATAGTATAGACATTTTTATAATATTGTTTCTTCTGATCCATGAGTATAAATTTTGTTTGTTTATTCTGCAATTTCTATAATGAAATGTTTTATAGTTTTTAGCATATAGATCTTTCTTCTTTGGTTAAATTTATCACTAAGTATTTTATTTTGCTGATTTTATTATTTATTATAAATAAGATTGTATTTTAATTTTTTTTTTTTTTTGAGATGGAGTCTTGCTCTGTCACCAGGCTGGAGTGCAGTGGTGCAATCTCAGCTCACTGCAACCTCCGCCTCCTAGGTTCAAGCGATTCTTCTGCCTCAACCTCCCGAGTAGCTGGGACCAGAGGCACGTGCCACCAGGCCAAGCTAATTTTTTTGTATTTTTTTTTTTTTAGTAGAGACAGGGTTTCACCTTATTGGCCAGGATGGTCTCAATCTCTTGACCTTGTGATCTGCCCTCCTTGGCCTCCCAATGTGCTGCAATTACAGGCATGAGCCACCACGCCTAGCCTGTATTTTAAATTTTTAATAGTTTCTTATTAGTACATAGAAGAGCTACTAATTTTTGTATGTTTATTTTGCATAATGCAACTTTACTGAATTTGTCATTTGCAAATAGAGATAATTTTATTTCTTCCTAACCTATTTGGAAGTTTTAAATTTGTTTAACCTACTTGCATAGCTAAAACTTTTAGTACTATGTCAATTACAAGTAGTGAGAGTGGGCACCTTTGCCTTTTGTTCTGATCTTAGAAAAAGAGGTTTCAACTTTTTCACTATTGAGTACAATGTTAAATATAGGCTTGTGATATATAATGTTTATTATGTTGGGGTCCATTTCTTTTGTACCTACATTGTTGAGTTTTTAATCATGAGAGAATGGTGAAATTTGTCTAATATTGTGTTTTCATTTATTAAAGTGAATATATGATTTTTATTTTATATTCTATTATTATGATGTATTATATTAATTGATTTATGGCAAATCATCCTTGACACTCAGGGATAATCCTCCCTTGATTATGATGTGTTATTCTTTTAATGTGCCATTGAATATAATTCATTAGTATTTTGTTAAGGATTTTTGTACCTGTGTTTATATTGGCCTCTAACCTATTTTTTCTTGTAGTGTCTTTGTCTAGCTTTGATATCATGGTAATTCTCACCTTTTAAACAGAGTTTGAATGTGTTTCTTGTTTACTGTTTTGGAAGAATTTCAGAAGGCTTTAACATTTTCTTAAATAATTGGTTTGTGGTGATTCACCAATAAAGCCATTAGGTACTGGGCTTTTTGATTAGTGATTTAATCTTCTTTCTCATTATTAGTGATCTGTTTTGGCTGTGTCCCCATCCAAATCTCAACTTGAATTTTATCTCCCAGAATTCCCACCTGTAGTTGGAGGGACCCGGGGGAGGTAATTGAATCATGAGGTCCAGTCTCTCCCATGATATTCTTGTGATAGTAAATAAGTTTCATGAGATCTAGTGAGTTCATCAGGGGTTTCTGCTTTTGCTTCTTCCTAATTTTTCTCTTGCCACCACCATGTAAGAAGTGCCTTTTGCTTCCCATCATGATTCTGAGCTCTCTCCAGCCATGTGAAACTGTAAGTCCAATTAAACCTTTCTTTGTTCCTGCTTTCAGCTATGTCTTTATCAGCAGTGTGAAAACAAACTAATAAATTGGTCCATTCAGGTTTCTATTTCTTCATGATTTAGTCTTGGTACAGTATATGTGTTTAATTTTTTTTTTTATTTTTCCTAGGTTATCCTACTTGTTGGCATATAATTGTTCATAGTATTGCTCCTAATCTCTTATCTTTCTGTGAAATCGATTGTAATGTTTCCTCCTTCATTTATAACTATATTAATTTGAGACTTCTCTCTTTTTTCTTAAGTCTAGCTAAAGATTCGTTAATTTTATGTTCTAAGAAATCAAATATCACTTTTATTAATATCTTCTATTGTTTGTTTTTCTAGCTTTTTTCTTCATTTAGCTCTGCGCTGATCTTTATTTAATTGATTCAACTGACTATGGGCTTAGTTTCTTCTTTTTTCCTAGTTCCTTGATGTATAAATTTAATTACCTGGGGTCTCTTTTTTAAAATTAATGTAAGTATTTAAGCCTATAAATTCCCCTTAGAGTTGATATTGTAGTATTCCATAAGTAATTTTTTTCTCTGAGGCGTTTGTTCTTCAGAAGTGAGTTGTTTAATTTTCACGTATTTTTAAATTTTCCAATTTTCCTCCCGTCGTAGATCTCTAGTCTCATAACATCATGGTTAAAAAATATATAATATGATTTCAGCCTTCTTAAATTTGTTGACTTGTTTTATGGCTTAACATGTAATCTACCTTAAAGGATGTTTTGTGTCCACTTGAGAAGAACACGTATTTTGCTGCTATTGAATTAAATACTCCATTGGATGGAATATTTATTAGAGTTTAGCACAGTGGCTCACACCTGTAATCTTAGCATTTTGAAAGGTTGAAGTGAGAGGATTGCTGGAGGCCAGGAGTTTGAGACTAGCCTGGGTAACATAACTAGATCTAGTTTCTACCAAACACACACACACTTACACACACATGCACACACACACACACACACACACACCCCATGGAAAAATAGCTAGGCATGGTATCACATACCTATAGTTCCAGCTACTTGAGTGGCTGGGGAAGAAGGATTGCCTCCCCTTTGTTTTTCTTTTCCAGCAGAATAAGGCTTTCCCTACTCCCTTCCCTCCCCATAGGGTAATAGGAAAAACTGGCAGTGACATTCCCCCCGCCACACCCCTGTGAGAACCCCTTCCCTAGGGAGAGTTTTTCATTATCCTTGGTGACTTGCTCTGTAAGCAAATATTGATTTTTCCTGAAAGTGGGTAGTGGCATTTCACATCTATGCCCCCTCCTTTATATTTTCATTCTATTCTATACTTACACTTTTTAAAAGCAAAGCTCTACTTTAATCATCTTGCTGACTCACATGTTTCATGGCATTTTTCACAGGTAATAAAATGCTCAGGTCCTGTAATTTCTCCCAATTGTTTGTCTCTGAAAATTTTATAGTATTTTCCTCCCTGTCTTCCTAGATTTCTGTTGGACTCAAGAAAAGCCGTTAATTTTCTTTGTCCAGATTTCTTCTCGTTGTAAAGTAAGAGTAATATACTTTCTACCTGGCTGCCTGTTCTACATGAAATGCATACCTGCTCATTATTAACTAAGAGAGAAAAATTCTACTAATTGATTCTTTACATTTTTTAATGTTAAGAGTAGTCTATTTAAAAGTGTTTTACTGTAATTTCTTTCCATAGCATATATGCTAAAACACCCCACATACCAAAAAAAACAACAAAACATTTTACACCTAATATTATGCTTACTGAATTAGTTGTATTCATTTTATGACTTATAATAAGATAAGATTGCATATTTTTAACGCTGCTGCTAAATATAATAAAGTCTCCAGCCAAGGCTATAATAATAGAAAGCACATAGATGTTAGATCATGTGATATTTTACCACAACTCTTTGATATCCTGTTCTCTTTTCAAAGATAAATTGGAAGCCTTTGAAAAGTGAAGATGAAATTATTCTCTTATTTTTTGCCCATAAAAGGGTCATCTTGAAACATTTTCACTTTCTACTATATTTACAAAATCGATAATATTTTATATAGTTAATGATTAGTTCAAAATACAATGAAAATAAAATAGCATTCAAATATATAATGTGTCTAGGAACTGATCTTCAACACATATACATAACGACTTCTACAATAAAAATTTGAGGGCCTTGACTAGCTTATATCAGTAAATGCTATAAACAATTCTATTAGTAATCTATTACTACATAAAGAATTATCCCAAAATGTAGAAGCTTGAGAAAAAGTAAAACATAGGCATTGATTATATACAATTTTTCTGAATCAAAAATACATACATGTCTTGTCAGGGTCACATGCTTCAGGATCTTACAAAATACTATTCCACAAACTCTCACAAAGCTGATAAAAGATTCAACTGGGTCAACATCTGCTTCTAATTTAGTTCAGTGTTGTTGATGGGACTCAGTTACTATGAAATTTTGGATTTAGAACCTTAGTTTCTTTCTGGCTATTGGCTGAAGGCCTTCCTAGGCGTTGACAATTTAGGCCTCTCTCACCTGGCAGCTTGCTTTACCATAGCCAGAAATAAAGGGTTTGCTAGCAAAATGGAAGTTACAGTCTTTTATTACATAAGGATTCGACTAGGGATGATGTAATCTATTTTTAGGAACAAGTGAGTGGAGGAGGCTTCACTCTTCACAAGAGTGAAGGAAGCTGCAGAACAGTTTGAAGCTAGCAGAGGTTGGTTCATAAGGTTTAAAGAAAGAAGCCAGCTCCATGACAACATAAAAAGTGTAAGATGAAGAAGCAAGTCCTGATGTAGAAGTTGCAGCAAGTTATCCAGATCTAATTTAAGGATAATTGATGATTACAGCTATACTAACCAATGGATTTTCAACATAAATGAAGCACACCTGTATTGGAAGAAGATACTATCTAGAATTTTTCCATTAACAGAGAAGTCAATGACTGCCTTCAAAGCTTCAAAGGACAGGCTGACTCTCTAGTTAGGGGATAATGTACCTGATGACTTTTAGTTGAAGCCAATGCTGATTTTGAAATCCAAAAGTTTTAGAGCCCTTAAGAATGATGCTAAATCCACTCTGTCTGTGTTCTATCAATGGAACAACAAAGCCTAGATGATAAGTGCATCTGTTCATAGCATGGGTTACTGAATATTTGAAGCCCACTGTTGAGACCTCCTGCTCATGAATAAAAAAAATCTTTCAAAATATTACTGTTCATTGACAACACACCTAGTTCCCCACAAACTTTGAGAGATGTGCAAGGAGATTATTGTTGTTTTTATGCCTGATAACACAACATTCATTCTGTAGCCCATGGATCAAGGAGTAATTTTATGTTTCAAGTCATTTAAGAAATACATTTTTTAAGGCTATGTAATGTCATTGGGAGTGATTGCTATAATGGCTCTGGGAAAAGTAAATTAAAAACCTATAAAGGATTCACCACTTTGCAGGCAATTAAGAACATTTACAATTCATGGGAAGATGTCAAAATGTTAGCACGAATGTGGAAGAAATTGATTCTAATTTTTATAGATATCTTTGAAGGGTTCAAGTCTTCAGTAGAGGAAATTTTGAACTGCAAATGTGCTGGAAGCAACAAGATAGATAAAATTAGAAGTAAATCCTGCGGATATAACTGAATTGTTGCCAATTCATGATAAAACTTGAAAAAATGAGAAAATAAATGTGGTTTCTTGTGATGGATAAATTAGTCGTGGGGTGGAGAAGATTCATGCCAGTTTTGAAAGAAGTTCTAGTATGGGTAAAATGTATTCAAACAGTACCAGATGCTACAGAGAAATCTTTGATGAAAGGAAGAGTTAATTAAAGTGGTGAACTTCATTATGGTCTTATTTTAAGAAATTGCCACAGCCACCCCAAATTTCAGCAAGACTACCCTGACTAATCAACAGTTATTAGCATTGAGGGTAAACCTTTCTCCAACAAAAAGATTATGACTAACTGAAGGATCAGAAGATTGTTAGCATTTTTTAGTATTAAAGT
Organism: Sapajus apella; assembly: GCF_009761245.1. Taxonomy (NCBI): domain Eukaryota; kingdom Metazoa; phylum Chordata; class Mammalia; order Primates; family Cebidae; genus Sapajus; species Sapajus apella. Next base: position 16,465,600 of record NW_022436951.1, read on the forward strand.
ATTTTATTTTAATGTATGTACATTTTGAGACCTAATTCTGTTTCTCAACTAATAGACTATTAAATAGTTCAATTATAACTTTTAAATGTACTGGGAAACCAAAAAATTTGTGTGACTGACTTTATTGTGATATATGTCTTAGTGTGGTAACCTAGAATCAAACTTGCAATGTGTCCAGGGCATACTGCTAACTAAATTTGTAAAGTAAAACTATAAAATTAATAGAAGTGATATTAAAAACATACTATTTTTTATCCAAAGTAAATATTGGCTATTATTTTTGCAATTTCCAGAGACTAAATATTCTGGTAAGAAACTAATCTTTTTGCAATGAAATTGATGTTCTTTCAAAGAAATCATGAATAAAGCTAATGGAGTTAAAAGAATAGAAAAAGGTATTTATAATATCTAAAAGAGATTATTGTACAGAGAATTAAAATCAATACTACAAATATGCAAACATGAAAAAAAGGTTCACTTTTATGGACAGGCAATTAACAAAAGATTAAATACATGGATTAACAGGAAGAATGATAGACAATTATCCAGGAAATGAAAACTAAAAAATCAAAGTACATTATTTTACAACTAAAAGATAGAAAAACTTATGAAATAGCCAATAACAACATGGGGTGTACATCATTTTGGAGCATAATTAGGCATGACTCAGAAAAATAAGCTATAATCATTACTCCTGAATTGGCAGTTTCACCTTTGTGAATATATTCCCAATAATTTTTACCTAAATTTCTAAAAGTACAAGAATGTACTGAAACAAATATATAATTATAGGAAAAAAATAAGTCTTTGCCTTCACCTAAAAGCCCCTCACACACATTCAAATATAAAAATTAAAAGGATATCATGTCAATAAGTGAAATAAATTTAATGTTTGAAATGCTAGGTAGGCAAAGATATATTTTAAATAAATAATATAATAAACCATTTATTTTAAATGATCAATTAAACTTCATCAAACATAAAGTCCTGTGCTCTTCAGAGGACTATGTTATAGAAATCAAAAGGCTTCTATCCTCATGTATTGCTCAAGGAAATATAGATCATATAATCCTTTTAAAATGCTGTCTAGGGTAGAGTACAGTGGCTCAGGCCTGCAATTTCAGCACTTTGGTAAGCCCAGGTGGGAAGATCACTTGAGATCCGGAGTCTGAGACCAGCCTGGCTAACATGGTGAGACTCCATCTCTAACAAAATATCAAAATTAGCCAGGCATGGTAGCATCTGTAATCCCAACTACTGGGGAGGCTGAGGTAGGAGACTTGCTTGAACCTGGGAGGTGGAGGTCTGAGTGAGCCAAGTTTGTGCCATTCTCCTCCAGCCTGAGTGACAGAGCAAGACCCTGTCTTAAAATAAATAAATAAATAAATATAGTGTCATCTAGCATTTTTGAAGCAAGCATTTAAAATAAGCATATTTTCCTATATTTTGTAAACTAGGAAATGTTCTATGTGTATATCACAAAACACAATTATTAAATATGCATATACAAGCATAATCACTCAAGTATTTTTTATTACAGTAGAAAGTTGGCAGCAAAGAGTGCTAATTGCTAAACAGGTAAAGTGTAATATAATGAATGAACATATCACCATTAATTAGGAGCAGGAGGTCAATGGTCAAATAAATTAATCTTAAAAATAAAACATTGAGTGAAAACTGATACATTAGCATTGTTATCTGGTGGTAGGTAGAATAGCATATGTGGAGTACAGTATAAAATAAATAATTTTTATTTATTTTATATTTAAAGATTTAGATGGACAAATGTAGTTTTGTTACATGGATATATTGAATTGTGGTGAAGTCTGGACTTTTAATGTACCCATCAACCAAATAGTGTACATTGTACCAACAGGTAATTTTTCATCATTCAGCCCCCTCCCATCACCCCCTTTTTTGGAGTCCTCAGTATCTATTATTCCACTCCATATGTCCAGGTGTATGCTTAATTAACTCCCACTTACAAGTGAGAATATGAGATATTTGACTTTCCATTTCTATTATTTTACTTAGGATAATGGTCTCAAGTTACATCCATGTTTCTGAAAAGCACAGTAGTTGTGATATACACACACACACACACACACACACACATATATATATATATATATAAATGCAATATATATGTATATGTATCACAAACTTTATTCAGCCATCTACTCACAGACACCACTTAGTTTTATTTCACGATTTGGCTATTGTGAATAATGCTGTGATGAATATAAAAGTACAGGCACTTTAAAAAAATGACTTGCTTTCCTTTAGGTAGATACTCAGCAGTGAAATTGCTGAGTTAAATAGCAGTTCTATTTTTAGTTCTTTGAGAGATCTCCATACTGTTTTCCATAGAGGTTGTACTACTTCGCATTCCCACACACAGGTATAAGCATTTCCTTTTCTTTGCATACTTGCCAACACCTATTTTTTTTTTCTTTTTGTTGGTGGCCCAACGACCTCGTGTAAGATGATATCTTGTTGTTTTAATTTGAATTTATCTTTTGATTATAAAAAATCAAAGGATAAATGAAGTGAAAGTTTGGTTCTTTAAAACGATAAACAAAGTTGATAAATCACTAGCTAGATTAACCAAGAAAAAGAGAGGATTCAAATAAACAAAATCAGATATGATAAAATGTGACAGTACAAATACTACCACAAAATTACAAAAAATCATTGGATACTACTTTGAGCATCTCTACGCACATGGAAATCTAGAGGAAATGAATAAACTCCTTGAGAAAAACAACCTCTCAAGATTGAATCTGGGTGAAACAGAAATCCTAAACAGATAAAAAATGAATAGTGAATTTACATTAGTAATTTAAAAAAATCTCTAATTAAAAAGAACACAACAGAACAAATTTAAAGCTTAATTTTACCATTCTTAGAAAAAAGAACAGATACCAATCCCACTGAAACTAGTTCAAAAAAATTTAAAGAGAGAATCATTTCTAATTTATTCTATAAAGCCAGTATTACCATTTTACCAAAGCTAGGCAAGGAAACAACTATACAACAAAAACCTATAGGCCAATATCTCCAGTGAATATAGATCCTCAATAAAATATGAGCCAACTGAATTTAATATACAGTAAAAAGATAATACTCCACAGTCAAGTAAGTTTTATCCAAGGGACGCAATGGTGGTTCAAAATACACAAATCAACATATTTGTTGCAACACATAAACATAATTAAAAACAAAAGGTATATACTTATCTTAATAGGTGCAGAAAAAGCACTTTAAAAATCTAGCATCCATTCATGACAACAAGCTTTAACAATGTACTATTCAAAAGAACATAACTCAAAACAATGAAAGTCATATACAGAAAACCCACAACCAATACTATACTCAATGCAGGAAATTTACAAGGATTCCCTCTAAGACCTGGAGCAAGACAAGGATGCCACTTTCACCACTGCTACTCAACATAGTGCTGGAAGTCCTCGCCAGAGAAATTAGGAAAGGAAAAGAAATGTAATGCATCCAAACTGGAAAAAAGGAAAGTCAAGTTATCTCTGTTCACTGATGACATGATCTTATACCTAGAAAACCCTAAAGACTCCTCCAAAACATTCCAACTTTTGTCAAATGTCTTCAGTAAGGTTTCAGGATGGAAAATCAACATACAAAAATCAGTAGTATTCTATACACCAATAAAGTTCAAATTGAGAACCAAATCAAGAATGCAATCCAGTTTACAATAGCTACAAGAAACTAAACCATCTAGGTATACATTTAACCAAGGAAGCAAAAGAGCTCTACAAGAAGAACTAGAAACATTGATGTAAAAATCATAGATTACACCAAAAATGAAAAAAAAAATCTCATGTTTATGGATTGGAAGAATCACTATTATTAAAATGACCGTACTACCGAAAGTAATCAGAAGATTCAATGCAACTTCTATACAATTATCAATGTAGTTTTTCACAGAATAAGGAAAAACTAATTTTAAAACTCTTATAAAACCAAGAAGAGCCCAAATAGCAAAACAATCCAAAGCAAAAAACAAAGCTGGAGACATTCCATTACCTTATGTCAAATTAAACTACAAGGGTACAGTAACCAAAATAACAGGATATGATGTGTAGTCATTTTCTTAATAGAAATGCAGCTTTATCCCTTAAATCCCTCATGAAGCTTTTAACAAACATGTGTATATCATTTTTTGTATGCTAAAGGCTGTCCAGGTCATTACACAATATTTCATACATTTCATTACATATAATTTTATACATTTGCTTTTAATCAGTTAATAGAATTGAGAAAAGAATGTATGAATAGTGTTATTTATATTAATAATTACCTTTATTAGTGCTTATATTTATTTGTTTGGATTCAAATTAACACCTAATTTTACTTGCGTCCATCCTGAAGATCTTTTAGTAATTCTTGCAAGATTGGTCTGCTAAAAACGTTATTTGTGAAAAAGTCTTTTTAAAATAGATTTCTTGATATACGATTTTTGTTGTAATCTCAATACTTTGGGAGGCCAAGGCAGATGAATCACGAGGTCAAGAGATCAAGACCATCCTGACCAACATGGTGAAACACAGTCTATACTGAAAAATACAAAAATTAGCCAGGCATGGTCATGTGTGCTTGAAGTCCCAGGTACTGGGCAGGCTGAGGCAGAAGAATCACTTGAACCGGGAGGCAGGGGCTGCAATTAGCCTAGATTGTACCACTGCACTCCAGCCTGGTGTCAGAGTGAGACAGCATCTCAAAAAAAAAAAAAAAAAAAGATTTTTGTTGTTGATTTTCGTTTGTAATTTTTTCTATTGAGCACTTTAAATGTGTTATTGAACTGCCTGTTTTTTTTTTCTTTTTTTTCCATTTATTTATTTTATTGCATTTTAGGTTTTGGGGTACATGTGAAGAACATGCAAGATTGTTGCACAGGTACACACATGGCAGTGTGATTTGCTGCCTTCCTCCCCATCACCTACATCTGGCATCTCTCCCCTTGCTATCTCTCCCCAACTCCCCATCCCTCACCGCCCCTCCCCCTATTTCCTCCCAACTGACCCCAGTGTGCAGTGCTCCCCTCCCTGTGTCCATGTGTTCTCATTGTTCAACACCCTCCTATGAGTGAGAACATGTGGTGTTTGATCTTCTGCTCTTCTGTCAGTTTGCTGAGAATGATGCTTTCCAGGTTCATCCATGTCCCTACAAAGGACACAAACTTATCGTTTTTGATGGCTGCATAATATTCCATGCTGTATATATGCCACATTTTCCCTGTCCAATCTATCATCGATGGACATTTGGGTTGGTTTCAGGTCTTTGCTATTGTAAACAGTGCTGCAATGAACATTCGTGTGCACGTGTCCTTATAGTAGAATGATTTGTAATCCTTTGGATATATACCCAGTAATGGGATTGTTGGGTCAAATGGAATTTCTATTTCTAGATCCTTGAGGAATCGCCACACTGTCCTCCACGATGGTTGAACTAATTTACCCTCCCACCAACAGTGTAAAAGTGTTCCTATTTCTCCACATCCTCTCCAGCATCTGTTGTCTCCAGATTTTCTAATGATCACCATTCTAACCGGAGTGAGATGGTATCTCAATGTAGTTTTGATTTGCATTTCTCTGATGACCAGTGATAATGAGCATTTTTTCATATGTTTGTTGGCCTCACATATGTCTTCTTTTGTAAAGTATCTGTTCATATCCTTTGCCCACTTTTGAATGGGCTTGTTAGTTTCTTTCTTGTAAATCTGTGTTAGTTCTTTGTAAATTCTGGATATCAGCCCTTTGTCAGATGGGTAAACTACAAAATTTTTTTCCCAATCTGTTGGTTGCCGATTCACTCTAATGATTGTTTCTTTTGCTGTGCAGAAGCTGTGGAGTTTGATTAGGTCCCATTTGTCTATTTTGGCTTTTGTTGTCAATGCTTTTGGTGTTTTGGTCATGAAGACCTTGCCTACACCTATGTCCTGAATGGTTTTGCCTAGATTTTCTTCTAGGGTTTTCATGGTGTTAGGTCTTATGTTTAAGTCTTTAATCCATCTGGAGTTAATTTTAGCGTAAGGTGTCAGGAAGGGGTCCAGTTTCTGCTTTCTGCACATGGCTAGCCAGTTTTCCCAACAACATTTACTGAACAGGGAATCCTTTCCCCATTGCTTGTTTTTGTCTGGTTTGTCAAAGATCGGATGGTTGTAGATATGTTGTGTTGCCTCCAAGACCTCTGTTCTGTTCCATTGGTCTATATTTCTGTTTTGGTACCAGTACCATGCTGTTTTGATTACTGTAGCCTTGCAGTATAGTTTGAAGTCCGGTAGTGTGATGCCTCCCGCTTTGTTCTTTTTGCTTAGAATTGACTTGGCTATGCAGGCTATCTTTTGGTTCCATATGAAGTTTAAGGTGATTTTTTCCAGTTCTGTGAAGGTCATTGGTAGCTTGATGGGGATAGCATTGAATATGTAAATTACTTTGGGCAGTATGGCCATTTTCATGATATTGATTTTTCCTAGCCATGATCATGGAATGTTTCTCCATCTGTTTGTGTCCTCTCTTATTTCATTGAGCAGTGGCTTGTATTACTCCTTGAAGAGGTCCTTTACGTTCCTTGTTAGTTGTATTCCTAGGTATTTTATTCTCTTTGTGGCAATTGTGAATGGAAATTTGTTCTTGATTTGGCTCTCTTTAAGTCTGTTGTTGGTGTATAGGAATGCATGTGATTTTTGCACATTGATTTTGTATCCTGACACTTTACTGAACTTGCTTATCAGTTTCAGGAGATTTGGGGCTGAGACGATGGGGTCTTCTAGATATACAATCATGTCATCTTCAAATAGAGACAATTTGACTTCCTCCTTTCCTATTTGAATGCTTCATTTCTTTTTCTTGCCTGATTGCTCTGGCTAGAACTTCTAGTACTGTATTGAATAGGAGTAGTGAGAGAGGACATCCTTGTCTGATGCCACATTTCAAGGGGAATGCTTCCAGTTTTTGCCCATTCAGTATGATATTGTCTGTTGGTTTGTCGTAAATAGCTTTTATTATTTTGAGATACGTTCCATCAATACCTAGCTTATTGAGGGTTTTTAGCATAAAAGGCTGTTGAATTTTGTCAAAGGCCTTCTCTGCATCAATTGAGATAATCATGTGGTTTTTGTCTTTGGTTCTGTTTATGTGGTGAATTACGTTTATAGACTTGTGTATGTTGAACCAGCCTTGCATCCCCGGGATAAATCCTACTTGATCATTGTGGATAAGCTTTTTGATGTGCTGTTGCAATCAGCTTGTCAGTATTTTATTGAAGATTTTTGCATCTATGTTCATCATGGATATTGGCCTGAAGTTTTCTTTTCTTGTTGAGTCTCTGCTGGGTTTTGGAATCAGGATGATGTTGGTCTCACGAAATGATTTAGGAAGGAATCCCTCTTTTTGGATTGTTTGAAATAATATCAGAAGGAATGGTTACCAGCTCCTCTTTGTATATCTGGTAGAATTTGGCTGTTAACCCGTCTGGACCTGGGCTTTTTTTGGGTGGTAAGCTCTTAATTGCTGCCTCAACTTCAGGCCTTGTTATGGGTCTGTTCAGGGTTTCGGCTTCTTCCTGGTTTAGGCTTGGGAGGAGGCAAGTGTCCAGGAATTTATCCATTTCTTTCAGGTTTATTAGTTTATGTGCATAGAGTTGTTTGTAATAATCTCTGATGATGGTTTGAATTTCTGTGGAATCTGTGGTGATATCCCCTTTATCATTTTTTATTGCATCTATTTGGTTATTCTCTCTTTTCTTTTTTATTAATCTGGCTAGTGGTCTATTTTGTTGATCTTTTCAAAAAAACAGCTCCTGGATTTATTGATTTTTTGAAGGGTTTTTTGTGTCTCTATCTCCTTCAGTTCTGCTCTGATCTTAGCTATTTCTTATCTTCTGCTAGACTTTGAGTTTTTTTGATCTTGCTCCTCTAGCTCTTTCAGTTTTGATGATAGGGTGTCAATTTTTTATCTCTCTTTGCTTCTCATAAGGGCACTTATTGCTATATATTTTCCTCTTGAGACTGCTTTAAATGTGTCCCAGAGATTCTGGTATGTTGTGTCTTCATTCTCGTTGGTTTTGAAGAATATCTTTATTTCTGTCTTCATTTCATTGTTTATCCAGTCAACATTAAAGAGCAAGTTGTTCAGTTTCCATGAAGCTGTGAGGTTCTGGGTTAGTTTTTGAATTCTGAATTCTAACTTGATTGCACTGTGGTCTGAGAGACTGTTTGTTATGATTTCTGTTCGTTTGCATTTGCTGAGGAGTGATTTACTCCCAATTATGTGGTGAATTTTAGATTTGTTGTGATGTGGTGCTGAGAAGAATGTATATTCTGTGGATTTGGGGTGGAGAGTTCTGTAAATGTCTATTAGGTTTGCTTGCTCCAGGTCTGAGTTCAAGTCCTGGATATCCTTGTTATTTTTCTGTTTGCTTGATCTGTCTAATATTGACAATGGGGTGTTAAAGTCTCCCACTATTATTGTGTGGGAGTCTACGTCTCTTTTTAAGTCATTAAGAACTTGCCTTATGTATCTGGGTGCTCCTGTATTGGGTGTGTATATATTTAGGATCGTTAGCTCTTCTTGTTGCATTTGTCCTTTCACCATTATGTAATGTCCTTCTTTGTCTCTTTTGATCTTTGTTGTTTTAAAGTCTAATTTATCAGTGATGAGAATTGCAACTCCTGCTTTTTTTTTTTTTTTTTTCTCTCCATTTGCTTGGTAAATCTTCCTCCTTCCCTTTATTTTGAGCCTTTGCGTATCCTTGCATGTGAGATGGGTTTCCTGGATGCAGCACACTGATGGGTTTTGGCTTTTTATCCAATTTGCCAGTCTGTGTCTTTTGATTGGGGCATTTAGTCCATTTACATTTAGGGTTAATATTGCTATGTGTGAATTTGATACTGCCATTTTGGTGCTTGCTGGCTGTTTTGCCCATTAGTTGATGCAGATTCTTCATTGTGTTGATTCTCTTTACCATTTGGCATGTTTCTGGAGTGGCTGGTACTGGTTGTTCCTTTATATGTGTAGAGCCTCTTTCAGGAGCTCCTGTAAAGCTGGCCTTTTGGTGATGAAATCTCTGAGTACTTGCATGTTCACAAAGGATTTTATTTTTCCTTCACTTATGAAGCTTAGTTTGGCTGGATAGGAGATTCTAGGTTGAAAGCTCTTTTCTTTAAGGATGTTGAATATTGGCCCCCATTCTCTTCTGGCTTGTCGGGTTTCTGCTGAGAGATCTGCTGTGAGTCTGATGGGCTTCCCTTTGTGGATAACCTGACCTTTCTCTCTTGCTGCCCTTGGGATTCTCTCCTTTATTTCAACCCTGGTGAATCTGACGATTATGTGCCTTGGGGTTGCTCTTCTTGATGAATATCTTTATGGTGTTCTCTGTATTTCCTGGACTTAAATGTTTGCCTGCCTTTCTAGGTTGGGGAAGTTTTCCTGGATAATATCCTGAAGAGTATTTTCCAGCTTGGATTCATTCTCTTCGTCGCATTCAGGTACGCCTATCAAATGCAGATTAGGCCTTTTCACATAGTCGCACATTTCTTGGAGACTTTGTTCATTCCTTTTTACATTTTTTTCTCCATTCTTTCCTTCCTGTTTCATTTCATTGAGTTGGTCTTCGACCTGTGATATTCTTTCTTCTGCTTGGTCAATTCAGCTGTTGATACTTGTGCATGCTTCGTGAAGTTCTCGTATTGTGTTTTTCAGCTCCATCAATTCACTTATATTCTTTCTATTTTGTCTGTTCTCGTTAGCATTTCGTGAAATCTTTTTACAAGGTTCTTAGTTTCTTTGCAAATGGTTAGAACATGTTCTTTAAGTTCACAGAAGTTTCTTACTACCCACCTTCTGAAGTCTGATTCTGTCATTTCATCACACTCGTTCTCCATCCAACCTTGTTCCCTTGCTGGTGAGTTGTGATCCCTTGTAGGAGGAGAGGTGTTCTGGTTTTGGGTGTTTTCATCCTTTTTGTGCTGGTTTCTTCCCATCTTTATGGATTTATTCACATGTCGTCTTTGTAGTTGCTGGCTTTCAGATTGGGTCTCTGAGTGGATGTTCTGTTTGTTGATGATGAGGTTATTTCTGTTTCTTGGTTTTCCTTCTGACAGTCTGGCCCCTCTGCTGCAGGTCTGCGGAGGTCCACTCCAGGCCCTGCTTGCCTTGGGCTCACCTGCAGCAGCTGCTGAACAGTAAGGGTTGTTATCAGTTTTCTTCTGCTATCTTTGTCCCAGAAGGATACCCGCCTAGTGTCAATCTGGTCTCTCCTTTCTGAGGTGGCTCTTTGGATATATGGGGGTCAGGGAGCTGCTTGAGGAGACGGTCTCTTCTTTATAGGAGCTCAAATGCTGAGCTGTGAGCTCCATTGTTCATTCAGAGCTGCTGGGCAGGTACATTTAGGTCTGCTGCAGCAGAACTCATAAACCGCTTTTTGTTCCCAGGTGCTCTGTCCCAAGCATTTAGGGCTTTGTGAGTTTCTGTTATGCTGCTGCCTTCTTTTTTTTTTTCCTTCAGACCTGCCCTGCCCAGCAAGGAGGCAGCCTAGTCACTGTCTGCCTGTAGAGGCTTTGCTGAGCTGCTGTGGGCTCCACCCAGCTGCCAAGTGAACTTCCCTGCAGTCCTGTTTATATGGGTGTAGTTAGAACTGCTTTGGCGTTGGTGGCCCGCCTCTGTTAAGGCTGAGTCTCTCTGTAGTGGCAGTTGCCTTGGCAACGGTGGGCTGCCTCAGCAATGGCGGGTTGCCTTGGCAACGGCGGGCTGCCTCAGCATTGGTTGACTACCTCCATAGTGGCGGGCTGCCTTGGTAATGGCAGACGCCCCTCCCCCACAGAGCTGGACCATCCTGGGTTCAGCTGCGCTTGCTGTGAAACTCTCAATCCAGAGAGTTCTGATTGCTGTTCTTTTGTCGGGGTGGGACCAGCTGAGCCTAATCGCCTGGCTCCCTGCCTCAGAGCCTTTTTTTTTTCTTTTTAAGTTGATGTTCCAGTCGCCTGTTGAAGAGGCGCCGGATGGTGTGTGTTTTTTCCCGTGGGACAACTCACTGTGCTGGCTTAAACAGTGGCACTGAGATTCATGGTGGTTTTTTTGCCCTGGAATCTACTGTCCTGGTTCCCTGCTCAGTCCCCTTTTTAAACAGACTAATGGGCGACTTCCTGTGGCTCCAATCGCCACCCAAAAAGGCACCCGGACTGGTGATTTTGTATGGAGAACCACTGCTCCGGGGCACCGTCAAAGCAGCAGCGCAGGGCAAAGCAGCTGCGCTGGTGACCCATGGAGCTCCTCTGCCTGGGAATTGCCTAGTCTGTGGGCAATAAAAATGTGGCGTCCACTCACCGTCTGCACTTTCACTGGGATCTGCAATCCTGAGCTGTTCCTAAATGGCCATCTTGGATCGATCCCCCTGAACTGCCTTTTGATCTCCACTGTTTCTGCTCATAAGTTAACTGTTAATCTTATTTTAATCTTATAAAAGAAACATCATTTAAGTTTTTGCTTTTCTTGCTGCAATGTTTTCTCTTTGCCTTTTTGATTTTCAGTATTTTTACTATGATGCATTTCTATGGATCTTTTTGTATTTGTTCTATTTGAGTTTTTAAGCATTCGGATCCATATGTTATTGTTGTTCTTTAATAAATCTAGGTGTTGTCAGTGACTATTTATTCATTATTTTCCCCTATTCTCTCTTTATTCTCCTTTTGGTCTTTACATTATGGATATATTAGTGTGTGTAATGGTGTCTCATTCTCATCATCACTTGAGATGTGTGTATCGCATATGGTATATGGTATCTTCTAGCATATGTTCTTGAAAACATCCCATGTGTACTTGAGAAACATACATTCTTTCGTTGAATGGAGTATTCTATAGATGACAGTACATACTTGCTCCTTTCTATTTATCTTTTTAAAAATTGAATAATCTCTTTTGATCTATTTTCACATATGCTACTTCTTTCCTTGGCCAGTTTAAATATGCTGCTGTGAACCTCTAGGGACATTTCATTTGAGTTATAGCATTTTTCAGGTCCACATTTTCTTTTTATTTTTACTTTACACACTAGTTTCTTATTGTTACACTCTTTTGTGTGATATTATCATATCTTCAATTGCTTGTTTATGCATTTCTTTAGTTATTTGAACATTTTTCTAATGGCTATTTAAAACCTTATTTTTTCCTATGAAATTCAAAATCTGGCCATTTTCACACGACAGTATCTGTTGTCTAATCATTTTCTGGTGTATGACTTATACTTAGCAATAAAAACACAAGTTTTTCTTCATTTTTCTTCTGAAAATTTGACTAGATAATATAGAAACACTGAGCACTGCCTCCTCCTATGGAAAATAGGTGTTATTTGTGTATTTACTTGTTTAATGACTGTCTGTATTATTTTAGTGAAGTCTATATGCTTTTCCTTCATTACACATACAACTGTAAGCCTCTAATTATGCTTCTCAGGGAGGCATAGCTTTGAGTGAAACCTCAGTCACCTACTGATGACAGTAGTATTAGTTGCACTCTTTTTCTTTCTGTGCATCTCAATATCCAAACTCCACTAATTGACAGCTATTGCTCCATACTTTGTTTGGTCTCAGGAGGTTTCTTTAAGCTCTCATTTCTTGGATATCTCCTGCAAATGAACCAATCTATATTCTAAGCTATATCTTCATTAAATCAATGACAATTAATTTTAATTAAATCTCCTCATAATTGCCTTTTATCACATCCACTGTTCTTAAGAGTGACTTTGGCCAAGCACCTGTAATCCCAGCACTTTGGGAGGCTGAGATGGGCAAAATACGAGGTCAAGAGTTTGAGACTAGCCTGACCAATATGGTGAAACCCTGTCTCTACTAAAAATACAAAAATTGTTCAAGCGCAGTGGCTCATGCCTATAATCCCAGCACTTTGGGAGTCGAAGTGAGCAGATCACGATGTCAAGAGATCGGGATCATCCTGGCCAACATGGTGAAACTCATCTCTACTAAAAATACAAAAATTAGCTGGGCATGGTGGTGTGCACCTGTAGTTCCAGCTACTCGGGAGACTGAGGCAGGAGAATTGCTTGAACCTGGGAGGCAGAAATTGCAGAGAGCCGAGATCCCATCACTGCACTCCAGCCTGGTTCCTGGCGACAGGTTGAGACTCTGCTTTAAAAATACAAAAATTAGCTGGGCTTGATGGTATGCACCTTTAATCCCAGTTAAGAGGCTGAGGCAGAATCGCTTGAACCCAGGAAGCAGAGGTTACCGTGTGCTGAGATCATGCCGCTGCACTCCAGCCTGGGCGATAGAGCCAGACTCTGTATCAAAAAAAAAAAAAAAAGAGTGACCTTAGGTATGAACTTCTCCACTCTTTAGATGTCTTTTGATAAATAACATTGATGAAACATTATACTTTTATTTCTATTCTTTTGTTTTGTATTTTAGAATTAATTGCTTATATTTTTAATATTTTTGACACAACATTGCATTTTTAGTAAAAACCTATAACGAAGAAAATTACTGCCACTCACAATCTCACTTTCTAATACATGACTAGTCTCCCTCATTCCACATGGCCTTATCATAATAGTCAATCACATAGTGTGACCTACTCCTAGCCTTAAGAACTGGGAGTATGTTTTAAACAAAATTGGTTTCTCGCTTCTGATAAATTTAATTTTGGAAATAACTAAATAAGAACACACACACACATATAATATGTAATAGTTAATCATTAAATCTCTGATATGGTTTTGCTGTGTTCTCACTCAAATCTCCTCTTGAATTTTAGTTCCCATAATCCTCATGTGTGGTGTGAGTGACCCAGTGGGAGGTAATTAAATCACAGGGGTGGTTAGCCTTATTCTGTTCTCATGATAGTAAGTTCTCACTAGATCTGATGATTCTTTAAGGGGTTTCCCCCTTCGCTCGGCACTCATGCTCTCTCCTGCTGCCCCATGGAAAGGTGCCTTCCACCATAATTGTAAGTTTCCTGAGGCCTTCCCAGCAATATGGAACTTTGAGTCAATTAAACATCTCTTCTTTATACATTACCCAGTTTTGGATATGTCTTCATAGCTGTATTAAAATGAACTAATGCAATTCCAAAGAAGTTATCAACAACAAGTTTAAAAGAATAAATTATAGTGAAAGAAAAATGCTTCCAATGACTGAATAGTTCAAAACAAGAGAATGATAAAGCATTTTTAAATAAAATGTTACTATTTCTTAGTACGGCAGTTGTGAGATGATCTGCAGAACTCCAAATACAACAAAATATAATAACTAAAGGTTTGTCTATGGGTTGCTTAATTAAAGTTGACTTCAATTGATACCTCATCTCTGTTTCTTGAAGGAAAGTTACTGTGTGAATATCTTCACACCTTTTGGAATGGTGGTATTTGGAAAGACTATTGCCTTGAATCTTTCAAAGCTTCAAAAGGCTTATCACTGAGATCCTTCTTTGAAAGTATTATTTTCTCATAGTGTTTAAAATTAAAAATTGTCTACATTATCTATATCATCTCAATGGACATCATTTTAGAGAAAAGGGTTGACTCGGCATGGTAGCTCATGCCTGTAATCCCAGCACTTTGGGAGGCTGAGGTGGTGGATCACCTGAGGTCCAGAGTTAGAGACCAGACTGGACAACAAGGCAAAACCCTGTCTCTACTAAGAATACAAAAATTAGCCAGGTGTGGCGTCACGTGCCTATAATCCCAGCTGCTTGGGAGGCTGAGGAACATGAATCACTTGAACCCAGGAGGTGGAGCTTGCAGTGAGCCAAGATCCCACCATTGCGCTCCAACCTGGTCTGCAAGGACAAAACTCCATCTAAAAAAGAAAAGAAAGACTTGTAAATGGGATGCAATGGCAGGGCACAGAAAACAAGGTGAGAGGGATCTAATGACCATAAAATGTAAATGAATGCCATATTCTTAAGAAATTAGAGTATTATTTTGACATTTATAGTTTAAATATGTAGTATATGTCTATAAAAATATGTTTTGAGGGAGCTAAGTTTTATAGGTAATATGACACATATGTTATCTTTTCTTCTTCATAAGTTCTTGTTTTTAGAAGCACATTATCAATAAATACAAAACATGTTTAACATATAAGACCTCATAAGACTATTTCTTTTACTTTCACCTAGACTTCTGACACATCATGCCTCCCATCTTTTATTCATTGCAATGCCCTCTAGCATATTATCCATGAACATTTGACTGAAAATGAAAAGTACTTCACCCTGAATAATATAAAGTCCTTTGCAATGTGCTGGCACCAGATGAAAGTAGACTGATTCAAGGTAATAACTCTGCCTAGGGAAGGTCTTGAATAGCACAGAAGAAGTAAAATATTCCAAGGGAATATAACTTTAAAAATAGATATTTTGGCCCACTTATTGAAAGAGAGTTGATGTGAGGCCAAAATCTATATCAAACTTCAGACATTGGCCAATTATTGTCACATTCATTTAAAAACATTTTTGTCACTTTCTTTAGCATGTAAACCATTCTAATTTTAATGTTTAAATAAACAGTCAAAATAACCACATAACTGTCTCTAAGGATACATAGAAGATAGTGCGTTAAACTAGTAATTATAATAAATAAACATGATTGTAAAAAGGACAATAGTGTAAACATATTGATTAGTCATTTTGGCACTGATTTTTTTTTCAAGTGAGCCTAAAGTTGGACATTGGTGATATCCAATGTGATTACTAAATAAAAAGCTCTCATTAAATATGAGAACTACAATAACCAGATTAATATCATATTACATTATTTGGCTGTAATTTTTTTGCTTCTTCAGCCAGTCAAATTATTTTCAAAGAGTCAATGAAGAAAGCTCCTACGGTTGTAGCATTTAAAACCTTATTTGGAATTTAAAAACCTGGACTTTTTCTCATCAAAATTGAACAGGTAACTTCAATGCTATAACTAATTGTTCAAAAATGATGACCAAATATTCAGCTTTAACTTTCTGCATAACATGAGGGGAAAAGTAAAATAGCTTAAGATCGTAAGAGTTAACCAGACCACTTTCAGGAAAAGAAAACTTGAATTTTTATTTATTACACAGAATAGTTTCTTACTTTTGTGTTCATGTCTACATCTGTTGGCTTAAAAAACATGCCATATATTCTCATGGTACAACAGATCCTTTGCCAATGAACTCAAATCATAGAAATACAGATCTATAGAATTTAAATCAAATAAATGCAGATGCTAATCCTACTTCCAACTTAAGGCTTCAACGTTTGCAAACATCAATATCAATTCTCAGTTGAGAAAGCACACTGCATCATGGGAAATGTTGCTCAAATCCTGCAGAATATTTTTGACTAGATGGCATTAGCTTTAACGAAACACTAAACTACTGTAATGAATTTCTTAAAGATGGAGAAATGTTTTTAAAAATGTGTCACTAGGAAATTTTGTACTTGTGAGAGCATATAATGCATTTATACAAATCTGGATGGTATGCGTTATTACATAACCTAAGCCATGTGGTATAGCCCATTGCTCCTAGGCTACAAACCTGAACAGCATGATACTGCAGGGAATACTATGGCTATTGTAACACAATGGTAAGTATTTGTGTATTTAAGCATATAAAAGTTATAGTAAAAATGTGTGTTATAATCTTATAACACTTCTGTCACATATGTGGTTCTTTTTCAACCACATATATTTTTATGTGATGCAGAACTGTATTTTGTTGAGGAAGTGATTCCATGTCATCAGGTACTCTGAAAGGCCAATGGATGCAGTAGCTGTACATAAATTAATGTATATTCTTTGAAATAAATTGCAACCTTTAGTTTTAGGCCATTCTGTATCAATGCTATGTTATTATAGGAAGTATTTTGTGAGCCTTCAGGTAATGATGCATTCATTGCAGACAAAGAAGCCAAGTACATATCTATTAAAAATTCCAGTGAAATTAAATGACTACACTTCCACTATATAAAAGTCTCAAATGGCTGTTCTGTTTGGTCCCCAAGAATAATGATGCTCACCTTTTATTTCATATAATATCAGCTTGGGGGTTGGGCATTTGTCAGTACAAATAGCTAGATCTCACTAGGCAAGACATGGCTCATGTTATGAAAAAATACATATCTTCCACCTCTTAAAAAAAAAAAAAAAAAAAAAAAAGATGTTTGTTTAGCTCATGAGCCCTTTGCTCCCAAAATGATGAAGCTGATGATAAAGGCTGGCTAGCATCTTCAAGTTGCTTTATTCCATATAATTCTTTTTTTAGTGGTAGAAGGCGTATCTCACATAAGTTACCCTATTATTTTCTAAAACATTGAACCTGTGAAATCTTTCACAATTCACAAGTCCCTGAA
Organism: Sapajus apella; assembly: GCF_009761245.1. Lineage (NCBI taxonomy): Eukaryota > Metazoa > Chordata > Mammalia > Primates > Cebidae > Sapajus > Sapajus apella. Next base: position 16,482,972 of record NW_022436951.1, read on the forward strand.
TATTTTGGAATTTACCTTCTAATGCTAACACGCATGTATCTTATTATGACAACAAAGGTGCTTGCCAATTTCTCCTTACCAGATATAATTAACATTATGACATTAATATATGGATAAGCATTGAATATCAGTTGAGTGTTATTAAATGAGGGTTCTCTGGGACTATTTTGGATTAAAATAAGAGAGCATAGTGAGGAGGCAAGACAGTGAACGTATACATTTTCTTCGGTAAGTGAAAGCAAACTACTTTTGATATTCCCTATTGAAGGCAATTAATAAGACATTTTCTGGATAATTAGGGAAGACTAAGTATTAGAAACTCGGTTATTCTGCCACAGCCAGCTCCTACATCTGCCAGAGCATCTGCAATTGTGGCTACCACCTGAAAAGTTATCCCACTATCATCTGTCACAATTCATACAAAGTTTACAGGGGCCAACACCATCTTAACATCCACCACTATTTGTTAGTAGAACTAATCTCTGGAGATTTTCCTAGAAAGGACAATTCTTTTTATTTAATATCATTCCACTTTGTGGTCTTAATTCTTTGTAAGAGAAAACCAGTGTAATATTTCTGCCACCTACTAGCTGTATGTATTCTATTGAGTATTTTAAGACAAGGAAAACCACAAAATGGCTTCACAGAAACATTAATTCCACTGTGAGATGTGGACTAATACCCTGTCACATGGTATTTTCAAGCCCCCTCTATAACTGGAATGCTGTAATGAGATGTTTTTTTCTAGTCCTCTAGCTTCAGTATCAGTTCAAATATCATATTTAAATATCCTAGCAACATTTAGAAATTACCTTCTCTTAGGTACAACAGTCACTAATGATTAGTTATAATTTCTGTGGGAAATGGATCAGGGAATAAATAACGTATTATTGTGGTGATGTTTCTGGATTCTTCTTCAAAGGGATATAGCCTCTCCATATACTTGATGGACTCCAGGCCTTTTTTTTTTTTTTTTTTTTTTTTTTTTGAGAAGGAGTCTTGCTCTGTCACTGGGCTGGAGTCCAGTGGTGGGATCTCGGCTTACTGCAACATTTGCCTCCTGGGTTCAAGCGATTACCCTGCCTAAGCCCCTCAAGTAGCTGAGACTGCAAGCATGCACCACCACCCCAAGCTAATTTTTACTAAACAACTGGCTCTTGAATGTTGACTGGATAAACAACGAAATGAAGGCAGAAATAAAGATGTTCTTCGAGACCAATGAGAACAAAGACACAACATACCAGAATCTCTGGGACACATTTAAAGCAGTCTCTAGAGGAAAATATATAGCAATAAATGCCCACATCAGAAGCAAGGAGAGATCTAAAATTGACACCCTATCATCAAAATTGAAAGAGCTAGAAGAGCAACATCAGAAAAACTCAAAACCTAGCAGAAGACAAGAAATAACTAAGATCAGAGCAGAACTAAAGGAGTTAGAGACACAAAAAACCCTTCAAAAAAATCAATATATCCAGGAGCTGGTTTTTCAAAAAGATCAACAAAATAGACAGACCACTAGCCAGATTAATAAAAAAGAAAAGAGAGAATAATCAAATAGATGCAATTATAAACGATAAAGGGGATATCACCACAGATTCTACAGAAATTCAAACCATAATTAGAGATTATTAAAAACAACTCTATGCACATAAACTAGTAAACCTGGAAGAAATGGATGAATTCCTGGACACTTTCATCCTCCCAAGCCTAAACCAGGAAGAAGTCAAAACCCTGAATAGACCAATAAGAAGATCTGAAGTTGAGGAAGCAATTAAGAGACTACCACGCCAAAAAAGCCCAGGTCCAGATGGGTTCACAGCCAAATTCTACCAGATATACAAAGAGGAGCTGGTAACCATTCCTTCTGAAACTATTTCAAACAATCCAAAAAGAGGGATTCCTTCCCAAATCATTTTGTGAGACCAACATCATCCTGATAGCAAAACCTGGCAGAGACTCAACAAGAAAAGAAAACTTCAGGCCAATATCCATGATGAACATAGATGCAAAAATCTTCAATAAAATACTGGCAAGCTGATTGCAACAGCACATCAAAAAGCTTATCCACCATGATCAAGCAGGATTTATCCCAGAGATGCAAGGCTGGTTCAACATACGCAAGTCTATAAACGTAATTCACCACATAAACAGAACCAAAGACAAAAACCACATGATTATCTCAATTGATGCAGAGAAGGCCTTTGACAAAATTCAACAGCCCTTTATGCTAAAAACCCTCGGTAAACTAGGTATTGACGGAACGTATCTCAAAATAATAAAAGCTATTTACGACAAACCAACAGCCAATATCATGCCGAATGGGCAAATACTGAAAGCATTCCCTTCGAAATCTGGCACTAGACAAGGATGCCCTCTCTTACCACTCCTATTCAATATAGTATTGGAAGTTCTAGCCAGAGCAATCAGGCGAGAAAAAGAAATAAAGGGCATTCAAATCGGAAAGGAGGAAGTCAAATTGTCTCTATTTTTTTTTTTTTTTTTGCATTTTTATTAGAGATGGGGTTTTACCACGTTGGCCAGGATGGTCTTGCTCTCTTGACTTTGTGATACACTCACCTCAGCCTCCCAACGCACAGCACTCGGCCTCCTCCAGGTCCTTAAACTGACTAAATCAGGAAACTGGGTGAAGAACCAAAATTTCCAGCGTAAGAAGCTGATGTTTTTCGTTCTTAAGTTGACCTTTTGGACTAATCTATAAAAATTATTCTTAAATGAACATCTCTTATCCACTGAGAATCCAGATTTGCTAGCCTTTCCCACAAGTATCTGCTCATCAAGTCACCTGTTTATAAACCTGGATTTATTTCCTATTTTAATAACCATTTTTACTTTGCCTCTAACACTTACTGTGACTTCTGAGATTTTAATTCTTAAATTCCATAATCTTCATTAACACTAATGATTTCAGGCTCATGAAAACAACTTTTGCCTCCAAACTCGCCTACAGAGACTGTTACCACCAAACTTCTTACAGATGCAGGCATATTGCCTTGCTAGTGTGTTCCTTGCCACTTTTGTATGAGGGATGTCCTTTGGATTCTCCAATTTTACTCAGTAAGGAAATATAAGCATACATGGAGTCTCCAATGTTACTCAACAAGACCATTCAAACACTCTCATTTTCTAGGACCTCTCTCACCCTGAATAATATGCCAATACATTTCTAGTACTTTCTCTTCGTTTAATGTAGGTCATTGTTATGCTCAAACTCCAAAGAAACATATCAGCAGATTATTAAAATTTGCACCAAGTTTCCTTGCTAAAATGCAGAATTCCTACTCATGGGTAAGTATGATTAGTATCCTCTTGTTAAAAACAGTTTTTTGTTTTTTGTTTTTTCCTAAATTCACCATATATCTGACTCCCTGTGTCACTTCATGCAACATTCTCAAGATCTAGTTGCACTCACATTTCTTCTGTTCCTGGTACCATATATTAGCCAAGTATTATAATTTATTTGGCATTCCTGACATATTTACTCTGGAGGAAGAGCTTTAATACTTGCTCATGCTGCTTCTTCATCGATAATTAGTGTAGGCACGTTAAGGTCATGAGGAGAACAAGCTTTGTATTAAATGGTACTACAGTTATTGCACTGTCTCCAGGCAATATAGGGCTGTTTCAATGAGTTTTTCATCTAGGAAAACACTAAATAATAAAAGGAACATTTTATTTGTCATTATTTCAGACAAAGACATTCAGGAATTTATTCAAAACAATAGTTTCTAATCAAAGAATATCTAATAGACCCCTAAAGATTTTGTTTTATATACGCATGACAAGCGAGAAGGATTAATGTTTCTAATCTATTTTTTTTCCCATTTATTTAATTTTATTGCATTTTAGGTTTTGGGGTACATGTGAAGAACATGCAGGATTGTTGCATAGGTACACATGTGGCAGTGTAATTTGCTGCCTTCCTCCCCATCACCTACATCTGGCATCTCTCCCCTTGCTATCTCTCCCCAACTCCTCACCCCCCACCGTCCCTCTGCTATTTCCCCCCAACTGACCCCATTGTGTAGTGCTCCCCACCTTGTGTCCATGTGTTCTCATTGTTCAACACCTGCCTATGAGTGAGAACATGTGTTGTTTGATCTTCTGCTCTTCACTATACATGAATGTTTGCTATTTTCTGGATTTTAAAGGCCTTCATGTCATCTGTATTTTTTCTATGCAATATATTTATTTTTACGTGAGTTATCATGTGTTTTCAAAGAATGCACCTTTTATAGAATGATATCCCATAATCTTTCTTAACCAACTATAAGCTGTACTGGTCTTCTGGTCCTACTATGGCAAGTGTGATAATCTTTAAAGTCATTATCTCTTATGTAAAATCTATATTAATTTATGCTTATATTATTGTTGATTACTTGTAAAAAATGGTTTTACCTTATGTAATTCATATATATACACATGAGAAAATTGAGTATCTAGAGTGGGATAAAATATTTCATATTCTCCCATTAAAATGAACAAAAATATTTTTTTTGGTTCTCAGGAATGAGTCAATGTCATTAAACCAATAATACAGAGTTTATTTTGTTTTTGTTTGGATATATATGCTATTTTATAATTCAAATTCTTATAATCAAAATTTATTGAATTTCAATTATGAGATAGCATATATGTCTGTACAAGGTACAAAATAAAGTCTATGTTATTGCTTCAAATAAAATGGAAAGCAGACTGCATTAGTTTGCTAGGGTACCACAGACTGGGTGGCTTAAAAAATAGGAATTTATTTTTTATGGGTCTGGAGACTAGAAGGCTAAGATTAAGGTGTCTGTATTCATGGTTGGTTTCTCCTGAGTTGTCTCTTTCTCTAAGGCTTGCAGATAACCATCATCTCCCTGTATCTTGACATGGTTTTTCCTCTGTACCTGTTTCCGTGCAAGTTTTCTCTTATTATAAGGACGTTAGTTATATTGGATTAGGGTTCATACTGATACTATAATTTTAACTTAATTGCCTCCTTAGGCCTCTATATCTGAATAGTCATATTCTGTGTTAGTGCAGTCTAGGGCTTTAATTTGTGAATACTAGTGTAGGGGTAGAAATGTATCCCAAAATTCAGACTTTTATGCTTATTATTTTATGTGTAGACTTGCTAAATATATGGGGAATACTCTATATGTTCAAGAAGAAAGGTAGCAAAAGGTAAATTCTATTTGACATCATTCTTTAAGTAAGTCTAAGACAGACAGCCAGAAAGCTTTCATGAGTAAGTGAAGGCCACATCATTTGAATTTTGCTTTTGTCTTTTTATTGCATATTTTGTTGTTGTTGTTGTCAACTCTTTTTATTAAATCAAGTGTCATCAAATTAGGGTTTACCACTTCTTTTTGTAAATAAGATTTTACTGGAAACAACATGTATAGCAGAAAAGTGCAATGCCTTTCTTCACTCATCATAAGGATCATATAGACATATAACAAAGACAGACTAACAAGAGAAAATCAAAACCAATTCATTTAATCAAAGTTTTACATGACATGAGCAACTGCAGAAATGAAGACTCAGAGGAAACTCAACTTTTATGTTTAGGTTTAATGAAGAATGAACAGCCCTACTGAAATAGGATTGAACAAAAAGGATATGCTCTAATGGTATAGAAGGAAGAGAGAAACCCTGCAAGGCCTTTCTGATCAGATTTATCTTGGCCTCTCTGTGTAGCATTCCTTCCTCTGTGGTATTGGGTAAGACTTCTTTTGAATAAGGGTCCTTAATGGAGAAGAAAAAATGGATAGAATAACATTTCTAGGTATTGTGGCTTGCTTTGAGAAAGAAGTGTTCTAGTTTCTATGACTTGCTTCAGGAGAGAAAAAAGAATGGAAGACAAAAGGGTAGAAGAAGGTCAGAGAAATCTTACTTCCAAGGCCCTTTCAATCGCATCTATTTCAAAGAACTCAGCACGTCAAAGTGTCACAGTTTGATGTATCATGTTCTGAGCCCTGAAAATCCATACCATTCATTTGCATACAATGTGCCTATTTTTTCTTATACAATGGCAGAATTAAGTAATTGTGATGGAGGCCTTATGACCTGCAAAGTCTATTTATTATCTAGTCCTTCATTATAGAAAGTTTGCTAGTGTTTCTGTCAGATCATTGGCTTGTTCCTCTCTTTCATTCCTCTTACGAATTCTATGGTTTAAGAACCTAAAATAAACAAATAAACAAATTAATGAATTCCACAAGATCTACTTTCCATTGAGATTTAGAAATAGCTGAAAAGATCATGTTAGCTATAGTAGATATAATTATTAACATCAGTAATAAAACTTTCTTTTCTGGACTTATTCATTAGGTCTTTCAAATTATGATTAGTTATATAATCAAATACACTTCATTTAAATAATTTCTTAATTACATATTTGTCTTATACGTGTTTAGTTTCTATCTCACTATTATAAGATGAATGGTAGTACAATTTAATCAATTGTTTATCACATTTTATGTTTAACAAAAACGTATGGCATCTTGGTTTAAAGTCATTAACCATGCCAAATATATCAATTTATATTTTTCTATTACTTTTACGTTACCATGTGCAATAGGTTTTGTACATATCTGTTGAGCTTGTTTAAAACAGTTTGATATATATGTATTGCCTTTAACATTAGCAGACATAGGTACAACATCAAATATTTGAGGCATTAATATAACATAAGCATACTTGAAAGACGTTTTATAGACTGTTATGAAATGATCCATTAAACTTTTTATATTACTTTAGAGGTAGAAAAAAGCAAACACATGTAGTTACATGGTAGAGGCTCATATTGGAACAGCTAGCCAAAAGAGCATGCCCATATTTAGTTCATGAAATGAATACATTTACGATAAGTTATTTAAATATGGCTATCAAAGAAATTTCCTGTCAATGTTAGATACTTATTGCTTTTGTTATACAATTGAGATGCCAACATCTAATATTTAGATATATTTTTGAATACATATGACATGTACTCAAGAGACACAGAATTTTGAATACTGTAGTATGCATCTTAGTTTTCTAATTTTCAAAATGTCTAATTTAAAACTATTTTTTAAATATACTGTAGACACCATGTGATGTTTCATTTTATGTGTCCAATGATTATGTTAAGGTATACCTAGATGGCTACTGAAACATTTCTAGGTGTGTCTGTGAGGATGCGTTCCAAGAGAGATTAACATTTGGATCCGTGAACTTAGTAAAAAGTATTCATTTTTACTAATGTGAGTGATCATCACACAATCTTTTGGGGGCCAGATAGAACAAAAAAGTAGAGGGAAGGTGAATTCTCTGAGCTATGATGTCTATCTTCTCTTTCCCTGGGACATCAGTCTTTTCAGGTCTCAGAGCTTCAGACACTGATACGTAGACGAAGGCCCCATCTCCTCTCCTGTCCCCAGGTTCTCAATAAGTCCCCTCTAATATGTCCATAGATATCCTATTGGCTCTGTTTCTCTCAAGGATCCTCACTAATTTATACAGAAAAAATATTAGAAGAGAAAAGAGGTTAGTACAAGATAGTAGAATTTTAAAATATTTTATTCTACTACTGGCAACTTTTAAAAACCAAAAATGATGTAAGATGAATACAATATATTAACTAATGTCAAATAAAAATGAGAATTAAAGTTATGTGCATTGTAAAATTCAATATATGTCATTTATATAAAACTGTTGTATTGTTTTTTTAATATACATTGATGGATCCAGCAACTTTAAAGCATTAACATCTGTACGCAGTTATATCAATATCACATAATGCATTCTTTATTGTGTAGAAAATTTTTATAACTTTTAAGTCACACAAAATGTATCTCATAAAATGCAACTATTTTACTCTAATTAATATTATGAATGTGTTTTTTTTTCGGTACAGAAATGTAAATATAAATCACTTAAAATCAACCTACAATGAAACTGAAATATTCATTGGACAACTTTCTGTCTGGATTCTGTACTATGTTATTTATTAAGAATAATGCATTTCTCCAACTTTCTAATTTAGGCTATAGATATGTGCATTTTTATTATTTTTCACTTAAGAAAACTAGAAAGATGTTTGAGAGGGTAGAACACTGTAAGACATAGAGGGTTGAAAATGATTCGAGCATATTTACGTAAGAAAATATTTAGATGCTGGGTGCGGTGGCTCATGTCTGTAACCCCAACACTTTGGGAAGCTGAGGCAGGCAGATCACCAGGTCAGGAGTTTGAGAACAGCTTGGCCAACATGGTGAAACCCGTCTCCATAAAGATACAAAAAATTAGTCGAGGACAGTGGCACACACTGGTAATCCCTTCTACTTGGGAGGCTGAGTCAGGAGAATTGTTTGAACTTGGGAGGCGAAGATTGCAATAAGCCAAGATGGCGCCATTGCACTCTAGCCTGGGCAACAGGGTGAGACTCCATCTCAAAAAAAAAAAAAAAAAAAAGAACAAAGAAAATATTTAGAAAACTAGCACAGGAAACAAAAGTAAAAATAAAGAAGTGGTACTACATCATACTGAAAAGCTTCTACATGGCAAAGGATACAATCAATAGAATGACAGGATAAATAATAAGAACAGGAGAAAATAATTACAAGCCACACATCTGATAAGAAGTTAATTTTCAAAATATATAAAATGTGTAAGGAATTTCTGTGACTCAATAACAAAAATGTAAAATAACCTTAATGTTAATGGGCCAAGAACTTGAGCAGACATGTCTTTAAAGAAGGCATATGAATGGCCAACAGATATATGAAAAGATGCTCAACATCACTAATTATCAGTAAAATGCAAATTAAAACCACAACGACATAGTACTTCATACATGTTAGGATGGCTATTACAAATGTAACAGAAGATAATCGTTAGTGAATATTGGGAGAAATTTTCACCCTCTGCATGGCTGATGGCAATGGAAAATGTACCTAGATGTAAGAAATAGTATGGAGGATCCTCAAAAATATTTAAATAAAAATACAAATAAAAATAGAAAAACCATATTATCTGATAATCCAATTTCTGATATTTATCCAAAATAATTGAAATTATTATGTCAAAGAAACATCTGCACTTCCATGTTATTTCAGCATCATTCAAAATAGCCAAGATGTGAAAACAGCTCAAGTGTCAATCCACAAATAAATGGATATAAGAAATGTGGCAGATAAATATAATGTAATATTATTCAGCCTTGAAAATGAAGAAAAGTTTTCTATTTGCAACAACATGGAAGAAACTGGAGAATATTATACTAGTGAAATAAGCCAGTCACACAAGTACTGAATAATTCTACTTACATGATTTGTAGATTATAGGCTAATATAAATAATTCTATATAGATTAATATAAATAATTCTATATATATTAATATAAATAATTCTATATAAATTAATGTAAATAATTCTACTTATATTATTCACAAATACTGAATAATTCTACTTATATGAGCTATCTGTTATAGTCAAACTCATGGAAGTACAGAAGACAATAATATTTGCCAGGGGCTGTGGTACTTGTTCAATTGGCATAAAGTTTCAGTTATTCTAGATGAGTAGATTCCAGAGATCTGGTTTATAGCATAGTACCTACAGTTAACAACACAGTATAAAACACTTCACGCTTTGTTAGTAGAATAGATTCCATGTTAATTGTTCTTACTACTTCTACGCCCCGCAAAACAATAACATCACCACCACCACCACCAACAACAACAACAACAAAAAAACAAAGGGACGCAGGAAACTATGAAAGCTGTTGAATGTCTATTACTTTAATTCGCTGATGATATCGTAAGTTTTTGCCAATGTCTAAACTCATGATATTGTGCACATGAAATATACATGATTCTTTATACATCAATTATACTTTAGTAAAGCTGTTAAACAATTTTTAAAATTAGAGAGAAAAATATTAAAACTGTAGATCACTAAACTGGTAGTAGGCATGCAAATTCAAAATTAAATTTTATTCATGATAATACCCATTCAATTGTTGTTTTCCACTAAAAAGGGGGGGATGTACTTTATTACAGTGAAGTAGAAATTATTTTCCTCTCTGACTTTGATTCCTGTGCCAACTATCTGATTGATTTGTGACTTGTGCTGATTGACAGGGCAGAATGCAAAGGCTTTGCAATTAATAATTCTCTGCTGCTGCTGAGTACAAAGACCTTTATTTTAAATTATGTCAGCATGTTTCAGAATTTAATTATAGACCAAGGAATGAGTACTATCATTTTTAATCAAATACTTTTTTCTGATCAAATATAACCTTCCATAATATTTCAATACACACTAAAAATAAATTTGACTGGTATTTTTTCAAAAATGGAAAAATTATATTTTGAACTTTATAATTTTGTTTATTCATTTTCTTTTTTCCTCTTTGACGTTGTACTTCCATGTCTAGCTTACATATCCATTGATAATTATAGATCCAACTATATATCCAAGTGTTTATTTCAGATGAGTCTATATTCACACTAAACCACCACGTTTAATAGTCTGTAAAACTTCTTAATTGCAACTGTACATTTGTTAGTGATAAATAATTTAACGATCAATTGTTTGTTAATCAAAATAACGTACAATAGCAAAATTTCTCAAAAATATCAAGGAATATTGGCATAAGCCTACAAGTCTTTGCTTGCACAGGAAACGAATTAGCATAGTGAAAGACTAACAACGTAAAGTAAAGCATTGATATTTCATTTAAGTACTTTGAAGTAAAGGAGAAATAATCATTGGCAATATTGAACGTTTTCTCAGTGGTAACTTGCAAAAAGAAGATATTATTAGAAACCTCTATAAATCAAATAACACTATATTATATTGTAGAAACAAAAGAGGAATGTTTGAAGAGATAAGGCTGAAAGTTTAGACCAAGGTTCACTTTAACATTGTTTAACTTAGTGACAATAAGTGTAGTTTAGTAGAGTTAAACACAGTTTTAGTCTACTTTTCTTTTCAGTTTCACTTAAAGAAAATTGTTGGCTCTTAATGACAGTTTAAAATAAAATTGTTTTTATTCAGGTCTAGGTTCTATTCTACTCTCACCCCAGAGGACTCATAGAATCATCTGGTATCCATTGGGGATTGGATCAGGACCCTTGTGGACACCAAAATTCAGAGGTGCTCAAGTATTATATAAATGGCATATATTTGAATTTCATCTATGCAATCCCCCGTATACTGTAAGCCATCTCTATATTGTTTATAGTACGTATGTAAATGTAAATGCTATGTAAATGGTTATTATACTATTACTTTAAAACGTGTATTGTTTTCTATTGCTGTATTTTTATTTTTCTTGCTTTTTTCTCAAATGTGTTTGATCTCCAGTTGCTTGCATCTGCATATACAGAAAGTCTACTGTATTTCCTTTTCTTTCCTAGTGATATAATTCAATTACTTCATTTATACTAATTTTAATTCCTTACTTTTGTTAAAATTATATATATATATATATAATTATGAAAAATGCACTTGTCTATCACAAATATATTGCTATTAAATACTTAATTTATCTAGCCTTAAAAATGGCATGGGAGTACATAGATAATAGCAGTAGCCATCCATAGATATGCTATAACTAGATCTGGTTATTAACTTCAGTCGTTTATTGACTCAACATGCTTAAGGAAGTTTCTAAGCAAGGCTTGTTTGATCAGCCCAATTTGAATGAGCTACATTCAGGAAGTGAGAGATCAATGTCAACAATTTCTTAATTTTCTTGAGGTTTAAAGGATTTTAAAGAGACTAATAGATTTTATAATAAGTAATGTTCTGAAAAATAGTTAAAGAGTTAAAGAGAAAAATGTTATAGTGCAGGTAATTTAAAAAACAGTTTAAGTACAATTAAGCATAAAAAGAAACAAAAAAAAATTTTTTTCAAAAGGGGATAGTTTTCATTGAATTGTCAACTGAACTCACAGATAAATTCATGTGGTTAAATAACAAATGTTTACTGAAATTGAGACAAAAATTTTTACATAATTGCAGGTTACATTTTACAAGCTTCTTTTAAGAAAAAAATAAAATGCTTAAAAGCTCAAGCTACTTCTCAAATATGCCACATGGCTTATACTGGATGAATCCAAAGTGTTGAATTTATGTATGGAACATATATGCTACATAAATATTGTTTATTATGCAGATTGGTAAAAGTAATCATTTATAAAATAATTTTAATGAAGAAAAACTCAACTTTATCTTTTATTTTTTCTTCTCATTTTATTTTAATATTTTCATCCCTAACCATCATAAATCAGATTATAATGTAGTTAAGTACTATTCTGTGCTATAGAGAAAAATTTCCTCCTTGGGTGGTTTCAAACGTTTTAAGCCAGTAACCTCACACATTAAAATAAAATATATAGTCATTTATGCAGAAAAATTAGTACTAAATAAAGGTACAAGTATTGTTATTTCACTAAATCCAATGCTAAAGAAAATATACTTTTTGGTTTATTTATTCTTGGTAAAAACAATGTAGACATGTTATTAGATACCAAAGCTTAGATGGCTTACAAATATTTTATACACTCAAAGTAAAAATTCTAGCAAAATAAGGCAGAATAATGTGGCTGGAGGTCTTACAGACTCTCAAACATCATTCTTCTATAACTATATTTAATATACTGGATTTGGCAGCAGACAGTGTTAGAACACTTATAACTGGCTATGCTTGCTTCTGCTCAATTATTTCATTAGATTTTCCAGGATTTTCTTAGATGAATTCACATATTAATTTAATTAAGTAATAGATTACAAAATTAGCTTTATTTTTACTAAGTATGTCACTGAGAAAAGCACTGCAAATACACACTTAAGTTTTAAGTTTGGTAAGCAGGAGTAACCTTCATAAGATATCAAACACAGAAATGTCTCTGCTGTGGTAAGAAAATATGATAAACTGATTTGCAAAAACATTTCTTTAGCATGGCATAACTAGTAAACTTCCCAGACAAATTTGTTCTCTTCCTGGGTAGAAGTATAGCCAAAGGAAAAAAAAAAAAAAAAAAAAAAAAAGCTAGCAGTTTCAGAGCTCAATATGCTTCTGACTCCCAATATGAAACCTAGTGTTTTCACTCTATCTCCAGATTCATATGTGTAACTGTATGCCTGAAATGTCTCTTATCTTCATTCAGATTTTCAACAAAATTGTTTTTAAAGGTATTAAACATGGAAACAAACAAACAAACAAAAAACATTACCAGCCATCATAAAAACACAATTAAGTACATAGACAATTGACACTATTAAGCAACTACACAATCAAATATAATCAAATATATATTACAATTAGCTAACAACACAATGGCAGAATAAAATATATGCATATGAATATTAAACTTGAACATCAATGTGCTAAATGCCCCACTTAAAATGCATAGACTGGCAAAATGGATAAAGAAGCAAAACCCAACTGTATTCTGTCTTCAAGAGACCTGTCTCACATGCAGTGACACCCATACTCCCAAAATAAAGAGATAGAGAAATATCTACCAAGCAAATAGATAATAATAAGGAGGCAGGGGTTGCTATCTTTTTGTCTCACAAAACAGGCTTTAAACCAACAAAAATGAGAAAGGACAGAGATAGGCATTATGTTATAATAAAGCATTCAGTTCAACAGAAGATTTAACTATTCTAAATAAATATGAATCAAACACTGGAGTACCCAGATTCATAAAACAAGTGCGTGGACACCTACAAAGAAAGTTAGATAACCACACAATAATAGTGTGAAAATTTCAACACCCCTCTGACAGTATTAGACAGATCATCAAGGCAGAAAACCAGCAAAAATATTTGAGACCTAAAGCCAACACTTGACCAAATAGACATAACAGACATCAACAGAACAATCCAGCCAACAAGAGAATATACATCTTTCTCATCTTCATATGGCGTGCATCCTAAAATTGACCTTATGTTGGGCAATAAAGCAATTTTCAACAAATTCAAATATACTGAAATCTGACCAACCACAAAAACAGACAACAGCACAAGAAAAATAGAAATCAACACAATAAGTTATCTCAAACCTGTGTAATTACATGGAAACTAAACAATTTGCTCTTGAACAGCATTTTGGCAAATTAAGAAAGTAAGGTGTAAGGCTGGGCATGGTGGCTCACGCCTATAATCCCAATACTTTGGGAGGCCAAGGTGGGTGGATCACGAGGTCAAGAGATGGAGACCATCTGGTCAACACGGTTAAACCCTGTCTCTACTAAAAATACAAAAATTAGCTAGGCATGGTGGCATATGCCTGTAGTTCCAGCTATTCTGGAGGCTAAGGCAGGAGAATTGCTTGAACCCAGGAGGCAGAGGTTGCAGTGAGCCGAGATTGTGCCATTGCACTCCAGCCTGGGTAACAAGAGCGAAACTCTGTCTCAAAAAAAGAAAAAAAAAAGTAAGATGTAAATTAATAAATTCTTTGAAACAAATAAAAACAAAGATACAACACACCAGAATCTCTGAGACACAGCTGAAGCAGTGGTAAAATGAAAATTTATAGTGCAAAAACACCCACATTAATAAGTTAGAAAAACATCAATTTAAGAACCTAACATCACACTGAAAGATGCAAACAAACAAAAAACACAGGCAAACCTACTCCAAAGACAGCAAAAATAAAAATAGAAATAAAAGAAAGAAAAAAGAAAGAAATATAATAGAAGCCAAACCAAATGAAATTGAGATATATAAAATGGTACAAAAGATAATCAAAACCAGCAGCCTGTACTATTAAGAATAAATAAGGTTAACACATTGCTAGCTACACTAATAAAGAAAGAGGGGTGATCCAAATAAAGATTATAAGAAGTGACAAATGGGACATTACTACAGACCCCCCAGAAATACAGAAATAAATGAAAATATATACTCAGAGATTTTTATAAAAATCTACATGCACACAAACTAGGAAACCTAGAATAAATTGATAAATTCTTGCAAACACACAACCTTTCAGAACTGAACCAGTAAGAAAATGGAAACCCTGAACAGAACCAATAATGGGTTCTGAAATGGAATCAATAATCTAAAGCCTAACAACCAGAGCAAGCCCTGCCAGATAGATTCACAGCCAAATTCTACCAGACATATATAAAAAGCTGGTACCAACCCTACTGTAACTATTCCAGAAAATTGAAAAGAAAGACTCCTCCCAAACTCATTTTATGAGGCAAGTGTCAACCTGATACCAAAACACTAGAGGAATCACAATAAAAATAGAAAACTTTAGACCAGTATCTCTGATGTACACAGATTCAAAACTCCTCAACAGAATACTAGCAAATTGAATTCAGCAGAACACCAAAACTCTAATCCACTACGCTCAAGTAGGCTTTACTCCTGTGATGCAAATTTGTTTTAACATGAGCAAATCTGTAAATGTGATTGATCACTTGAACAGAACTAAAACACACACAACACACAAATTGTCTCAATAGATGCAGAGAAGGCTGATCATCTCAATACAATCAGACAAGGCTTTCAATAAAATTCAACATTCTTTAATGGTAACCTCAGTAAACTATGCATTGAAGGGATGTATCTGAAAATAATAAAACTCACATATGACAACCTCACAGCTAATGTCATACTGAATAGGCAATAGAGGAAACCATTCCCCTTGAGGAGTGGAACAAGAAAAGAATATCTATGGTCATAACTCCTATTCATTGTAGTACTGGAAGTTTTGGCCAAAGTAACCAGGCAAGAGAAAGAAATAAAAGGCATCCAAACTGAAAGAGAAGAAGTAGAACTATTTTTCTTCACTGCCTCATTGAGCTGTGAGAAGAGGGCGACTGTCCTCCAGACCTCAGAATGGTAGATCCACTTACTGCTTGCACTGTGGACCTGAAAAATCCACACACACTCAATGCCAGCTAATGAAAGCAGCCAGGAGGGTGTCTAGCATCCTGCAAAGCCACAGGGGTGAAGCTGCCCAAGACAATGGGAATCCACCTTTTGCATCAGTATGACCTGAATGTGAGACATGGAATCAAAGGAGATAATTTTGGAGCTTTAAGATTTGACTGTCCCATTGGATTTCAGACTTGCATGGGGGCCTTTAGCCCCTTTGTTTTAGCCCATTTCCTCCATTTGGTATGGATGCGTTTATCCAATGCCTGTACTCCCCCACCCCTTGCATCTAGGAAAAAACTAACTTGCTTTTGATTTTACAGGGTCATGGCCAGAAGGCACTTGCTTTGTCTCAGATGTGACTTTGTCATAGGCTTTTGAGTTAATGCTCAAATGAGTTAAGACTGTAGGGGATTGTTGGGAAGGCATGATTGCTTTTGAAATGTGAGGACATGAGATTTGGAAGGAGTCAGGGATGGTTTGTCTGTGTCTCCACCCAAATCTCTTTGAATTGTAGCTCTGTAGTTCCTAATTCCCATGTGTTGTGGGAGGGACCTGGTGAAAGATAATGGAATCAATGGGGGTGGTTTCCCCATACTGTCCTCATGGTCATGAATAAGTCTTATGAGATCTGATAGTTTTATAAGGGAAACTCCCTTTTGCTTGGCTCTCATTCTCTCTTTTCTGCTGCCATGTAAGACGTGCCTTCCTCCTTCCACTATTGTGAGGCCTCCCCAGCCACACGGAACTATGAGTCCATTAAACCTCTTTTTCTTTATAAATTATCCAGGCTCAGATATGTCTTTATCAGCATCATGGAAATGAACTATGACACACCCAAAGGAATGTAAGTCATTCTACCATAAAGACACATGCACACATATGTTCATTGCAGCAGTATTCACAAAAACAGCAAAGACATTGAATTAACCTAGATGTCCACCATGGCATATACGTACCACATTGTCTTTATCCAAATCACCATGGTGATTTGGATAAAGACAATGTGGTACGTATATACCATGAAATACTATGTAGCCATAAAAGTAATGAAATTATGTTCTTTAAAGCAACATGGATGGCACTGGAGCCCATTACAGTATTCTAAGCAAACTAACAGAATATAAACCCAAATACCATATGTTCTCATTTATTATTGGGAGCTAAACTTTACACATGAACACAAAGAAACAATAGACACTTTGGCCTACTTGAGGGTGAAGTGTAGAATGAAGTTGAGGATTGAAAAACTACCTACTTAGCACCTACTTTGTGGCAGGCACTCTGCAAGGCACAAGAGATATAGCACTAAACAAAACAGACAAAGGTCCCTAGTCTCTCACAACTCACATTCTAGTTATTAAAAAAGAAGAAGGCAACCTCAATAGCAGGCCACTAAGCCCACACACAAAAGGATAAATAAAAGCTAATCCATTACTGCCAAAGGAAAAAAAAAAAAAGAAAAACTACCTTTTGGGTAATACATTCACTATCTGGGAGACAAAGTAATTCGTACACCAAACCTCCACAATGTGCAATTTACCCATGTAACAAACTTGCTTCTGTTCCCTAGAACCTAAAATAAAAGCTGGAAGAAAAAATAAAGAGATAAATTGAATAATGAAATTATAATAACACAAGGAAATTACAACCATAGGTAGGATAAGTTCATTTTAAAAGTATGTATATTTTTAAAAACTTGAAGAACAAAGTCAATAGATATAGTATAGCAACACATTGAGAATTATGAAGAGTTATTCATTTTAAATAAATGTCTAAGTTAGGACTCTGAAAAAAGTTATAGTCATGTCCCTTCACTTCTTCCTTAGTCACTCATGGTAGATAATGATACACATTTGACCATCAGTAAAATGATGATAAAACATGATTAAATGAAGCTCATATCATTGTAGAAAAACATAAAAATTCATCAAAGAATAAAAAGGAGAAATAACCAACTGAAACAAACAGAACCAGAACATAGAATGAGAACCACTTTTTAAGAGAGATGCCTATATTGAACATATTAATAAAATAACAAAACGTGGGACATGAAATTAACTGTATATATATTTATATATATGCACATCACACATTATACATCCATGTATATGTAGTTATATGCTATTTATATATGTACATACATATATATACACTGTGTATGTATATACACACATATTGTGCATAATATGTATACATGCAATAAAATTACTGAATACCCAAATGGACTAGGTTATAGAAGTAAAAATTCAAATACACAGTTGCATATACACTAATAAATGTGGACAGCTTTTCATTGATAAAGTTAAATATTCAAATCTAAAGTCTTTAAAAGTGAGTGTAGTATACGTGAATTTGTTATGTGAATTATATGCCGCCATTGTACTCACAGATGACTACTATCATTATTTTTACCTACCAGGCAAGTTTAGTCAAGAGATGCCAACCAAACTGATAGCATTCCATTCTGTAAAATAAAATGAGATTAGAAAAAGTGTGAAAAAGAGATCACTCATATTTTGTCCATTGTGGTTAATCATTTATTACATTTTATCAAAAAGAAGACAAAATTAAGAAATAAATAAATATTATTGCTTTCAAAACGGAAAATTTGATTTGATGTTGATATCAATTGGCGTTTACTTCTTGGTCACTATCATCAAACATAATTGGTCATTGTCAAGCCATTTGATTTCATCAAAATCTCACATCTCTTGTTTGGTAACATGATGTCCTCTTTGTCTTTATTAATATAAATATCTAATTCTTTTGGAGGGAATTTAACCAATTATTTTAGTAGTGCTTTTATTTTAGAGAGTAGAAACTGATAACAGACCAAAAACATAAATTTGTTAAAATTTAAATTTTAAATTTGTTGAAATTGTTAAACACAATGCATAATTATTTTTCTCTCCCATAGCAAATCCAAGCCAGTAATTCACATAAGCTGTATCCTGTGCAGTCGTTCAAATATCCAATATCCTGGATTCTCAGCCAGTTTCATCATAACACTTTCCAGGTAACTGGTTGTTGATTTCCAAGTCCACAGCCTAGAACAGGCATACATCATGCTCCACACATTCTTCTGGGGTAAATTTATTCACATGGCCACATCCAACTAGCTGTGCAATGGTGTCTATTACACATAGAGAAGCAGAAAGAGTATTACTTTTGCCATATTAAAAAATTCAATTTATTTGTTTAATCTATTTTTATGCTTGCATAAAAAATGACTTTTTTTTCCCAAAGGAAATTCTATTTATGACTTTGAAGTGTCCCTTAATCAGCTCAGTACACTCATTCAAACTTTATTATCATTAAATTAAACATTCTATTTTTCAATGGAAAAACACAGTTTCAGACCAATGTAATTTCTACTATTCTAATTTAATTTGGGGCAAGTCTAAGATCTCTGCTAATTTAAACATTTCTCAGGATAATGTTTACTTTTAGGAACAATTTTAATATATAGCATATTCACTATATTTTGTCAGTGTCTTTCACCATTTTATCTCAATCAAGAATTATAGATTTCTAACATTTAAGGTACTGGTTGAAAAGCCAACTTAAAGATCTCTATTTAAAGTGAAGCATGGCAACACATTTTTAAAACAGGAGAAGTTGAAGCTTTGTTTGCACATTTTAAATATATACCTTCAAGGAATAATTTTAAATAAAACCTAATTACTACATTGAGTTTACACATGTGCGATACAATTTGCAGAATTATTTGTTGAAGGACATTTCGTGTAGGTACTTGCCTTATCTTCTTTCATTTTTAAGTACTGATAAAACTATCTGGAGAGCTACAAAATTGTAATTGTTTTTTGTAAAACCTAGCCTGAAAGATACACTTCATATGACATATTTTACAGACACTCTCATGTGTTTATCATTCCTTTGATTCTTTTTCCAGCTCATAAGAAGCATGCTTGCACATTTGTATTCTGTCCATACCTAAATTCCAGTAAAGGTCAGCTTTCCCATAAAAAGACTATAAATAGTGCATAAAATGATAATCCAAGCTAGCACATCAAGAAAATAAAAGCATAAAGTAAAGGTCATTTTCACAATTTTTATCTTGAAGCACTCTCAAAAATATATAGTGTGAAAATTTGTCAAAGTTTTCAAAAGAAGAGGGTGGAAGTTGAAGTTCCTTTTCCTTTGTATTTTTTTCTATGACCTTTCTAGAAATTAAAAATAGGTAATACATTGTTGAGACCATTATCTTTATGTTGGTTTGATTATTGGAGTCATTACTGCGATATTTAATCAGTTATCAGAGTAATACTTGTTTATATTAAAAATAATTATTTCCTTGCAAATTGCATTTAGATTTGGTTACATTAAAAATTGGTGAAGGATATAAGTCTTTCCAAGATAATCAAGAAGAAAACACTTATTTTTTAAATAACTATTTAAATAAAATATGTCTGTACGTCTTGATACTGGAACTTTTATTCAGTGAGCATTTATCAGGGATCTAAAACTTGTAATAGGAAGATATTGCACCTACTAAACTGACTATGTTCTGTATAACAAGAAAAATCTGGAATTATATTTTAAAAAATCTTTCCCCAAATTGGAAAGGTGCTGAGAGACCAAATAATGACTAGGACAAATCCAGCTTGGCAAGTAGATGAGTTTATTAGGACTTAGCATACGAAGCAATAGGGAAGCTTTAGAGATTCATGTGCTGCCTTCCATCTCTAAGCTGCTTTTAAGCTAATTTTCTCGCTCTTTGCCCTACAGCCTGTGTGTAATAGGACTGTTTTCCTTAATATGTTCCTAGATAGTCTCTAGGATGTTTGGATTCTCAGGGATACCTGGTCCTTGGCTGACCACTGTGGCCTTGGCTTACTGCCTGGCCTTCAGAGTTTAGACAGTGGACATACACCCCTTAGTAACCTGATGGAGAATCAGTCACGCTAATATTCACCCTGTCTCCCAGCTCTTACATTCTTCCTGCGAACGGTTGCATAATGGTCTCTGAGCAGGGTGTAAGGGAAAGAACTATACAGGTCTGTAACATATAGCCATGGTCTGTGTGTGCGAGCCAAATACACAGTACACATAACATATAAAACAGAAGCTTACTAAAATTATAATGTCTATTAGCAAAACATAACTCCAGTGGATAAGTAAGTTGTGTAACCAGTCTGGGAATGAGTCAAAGAAACCTAATTGAGTTATAACATACATTTGAGTTGACACGCGATTTAAAGGATCTGCCACATTATTCTCTTCATAGGCACAACAAGTAGGATCTATGAGTGCACATGTGCTACCCTGGGCTTCAGTGAGAATGTTGAAGGTCACATAGCTTAGTAACACTACCTTTCTCATTTGAGCAGTCTCCTGATCTAGCAAGCTAATACTGTTCTTAGTGTGATGAAATTCCTTGGTGGATAATAATGCCAGGTTAGTGACTTGAATCAAAGCATCAATGGCACCTGCAGAGGATGTAAGAATACTCACTGGCCATTTCCACTATGCCAAGGATCAGAGAAACCTGGCTCTCATGGTTTGCATGTTGGATGGGCTGGTGGGTAGTTTTGTGTATAACTCCTTGTAGGAGTGGCCACCCCATTGTGCATCGCCCAGGTCAGTTATGTGGTACAAATGGCCATCAGTTAGCCCCACTTATTACCATCTTGTCCCCAAAGGTGAGGAAAACACACTTGCCTTCTTAGAGCTATTTTGTCAACCAGTCCAGTCTGCTGCCAACACAGGGTAAGTACAATTACAGGCTAATGGGGGTAGCAACCACATCAGTTAGGAATCGGTGGAATTGGAGGTGTGATTATGTCTTTCAGTATATAAAGGGGCTCTTTGGTAGAGCACTACATTTTCAGTGATTGCCCAGAAAAGACCATCTGTATGGACATGTGAGTGGTGTGGTGTCATTCATTTGTTGTCAGATAAGAGCAAACACATTTTGGGTCTCTGTTCTGTTACGGATAGGCCCTTCAGGAGGATGCAATCCCCAGTGAACCAGGGTTGTCTTATCTGTACTGTTGAACCAGTCACTGTGATTCTGTCAGGAGGAGGGTAGAATATTCCAGGACATAACCATAAAACTTGACAGGAGGAGGTATTCACATACCAGCCAGACTGGGTGCTGATTGCTGCTATAAATGCAGCCTAGCATAGGAACATATTCTAGACTGGTGGCGGGAAGAACAGCCTATGGGTGTAAATACAGGTGTTTAGCAGGAGCTCTTATGAGTATATCCATTCACTGCAACATTATTACTTCTTTATTTTCTTCCATTGGCCCTGTTAGGAAGGCCACCAACCCTCAAACCTGGCTTACAGTACCACACAGGGCTTCTCTCCCTAGGAGCAAGCATAATAGCCAATTGGTAAGTTTCTGGCCTTGCCTGTGCTATCCACACTATGATCACTTCAGTAGGTGTCAGTGCTCCATGTGCTGTTAGAGTAAGGTTCTCGGACCTCCATCAAGGATCACAGCTGGGATTACCTCCCCTCCAGCAGCCTTCATGGTACCTTCTGGTGCCATGAAACTCATCCAGTACAGGAGTACCTTGTAGCTCAACTCAGGTTCATTTAGCCATTGACACATGGCAGATCCACTGGTATTCCCAGGAGCATCGCCTGGCCACCTGCTTCAGGAACATGGCTCAGAGGCAAAAGAGATAATCCTGAGACTTCGTAGGGCCTGTTTTACAAGATTTGTCAACTCTTCATAGGGAGTGATGCCATATGTGGTAGTGAATGACTCATTTAAAATGTGTATAGCTTTGGCGAATTTCTTAGTCAAGGACCCTAAGGAACTGTCCTGAGACAATGAACATAATTGAGTTTTCAACAGGACATTTCTTTTCTATGAGGTCTGACCCTCTTGAGCTACATGGAAAGTGGAAACTCAAGTCTATGTTTTATTCTGATGCCCATTGTTAGACATCATGGCCCACGAAATGGGGGCCCTGATCACTACTTTTCTTTTTGGCATGCCATGCATGACGCTGAGTGGTAAGACACTTGATGGTCTCCCGCTAAGTGGCATGTTTTACTGGGAAGGTCTGTAGTAGCCCTGTTGTCGTATAGCTACACAGGTTAAGGCTTACCTTGTCCCTCCACTCTGGGCATGTGGTTGATATAATCAACTTTCAGTCCTGCAGTCGACTGTACAATTCAACATATGTAACCTGGTAAGGAGAGAAATGTTCTAGGTCATAGCCATGAACAGGTCCCCCAGTTCAGAAAAGCTGCCAAAATATCTGCATATCCAATAAGGATGCCTGCTGCCTTTGCTATGGCCCATCCCACGGCTGTCCCCTAGTGGCTGCTCTTAAGATGTAACCAGGGTTTTCTGTTTTTTTGAAGGGTTTTTTGAGGCCAAGAAACAGATGAAAAAATGCTCAACATCACTGGTCATTAGAGAAATGCAAATCAAAACTACATTGAGATACCACTCACGCCAGTTAGAATGAAAATCATTAAAAAATCTGGAGACAACAGATGCTGGAGAGGATGTGGAGAAATAGGAACACTTTTACACTGTTGGTGGGAGTGTAAATTAGCTCAACCATTGTGGGAGACAGTGTGGCGATTCCTCAAAGACCTAGACAGAAACTCCATTTGACCCAGCAATCCTATTACTGGGTATATATCCAAAGGATTA
The DNA here is from genome assembly GCF_009761245.1 of Sapajus apella. Classification (NCBI taxonomy): domain Eukaryota; kingdom Metazoa; phylum Chordata; class Mammalia; order Primates; family Cebidae; genus Sapajus; species Sapajus apella. Next base: position 16,506,513 of record NW_022436951.1, read on the forward strand.
TAAATTGTTCTACTATAAGGACACATGCACAGAAATGTTCATTGCAGCACAGTTTACAATAGCAAAGACCTGGAACCAACCCAAACGCCCATTGATGATAGACTGGGCAAGGAAATTTGGCACATACACACGATGGAATGCTATACAGCCATCAAAAACAATAAGTTTGTGTAATTTGTAGGGACATGGATGAACCTGGAAACCATCATTCTCAGCAAACTGACACAAGAACAGAAAATCAAACACTGCATGTTCTCACTCATAGGTGGGTGTTGAACAGTGAGAACACATGGACACAGGGAGCGCAGCATCACACACTGGGGTCTGTTGGGGGAAAATAGGGGAGGGACAGCAGGGGATGGGAAGTTGAGGAGAGATATCATGGGGAGAAATGCCAGATATAGGTAATGGGGAGGAAGGTAGCAAATCACACTGCCATGTGTGTACCTATGCAACAATCTTGCATGTTCTTCACATGTACCCCAAAACCTAAAATTCAATTTAAAAAAAAGAATCAAGAAGGGGAAAGAATTCTACAATGAAAACCATAAAATACTGCTAAAATAAATTTAAAAATACACAAGTAAATGGAAAGAAAATCTTTGTTCATGTATTCGGAAAAAAAAAAATGTAACCATAGGGTATACTCCTCCAATGGGCTTGGGTAAATTGCCAGCACCTGAGTTTCTACCTCTTGATTTACTCAAGGTGACTTAGGCTGTGGGCATCCACAAGGTACACCGTAAGATAAACATCCTTCTCGTGTAACCTCATGTGGATGTCCTGCCACATAGACATTCCACAAAGGCACCTGACACAAACCTGCCAACTGACTGTGGGCCATTGATTGATCCACATGGTAAGGTCTCTATATGTAGCCCAACTGTGCAAGGGACCAGGGCTTGTGGATGATGAGTAACCACACTGCCCATAGCTTGACCCATTGACTGCCTTTGTGCGAATCTCCATGCTCTCTATATGGCATTAGTATCCATTTGCAACATGACCACTATTGTTGAGTGCCTTTGCTAGACCCATCAGTGTACCAGGCACTAGTGGATATTAGTGGGATCCCCTCATATATGATGGTTGGCGTAATAGGGGGCTCCACCTCCATGTACTGCCTCTTCCACTTGTTCAAAGTGGGTGGGTCAGAACACTTCCTGTAGTGCCTGACTTAAAGGATTAGTGGGCAAGACATCTCTTTTTAGCAGATAGGTATGACATTTCTGCAAGGCGTGTGATTGTGCCACACCAGAAGTGGGTTTGGCTAGGAGGTCTTTGATTCATCCTTTTAAAGCACAAGCAATTTTTACTGCACATGATGGCCTCTGCTTGTTACAGTGCCTTATACATGGCCAACAGCTGTTGCTCTAGCACTGTATAGTGAGATTCTATCCCTTCCGTAATTAAGACCAAAACCATATAGGTATTCATCCTATTGGTTGTTTTGCCACAAACACCAACTCATGCTTATGGCATCTCTAGAGACTTTTAATACAAAAGGTGCTAAAGCAGTGTGGCCCCTAGGTTTTGTGGGTGATTTTAGAATGTCCTCCCTGCAAGTGTTATTGTTCACATTCCTTACCTGCCAGGGCCATGGCAAGTGTACAGGCACCCATTGGCTCATCCCTGTTTTTGTTCTTTGATTGCATTATGGATTCAGTCCTTGCTTTTCTCCAGCTCACTGAGGTCTGCCAATGTTTCCCTGACACACACAGATTTTATTTTTTAATAACAGGCTCAGAGATGTGATCAAAGCACCAAATCAAAACCCTCCTTAAATTTGAAATCAGAAATTCAATGGGTGCCTGTAATCATTTTAATGTTTTAAGACACACAAAAAGTCTACCTACAAGAATTTATCTCATTTAAATTTAATTGTTTTATTTATTTAGCAGTTTTCCTAGATTACTCATGACAACCAAAACATTAGACAAAACGAGTCATTATTTCAGTTTTTTTGGTCAACAATTTTTATAATCTGTGAATATTAGGTATTCATTTAACCAAGAACCTTAAAGTTAAACACACAACCATTTTGGCTGATAACTGATAAAATTTAGCTGTTTTATTAAATGAACACCAAATTTATTTTAATTATGAAAAAATATCATACAACAAATATTACTCTGTTATTGGCTAGGTTTATTGTCTTATAGTCTTTACATCAAACCTTAATGTCTTAAAATATTTAGTAGAGGAAAATATAAAAATTACATAATCAGTTAACCCCAAAATATATATTAACACTTTTGAAGATAATTTTATTTTTATTTTACAAATAATTTTAAAGCCGGTTTATTTACCAAAGGTTATTGAATTCACATGAACTTGAAAACCATTTGGACTTATTTAAGTTGAATATTCTTATATTTACAAGTCAATTTGTTAGCATTCTAGAAACAACAAATAACATAATACATGTACATACACATGAAGACATCTAAACACACATACACACACACACACACACACACACACACACACACACAGAGAGAGAGAGAGAGAGATTCAATAGCTTTTACCTCAGAACTCTAGTCATGAGACAGTATCACAAACTCGTTATTTTACAAAAGATGACCATTTTCAAATTATTTTTTACAAAATCGGGACATGTTAATATGGCTAAACTTTATTTGCCGTGATAGGTAAACCAAGAAAAGACAAGGGTCAAAATTTTAGATAAAGTAGTTTCCATGGCAGTTTGATATTTAAACAAACAAACAAAACAAAAAAAAACACGTCTTTTATCTTTTCTTCAGTTCCAAATGAGTTTCATTGTTACATTTTAGTAGAACTGGTTGAACTAAGAAAGAGAAAAATCTACAAGTTGCCTTGAATTATTGAGTTTTATCTCAACCCTGGTAGCTTAATAATAGTAGATTCAAAGTAGGCAGAAAGTAAAAAAGAGAAATAGCTTTGGAACAGTCTACCTAATTCTACAGTTGCAGATTTACCATTTGAGCTCCCAATTTATTTTGTTGTTGTATTTTGCTCATGAGTTTAAAACATACACAAGATACCTTTGTCTACCAAAACAGGCTAAGAAAGTAAAAAAATATAAATTTGCGCAAGACAGGGCCATAATGTGTCACTAGCTGGAGTCCTAGAAACCTGGCATGCCCTCCAACTTCTGCAGGGGTTTCTACACTTTTCTTTTTTCAGCTCTAATAGATTTCTCCATAGGCAGCCTTAGTGCAACAATAGCACATTTATTAGTCTTTTGTACCTTAATATCTTACCTTCTTGTAATAGATGCCCAGTCTCTGCCCACATTTTCCAAGTGTTTCCATACTCACCTGGCAGTCCCCAAGTTTAAACAGTCGGGCAACTCCACCCCATAAACATGTTGTCAACCACCCAAGACTCCCCCCACAGATGCTCCTTTCTCTTTTGGTCTCTCAGATGTTATTTGTGACACCAACTGTCATGAGAAAAACTCAGAATTCTATTTAAAAGCAAACAAACAGGCAAGCAAAACCTTTCCACAAATTGAGAGGGAGCTGAGAGACCCAAGAATGGCTTGGACAAGCCAAGCTTGGTGAGTAGAGGAGTTTATTATAACTTAGGACTTACATATGAGGTTCTCCTGGACAGCTTATGAGGATCTCTCAGCAGGACAGCTTTAGAGATCCACACTGCCTCCCATCCCTAAGCTGCTTTCAAGCTAATTTTCAGGCTCTTTCCCGTGTGTGTGTGTGTGTGTGTGTGTGTGTGTGTGTGTGTGTGTGTGTGTGTGTGTGTGATGGGACTGTTTTCCTGGAATGTTCCCAGGTGGGCACTGAATGTTTGGGTTCGCAGGGACACTTGCTCTTTGGCTGGGCACCATAGCTTTTTCTCACTGCTTGGCCTTCAGACTTCAGGTAGTAGACATATATACTTCAGTAATCTCGTAGGGGACCTGTCACACTACCTAATCATCTATTTTTAGTAATGATTTTTAACCTAGTCTAGTTTGGCTACATAATTTAGGAATGAGTAACTTTTGGAAGCCTTTAGAAAGGCTACCTTTGTTAGTTTGGGGATCCAGAAAATATGCAAGCATGAAGAACTTGCCTCAGTTGTACGTACTCTATTTAGGACAAAGTTCAGAGGTTTCATATAGTCTGTGAAATCAAGACAAGTGACTTACCATAGACAAGGGTGTAGAAGCATAAGCTCTTTAGCTCACTGGAAATAATAGAGCACATCCATGGAATGATATTTAGCCCTCTGCTACTTAATCTCCCTAGCTTCTGATAATTTTTCCTACCCTAATAGTCCCTATATTATTGTAATTACTTATGTATATGAGTGTCTCTGCAGAAAATTGTTAGCTCCTCTGGGAAGAGACCATATCTCATCACTTGTTTAATAATCTGATAATACATAATTGTTGTACACTTCTAAGGCACATTATTATTTAATTGAATTACCAAACACACTTTAAGTAAATAGAGTTAATTAGGCAGTATTCAGCACCAGACAGTACAAGAGTAAATACAGCAAATTAATATGATTAGTTCCAAATCTTAAAATTTTAAGTGTGGTAGAGGAAAATGATATTTTTAGTATGTTCTTTTTTTTTTTTTTTTTTTTTTTTTAGTTTTTGCAGTTTTATTCTGTTCTTGCATATAATATAAATTTATGAAATTGTTTTTTTTTTGTTTTTTTTTCCCCTTTATTTTATTGCATTTTAGGTTTCGGGGTACATGTGAAGAACATGCAAAATTGTTGTATAGGAACACACATGGCAGTGTGATCTGCTGCCTTCCTCCCCATCACCTACATCTGGCATTTCTCCCCTTGCTATCTCTCCCCAGCTTCCCACCCCCCACCCTCCCTCCCCTATTTCCCCCCAACTTACCCCAGTGTGTAGTGCTCCCCTCCCTGTGTCCATGTGTTTTCATTGTTCAACACCCGCCTATGAGTGAGAACATGCGGTGTTTGATCTTCTGCTCTCCTGTCAGTTTGCTGAGAATGATGGTTTCCAGGTTCATCCATGTCCCTTGCATACACACAAAATGAAATTGTAAAGTGGTTGAAAAAATGGCAATACACTACATTTTCTTGTGGCTTTTGGGACTAGCATTAACAGAGGTGTAGGATTTTAATAGGTAAAACAGATTTGGGATGATGTGAAAAGCAGGTAGAAAAAAACGTGAGCAAGTGCAGAATACAGCAAATATTTTTGAGTGGAGTTAACAAATGTCTAAATCTTTCTCATTAGAAGGCTAACATTTATATAAGTAAATGTTACATTAGTAACATAATGATTATAATCTTTGTCAAATGGAATTAATCTATCATTTCATATTATAAGTAACACTATCTTCACTTTATTTTATTTATTTATTTATTTATTTATTTAAGACATAGTCTTGCTCTGTCTCCCAAGCTTCAGTGCAATCCTGCAATCTCTGCCCACTGCAAACTCCACCCACCAGGTGCAAGCAATTATCATGCCTCAGCCTCCCAAATAGTTGGGATTACTAGTGTGCACCACCACGTGGGGCTGATTTTTGTATTTTTAGTAGAGACGGGTTTTGCAATGTTGCCCAGCTTGATCTCAAACTCTTGACCTCAAGTGATCCTTCCGCCAGGGCCTCCCAAAGTTCTGGGATTGCAGGCATAAGCCACCATGCCAACCCAGTATTTTCCCTTTAGCGCTTTGCAAAACTAAGTTAACTTTTTTGAAAATTACAGTCATATTCACCATAATAACCACCAAAAAAGAATAGTATCTTTATTTTCTCCAAATAATACTTTAGAGTTTATTAAATAACAAACATATAAGAGGTGTTTAACACATTACAAATTGAGACGATTTCATTTAAATTTATAATTAGATATTGGTATAACCATTTTGCTGGTAAAAATGTAAAAGTCTAATAATGACAGGTATTAGCATGGATATAAAGTAATCATAACTTGTATATATTGATGCAATGACTCTTGATAAATTTTTGGCAGTATCTATTTAGCTATATATGTTACACACTATTTTTATCCAAATGTAATATCTAATTATGATGCATGCATATATTCACCAAATACATATATTAGAATGTTTAGAGAAACAGTATCTAGAAATAAACCAAATGTCCATCAATAGTAGAATATTTTGCTGTATTCACCAAATGACATACTATCTGTGTGTTAGTTTGCTCTCATGCTGCTAATAAAGACATACGCAAGACTGGGTAATTCTAAAGGAAACAGGTTTAATTGACTCACAGTTCTACATGTCTGAGGAGGCCCCACAAACATGGCAGAAGGCAAAGGAGAAGCAAAGGCACATCTTACATGGCGGCAGACAAAAGAACTTGTATCTGGGAACTCCCATTTATGAGAACCCTACAGATCTCATGAGACTTATTCACTACCACAAGAACAGTATGGAAGAAACCACCTCTGTGATTCAATTATCTCCACCTAGCCCCTCCCTTGACACATGGGAGTTATTAAAATTAAGTTAAGATTTGGGTGGGGACACAGCCAAACCATATCAATCTGGTAATAAAAAGAAATGACATATAAGAACTTTTATGCAACCATAAGAACTTTTATGCAAAATTACATATACATGCCTCCATTGACATAAAGCTACAAAATAGGCAAAATGTGTTGAAGATATTAGAAGTCATGAGAGAGGTCAATCGTGGGTGCAGTGTATAGTGACTGAAAGGGGGAATAAAGATAATACCTACAGTCCTGATAATATTATATATATTTTTTGGTTTGTGTTCTAGGTGCAGGGCTATGTTCAAGCCAATGCTCACATTATTCTGAAAAAGAAAATGTGGGGAATATGAAATAATTTAAGAAATGTAAAAGAAAAATAATGGGAGGCTTGCCATAAAAGAAGTACACCGTTACAGGAAATTAATACCTCTCACTGTCAATTCTCCACTTACTTAGTGGTAAAGAATGGAATTCAGTTGCAAATAAGAAATTACTTTTTTTTCTTTATTAATGGTAACAATTTGCAAATGCATTCACTTTAATGAAGTTACTTGGAGATCTTAGCTTAAACCTGCAACAAAAGTGGAAAATAATAACAACTTCCCAGATTTTGTATCTAATTTGCAGAAACTAGAGTCTTCAGAATAGATACACGCAGCTAGTCTATTTGTTAACCTATTTGTGGGTACAGAAGTTGGAGAATACTTTGTTTGTTTGTTTGTTTTGTTGTTGTAGGGATGCTCCATGAGGAGAAGAGTCACAGCTCCAGCACCAGGCACAACTACAAAGGAGGTGACACTGTTTGGTCACCTTTGCCTTTCCTGCCATGTGTCTTCCCAGGCAGGTGCCTCTACTGGGGAGAATACTACTCTTCATACAACATCTACTACCACAACTACATCTACTAATTAAAAGTTGTCATTGATCTAGTAGTTAAATACTTCCAGCAATCTCCTAAGCACTGATGTACATTAGTTCCATATGTCTTCAGGCACTATTATTATTGTCTATTATAGGCAAGGCTACTATGACATAGATTGATCATAAACATTGCCCAATATCACTTATTTAGAAGACCAAATTTGGTCTCAGGAAATCTGAATCTCATCTCGTTTCCTCTCACTATCCCTCTTTCTTTCCCTTCCCTTTCCTTATCATGTTAAATTAGTTAAGTCCATCTGTAAAGGGAGACCCCAACCTGCAACGATAATATCAAACTTCGTCAGCTATTGCAATGTCATAAAAATTGTAAATGAAAGTTAAAATACTGATAAAACTTTTCTCAATCAGAGACTCCACAGTGAAAAAATGTCTTTCTTTTACTATCTAGAATAGAGTGCATGCTATGAATTTTTGATGAACAACTGACAGTAGTGAATAAAACCTCAACTGGCCCCTGGAATTAATGAAAGGCCTAGGAATACAGTTATGTTGATTCTTGCTAGAATACATCCAGCTTGTTTTCATTTTCACCTCTGAAGTTTATTTTCTTAAATTTTGAGCAAATTTTTCAAGCAAAATCTTGACAAAAAATTTTATGCAGTCTTATTTTCAGTAAATGTGTCTTATTTCACAGGATTAGGTAGACTAACTCATAATGTAGTCATCATACTTTTTATAAAAATGTTTTCATAATGTGATACAGCTGGATAGGAATTGAACACACATAAAAGTTTATTACTTATATTATTTTGATTTTTGAAACAGATGGTTCCTTTGTGGTAAATTGGATTTAACAATACAGATATAAATTAAAAGAGTAATATTTCAATATAAGTTCATTATAATTTAACAGAACAGTCTATAAAAATTCTTATCATTTCAAAGTTTTACCTTGAAATTCACTCATTTTACAAATGTTTGTGTAGTCAGTAATCATCATTATCTACTAACAGAACTGTCTATATTACACATTTGAATCAGTCATTAATCTAACAGCTAATCATGATTAATATCAGGCCCTTTATGAGTAGACCCATAAATCATAAGACATATTAATTAATGGAAATGAAATTAAAGGGGTTGAGAAGTACCTTAATAAATTATAACATGTAATTATTTTAAATACTTTCTTCACACCATGTATTTTAGCTACTCTCCTAAAATAAAGATACCTGAAATAAGTTAATTCTATTAATTAACTTTTAAAACTTTTTGAATATGACAAATAAATTAAATCTTTTCAATACTAAATAAGGGATATAGTTTGGCTTTCAGATAGAAAGCAACTAGTGCACATGAAATGTGGAAATGGAAACACAGGCTTCTATTTTCTGGGCAGTAAACAGAACAAAATACAGTCCTGTCTGAGCCAAATGATCTTCATTTTAAAATATATATTCGTCATATATTCAACCCTTGGGCTGACTCTCTATTTAAAAAAAAATAATAAAATGCACATAGTTGCTATTGAGACAAATACAAATAATGAGTTCTGTATTTAATTTTTAAATTATATACATATTTATTATAGTGCTTTCCTAGGACTTCTAATACAACGTCTAATCTATTTGTGAGAATGAGTATTCTTGTGCCATTTTCCTATGTTTAAGTAGAACATTGCTAAGGTTTAATAGTCATAGACCTCAGTGAACCACACCCAAAATTACACTCTAGACCACGTAATTGTTTGATAAGAACATCACTAATTAAAGGTTTCCTTCTTCTAACTTTTGCAATGTAACATAGCATAACTACTCTTTGATCTCGAGATATATTCTGCTTTATTGACATTTTCACTGTTTCCAATTCAAAACCTACTTCTTTGCCTTCATTTTTCTCAAGCCTGTTTTAGTTTTTCTTGCCTATCATTACAGCAATATGCTTATCTATACACGAAAGTGTATTCATCCTGTCTTTTTCTCAAATTCTGCCAGCAAAAGTTTCAGTCTTAATGATTTTAAGCATCCAGTCTTTGGCTGTATACAAGTGACGTAGGGTTGACATAAAAGTTCACATAAAATTTGATCTTTTCTGCGGTAAACTCAGAAGAGTCACCTTTAAATTGTCCTACAGTTTTGATATTTTTTTTTCAGGTTTTATGGTAATTTTTCAAATGCTCTTATTTTTTTTTCAACTTTCAGCTCTTTGTATTCTCACTGTTACTCAAAGCATACAGCTTCATAAGGAAAAGTAGAAGCATTCAAAAAGAAAGTTGCATAACTTCTTGTTTCAACTACTCTAGCATCTGTACTCATCTTAGTCCCTTTATTGCTACAGTAAAGGAAGGGCTGACCTCTACCAGCAATTTGGATCCCAATCACTCTTACCCTTGAAGCACTTTATATTACTGGTATGGAACTACTTTGGCAAGTAATTATATTCGTCTTCTTATTGTCTGTAAATGACAGCATTTTTCTTGGTTTTCAATTTTTATTCCTTTTTTGTTTTTGTCACTTTCATGTGTCTCTTACATTGACTAGGATATTCCTGCCACAAAATTGAAGAGAAGCACTGAAAGGTCATCTTATTTATCTTGCTGCACTAAATGGGTATGGTTGAAATATTCATTAAGAAGATTTGTTGTTATAAAACACATATGTACCTAATGTCAAAGCTGTAAAATATATGAATCGAAGTTTGATGTAACTGAAGTAAAAAACAGGTCCTACCGTAATAGTTGGAATCTTCAATACCCTACTTTCTATAGTGAATAGAAGAATAAGATACAAAAGATAGAAAATCAATAAGGAAGTAGAGGATGTGAACAATACTATAAAGTGATTGAACCTAACAGACATATACAGAACACTTCACCCAACAAGAGAATAATATACATATATTTCCAAGTACACACAGAACATTCTCCAGGATATGGATATCACTATGGTAATATAATTACCTCAGATTACCAAATTCTAATAAATTTCAAAACATCAATAACAATGTCTTCTCTCAATCAATAAACAAAAAATGATAATTGTTGATTAGGAGGTAGAAAAATTGGAATGCTTGTGCATTGCCAGTGAAAATGTAAATGCTGTAGAAAATGATAACTGTGATTTCTCAAAAATATAAACATGGAATGACCATATAATCCATAAATTTCATTTTTCAGTATATTTCCAAAATAATTGAAAGCAAAATCTCAAACATATATTGGTATATCAATGTTCATAGCATCATTATTTACAACAGCCAAATGGTGGAAAAAATTGTGCTCCTCAACCAATGAATAGGTAACCAAAGTAACCAGTGAATAGATAACCAGGGGCATTCCTGCTAGGGAATACCATTCAGTCTTCAAAGGAATAAAATTTGTATACATGTTACCGCATGAATAAATCTTAAACACATTATGCTAAGTAAAATAAGTCAGAAACATAAGGGCAAATAGCACATAACTCAATTTACATGAGGTATCTAAAATCATCAAATTCTTGGGCAGATAATAGAATAGAGATTTCCAGAGGCTGTCAGAAGGGAATATTGAGGAGATATTGTTGAATAACTACAAAGAATCAGTTTCAGGTGATAAAAAGCTTCTGATGAATGGTAATTAGTGTTGCACAACAATATTAGTTTATTTAATGACACTGAATTGTACACTTAAATGATTAAAATGGTTAAGTTTTTGTTATATGTATTTTGTCATAATGAAACAGCAACAACAAAATAACCGAAATTAACTATTGTTAAGAATTAATGTTTACTGTCCATGAGTCTATCGGTTACTTTGATTGTTCTTTTCTATGTAAGTTGGGCTCAGTTTAGTTTATTCATGCATCTGTGTTCAATATTGGGTCATGTCAGATGTGAATCATGTTGCATGTCAGATGAGACTTCTCACATGTGTGAGGTTTGGCTCGTTCAACCAGGCTGATTTAGCTCTACTTCATATTGTCTCTCACCCTCTAGAAAGCTAGTCTATGCTTTTGCTGATGGTCAAAAAAAAAGGATTTAAGAGAGAATAGAAGCGTCCAAGGCCTTTTAAGTCCTGAATTCAGAATTAAACACATTATTTCCACTATGCTATTAGTCAAAGTAAGTCACAAGGATATTTCAGATTCAAGAAATGGGAGAAGACATGCCACATTTTGAATAAAAGAGCTCAAAATCACGTTTTAAGGAGAGTGCACAGATTGCTATTAGTCTAGAACATTTTGCTTATATATATGCAGATTTATAATTTTAAAATTATGTTAATAAATAATATTGTTCTATTTATTTTTTCAGTATTCTTTTCCAGTTTTACTCTCAGGATGCTAATAGCTTTATGATGAACAGTTCAGAGGTTTTTTTCTTTTTATATTCTTTAGTGAAGGCTATTGATTTGGGATCATTAAACCATAGAATGTTACATTATTGTGAAGATTATGCTTTCGATTTATTTTGTTTCTTCATTTTTTTAAACTTTTTATTCTGTCTTCTTATGTTTAAAATTTATTTTTTATAGAAATATTTTATGTCATCTAGAGTTTTTGCAAATATATGGATAAAACTATACATAATATCACGTTATACATTGTGGCTATTTCTTGTATTTTTTTTTCTAACTATGGGAAAATAGTATATGACAATTTTCACATGTATTGTTACTTTTGAATAGACTTCCTTATACACATAGATCTTGATATTTTATTTATTTGTGTATTATAAATACTGCATTTAGCTACGCACAGTGGTTCATGCCTTTAATCCCAGTATTTTGGGAGGCCAAGGCAGGAGGATCAGATGAAGCGGTATGTGCCTGTAGTCCCAGATAGATTGGAGGTTGAGGCCAGAAAATCACTTGAGCCCAGGAGTTCAAGGTTACGATGAAGTATGTTCATGGCACTGAACACTGTTATAGGCTACAGAGTGAGACACTGTTTCAAACAATAATATTAATAATAATAATAAAGGTTATATTCTAAATAAATATCATAATATATTTGATAAAATTTCACCTAAAATATTATTTTTATTACAGAATATATGATTTGTATAATACATATTATATGTGAAAGATCTTTTCACATTATCTGTCTGAACATATAATGTTATATGTTTTATATATATAACACATATATAAACTGTAATGTGAATCTTCTTTTTAATTGACGTTCAAAATTGTAATACTATGTCTATTTTTAATTCATTCTATCTTTTGGTTCATTTTGCTAGATTTCATTAGAACAGAATTTGAGCAATCTCTTATGCTAAAGAATAAAGAATTCAAAGAAAGTGAATGTATTATTTTGTTCATTTTCATGAAGTATTTTTCCCTCAATTTTTCAAAACATAATAACAGTGTTGTAGAAAGTCATTCATCAGATGTGAATTTGCAACTTCAAATAGGCTACTTCACCCTTGGAATAACATTTGACAAGTACACAAATTACATAGCCAACACAGAATGTATTTTTATTATATTAGAACATCTTGCCATCAATCTACTTTCTCATTATTTTAAAGGAAAAATAAGAATGCAAGTCGTATTTAGAAGATTTTATCTCTTATACAATTTCCACTTAATTTGAAAAGGAATGTTTTCCTTATAATTTAGAAATTACAAAGTGATGAATATGCTGTTTGAGCTTTGCATATCCTACTTTCTGACCAAAACTTTTTCTTGTTTGCAACTACTCTGTTCTAGTAACTTGGCTGCATTAGTTTCGCACATTAATCACCCTGCAATCTGATGGTCCTACACACTTTTGTCTTGCATTCTTGTTATCTTTTCCATATCATTTTTAGGTTAAATATACATGTAATTAGGTTTTCATCTTTCCTCTTCTCTCTCACCTCTTAGTCTTGGAGTCTCCCCTTCACTCTGACTATTCTCATTTCAACGTTTTCTCATGTTTGATATCACTTATAAATCAGTGTCTTCCAATTACATCTTTCCAGTCTACATTTGTTTTCCTGAACACCATATTCACATTCAACTGTCTACTTGAAATCTCTGGATGAATCATAGATATCCCAAGTCCAATACATCCAAAATTAAAATTTTAATTCCCCTCCAAACTTGCTCCATAAGCAGTCATCCCTATTTCAGTCAATAATAATTCCATATGGCCTGTTGATTAGGTCAAGTGCCTTAAAGCCCTTAACAACTGCTATTTTTCTTATAATGCAAGTACAGCACATTGAGAAATATTACTGGCTGTATCTTTACAATACATTCAGATTCAAGCCACTTCACAGTGCCAACAGTGTTTCCAATATGGGTCAAACTGTCATTAATACTAAGTTGAGTATATTTAATACTTTCCTAATAGGTTTAATCTAATTCTATCTTTTCTGTCCTTCGGTCTATTTTCAAAGGGGAAATAAAAATGATTTTATTCAAATGCAAGTTATTTCAGATTCTATGTGACCAGGTTCCTGCATTCCTCCTCCATTATCATTCTAAACTCTTTTATGACTCACCTTGTCCCAGCCACATTGTTTTGTTTTGTTCACACCAAGCACACTGTCCCCAGAGAGTCTTCACACTGGCTGCTCTCTCTGCCTGAAATCATCTTTGCACAAATAGGGATATCAATCCCTTCAGTTCTTTCAAGATTTTGCTAAATAATTTCATTACAATAAAATAGACTTCTCCGATTTGTTTAAAATACAAGTGTCAGCCAGGCCGGTGGCTCACACTTGTAATCCCAGCACTTTGGGAGGCCAAGGTGGGCAGATCATGAAATCAGGAGATTGAGACCGTCCTGGCTAACATGCTGAAACCCCCTCTCCACTGAAAATACAAAAATTATCCAGGCATAGTGGCGAGCGCCTATAGAGAATTGCTTGAACCCAGGAGGTGCAGGTTGCAGTGCACAAGACACTTAACATAATTAAGGTGGGAATCATTGCTGTCATTTTGTTTGTTTGTTTCACTAATATATCAATACAAAAAGCCTAGAATAATGCCTAATACAAAATTGCAGCTCAATTGTTATTTGGAAAATAGGTACCAAGATCTCTCAGGGGAGACCACTGTTCATTTGAAACTAATATATCAGGACTTTGAATGTGAGTTCCCATGGAGTTGTGACACCACCCTCAGGAGAGAGACTGAATATGACAGAAGGCTATATTGTGGAAATGTTGGGGAAATGTGAAAAACACTGCTATTAAAAACATCTTAAATTTTAAAGTAGAAAAATAATGAAAACAGACATTATTAATTAGTTCATTGTTGATTACACATTATATAATGTTAATTATATATATTCCAAAACATTGTGTCTCACCTAAATTGATAACACAACTGGTGTGATGAGTGTGTGGGATTGTGGAATCATGTGATAGTTCTACTTTTAATTTTTCTAAGGAAACTCAACACTATTATTTTTCTTAGCTTCTGAACCATTTTTCAATCCTACCAAGAGTGTATGAAGGTGTCAATTTCTCCACATTCTTGACAACACCTATGATATGGTTTGAATGGTTGTCCCCCTGAACTCTCATGTTGAAATGTGATTCCCAAGGTTGGAGGTAGGCCTGATGGGAGGTGATTGGACTGTAGTGGCATATGCCTCATAAATGGCTTAACACAATTCCCTTATTATTTTATTAAGAACTCATCGTCAAGGTATTGTCTTTCTTTTTTGACAAAGGTCATTTGAATAGGTGTGATTGTCGCTGTGATTTGCATTTTCCTGATAAATAATGACATTGGGCACTTCTTAATATAATTGTTAGCTATTATTTATTGATAAGTCTGCTCAGCTCCTTTGCCTGTTTTTAATCAAGTTATTTATTTTATTTTTTGTTTCTTTAATTTCACTTATTTTATTTTATTTATTTTTATTTTATTTTATTTTATTTATTGAGCTGTTAAGTTTTTAAATATATTTTGGATATTATCCCCTTAACAGATATATGATTTGCAAATTTTTTTTACATTTAATAGTTTGTGTCTTCACACTGGTTGTTTGCTGTACTGGGCATTTTAGTTTGATACAATTCTATTTGTTTATTTTTTCTTTTGCCGCCTGTGCTTTTGAAGAATATAATTAAAGTACTGGGAAAAACACAACAAAAGACAAAAACAAAACCCTTCCAACCAAGAGTACTAGTTTGTTTTTAATTTAAGTAAAACCATAACATTGACCTCAGTCACAGACAAAACTATTACTTAAAAGCTTTTATTTGATTTCCAAAAATATGGATTCTCTCTACAATTTATGTGAGATAAAGCTCCATTTTACTTTTAATATATTCATACTATACTTGGCCACAAATGATGAGTAGTCATGCAGATATCTGGAATGAGATAAAATAATTTTAGCTACCGAAATTTTTGAATGGCCTGAGGGAATGTCTTCTCTTTCTGGGTCCACAATGGGGCATAGTTTTAAGAGCAAGAACTTCCCAGCACCATGCTCCCCTCCCATCTCTCTCCATCCTGGAGATTTAATGGTTTATGTTTAAATTTTGCAGGCACAGGAAGAAACTAAGGGTGAATCACTCCAGCGGAAGTTCTAAGGAACTCCTTTCTTTGGCCCGGGATCTTCCACGAACACTCTCTTCGTGAAAGCCATCTTTCTCTCTCCTGGATTTCCCCTCTGGAATCCCCTTCCGCACTCTCTCGTGGAAGCCTGTCTTCCCCTCCTAAACTCCATCTCTCTCTCTATCCCTTTCCACTCAGCATGGAAGCTGCTTTCCTCTCCTGGATTCCATCTTTCTGGAATCTTTCACTCTGTGTGAGAGTTAGCTGTTTCTTTCTCTCTCCTTCTCCTGTTTCTCTCTCTCTCTCTAAATGAATCTATTTCTACAAACACTTTTGAGTCTGGCATTTACTGCGCACTGCACCGTGGTCCCTTCTCTAATTCCTGAGAGAGCAGGAGACCAAGAACCTGGAGAAACATCGTCTCAGGGGAGCCGAGGGCACCCTGAACCCTTGAACCCCAATATTACAGGCCTGCCTTGCATTTTTGTTTCTGTAATCTTAGACTTTCTTATTAAATTTTTTTATGCCTACTAGGATAGCTATTTTTTTAAATTGCATTTTAGGTTTTGGGGTACATGTGAAGAACATGCAAGATTATTTCATAGGTACACACATGGCAGTGTGATTTGCTGCCTTCCTCCCCATCACCTATATCTGGCATTTCTCCCCATGCTATCTCACCCCAACTCCTCACCTCCCACTGTCCCTCCCCTATTTCCCCCTGGACAGACCCCAGAGTGTGATGCTCCCCACCCTGTGTCCATGTGTTCTCATTGTTCAACACCCACCTATGAGTGAGAACGTGTGGTGTTTGATTTTCTGTTCTTGTGTCAGTTTGCTGAGAATGATGGTTTCCAGGTTAATCCATGTCCCTACAAAGGACACGAACTCATCGTTTTTGATGGCTGCATAGTATTCCATGGTGTATATATTCTGGTTTCAGTTACACTTGGTCTACTGTGGTCCTGGAATATTATATGGAAAATTTCAGAAATAAACAATTCATGTTTCAAATTTTATGCCATTCTGAGTCATGTGATAAGATCTCATGCAGTCCCAGCTGTCCAGCCCGGGATGTGAATCATCCCTTTGTCCAGTGTATCTATGCTGTATATGCACTACACTTCTTTTTGTGTTATTTTGGTGTATACTTTAACATTTATACACTCATTAATTTATCTCAGTCTAGCATCAACTCACATATACTGGTATATATAGGGCTTAAGAAAAGTAAAACTTCTGTTGCTACTCGCCCAGTCATTGTTCTACTTTCCTCACATATGTATCCTTTATCTGTGTTCTAAGTCTCACAAGGCATTGTTATTACCTTTTATTAAACAATTTTTTTCATTCAAGAGAATTTTTAAAACTTTATATTTTCTATGTGTTAAACTTTCTGATGCTCTTCATTCTTTTGTACTGATCCAGGTTTCCACAAGATATATTAAGTATAATTTTTTTCTGAATGTAAAATTTTCTTAAATATTTATTTTCATTTGGATCAAACCATAATAAATCAGAAAATCTCCATATGTCTAAAAAGTCATTATTTTGTAGTTGTTATTGTAACATATCTGTGCATTCTGTATCAAAAAGTTTTGTTTTTGATTTTAACTTTAATACTTTAAATATGTTGTTCTAGTGTCTTCCAGTTTGCATTCTGTTCAATGAGTAATCTGCTGTTATCCTAATTTTGTTTCTTAGGACATAGCTTTTTTTTTGTCTTATAACTGCTGTGGGAATGAAAAAAATATTTCTTTCCACTCTCCGAAGGCTTGGTAATATGAGATTGAGTTTCTGGAATAAACTTGGCATTAAACAGACTAACAGGAGAAAAGGCATACTAATTTATTAAATGCAAATGCAGAGAAGTCATGCACAGTATAAGATTAAATAAAGGGCCAGATGGTTAAAGTTTAAATAACATTCTAAGCTGCAGAGAGATTAGGGGTTTAGGGCTTCTTGGGGTAGGATGGTGTCACAAGCAATGAGAGGGTGAGAGAGGGAAATTCGTGATGAATAAATGTTGTCTTGTTATAATGATGAGATATTTCAGGTAGCAGTCATCAGAAGAATACTATGTGTCAACCTTTAGTCTCCTATTCTGTAAATCCATCTTCCCAGTTTAATGAGATTGTTGGAAGGGGACTCATGACAAATTCCTTCTGGAAGAATTCCCCTTAGATAAACTTCAGAGAAAGTTCCTTCTTATGCTTTAGGAAAGAAAGAAGTGTGAGAGTCAGGGTGGTAGGCAAAGATCAGAAAGACGTTCTTCCTTAAACCTGAGCACTCAGCATGCCAAAAGCAATTTATATAGGGCATCATTTTCTGAGCCCCAACATTGCTAAGACTTTCTCTTTGTCACTATATCATTTCATGGCTTGCA
Source organism: Sapajus apella (assembly GCF_009761245.1). Classification (NCBI taxonomy): domain Eukaryota; kingdom Metazoa; phylum Chordata; class Mammalia; order Primates; family Cebidae; genus Sapajus; species Sapajus apella. The sequence continues at coordinate 16,524,716 of NW_022436951.1, forward strand.
TCAAATCTTCATATTCTCAGACATTATTTTTTCATTGATAGTTGGTTTTCACACAAAATGAGTTTAACATTTCAGGAATAAACACAAGAATGTATCCAGATTATTTTTGGCAATTTTCTCATTTTCCACTAGTTCAAAGTCATCAGCTACTAATCCAATTTGGGTCCATAAGAACCAGAATGCCAGTAAATATCTCATCTATGATTTCGTGTAGAAGTATATCTGTATTGAGGAAAGTTTTCCATAAGTGGTATTATAAGAGCCACTATTTAATGCAAGAAAATTTAGGACTGTTTGATTTCCCCAAGCTTATGGATATATGGCAGCATAATAGACTATGGAAAGGGTCGACTATTCCTCCTTATTTCACAAGTGAACCATCCAAGGTTTTAATAAATTGCTTGGTTTCTGCCCATAGAGAACATAGGTTTCCTCAATTTATACTTAGTGTGGATTTGTATCTAGGCAACCATTGGCTGAAAGAAAAAGAAAAGTTTTGCCCACTCAGGATAACTTTTAATATTAGTTGCTGTACAAGGTTTTCCCACATTGGGAAGACATTTCATCTGCCTGGAGGTCAGGTCTTTGAATGTTTTATTTCCAGGACTTGGCTTGCAACCACCTCCTCATTTTCTCCTTTATAGGTAATAGAGTATGCTAATTATATAATCAGACAAGTTTACTTTTAATTTCCATGATTTCTGTAAAATAATGTATTAGCCCATTCTTACAGTGCTATAAAGACATAACTGAGACTGGCTAACTTATGAAAAAGAGAATTTTAATTGACTCACAGTTCCGCAGATATATAGGAAACATGGCTGGGAATCCTTAGGAAACTTACAATCATCTGCAAAGGTGAAGCAAGCATGTTTTCACATGGTGGCAAGAAAGAGAGAGCAAAGAAGGAAGTGTTAACACACTTTGAAAAACTCAAATCTTCTAAGAACTCATTCACTGTCACAAGAACAGTAAGGAGGAAATCTGCCCCCATGATCCAGTCAGCTCCTCCCAGATCCTTCCAACAATACTGGGAATTACAATTCAACATGAGATTTGGGTGGGGACACATAGGCAAAATATATTATTTAACTGTAGCCTCTCACAAGTCTTATGTAAGAACTCATTCCCTATCACTAGAATAGCAAAGGGAAAATCTGCCACCATGATCCAATCACCACCTACCAGTCACCTCCAGTGATATTGGGAATTACAATTCTACATGAGATTTGGATGGGAACACAGAGGAAAAACATATTATTCCACAGTGGCCCCTCACAAATCTTATGACTTTTTCATATTTAAAATCACAATCATTTTTTCTCAGGATTCTCCCAAATTCTTAACTCATTCCAGCATTAACTCAAAAGTCCAAGTCCAAAGGCTCATCTGAGACAAGGCAAGGCTCCTCTGTCTATAAGCCTGGAAAATAAAAAACAAGTTAGTTATTTTCAAGATATAATAGGGGTATAGTCATGGGGTAAATGCTGGTATTTCAAAAGGGACAAATTGGCCAAAAAAAAAGGGGTACAAGCCTACCCCAGCAGGGCAGTCATTAAATCTTAATGCCCCAAAACAATCTCCTTTGACTCCATGTCTCACAACCAGGCCACAGTGAGGCAAGGGGTGGGTTCCAAAAGCCTTGGACAGTTCTGCTCTTGTCGGTATGCAGAGTATAGCCCTGACAGCTGCTTTCGTGGACTAGAGTTGAGTGTCTGCTGCTTCTGCTTTTTCAGGCACATGGTGCAAGCTGTTGATGGATCTATCATTCTGGGGTCTGGAGGACAGTGACCTTCTCATAGCTTCACTAGGCAGTTATCCAGTGGGGAACATGTGTGGGATAACAACCCCATATTTTCCCTCCAGACTGCACTAGTAGAGGTTCTTCATGAGGTCCTCACCCTTGCAGCAGACTTCTGTCTGGACATTCAGGTGTTTTGATACATCCTCTGAAATCTAGGCAGAGGCTCCCAAACCTCGACTCTTGCCTTCTGCACACCCAGAAGCTCAACACCATATGGGAGCTACCAAAGCTTGGGGCTTGCACCTTCCAAAGCCACTGACCAAGCTATATCTTGTCCCCTTTATCCTTGGCTAAATCTGGAGTGGCTGGGACACAGGAAACCATGTCCCAAGGCTGCAGAGAACCACTGGGTCCTGGGCATGACTCGGGACACCCTTTTCTCCTCCTAGGCCTCTAGGCCTATGATGGAAGGAGCTGCCAGGAATGTCTCTGAAATACCCTGTACACATTTTCCCCACTGTCCTGAGTATTAACATTTGGCTTTTTTTTATATATGCAAATTTCTATAGCCTTTAATTTGTCCTCAGCAAATACTTTATTTTCTTCTTCTACCACATAGTTGGGTAAATTTTCCAAACATTTAAGCCCTGCTTTCATTTTAAGTATAAGTTCTAGTTTTAGGTCATTTCTTTGTTTATGCAAATTAGCATAGGCTTTTTGCATAAACACATCTTGAATGCCTTGCTGCTTAGCAATGTATTTGAACAGATACCCTAAATCATCACTCTCCAGTTCAAAGTTTCACAGATTCTTAATTCAGGAGCACAATGCTGCCAGTCCCTTTGCTACAGCATAGCAAGAGTGACCATTGCTCCAGTTCCCAATAAGTTCCTCCTTCCCTTTGAGCACCTCAGCCTGGACTTCACTGCCCATGTTACTATCAGCACTTTGGCCACAACCACTCAACAAGTCTCCAGGAAGTTCTAAATGTTCCCTCATCTTTCTGTCTTCTTCTGATCCCTCCAAGCTCTTTCAACCTCTGTGCATTAGCCAGTTCCAAAGTTACTCCTGTATTTCCTGGTATCTTTATACCAATGCCTCACTCCCAGTACCGATTTTCTGTATTAGCCTGTTCTCATACTGCTATAAAGAGCTATCTGAGACTTAATGGTTTATAAAGAAAAGAGGTTTAATTGACTCACAGTTCTGCAGGCTGGCCAGGAAGCATTTCTTGGAAGGCCTAAGAAACTTACAGCCATTCAGAAAGGTGAAAGGGAAGCAAGAATATCTTCACATAGCAACAGGAGAGAAAGAGAATGATTGGAGAAGTGCTACACATTTTAAAACAACCATATCTCATGAGAACTCATTCACTATCATGAGAATAGCATGGGGGGAAATTGGCCCCCATGATCCAATCACCTCCCACCGGATACTTCCCCCCACATTGGAGATTAAAACTCAACATGAGATTTGGATGGGGACACAAAGGCAAACCATATGAAATAACATTAGTTACTCCCTGAAGTGCCTATTTTTACTTTTCAGAAACTTATGTTTCTTTCAGTATCATACACTTTTATATAACTGTCAAAAACTGCTAAGAGTGTGAGATTTTATCTCACTTACATGCTGCCAATTTAACTTGTCACAGTTCAATTACGCTGGTAGAAAACCAGACTCCTGGGTCAGGGATGAAGAAATCTTATTAGTCACAAATATAGCAACTGATATAGTTTAGATGTGTGTCTCTGCCCAAATCTCATTTTGAAATGTGATCCCCAGTGTTGGAGATGGGCCTGGTGGGAGGTGATTGGATCATGGGGGCAGATTTCTCATGAATGATTTAGCACCATCTTATTTCTACCATCCTTTTGATAGTGAGTGAGTTCCAGTTTAAAAGTATGTTGTACCTTCCCCTACTCACTCTCTTTCTCCTGCCATGGCCATGTGACCTTCCTGCTCCCCCTTCACCTTCAATCATGATTGTAAGTTTCCTGGGACCTCCCCAGAAGCCAAGCAGATGCCAGTAGAATGCTTCCTGTAGAGCCTGCAAAATCAAAATCAGTTAAATCTCATTTTGTTAAATAAATTACCCAGTTCCAAGTATTTCCTTATAGTAGTGTGAGAACAGACTAATAGAGTAATGGATAATATATTAGAATTTTTACTGATTCTTCAAGCCCAGTTCCCTAAGTGTCATGAAGAAAGCAAGATGGCACTTATACACACAGGGAGTTGCATTACATAAACTTAGAGAATTTGAATCTTTTGGAATGGGAAATAAATATGCTTACTATTTGCTTCAGTAAAAAACATTAGCTTTGCCACCAAAGTCTGTTCACATACCAGCATTATTGAAAAGACAATCCATAAGAAAGGGTAATTAGGCCATTGTTCAAAAGACAAGCAGTAATATGAAAAACAATGGAGAATTGTCTTCCAGCCTTTGTATGTCTTCACGTTTTCCAGTATTTCTTATTCAACATTAATATGTTAATCACATACAATGTACAACATGAAGGTTTTTATATAACCCGTATATCTTCTTAACGTGTTCCATCTATAGCTTTGTGAATATGTGGATTAAAGTTATGGCACCTCTTTTAATGTTTCTGTCTACTAATTTTGTCACATGTGTTATTGTTCATTGCTTTGGATTCATTCTTTTTTACACTCATTATAGATTTTGTTTTCCTGCATTTTTATAGCCCTGGTAATTTTTTACTGGATACCAGTCATTGCAATTCCAATTTTAATGTATACAGATATTTTTGCATTTCTTTAAATACTCCTGAGATATTTTTATAGGACTTAGGCAAGCTAATGGGCAGCTAAATCTTTTTAAGTCTTCATTTACAATTTCTCAATGAGACCCAGGCCTTCCTTTAAAAAAAAGAAATTATCTTTTTTTTTAAAAAAAAATAAAAAGGGAAAAATTAAATTTCCACACTATTAAGCCAAGGCCTTTTTTAGTACTCTAACTAATGTTACCTGAATTATAAGGTTTTTCATTCTAGCTGTTGGGACCAAGCATTATTCCTGGCATCATTTGTGAGTTTGGAGGACAGTCGTCCGTAGTTATTTTAGTTTGCTCTTTTCCCTGCCTTAGAGAGTTTCCTTAAATACATGCACTAATTTACAGTTATCTAAATACTTGAGGAGTACTCTTAATATATATGGGAATATCTAAAGTTCTTTACCCATGAACCTCTTTCTTCTATTCTATCCTGTTTACTTTAGCTACTCTGATTTCAATGAAGCTCCATCCCATCAACTTAGGGAGATTTCTTGGCTTTTCCTGGCTTTGATTCCTTGCAGTGCATCCTAGAAAATTTCTCCAGTCAGTAAGTTGAGGGTATTGCTTAAGCTCACTTCTATTGTTTTCTGTATGTCAGGGATACCTGTCTTTATTAATAGATATTTGATATTTTTAATACCATATATTTCTCCTATTATTTTAGTTGTTTCTGCTGAAAAGGTAAATCTGACCCCTGTTACTCCCATTTGTCTGATAAGTGATACTCTAATTTACATTTTTAAAATGTAAACATTTCTTTAATACTGGCATGAATATTTCCACCACTACCTAACTTCTTTACCATTCAAAGTTGAAAACAATCCCCCCCCACACCCGGGCACATGCAATATTTTGGATGTAACTGGAAAATTTCAACATTAATTTATATAATTTTATATTTTGTCCATTAATTTCAGTTTAAAATACCCCATGGTGTGAAGGCAGGTTTTATTTATAGCCCACAAAATTTACATGTAGTAAATTATCAATAAAATGTCAAATTGAAAAAAGTAATTATGTAATTATTTCTAATCACTAGATGAATAACATGGAAACCAAACATATGCCTTATCTGACAATATCCAATTAATGAAGGAAACATAGAAAATACATTTAATAAACTTACATATGGCACTCCATCATCAGAGCCACTTGAGTTAATATTATGGTCTTACCTTGTCATATTTCTTAATTTTCAAAATCTTAGTTTGAATATCTTTTACTTGTAAAATGGAGATTAAAATATTTTATGCTTCCTAGGCATTTGGGTTGATTAATTAAGTTAATGTACAAGAAATCAGCCCGGTCTTTTGAATGGTATATTTTGAATATACTGAGTTATTAGTATAGGCTATGTTGGGTGCAAATGATAGAGAAAATAAGTAAAAATCCCTTAAAATTCAGGATTGTACGTGTGTGTGTGTGCGCGTGTGTGTGTGTGCATGTGTGTGTGTGTGTACATACATATAACATATTTATTCCTTACTTCTGGATTCCAGTTGTGTGTCCTGTTTCAGCTTTCTGCACATGACTAGATATTAGCCCTTTGTCAGATGGGTAGATTGCAAAAATTTTTTCCCATTCTGTTGGTTGCCAGTATATATATGTATATGTATATATATATACACACATATATATATGGGAATGGGAAAAAATATGTGTATATATTTTTATATATACAGATATATAAAAAGTATATATGCATATATATACATGTATATGTGTATATATTTACATATGTGTATATATGTGTATGCACATTTACATATATACATGTATATATGTATATACATATGTACATATACATATATACATGTATATGTATACATATATATACACATATATGTATACATATATATACACATATATGTGTGTATATGTATATATATGTGTATATATATACCCATATATATGTGTGTGTGTGTGTGTGTGTGTGTGTGTGTGTGTGTGTGTTCTGTAGAATCCAGAAGTCAGGCAGCACCATAGCTGGTCATGTCAGCAACTCACTGATGCCATCTAGGGCCAAGTTCTCCCCACATTTTCTCTGTTCTATAGTAAGTAGCACGTGGGCTTTCAAACTCAGATTTGTCTACTCATGTTCATAAATGGCTGCCATAGCTTCATTATTTATGTTCTTATCCAAACACAGCAAGTGTCAGGGGAAAGAATGACTTTCCTTCATGATTTTTCTCTTCTTTGCTATTCTAATAAACCTTTCTTAAGAAATATCAGCAAACTTTAATGTGTGCAGTATTGGTCAGAACTTCTTACATACCTGTTCCTACCCAAAACACTTATATAAACAAGAAGGTACAATTTTCTTGTGAAGCTTAAAGTATTATGACTCAGTCCTTTCCCGATTTGCTTGGTTGAAGGGGAACGAATAAAATCAAGTAGGAAGGTTGTGGTTAGATGGGCAAGTGCTATTCATATATATATATATATATATATTTTAAAATAAAAGGCTAAGTCAAGAAAATAGCAAGTAATAGCATCTGTTTTCAGAGACACAATGCGACAGAAGCGTTTTTTCTAACATTTTACCAAATGTCAGTGCTTTTTATTATTTTCTAACCCAACACATGCATGATTAAAATACCCTGAAAATTATGTAAGGTAAATATGTCTTGTATAGGGCTATACAAGAACTGCAAAAAGTTCTAAATAGCACGATCAAGAGAATTTGAATAAAATGTGTTTTGAAATACATCCATTTTGGTAAGATTGGCTTGGTTTTATATTAGTTTGTTGAGGCTGCTGTAACAAAAACCACAGACTCTCTGGTTTAAGCAATAGAAACTCATTTTTTCACAGTTGTGGAGGCTAGAAGTGTAAGATCAACGCGCCAGCAGAGCTGGTTTCTCCTGAGGCTTCTACCCTTCGTTTGCAGATGGCTGCCTATTCACTATGTCCTCATGCGGTCTCTTCATGCACATTTCTTGTCTCCTGCTTTTCTTCTAAGGAAACACATATTTTGGACTAGAGCACCACCCTTATGACTTCATTTAATCTTACCTAGCTCCTTTTTTTTATTGTTATACTTTAAGTTCTGGAGTATGTTTGCAGATCATACAGGATTGTTACATAGGTATACACATGCCATGATGATTTGCTGCATCTATCCCCCCATCAACTACGTTAGGTATTTCTCCTAATGTTATCCCTCTCCAATCCCCTCACCCTCCATTTACCCTCCCCAAGCTCTCCCAACCCCCAGCAGGCCCTGGTATGTGATGTTGCCCTCCCTGTGTCCCTGCGTTCTCATTGTTCAACACCCACTTATGAGTGAGAACATGCAGTGCTTGGTTTTCTGTTCTTGTGCCAGTTTGCTGAGAACAGTGGTTTCCAGCTTCTTTCAGGTCCCTGTAAAGTACATGAAGTCATCCTTTTTTATGGATGCATAGTATTCTGTGGTGTATATGTGCCACATTTTCTTTATCTACTCTGTCATTGATGGGCATTCGGGTTGGTTCCAAGTCTTTGCTATTCTAAACAGTGCCGCAATGAACATACATGTGCATGTGTCTTTATAATAGAACAATTTATATACCAGTAATGGGATTACTGGGTCAAATTGAATTTCTATTTGTAGGTCCCTGAGGAATCACCACACAGTCTTCCACAAAGGTTGAACTAATTTAGATTCCAACCAACGATGTAGAAATGTTTCTATTTTTCCATATCCTCTCCAGTATCTGTTGTCTTCAGATTTTTTAATGATTGCCATTCTAACTGGTGTGAGATGGTATCACAATATGATTTTAATTTGCATTTCTCAAATGACCAGTGATGAGCATTTTTTCATATGTTTGTTGGTTGCATAAATGTCTTCTTTTGAAAAATGTCTGTTCATATCCTTCAACCACTTTTTGCTGAGGTTGTTTGTTTTTTTCCTGTAAATTTGTTTCAGTTATTTGTAGATCCTTGATATTAATCTTTTGTCAGATGGGTAGATTGCATTTTTTTTCCCATTCTGTTGGTTGCTGGTTCACACTAATGATAATTTCTTTCGCTGTGCAGAAGCTCTGAAGTTTAATTAGATCCCATTTGTCTATTTTGGCTTTTGTTGCAATTGCTTTTGGTGTTTTAGTCCTGAAGTTCTTGCCTATGCCTATGTCCTGAATGGTGTTGCCTATGTTTTCTTCTAGGGTTTTTATGGTATTAGGTCTTCTGTTTAAATCTTTAATCTATCTGGAGTTAATTTTTGTATATGGTGTAAGAAATGTGTCCTGTTTCAGCTTTCTGCACATGAATAACCAGTTTTCCCAAAACCATTTATTAAACAGGGAATTCTTTCCCCACTGCTTGTTTTTGTCAGGTTTGTCAAATATCAGGTGGTTTTAGATGTGTGGCACTACTTCTGAGGCATCTGTTCTGTTTCATTTGTCTATATCTTTGTTTTGGTACCGGTACCATGGTGCTTTGATTACTGTAGCCTTGTAGCATAGTTTAAGTCAGGTAGCGTGATGCCTCCAGCTTCGGCTTTTTGGCTTAGCATTGTCTTGGCTATGTGGGCTCTTTTTGATTCAATATGAAGTTTAAGGTGATTTTTTCCAGTTCTGTGAAGAAGGTCAGTGGTAGCTTGATGGAGATAGTGCTGAATCTATAAATGACTTTGGGCCATATGGCCATTTTCATGATACTGATTTCTTCCTAACCAGGGGCATGGAATGCTTTTCCTGTTTGTGTCCTCTCTTATTTCTTTGAGCAGTGGTTTGTAGTTCTCGTTGAAGAGATCCTTCACATCCCCTTAATTTTAACTACTGCTTTAAAAACTATCTCCTAATGTGGTCCCACTGGGGTTTCATCATTAACATATTAATTTTTGGAGAAAAAAATTATTCCCTAGCAGGTATGTTTCTCTAAGGTGATTGAGGCTGCTACCCATCTCTAATTTTTTTTTTTTTTTTCACATTCAATATTATGTTTTGACAGCCTGCAATGCACAACAAATTCTTTGGTTGATGGGGTGGGTTTGTCTTTAGGATATGACACATATTATGTGTGTGCATGTGTGTGTGTGTGCACACACATGTATTATACATATTCCAAATACACATATTACACATATTCCAAATATATATATATATATATATATATATATATTCCCCAAATATATAAATACATATGTGTAACACTCAAATCTAAATATAAATGATTTTTTTTTTTTTAAGATGGAGTTTCACTCTGTAGCCCAGGTTGGAGTTCAGTGGCGTGATCTTGGCTCACTGCAACCTCTGCCTCCCGGGTCTCAGTTCAAGCAATTCTCCTACCTCAGCTTCCCAAGTAGCTGAGTTTACAAGCATGAGCCACCATGCCCAGCTAATGTTTGTATTTTTTTTTTTAGCAGAGACGGTGTTTCACCATGTTGGCCAGTCTGGTCTTGAACTCCTGACATTGTGATCCGCCCACCTTGGCTTCCCAAAGTGCTGGGATTACAGGCGTGAGCCACTGCACCTGGCCATAATTGCAATTAAAAAAAATAATTTATTTATACAAATATGACTATTTTAAATCTCTTGCCCTTTGAAATATTACTAGTAAAACAAACTGTGATACTTTCAATGCTTTCATTAAAGGGGTTTTTATGGTGACAAAATGTTTAACAGATATCAGAGTTTTTGCCTTGAACAGTCCTCATGGATGCTGCACTTTTTCCCCAACATTGTTATTAATTTAAGGCATTGTGAACAAAGATGCCTGAAACAACTTTCTCGCAAAATCAATTTCGTAAGAATTAAATCCGGAAAGTATATGTCAAAATAAAAATTACAAACCACTGTTTTTCTCCCGACTGCATTCAGCAGTAAAGTATTAAATGGAATATTAAGAGCAACAATTAATGGGCTTAGTTTTTAAGCTGTCTGGTGGTGTGTAAGATTCAGTACTTTATTGGCTATTAGAAAAATGACCAAATATTACTTTAGCTATTCTAAGTGAATATAGAAGTGTCTGCTCAGCGATAGTGACAAGAAGTACTTACTAAGCCCTAAAAGTTCTTACATTTTTATTTTGGAAAAATTACAATGTCTCAGGATGAAGTTTATTTACTTTGAATATCATTTTAAAAATGATATTATATTTTACATGTATCTTTAAAACTAAATTGTTTCAAGTCTAGGTATGTTTGAAAGCCATTTTTAACATCTCTGCTCCAGGATAATCAATCACATAAAAATGCTCATTTAATAATTCTATGAGAATGTTAATAGGAAATAGATCCATGGAAGATAAGAGCATCGCAAGAAAAATCTGCTGTTTTAAGGCAAATATTATCCATAAGAAACAGCAATACATTATAAAATAAATTATATTTGTTATCATTAAAAATGTACATAGTGTGTGCTTTGAATAAAATGTACTTGTTCAGTGCAAATGAGATGATTGAAGAGGGAAGGACTTTCAGCAACTGTTGACTGAGCTCTACAAGGTAGGAAGGATGACAGAATGTGAAATAATGAGAAAAAAATCCCCTCTTTAATTCAAATTGCTGCCTAGATGTACTGCATCATAACAAAATAATCCCTTCCAGGTTATATGAATTCTTTCTTTCATTTAGAGATCTTAACTCTTCAGAAAATAACATGCCACTGTGGTAACACAGCATTCCTTTTTCTGTCTCTTAATAAAGGAGCTCTGGCATCAAGGTGACAAGACTCTTTATCGAGTGTTTTAGTGGCATAAGAAATAAGAGGGGGCTGTCTTTGCGCCCTGAAGACGTGTTGTTGTGATGAAAGTGTCTCTACTACATCAGCTCCACTGGATGTACTTTACCACATTCTTGTTTCAAGGGGGTCAGAAAACAGTAATTTGTTATGTGGGTCATGATAGGCTTCGTCTTCTAAACACTAGGAAGAATGACTCCTTTGTCAATATAAATACATCCTAATGCATTTGGTCTCGCTGTAGGCTGTATTACACACTTGAGGGAACTCTTGTGCCACATTCTGCCACTCAGCATTATAATGCCTTATCATCTTGCTTTTGATTCACCTCTTTATAATACAAGAGAACACACACACACACACACACATGTAAAAGATACATTCGTTTTCATTTATTTTTCATATTTTACTTTGCAGACATTATCAATATTGAATATCAGAAGAACAGACATACTATCAAAAACACTTCAAAGGACAGGAATAAAACAAAGCAGAAGTGCTTCATTAGTAATTCAGCTCATTCATAATTTTATTTTTCCACAAAATTTGTTTCTCTAAGTCTTAATGTTTTTTTCCCAAATTAGCATTCATATGTAAAATCTAAAAACTGAACTGGTAGTTTTCCCCTCAAAATTGTAAACTGATACAATATAATAAATATTGATTTCAGAATTATCTGGCTAAATATAGACATATTGTTCCATTTTATCAATATTATTCTAAACTTCCTATCTATAAAATTATTGTAATTTCTAAGGTTTTATGTTTAAATATTATAAAGTAAGCATAATGAATACATATGAAAAACTAAAATCTACAGGACAAACACATTTTTTCTTACATATGCTCTTAAACATTTTTTTGTCATCTCTTCATTCATAAAAAATGAGGCTAGGGCTTTCTGGAGTCTCTTCAAATATTCACTTATTTTATATTATTTATTTTTTCTATGTTACCTTCACTTATTAAATCTTCACATTAACCCTCCTTCCCTCTTTACCACCTGAAAAAAAGGTAAACATACACAGAGTAACACACAATTCACAGTTGTTAAAAGATGGTTTAGAAATGCTGGCTTTCACGTTGGAAGATGTGATTCTTTTTTGACTCTTCTGAGAAAAAAAAAATTGAGGGTCAAAAAAGATTAGGTTTGAAGTGTTCCTGGTCTGTAGCTTTAAAAAGAAGAAGGTTAACTTAGACGAACTGTAAAAAAATGCTTTTCTGAAAAATCTGTATAAATAAAAAGAATAGAAAATCTTGTTCTCAATGGGTCATAATACCCAGAGAAAAAAAAACCTTAGACAAGATGTTAAACAAAGGTCATTTGTTTAAGGTTCAAAGACACTGTACTTTTTTTGTTTTGTGAAACCTACACCAAATTTTAAAAGATCTTATTATAGCAAGTACCTTTTCAACGTCTGAAATTGAGAGATTAACTCTAATTCCAAAATAGTCACTGATAATTGTCTTTGTAATACAAATGATCACCAATCAACTGCTTCTCTGCTGCTGGAATGGAATGTAGTTAGAAAGCAAGGTGATAACAACCCGGCACATCCTGCCCATGTATCCCTGAACTTAAGATAAAAGTTGGAAATTTAAAAAAAAAGAAACCTTTATCATTATTAATGTCTGATCTTTAAAGGTAATTTTAATAACAAAACAATATTATTAATGAAAGATAAATGTCAATTAGCAGGCTAAGTAATGCTCAAACATGCCTTACTTTTATTTATATTTTTAGACAGTGCAATGATGCAATCATAGTTCACTGCAGCCTCCAATACCTAGGCTCAAGTAACCCTCTTGTCTCAGCCTCTCAAGTAGTTGAAATTACATGTGGGCACTACCATGCCAATAAAAAACTTTTTGAATAAATGGGGTCTCACTATGTTGCCCAGGCTGGTCTTGAATTTCTTAACTCAAGCGATTCCCTGGCTTTGCCCTGCAAAGTGCTTGTATTACACACATGAGGCTCTATGCCCAGCTGCAAAGCTGCCTTATTAAATATTCAGCTGCTCTCTGAGGTAAATGTTCTTAATGACAGTTAAAGTACCAGAACCATGGTCCCTAGAACTAACCCTCAATCAATGTGAGACGGGGCATGGTTAATAAATGTTCTCTCTTTACCAGGTTTCTATGGGACACGCTATTTTAACACAGTATTTCAGAACGTCTAGAAAGGCAGGAGCTCTGTTATTAGCCATGAGAACCCTATGATAAAATTACCAATATCAATTGTCTACCATTTCTCTCTCATTCCCCACTTTCTCCTGGTACTACTTGCAAAAAACTTCAAAATCAACCACTTGTAATGTAACCTTTGATGTACAGTCTGCATTTAATAAATAAAAACTAGAACATTGCTACTATAAGTGATCTTACAAAGCAGAATATTGACATGGGAATCAGGAATTTCATCAGATAGCGCTAAGACTTCCATTCCTGGTTAGCAGTCTTAAAATAACCCTTGGTATACCAAGGCATTGTTAGTTTCTGAAATTTCACTGGAGAGACTGCGATACCATATAAGAAGAAGGGAAATTATTTACTTATTATGTCTCTAGAATATAAAAGATCTGAATGAAATGGAATTTATAAATATTATGGCACAGGGTAATGAACTAACAATTCAAGACAATATAAAAACCAGAAGGGCTAAACCTGTAGACAGAAGCCGCCCTCTATTGCCTGGAAACCATGCAAAAGCATCCTATAAAATAGACCCTGTTCTTCTGCAGATGTAGCACAGCTTGTCCTCAAAGTCAGGTTCAAGCTCCAAATGCTATCATCGAGATCAGTCTCACAGCCCTATCAATGCTCTTGCTCTAAATTCAGGAGGCTCTTAGGGAAATAAAGAGACTCTAAGACTTGGGGTGGGGAAAATTTGGTTGGTGGTAATAAGAACCATAGCTCCACAGATTTGCCTAAAATTTATTTGCTAAAAGCCATCAGGCCCCTACCTCTTGGGGTAGAGCCATCTGGAAAGTACCCATAATTTTCAACAGAGGAGTATTGTTAGCTACCTAAAGTTCGTTCACGTTATAATCTTCACTCGCTTGCTCTTTTGTTTCTAGGCCAGTAACTAGCAGGGTTAATTAAAATCTAAATGGAAATAAACGTCTCTGCTATAAGTTAAAATCTTCGTTAAAAATGAATTTTACATATGACTATTATGTTTCTGTAGGAACCAGGCGCACAGGAGTGACTGTGGATATTTAGAACATAAATGTGTTGTACAGGAGGAAGAGAAAAGTGCAGAGAATAGAGAAGCATAATGCAATGCTGACTTATGGAGTTTTATTTTATGGGATATTTCTCCATGAGTTAAGTTCTGTCATCTCAGCAAGGGTATCAGGAGCTAGCTGAATATTCTGCTGGGATGGTTCCTTGAAATGTGGAAATAATGATGATCCATAGTAAATGAGGGAGAAATGCCAGAATTATTTTGGCAGTGTTTTAGACAGAATATCAAAAAGGATCAGAGAAATGATCAGAAAGGAGTATTTTTTGTTAAAAAACAAAACAAAACAGAACCTTATTAGGTTATTCTGTGGCCAAGAGGGCACTCCTTTCACCAGGGACATAAGGAATACATTAGTTAGGGAAGCAGAACCCTAGGACAGCCAGAGTGACACCAATTTGAAATCGACTCCATCTTAAAACTAGCAAGGCACATTCCTTGCCAGTCATGACCTCTGGTCATAAGATGTTTGAAGCTAAGAAAGGAGTTTGGTAATGCCTACAAAGACATACTCCTACAACAGAAAGTCCAGATGTCCCAATACCCATAACAATATATGCTTTCAAGATAATTATAGTTATGCTTTCATGTACTTATACACTAAAATGTCAAGGATAGCTTTCTTTAAATAAGTAGAATAATACATTTTGTCAAGCTGTCAGCCCACCTGCATGTAGGCACATCTTAGTTTAGTCTTTACATAGACAAGACCCCTATATAAGAAAAACTTAAGCAAAGATGACGCATTGCTCCATTTTTTTCTGAGGATGCCATGCTGTGTAATGAAGTAGCTTTCAATAAACTATCTCTTCTCACTGTACTCTGTGACTCACTTTCAGCTCTTTGCTATGTGAGATCCAAGGACCCTCTTTTGGGGTCTGGATCAGATACCTTTTCTGATCTTCTGGTGACCACAACAAAGGTACCTTAGAATGAGACCCTATGCCAGGGAAATCCAGGCTGTATAGCACCAATTCACTGGTAAGTAGGGTCCATCTTAGCATTCTATCAAGGTTAATATTTCCAAGACCTAGTGGTGTTGCTGGAATGAGAAATTTGGGTTAGAGTTCTGACCCCACAGGGTAAGAGTCTCGGGGGTATAACATTTGGGATCGGTATAATATTTGGATGAGTCATGGTCCCATGGAGTTAGAGTCCCTTGGGCATATTACAGGGAAAGGACACCTGCCTAAGTTTTGGGTTGGAGTTCCAGGCCATGGTATTAGAGTCCCTGGGATAAGAGATTCAGGTTAGAGTCCTGGGCCAACAAGGGTAGAGTCTTGTTCCTGGTGTTTAATAAAAATGGAAACAGCATTGGAAGATGATTTCCAGTATATGCTTTGGGCTAATCCACACTGTCTACTTTACTGGATATGGAAAAGCTATAGTTCTTGTCATTTCCCAGCTTGTTGCTCTTGCTTTGCTGAACCCTTACTGTGGTCCTTATGGGTAGCACAGAGGTTTACTTCATTCACGTTCAATGCTCCGCTTCTGACTATTGCCTTTTCACTTGCTTTTATTCGTCATGTGGCAGGATAGCATGAGAAACCTGAAGACTTGCAAGATTTGGTCTTGTTATGTCTTAACCATTGGAGGGTTCAGATGCTTTTACGTCCCACTTTAAAATGGGCATGAATCCCAATCCATTTGGTCTGCTTGGAAACCCAGAGGCTCATTTACTTGTCGGAAGTTTCAGCCTGTTGGCATTCTGGTGGTTATTTTTGTCCTGCAACTATAAAATTAAACAGTCTTCTAAATCTCTCATGTATTTCTCTCTTTTCTTTTCTGCCTGCTTGGAATCTGCTATTATTAAGCTACTGGTGTTGAGATAAGATTCACTGTTTATAATATTACTAATTCAAGTTTACTAGGAGATTTTGTTTTCTTGCACAGTTCAGCCAGTTTGGCTAAATGTAAACATTAGAAACTAATTTGAAACTGAAAGGGAGAAAAGTGGGAAAGTATTTTTTTTTTTTTTTGACAGAGTCTCACTCTGTCGCTCAGGCTAGAGTGCAGTGATGTGGTCCCAGCTCACTGCAACCTATGTCTGCTGGGTTCAAGCAATTCTCCTGCCTCAGACTCCCAAGTAGCTGGAACTGCAGGCACATGCAACCGTGCCCAGCAAATTTTTGTATTTTTAGTAGAGACGAGGTTTTGCCATGTTGGCCAGCCTGGTCTCAAATTCCTGACTTCAAGTGATCGCCTGTCTTGGCTTCTCAAAGTTCTGGGATGACAGGCGTGAGCCACCGTGCCCAGCAGAAGAGAGTTTTTTAAAAGTCAAACATTGATAAAGTCTACTTTACCCCAAATTTTGGTCTACAGCTTTCTTTATATGCCTTCTTGTATGTTGGAGTAATTGTCAACTAAGAAAATTTATGATACAGAAAAACACATTCTGAAATTCTGGAATTGTTTTATGTATAAAATGCTAACATCTGACAAACAGTTCAGGATTTGTTGCTTCCTAAGTTTTTGGATTCATGAGCGGGTGTCGCTGTCTTTTCTCGTCTCTTTTCTTTCCTTTGTTGTCCCCTTTTTCTTTGCAACATACTTAGCCATCTGAGCCCCTGGAATTATGGGATGTGCATGTTCCTTTATAGTCCCATAGGACTGGGGGTTAGAAGCCCCACACAGAGTTGGATAAAGTGTTTGCGTTTCAGAGGGATATTTCCTAGCACCTAGTGCTGTTTGATCCCCCTTGTCACCTTTGTCAGCTGTATATTTGCTGTTTGTGCCTCATCAATGATGCACGTCACCCTACACTTGCAACCCCTGAAGTTTACATCTATCATTTTCCTTTTAATCTTTATGATTTTTCTTTTTTGTTTTGTTTAATTCAGCATCTTTCTGGGAGGCACTGGAAGCCAAAAGCCTCCCTGGATTTAGTCTTATTGAAAACAGAAAAATTTTGTGTAATTCAGAAGTTCTAAAGATCAGTTCAAATTACGGACATGCAAAAAATCACATGATGGTGAATCTCTAGAGAAAAATGAATGTTTATACAGGGCTGGTAGGACTGTAAATTATTTCAGCCATTATGAAAAGCAGTTTGGTGATTTCTCAAAGAACTCCAAACAGAATTGCCATTCAAACCTGCAATCCCTTTATTGGGTGTATACTTAAAAGAATATAAATAGTTCTGCCATAAAGATCCATGCCTGTGTACGTCCATCACTGCATTGTTCACAATAGCGGAAAAATGGAACCAACCTAAATTCCCATCAATGGTAGACTGAATAAAGGAAATATGGTACATATATATCGTGGAATACTACACAGCCATAAGAAATAGAGAGAATACGTCCTTTGCAGCAACATAGAGGGAAATGGAGGGCATTATCCTAAGTGAACTAATGCAGGAACGGAAAATGAAATACCACATGTTCTTACTTACAAGTGGGAACTAAATTTTGAGTATATATGGACACAAAGAAGGAAATGACAGACACTGGGGCCTGCCTGAGGGTGGAGGGTGGAACATGATGAGGATCAAAAACTGTCTTTCAGGTACTTTGCTTATTACTTGAGTGATGAAATAATCTGTACAAAAACCTCTGTGACTTACAAATTACATGTATAACAAACCCGCACACTTACCCTTGAACCTAAAATAAAAGTAAAACAACAGCCAAAAAAACAAATTATGGACTAAGATGTATTTTGTCAAGTATTGGAATAATATTGGATATAGATAATTTACTCATTTGCTATAACAATGAATTGCATATAAAGGACTGTTGATATATTACAGCCTAATGAATAAATGTGACTATCCAAGTTTATTATAAAGAAAAAAATAAAATAAAATATCTTTGTTACTGATATTATTTTTTAAAATAAATATTTTTTTACAGACATATGGTATTTCAAATATTGCTAAGGACGTTTCTAATGTTAAGACTTTACTCTTTTTCCTCAAAAATCAAAACAATTTTTACATTTAATTGAAATTGCTTTACACTTACAATTCAAAAATCATTGATGTACAGTGTGTATAATTTAATCAGGCTGTACAATATATTGAATTTATTAATGCTAAATTTATTTCATCTGTGTTTCCTATACATGTGTTTTCTGATTCAAGGCTACAGAATCTAAGATATTGAGATAACTAGTGATTGAGAACTAGAAATTACCTTTTTAATTTAATTTTGTTTATTTTCCATTTTCTTTTATCCACTTGGGATATGTTTCATTTGCATGTGAAGGTACCAGCATACGCTTTAAATATGGTTTATTGCATGAAAATAGACCTATGTTAAATTTTATTCCAACAATGACACCACAACATGTATTGCTATATAGCAAGGAAATTAGGGATTCAAATGGCAGGATGAGTATGCAGAAACTTTTAAAATAATTTTTTATTTTGGAACAATTTTAGATGTAATGAAATTGCAAAGCTTGTGTAT
Organism: Sapajus apella; assembly: GCF_009761245.1. Classification (NCBI taxonomy): domain Eukaryota; kingdom Metazoa; phylum Chordata; class Mammalia; order Primates; family Cebidae; genus Sapajus; species Sapajus apella. The sequence goes on from NW_022436951.1 coordinate 16,543,581, forward strand.
AGATTTCCTATATAACTCTCACCTAAATTCCCCATTGCAGTAGCTTACCTTTTTATAGTAAATTTTTCTAAAAAAAACCTGTTTGTTTTCCTATAAAAACAAAACTTAATAATAATAAGTTGCTGTTATTGTTATTATCACTTTGAGATGGAGTCTCCCTCTGTAGCCCAGGCTGGAGTGCAGTGGTGTGATCTCGGCTCACTGCAATCTCTGCCTCCGGGGTCCCGGTGCAAGCAGCTTCCCTGCCTTAGCCTCCCAAGCAGCTGGGATTACAGGCATGTGCCACCATGCCCAGCTAAATTTTGTATTTTTAATAGAGACAGTGTTTCACCATGTTGGCCAAGCTACTCTTGAACTCCTGACCTCATGATCTGCCAGCCTCAGCCTCCCAAAGTGCTGGAATTGCAGGTATGAGCCACTGCCCCCAATAATGTTATTATTAATTAAACTCCAGGCTTCATTCAAATTTTACTAGTTCTACCACTAATGTATTGTTTTCTGTTCCAGTCCCAGCAAAAATATCACACTACTTGTAGTTGCAATGTATACTTAGGGATTTTTTTGTTTTTTTTTTTTTTTTTTGGCTGTGACAATTGTTTCAACTTTCCTTATTTTGGGTGACCATGACAGTTGTGAGGCATAGTGGTGAGATATTTCATACTATGTTCCTTGATATGAGTCTAATATTTTCCTTGTTCAGACTGGAGTTACATTTCATGGGAATCATGCTATAGGTACACCATGTCCTTATTATCACACAATATCAGCAGGTTCGTGCTATCACCTTGACTTGCCACTAATGACGTTAACCCTGAAAACCTGAATCAGAAAGTGTTTGCTATATTTTCCCTTTTTAAACACTCTTTCTTTGGAATCAGGTTGCTAAGTCCAGCCAGCACTCTAGTGGGGAAGGGGAATTAAGATCTATTCTTTTAATGGAGATTATCTACATAAACGATTTGAAATTGTTTCACAGGAAGGCTTGTTTCTTCTCACTTATCTGTTTAATAATTCATTTATATCAGTAGGGACTCACACATATTCATCTCATAATATGGATTATAACCTAAATACTACATTACTTAGTTCCTTTTTTTTTTTTCTGTTTTAGTTTGACCATTGGGTACCAACTTGAAAAACTCATTAGCCAAGAGAAGCCTGAAATATATGGTGTCAGAATACACACTGTTTGTGACTCAGGGTATATAACTCATCTTTTTGTTTTTGGAGCCTGTTACTTTCTTGTACTACATGAAGATCCAGACTCATGTTATATTTTCCTTGCTTTAGCCCTAGAATTAGCCATTTCTCTAAGGATTCCTGATTTTCTTTGAGAATGGTATTTAGAAACCAAGATATGGGTGAAAGGCTTATTTTTCGACTGGCACATTACTGATTCATCTCTCAACAGAGAGGCAAGAAATGCATGTATGCATACTAACCAAAGTATTCAGACATATCTCCAGGTTTTTGTGGTTATGAATCAATAAAGCATTTTCAAACATGCACAGTTTTTTGTTTGTTTGTTTTTTAATCAACTTTCTAGGTGACTTGATTAAATACTCAGGAGCATGATTATAGACTTATGTGGTGAGATGCCAAACAGCCTTACAGAGTGACTACAATTTTTCATGCCCACTAGTAATGAGCAATAGTTCTTATTGTTGTCTCTTCTTGCCTACATTTCACGCTGTCAGTCTATTTTAGATTTTAGTATTGTAATGGTGTGCAATAACATATCATTGTTATTTACATTTATATCCCCTCCGTTACAAATTATGTTGAGAATTATTTTGTGTGCCTATTTGTCATCCATCTATCATTTTTGCTGAAATATCTGTACATATCATTTGTCCATTTTTGAACTGGACTTTTAAATGTTCCTTATGTATTCAGGAAACAAGTCCTTCATCAGAAATGTTGTAACTATTTTTTTCCATTCATAGTTTGTACATTACTTAAGAAAACGTTTAATATGTGCAATTTCTCATTTTCTTAAGGGGCTATACTTTTGATGTTATATCTAAAAACTTAGCACCAAATCCAAGGTCAAATATATTTCTTTGCCTTACTTTCTATAAATTTTATAACTTAAAATTTTATGTTTATATCTATGATCTATTAAGAATTCATTTTTTTTAATGTGAGTTGTGAGGGCCATAACGTTGGGTGAGGGTGGGCCAAGCTGGTAGCTCCTACATGTGTCTAAAAGAATCTACCAACCATCTGAAAGAGGTCATTTTTAGCTTTGTGCCAAAATTGGTTATAAAAACTTTGTTCTACTAAGTGCATTACCAACATACAATTAATAATCGAACACTCAAGAAAACAAAGCACCATGAGTAAGAACAAAAATAAAAGAATGTTTCCTGGTGTATAAGTTTTATAAACGTCAGTTTGAATATGTAGAAAAGGAAAAGGATTCACAAAAACAAAAAACAAACAAACACACAAGAGACACATAGAAGATTAAAATAAAATCTACAAATAAAAAAATAAAAATAAAAATGGCCATTTTTTTTTATTTTTAAACATTTTATGGATATTTAGTAGATGTAGAGGATAAACAATGCCTAATCACATTAGAGTAAATGAGGTATCCATCACCTCAAGCATTTATCATTTTTTTGTATTATAAACATTTCAGTTATAGTCTTTTATTTATTTTTAAATGTACAGTAACTCATTGACTATATTCATGTTGTTGAACTATCAAATACTAGATTTAATTCATTCTAGTTAACTATATTTTTGTACCCAGTAATCATTTCTACTTGTCCCCTACCCTACTACCCTTCTTGGCCTCTGGTAACCATCATTCTATTTTCTATCTCCATGCCTCCAATTGTTTAAATATTTAGCTCACACAAATGAGTGAGACTGAGAAGTTCATTTTTCTATGCCTGACTTATTTCACTAAATGCAATGATCTTCGGTTCCATTCATGTTGTTGTAAATGACAGGATCTCATTCTTTTATGGCTGAATGGTATTCCACTGTGATATGTGACTCATTATCTATTCATCTGTTGATGGACTCTTAGGTTGATTCTACATCTTGATTATTGTGAATAAAGCTTCACAAACATGGGAATGCAGATATCCCTTTGACATACTGATTTTCTTTCTTCTGGGTATACACCTAGCAGTGGAATTGCTGTATCACATGGTAGCCCTATTTCTAGGTTTGAAGGCTCTCCTAACTGTTCTCAATATAGGGAGACAATAATCTATCAATCAATCAGTCTATCTATCTGTCTATCTATCTATCTATCTATCTATCTATCTATCTACCATCTATCTATCAAGAGAGAGACAGAGACGGACAGAGAGAGAGAGAGAGAGAGAGAGACAGAGAGACAGAGAGAAAGAGTGTAGAATGAATGTATCCATATGGGGATGTTGTTTTGCCATACTAATTTACATTCCCACCAACAGTGTATGAGGGTTCCCTTTTACTCCAAATCCTTACTGTCATTCATTAATGCCTGTCTTCTGGATAAAACCCACTTTAACTGGGTGAAATGATATCTCACTGCAGTTTTGATTTGCATTTCTCTCATGATCAATGATTTGCAGTACCTTTTCATATACCTGTTTGCCATTTGTATGTCTTCTTTTGGGAATTGTCTATTCATATTGTTTCCCCTTTTTAAAATTGGATTATTACATTTTTTTTCCTATAGAGTTGTTCAACCTCCTTATATATTCTAGTTATTAATCACTTGAAAGATGAATAGTTTGTCAATATTTTCTCCCAGTCTATGGGTTGTCTCTTCTAGAGAAATGTTCAGTTCTAGAAGATAAAGCCAAATGTATAAAAATTGGAGATTCACAGTCAAGAACCAAGTCATAAGCCATATACAGAAAGACTGTGCCTCAGAATTGTCCAGGATTCATAAAAGATATTAATTTGTAATTTTGAGAAGCCCAACACATCTAATGCAGTATAAATAGAAATTGATTAATTCCTACACACATTATGATAAAATTTAGTACACAATAGCTAGTTGCAGAGGGAGTAGGTAAAATTAGGGAGAAAATATGAATTTATTTTTGAAATATGAAGAATAAACTGACTGTTGACTTTTCTGCAGCAACAATGGTGGGTAGAAATTAGAATGATTGCATTTTTGATGTGCTGAAATAAAGTAACGACCTATCTGGAAATCTGTTTTTATGGATAGTTCTAAAAATAGTGAAAACCAAATATCTAACAGAAGGTGAAACTAATCAACCAAAAATGCATGGAATCGAGAAGTCAGAAATAGGAAAGCTGTGATAAAATAGTCTAGTATAGATAAATTTTGTTTTGATAATAATATCAAGCTAAAATAAAAAAATTTAGAATTGTGGCTGTAAAACAGAGATTAAAACCCACATTCTGCTGTCACTTGACAACCCCAGGTTATTTCTCTCATTATTTTATTGCTTTAACTTCTTCATGGTCTTCCTTTATTCTGTTATTTTCCTAACCATTGTTCTTTACTGTGAAAGACACAAGAATAGATAATCTATCCAAGATAATATCTTCATCTGCCTGGTATAGTAATACATTTGACCATTATCATCTAAAAAATATAAATAATAAGAAGATAATCTGTGACTAATTTGAATTAAAATTATACACTTAAAAAATCTAATATTGGATTAAAGTTCTGCATGTGTTCAAGGTTGTAAGGACAATATGATTCTATCAGATAATGTATGGTTTTGTACATCCAGTTTCACAAATTTTTCTACATGTCCTGTGCATGTTTATTCTCTGTATTTACACTTGCTACTGCTGTCGCTTGGCTCTGTATCTCATCCTAATTCCCTGACACTAACTCCTAAACTGATCCATATCTTGCCCATTCCCTGTGACAATCTACTCACAGTACTGTCTACTGTTGAATGATAAAGTAATTATTTTTTACATCCTGAATAACAGCAGCAAATGACCTTTCAGTTTTACTAAAAGAGTGGCTGATGATTACTGATAAGCTTTTAGTCAAGGCTAAAGCAAACCACCCTGATTCACATTACAACATGGTAAAAGTAATTTTGAAAGCCTCAGGATATTTCCATCCCTCACCTCTTCCAGAGATCCTTCAGCTTCATTGCTAGACCGACAACTTAGTTAATTTCATCAAATCCATCAAATAATAGTCACATGGACATTATTGTTTAATATATTACCTGAATGTAAGGAGTCCAGAGTCCACAATAGGAAATGTATTTCAAGGCTTCTTCCAGGTGCCTCGCCTCACCCAAATGTTAATCCTCTCCTCTCAATTCTGTGTGCCTGGGAGCGGTTGCCCTTAAATCTGGAGGGGACGTGCATGGCATAAGATAAATTAAGTTTTTGGTTTGGTTTATTTGGCTTCTTTTTTCCTCTTGTCTGTATTCTGCTTAAGCTGTTTGCTATTGTGTGCCCTTTTCTCCTTTCTAACCAAAGGGCTGACCCCAGGAGGAAGAAAAGAACAGGCTTTGTGTAGCTAATTAGAGAGGGTAGATTCCTGGGCAACAGGCTACCAGCATCACAGTAACTCTCAAAGATCTTTGCACTTAACAAGCATTTACCAAATACTTTTATCATGTGCAGAGCTCTACTAAGTTCACTCTTCTTTTCTTCCTGAGAATTCATCCAACAACTTACAGTGCTTACATAAGTATGTCATTTAACCTTACTGAATTTTATTCACATATTCTAGAATCTGATATTTAATAAGGAGCTAATTTCTTTCTTGCTTTTGTACAGGAGATATATATGTATCTCCAGTTATATATACATATATATATATATATATATATACACACACATACACACACACACACACAATTTCCTGTAAACATATATATGTATGTGTGTGTATATATACTATATATATAACAAAAATGATTATTTTAATGTCTATCATAATCTTATTTTTGAAAGCAAAACTTTGTCAATAATATTTATAATTATATCAATAATATTTATAATAGGAGAACAAACAGAAAAGAACATCATACTTCTATCCAAAATTAATTTTAATGCAAGAAGAAGATTGTATGTACAAACAATTAAGCATACTTATTTTGTAAGCATATATATACACAATTCCATACTTACACAGATATGTGCATATGTAAAAACAAAATCTATATATACATTCACATATACAATAAACATGCACACATATATGCTTAGAGAATACATACAAACACACACATATATACTTACTATGCTCATGTCTTAATTTATTGACCTTTTTACTAATTTACAAAGCAAGCTTATCTGAAATTATTATTAATTATTCTATGAAATAATAACAATATGATATAATTACTACATGGAATTAATAATATTAAATGATTAATTTGAAAACATTCTGTTGAGCTGGGTGTTAGGTCTTCAACATATTATTTCTAATTTGAAAATATATTGGGGTACAGTAATAACATAAATTTCAGGGTTTTTTTCTATTTCTATGTAAATAAAAGAAAATGCAATTATTTTTAGAAAGTGATTTTTTTTACTTTCTATGACAATAATATGACTTACATAATCTAAAGAAAAATAAATATCTTAAAACTAAAAGAAAGGAAAGTACATTTTATGTATTAGGACACTTAAAAATAGTATAAAGCTCTAAGACCAGATTATGATACATGCTATTAAATTTTAGCTTTATAATAACCTTTCTGTTTCTTCAGAAAACATTTTCTAAGAGGTCACGGTAAGTGGTGAATTTGTCAGGGTTTGTCTGGTTGTTGTGTACGTGCATGTGTGGACACACAAACACAGAGCACCTACAAAGCACTGAGGTACTGTAATGAGTGTGTACAGTATTGGTGTTGTGCCCTGCTGTTTACATGTGATTTTGGCTACGTTTAATAAAATAATTATTCCATTTTCTTGTATGTATTTATCTCATGATTTGGAAAAAGGGGTTGTTATGGGTTGAATTGCATCTCCTCAGAAATCGTACATTAAATCCTACATTCAGCTCCTCAGAATGTGACCACATTTAGAGATAAGGTCTTTAAAGAGGTAGGTAAGGCTGGGTGCCATGGCTTATGCCCGTAATCCCAGCACTTCAGGAGGCTGCGGCAGGTGGATCACCTGAGGTCAGGAGTTCAAGACCAGTCTAACCAATGTGGTGAAACCCCGTCTTTACTAAAATTACAAACATTAGCCGGGCATGGTGGCATAAGCCTGTAATCCCAGCTACTTGGGAAGCTGAGAATTGCTTGAACCCAGGAAGTGAGGTTGCAGTGAACCGAGATGGTGCCACTGCACTGCAGCCTGGGCGACAGAGTGAGACTCCATCTCAAATAAATAAATAAATAAATAGGTAGGCAGTTAAGTTAATAAGAGATTATGGGAGTAGGACCTAATTCAATATGATTTGTGTCCTTACGAAGAGAAGAGATTAAGATGCAGACATTCACAGAAGAAAGACCTTGTGAAGACGCAGAGAGAAGGTGGTCATCTGTAAGCACAGAAGAGAGCCTGGGGAAGAAACAAACACACCATTGATCTTGAATTTTTGGCCCCCAGAATTGTGAGAAAATAAATTTCTGTTGTTTACGCCATCTAGTCTGTGCTACTTTGTTATGGCAGACCTGGCAAACTAATACAGGAGTGACGATATGTATCTATATTTCCCCTTCTCAGGCCTTTACTTATAAATCAAAATACTCATTATTAGCCATTTTCTAATGTCCTTGGTTAAGGTAAACATGCACACTCACTTATATAGAAGAATAAAACGTTTAAATGCTACTGGTAATATGTTTGATGCAAGACTTAGGAGAAATGTTTGCTTTGTTTTAGACTTTCTAAAAATATTGATTTTTATGTCCATCATATTCTTATTTTTGTAAACCAAACTTTAGGTCAGTATTATTTGTAGTGGCAAATAAGTAAGTAAAGAGAAAAGAACATCATACTTCTATCCAAAATTAATTTTAATGGAACAAGAAGATTGTATGTACAAACACTTAAGCATAATAATTTTGTAAGCATTTTTTTCTATTTCTTCAATAGATTCCGATGGGACTAGCTCCAGGTGTATCATAGAATTGGCTTACTAGTCACTTTTTTACTTTGTCTTACATTATTTTTATTTTTTTTCTTTATTTCTCCTAGTTAACCTAAAGCAACTAAGAAAAGAACCATGGCCTATAAATAAATTTGACATTATTAGTTTATCTTTATGTTTACATTAGTATATTGATAATTCTGAAGGAAAAATGGTAGCCCCTTACCAAGTTGATAAGTGAGAATTTGCTTGGCAGCAATTGGTTTTTATTTCCAAAGAAGTTCATTGAAAATGTGCCCATTTTTAAGCAATATTATAAAACTTGTGCTTTTATATATTGTCTTTGAATATAAAACCACTTCCGTTATATAGATATAAAATAAATAAATAACGTTAATAATCTGTTGAAAATCTAGATTGCCTGTGGGAATTTTATTATAGCTCTTATCAATTTTCCAAAAGACACACCAATTTTGAAACTATAAAGTTTCTTATTCAAACAATCTAAATAAATATTTCCATATTTAATTTTCCCTAAACGCATAAACATTTTTTGTCACCTAAGGTATAGTATCTTTAATCTGATTGTGTATGTACAATAGCTATGCCTCCAAATCTGATGGGAAAAAATGAGGTTGTTCAACTCAAATGCCTATAAGAAAAGAATGTATTTATTTAAGAACAATCAGTAGACATAAGAGAATGTTGGGGATTTTGGCAAACTGGAAACCGATCACTGAACCTAAAGAGATTTAGGAATACTATTTGTTTGACACATCTGGTCAAAATAAAAGAGGCTTGAAGCTGAAATACATCTCATTGGCAATACGCTCACAGTGCTTGCATAAATAAGTATTTGTGATTCTCTATAGTTTCAATATGCACAGCAGTAAAATGTGAACTTGAAATGTATTATTATTGATTTTGTTTTCAATATGATTCTGTCTAAAAATGAATTAATGTAAAAGAATCCAGTAATGATACCTATATATCAGTAAACGATGAAATTAAATTGGAAATAGATGCTACTCTTTGGATGGTAAAATATGAGACACCAAACAATTGAATAGTTAATAGCGAATCCAAGCAGTAGAGATAGTTAAGCTTGACAACATTTTTTATTGATACATAATATGTGTACATATTTATAGGGTACATGTGATATTTCGTTAAGTGCATAGAATGTGTAATGATGAAGTCGGTATTTAAGGTATTCATCATCTCCAGTATTTATCATTTCTATGTGTTGAGATCATTTCAAATCCTCTCATATAGCTGCTTTCAAATATACAATACCTGTTGTTAATTATAGTCACACTATTATCCAACCTCAGAATTTATTTTTTTCTATCTGTATGTTTGTACCTATTAATTAAACTCTCTTCACATCACCCCACCATATATGCATGCCCTTATTAGTGTCTGGTATCTATCATTACATTCTCTGCCTTCATGAAATGAACTATTTGGCTTACACATATGAGTGAGAACATATGATATTTGTGTTTCTATGTCTAGCTTATTTCATTTAACATAATTACCTACAGTTCCATTTATGTTGCTACAAATGACATGATGTGGTATTATTTGTGCATTCTGTGATGGACACTTATGTTGATTCCCTATCTTTGCTATTGTAATAGTGCTGAAGTAAACATAAAGGTGCAGGTATCTCTTTGGTGTTCAGATTTCCTTCACTTTGCATAAATGCCCAGTAGTGTGATTGGTGAATCCTATGGTAGCTCTACTTTTAGTTTTCTGAGAAATCTTCATACTGTTTTTCATAGTGCCTGTACTAAATTACTAAAGTGTATGAGTTCTGTTAGTTCACTTTTCTCCACATCCTCAGCGGCATTTATAGATTTTTTTTTTTTTTTTGAGAGGGCGTCTTGCTCTGTTGCCCAGGCTGGAGTGCAGTGACACAATCTTGGCTCAAGGCAACTGCTGCCTCCCAGGTTCAAGCAATTCTCCTGCCTCAACCGCCTGAGTAGCTGGGATTAGAGGCACCTGCCACCATGCCTGGCTAATATTTGTACTTTTGTATTTTTAGTGGAGACAGAGTTTCGTCATGTTGGACAGTCTAGTCTCGAACTCCTGACCTCTGGTAATCCCTCCACCTTGGCCTCCCAAAATGCTGGGATTACACACATTAACCACCACACCTTGTTAGGTTTTTTTTTTTTGTTTTTTTTTGTTTTTTTGTCTTTTTAATAACAGTCCTTCTAACTGGAGAAAGATAGTATCTCATTGTGGTTTTAATTGGCATTTCCATGATGATTAGTAATGTTGCGTATTTTGCATATACCTATTAGCCATTTGTGTGTCTTCTTTTGAGGAATGTCTATCCATACTCTTTGTTCATTTTTTCAGGGGATTATTTGTTTCTTTTACTTGGCTTGCTTGAGTTCCTTGTATATTTTGCATTCATATTAATCCTATGTTTAATGAATAATTTGCAAATATTTTCTCTCATTTTATGAGTTGTCTCTTTTCTGTGTTGATTATTTCCTTCACTGTGCAGAAGCCTTTTAGTTTAGATTGGTGACATTTGTCTGTTTTTGTTTGTGCTACTCATGCTTTTGACATCTTTGCCTAGCCCAATGTTCTGAAGCATTTTGCCTACGTTTTCTACTCGTAGTTATAATCTGAAGTCTTAAAATTTAGTCTTTAATCCGTTTTGGGTTGATTTTGTATATGGTAAGAGATAACAGCCCAGTTTCTTTCTTTTGCATATGAATATTCTGCTTTCCCAGGGTGATTTATTAAAGAGGATATCCTTTTCCTAATGTATATTCTTGGTGCTGTTATTGAAAATCAGCTGGCTGTAAATATGTGAGTTTATTGCTGTTCTCTATCCTCTTCCATTGGTCTTTGTGTTTGTTTTTACACTGAAATTTTATAAATTTATGTTTCGGTGAAATTGGCTGCTGGAGAATTATGATGTTCCTTTGGAGAGAGTCACATTTCCTTGTTTTTTGTTTTTTGTTTAACATGTTTCTTATGTTCCCACATTGATATCTGTGCATAGAGTGTAACAGTTGTTTCTTCTGATTTTGGGGGCTTGCTTTCATAAGGAGGACTTTTTCTTGAAGATGTGGTTTGGGTAGGGCAGTTGGGCTTTGATTTTGGTTGAGTATATTAGTGTAGTCTGTTTTTTTTTAAATATTTATTTTTGTTTTTGGCTGTAAACAAAGTCAATCATGTCTGTGATTTCTTTGGTGTCTTAGGGTGTGGTTGTTAGTGGAGGCAGTGGTGAAGTCTTGCTGGGAAAGTAGCTCTAAATGGGCCAGTCCGTGGGCTCCGGTAGTAGCCGTGGCTGAACAGGTCTGTCTTTGTTTCTTAGGGTGGCATATGCTGACACTAATGTTCAGGCCAGCTGATTATTGGACCTTCAGGTGACTTGCTTAGGTGCTGGCAGTAGCAGTGGTGGGTAAGGAGGGTGGGTGGACTCTCAAGCCCCTGGCAGTTGGTATGTTATGGGCAATGGCAATAGTAGTGGTAGGACAACCTCTGGCTCCTAAGAGATTTGTGCTGATGGTGGTGTCTGTGACATGCCAGATGGACGAGTCACCAGGACTGCAGGTAGTGTGTGTAGGTAGAGACCAGCTGTGCTGGATAGAAGCAGGTTGGGTGGGCCCATTCCTAAGTTCCCAGGAGGCATTCCTAGATGCCAACGGTGGTGAACAGGGCAAAGCAATCCCATGGCCCTTGCATTGTGTTCTTCTGAGCTGGTGGAACAGTGCCAGGCAGGGTAAGACTGTCCTCAGGCCCCTGGGTGGTATGTATGGGCACTGGTTTGGTGGGCAGAGGCTGGGAGATGACCAGGTCCCCATGCAGTTCTCAGTTGAAAACAGCAGTGGCAGTGGCAAGAAGGGGCAGCCTGCATCAAAGGATGTGCAAATGCACTGTGGCCTTGCTGCAGAGAACAATGCGTCACTGCCAATGGCTTGTGGTTTTGGACCTGGTTGTAGAGCCAACAGTGGCAGCAGCTGTGCATAATAGATGTGGAGATGCACAAGCTGGTGTGCTCCAGGGTGGGATGCATCCAGGTCCCTATTAGGCTGGGCTCTCAAAATGGTGCCATGCTTCAGCTCCTTAGGTTTTAGGAGAGTGTGAGTCCCAATGTGAGCTCCCTGTTTGGAGTAATGCTTTTGTTTTGTCTCCAGGCAGTTCCCTAGTTAGTGTCAGGGCCCAAGAGGGTCCAGAGGCTTTCCCGTGGCTAGGATTGCAGGTGTCTGTGGTGAGGATGGGGACCACTCAGGACCTCTCACTTACCCCTTTTACACACTGGAGAACTGCTGATGCTCACAGTCAACCCAGGACAAGCAGCCTGTGTTGCTTACCTCCCCTTTCTTGGCTGAGGTGTTTCCTATCACTTCTCTGTTGAATTACATTGTTATCCCTTAGATAAGTTATAGTAAGTTTTATTATCTACTCACTGTTTTGATTCTTCTTTGTGGAGGAAGTGAATGCCAGATACCTCTGGACAGTCGTCTTAAGTTTGACAACTTTTTAAGCACATAGAACAGCTGCCAGCTCTTCATATTACATATAAGTGTTTATTTTACTCACAAAACTAGATTGAGATGTAAACCATTATCTTATTAACTTGCGTAATTTGTATGATCATTCTTCCCTCTGTACAATAACACAACCCGGTGGTAGCAAATCTTTGGCCTTCTGACTCCATGTCTAAGTGCCTTATCACTAAAAGAAACAGCAGGCACTTTCTTTTCTGGTTCACTAATCTGAGGGTGCATTTTTAATTCCATTCTTTTTTTTAATATTACGATAGGAGGGAACTGGTTGTCTGCCTACAGACATATTGACATTTAGCATTATGAAAAAATGTAAATAACAATGTGCTTCTGGACTATGACTGAGAAGGTCTCAAAAAAGCTTGACCTTTCAAGGTTTTATGTAAATAAACACCATGAAATTTTATTCTCAAGTAATCATATACAAGAAAAACTCAATACACATAATAACAGAAATTTTAATAAATCTCACTTTTTTTTTCTTTTTTACCAGATAAGTGAATAATGTATTAGTTGAACTTACTCTTCAACCCACTCCCTAATTTCACCTTAAAGGTCAGAACTGATCCAGCTAAATGGTTTAACTTTTTTATGGACATACAATGACATAACAATAATGACAAGAAAACAGAATAAAAGCAAGCATACTTACAAAGTGATTCAGAGGACGAAATGATTCTTTGACCAACATTGATGTCATCCTGAAACTTGTATGTATGGAAAGCAAAATAAAAAACATTTTAGTGAATAAACTACAACTATTTAGAAATAATTTTAAGGATGCTATCCACAAAATATACACTGGTGAAATGTTCTGAGTAAGATTTAGCATAATTAGGTCATTCTTTCTTTGTATATGCGACTATCTAACTTGGTTCTATTTTTGAACTAAATTCCAAAGGAGTGAAAAATTAGAAACATTCAACAGGAAGCATAATGTATCACACATAGTGTATGTGGAAGGATTTTATATAACTAGAAGCTCCTTTCTTCTACATTTAGCCAAATGCATTATTCTGGTTTCTCATAGTCGCCTATTCTTTACTTGGATCATGGCAAATTGACATTTCTTAGATGAATATAATAAGAAGACCAATGAGATATTCAACCAAATTATATCAATGATGGCTTTAAATTTCACAAACATTTAAATATTATTATATCAGTTCACAATTCAAATTGGTGATGCAGTTATCTATGCCTTTTTTCTTTTTTTGCAAGAGGTGAAAACGAGGATTAGAGACATTTAGAAGTACATGTAATGCCATACAGCCCATGAAGCTTCAAGCCTAGTTTCATTTGCTTGAAATCTACATATTTTCTAGCACCAGGCAACCTTCAATTTGGTATTAATCATACCTCTCCTTTGTACTCCTATTACCTCTCTGGACCATTTATTTTGATTTCCTTATAGATTCTTCTTAATTTTCTTCCTTTAAATGGCATTGCATCCATAAATATTCCTAAGCCCTCACTTTTTTTTTCTCTTACAATCCTACAGTAGTTTGTGGGGGGTTTTAATCTATTTGTATGACTTTAGCTACTATTTTGTTTGGAGATGATTTCAACTTAAATTTTAGTATCTGTTCTCCTTACTGTCTTTATCTGTTTTATGGTTATATCATTGCTGAAATAGAAAATAGCTAAAGATACAGATACGTAGACACACACTATATGCAGATATACAAACATATTTGTGTGCTTGTATATACTGTATATATTTAGATGTGTGGGTGTGGTCCACAAAGCACATGCAAATAAACATTTGGTCTCACATACACTGACAATTTCCTGAATTCATTTGTTGAAGAATGTCAAATCTGTTATTACAGCAATTAGTAGTCACATCACAGAAGCAATAAAAAAAAGTTCATCATCTTTGAAAACCATCTGAGAGTGCAAGTTTTAAAAATTAATCTGTCTTGCTTGATTGCATTTAACTTCCACACCTTCCATTTTCAGTCATCATGACACAGTTCACAGTAACTCTATTTACAAATTATGTAAAATCATAATATAGGAAGATGAGTCATGGAAATAAGTACATAATATTCAGAGTGGTAATAACTGACAAATATTATACAAAATGCAGCATGAGTATTCAATCATCTGATTCTATATCAGAGCACATTTTTTAAATCAAGTTGTATGAACAACAATTTGCTGAGACAAGGAATAAAACTGTCCCGAGGATTCACATGTATATGCAAAATTCCTAACAGTATTTAGAATTGGACCATGGACAGTGTCCCAGGATATTTAAAGAAAGTCTCAATGCTGCAGTAATTTAAAATTAGGCTGAATGTATTTTGGGGAAATATAGCTATGTAAATAATAGTCTATTAACATATTTCTTAAAGATAGATACACAGCAGATTATTTGTTTTGAAACTATAATATTATGAAGCTTTCAATTCATATTTAAGTTTCATAAGTCTTGTATCTACTCTATAAACTATATTTGTAGACATTCTAAGCAAAGAAATCATTTTTGAAGCTGTTTTGAAAATCCTAAGAATATTGTCTATGCAATATCAGTTTATTTTCTTAATTAAAAATAATCTACATTTCTAAATTTTTCACCAGTTTAGCATAACATTACAAATTGGTGATATACAACTGTCAAATAAGGAGTTATTTTGATCTTAACTTGTCATATTTAAAGTTTTTTTCAAACCCCTAAGTATTTGCAACTGGGATAAACAGAGTGATGCTATATAACAGTATGTTTATACTAAATTAAGGAGAAGGCATTTTAGAAGTGTCTGGATATTTTAATTTATTTGTAAGTGATTGATGGTTAAAGAAAAAAAGCCAGCAAATATTTAAAATACACCAGCATAATCTATAATAGGGAAGGTGTCACATTAGTAACCATTTTTTAAAATAATAATTCTTTTTTAATTTTTGTTTAAATA